>NC_136876.1:29854950-30585535 GCF_949152265.1 Phoxinus phoxinus
AAAGGCATTGCAATAAATCATCAAATCAACGTAAACACCAGACAGATAACATTCTTTTGTTATTTCTCAGCAATGTTTTATATTTAATTAATTACTCATTCTGGCCAAGTGCGGAAATCAAAGTGAATAAATCAATCATTGGTGTGGGTGTAGAAAATGTTTTTTTTTTTTTTTAGCTTGAGGTATAGCTGTTAGTGTGCCTTTCCTTGGCCATACAAAGAAAATAAATGCATACAAAGTTGTTTTGGTTAGAATCACACCTGCTATTCCAGAAACAAGACATTTCTTAGAAAAATAAAAAGATGAAATAATAAAGAAATAAAGAAAATAATTAAAACAATCACTGAATCAATTACCCTGTACTCCAAGTCTAATTGTTAAGAAATTAAAAAAGGGGACTCAGGTTCAAACCTCAACCCTACTTACTGTATTGTCGTATAGAAAAATTGTATCCAAGCTTGGTAATTGTCATCTTGTATTTATTTTGCATGGAGCATGTTAGACATTCCACAGGACGTGAGTAGATGTTTGTCCATATGACTCGTGATTCCATGCAAAGTCTCCTGAAGATTTTTTTATTGCTTTGTGTGATGAATATGGCTTTGTGTTCATCATTGCTCTCAAATCTTATTTAATATTTATGTAAGCCTATCTATAATATTTAGTATGTAGTATCTATATGTAAGGATTTATAATATTTAAAATCTATAAAAACATTAAGGATCTGTCAGGTTTATATTCTGTTTTGGATTAGTTTTGTGCTCCCAGTTCCTGTGTTTTGTCCAGCCACATTGGACCAGCGTTTGGAAAATGGATGGATGATTCAGCTGTGGGCGCTGGTCAGGCGTGGGAATTCATTCGGCACGACCCTTACAGTGCATTATGGGTATTCTCTAGTTGTTGAGCGTACATCAGTTGTACACTTGTTATTGGGGTGCATTATGGGATTGAATGAGTGCACTCGATAACTTCCACTATGGTTTTGGACACCACTGTACATTGTGGGCCCTATCTTGCACCCAGCGCAATTGACTTTGAACACCGACGCATGTATCATTCCTATTCTGCACCCGCGCACAGCGGACTTTTCCCTCCACAGACGCACGTCGGTAAATTAGGAAATGAACTTGCGCTCGCGGGGGCGGTTCAGCGCAAAGAGGAGGCGTGTTCCGGCGCAAAACTTCAATGGTGCTATTTTCCAGTTTTAGAAAGCAATTGCGCAACTGACCAGGGAAAAAACAGTCTAAAGACAGTGGCGCGTTGCGCGTTAGTGATATGGTATTTTAAGGGCGCGTGCTTGCCATAATGTTAACCCGCATCCACTTTGATTCTCTAATATAAACAGATGCAGCAGTTTTCATTTTTGCAAATCATACCTTATTACAAGGAAAAATATTAACACACGAGGGAAATCATTGTTGTGTCCGTGAAGATGTGAAAAAGATCTATCTAGATAAAAAAAATAAAAAAATCTAGATTAGGCTACACATTTACTACCCAAATTATACGCCTGTTTAACCTAATTTGGGTGGGTTTCTCCCATCATCCCCAATGTCACTTCTCTGTGTTTTACGGCCCTGACGAGAACGTCGGTTTCCTCGGCTGTGAATCGCTCCTGCGTGCGCCGGCAAATCTGCCGTTATAATAGCAATCCACCATGGAACAAGCGCGCCTGCTCTTAAAGGGAATGTGAGAGGACGCTCTGATTGGTTTATTTCACGTTACGCCCAAACCACACCAATGAATAATGAAGCTACTTCAGACCAACCCCTTTTAGATTTGCGTCGGGCGCAAGAGTCGTTTATCCGCCGGGAAAATAGCAACAGCGCCGGGATCCGCCCACAAAGTTACTTACGCTTTGCACTTTGACACTTGCGTTTCAGATCGTTAAAATAGGGCCCCTTATGTCTATTAGTATGTCTTTGGTTAGTGGTTGTTTCTCTCCTGCTTTTTGTATTCTCCTGATATCCTGAATGTTTGTTATTTTGATTATTTGTTAAGTAAAGTTGACTGCTGCATCTAGATTCTGCCTAAACTCTCCTTGCTGCAACCACACCGTGACAGGAGAATGATAACGTTTATGTGGTTGTTTTCAGATTTTTGTACAGTACTGTAGTTGTATTTGTCACTGTGACTGTCTTGCACAATAATATACAGCAGTGTCTTCATTCTTCATATTATTCATCTGCAGATACATCTGTTTCTTGCTGTTGTCTCTGGAGATGGTGAACCGTCCCTGAACAGACTGAGAGTAGTATATAGAACCACCTCCATATGAGATGTATGCCAGCCACTCCAGACCTCCTCCTGCAGCCTGTCTGATCCAAGCCAAGTGCTGGTCACCACTAAATCCAGAGGCTGTACAGGTAAGTCTGTGAGATCCTCCAGGTTTAATAACCGCTGACTCAGACTCAGTCAGTGTCTGACACCAACAGACTGAAAAATAAGCAGTTAACATTTACAACAGCACACATGAATATATGTCTTATTGTCAACAGGTTTTCCAGAGCCTTTCTTACATTCTGTGAGAGCAAACATGAAGATAAAACACAGTTTACACACAATATCCATTGCCATGTTATGAAAAGAGGAACTTGATGCAGGAAAGTCATAAACAAGTTTTGTGTCTGTAGATGAATAGAGTGGGGGCTTTTAAAAGGGAGAAGGAGAAGTAGGTTTGCATAGGCTGCCCTCTAAAGGTACATTTACATTTACTGTGTCCTTATTAACCTCTGTAACTGTCTGCCTTTCAACATATTGTTTGTTTATTCTTATTTACACGTTCAGAGATAGTAGCTAATTATTAATTGTTTGGGGAAAAATGTATAGCTAAAGCTTTTTTACTACTATTATTGATTCTGCACTGTTTAGAGCTCAACTACATTTTAAGTTGAGAATGATTTTATTCTAGCTAGAAATAAATATATATATAAAAAAATATATATCATTACATTGGGTAAATATGAACAAAGAAGCCTGTAAAAATAAATCTGCATTGTTAATCCTTTTGATATTTTATTAAAATAAAATGTGTATGTTTGGTATTTGCTAAGTACAGTATGTATCTAAACAAGATGTTCAGAACCTCTGGCAGAAAATTAGGCCCACATCATTAAAGATCCAGCATTATTTAACCGTGGTCTGGGGTATTTTTTATCCCTGTTTGCACCAAACCCATCTGCCAAAAAGCTCTTTTTTTGTTTCATTTGACTATAGAAGCCGGCCCTGTTTCTTCCAGTAGCGTCTGACAACTGAATATGCTAGAGTTTGTTTTTGGATGAGAGCAGAGGATTTTTCTTGAAACCCTCCCAAACAATATGTGGTGATGATGTAGGTGCTGAATCTATCAGAACTATATTCTTTGGTTTTACTCATTGCGATGGATGATTACGGGAATTTGGCCTTTGTATTTCCTCAAATTTATACTCCTGTTGAACAAGAAGTCATAGCTGGACAATTTTATGTTCCTAGTCACCCTGCTGTGATAAAAAAATAATAATAATAATAATAAAATAAAAAAATAAAAAAAATGTAAAAAAATTATATATATATATATATGTCACAGGAAGGAACTCCGTGATTCCCTCCTCTGGCGGCCAGAGGGCGCTCTCGCCCGAGTACTAACTATTTCCCTGTGTTCACTACAAGTCCCAGCAGCCCCGTGGCTGATGCTGATCATCATGTTCAGCTGGACCTCGTCAGATCATCATGTTCAGCTGGACCTCGTCAACAGGGTTTTTTAAGCACAGCTCTTGCTATGCTCAGTGCGAAGTATTGCTTTCCCTGTGAACAATTCTGAGCGTTATATCCCGTGTTTGATTACCTGTGACAACTTGATCTGGACCTTATCTTTCGCTGTCTGCCGCCTGCCTGCCACACTCTCTGCCTGGACCCTGGACTTTGATTGTTTCGCCGCCTGCCCCGACCCTTTGCCTGTTCCTGGACTCTGACTGTGTGTATTCTCTTCTCTGCCTTCATCGCTGTTGTTTGATCTTTGCCTGTCTGACCCTGATTCTAATAAAGTCTGCAAATGGATCCCACATCTAGTGACTCATCATTACAGAATACTTCGCCTGAACCCGATCCAGCGGCTATATCTAGTCTGACCGCAGCTTACGCCGCCCAGGCAGATCAACTCGCGGCTCATCACCACCAGCTGAATCGCCTCACAACGCTCACGGAAGAACTGGTGAGAGCCATTCGGGACATGCAAACACCTTCACCACAGGGCGGGACTTCGCCAGCCCCCGCCGGCAGTGCACCTGCTCCAGAGACATTATCCCACGTGAGTCCCCGTCTTGCGCTTCCCGAGAAGTTCAATGGTGATCCCGAGAAATGCAGGGGATTCATCCTGCAGTGTTCACTGTACCTGACCCAACAACCCTCGCTGTACACCACCGAGGCGGGCAAGATCGCCTTTGTCTGTTCGCTACTCACCGGGAAGGCACTAGAATGGATTACGGCGGTATGGAGAGGGGATGGTTCAGTTTTCCCATCCTTCGAGGTGTTCCTCCAACAATTCAGAGCAGTCTTTGAGCATTCTAAGGAGGGTAAGAGTGCAGGCGATCATCTTCTTGAGCTCTCACAAGGCAGGATGACCGCGGCTGAGTATGCTCTTGCTTTTCGCACCCTCGCGGCTCAAACATCGTGGATGGACGACACACTTAAGGTAATATTCAGAAGAGGATTGAATCACAAACTACAATCTGAGCTGGCATGTCGTGATGAGGGGAGGGATTTCGGGCAATTTATCAACCTGACCATCCAGATCGACAATCTCATCCGATCTCGACAAGCGAGCGCCCGCACTGTCCGTGGTCCCCGAGCCTTCGTTCCAGCCGTCACCGCCGAGCCTGAGCCCATGCAGGTCAATTCCTATCACTTGTCCGCGGATGAGAGAGATCGCCGCGTCGCTCACCATCTCTGTCTGTACTGTGGTCAAGCTGGACATCTACGTTTATCCTGTCCTGCACGGCCACGCCCCGAGAACCCGAGACCGGTGAGTCTGAACATTGATGCGCTAAATCCCAGCCTGTGTGTCACAGTACCCATTACTATCACTGTCAATAGCCAGCAAATTGCCACTGTGGCCCTACTAGATTCAGGAGCAGCTGGAAATTTCATGTCTAGAGAGTTTGCCAGACAGAACCAAGTTGCTCTAATCACTTGCTCCTCTCCTTTGACCGTGGAAGCCATAGATGGGCGTCCTCTGGGCTCCGGACAGATAACTCACCTTACACAAGAGCTACGCATGCAAACGGGAGTTCTACACACCGAAAAGATCCAGTTCTACATCCTGCACACTCCTCATCCACCTATCATTCTTGGTTTACCCTGGCTCCGCAGACATGATCCTCATGTTTCCTGGAGGGAGAACCAAATCGCTCAGTGGAGCAAACCTTGTCATTCAGAATGTCTCGTCCACGTCACTCCTCTGCCTATTCGAACCGCCACCATTTTGGAGGGGAAGACTCCCCTGAACGATCTTCCTCCCGAATATCATGACTTGGTGGAGGCCTTCAGTAAAGCTAAAGCCTCCAAACTTCCTCCTCATCGTGCCAGTGATTGCGCCATTGACCTTCTGCCCGGTTCTGCACCACCTAAGGGCCGTATATTCCCTCTCTCACAGCCTGAGTCCGAAGCTGTTGAATAGTTAAACTAGGATTGCGTTCTGAGGTGGTTCTAATGTATCTAGCCTTCCTCTTGGTGTGTCGATCAGAACACAGGAATGGATCAGGACAGTTTGAGGCAATCAAAGGGGTTTATTGTGGTCTGTGTGAGGTATATGTGTGGTTCTACAATAAAACATAAATAAAGAAATAATCAGCATAACATGACTTGACTGTAATATCAAATAAATCACATTATACATCACATAGCATTGCACTATACAATATTATAATATACATAACTCAACTTTATATGGACCAATACAATGCAATTTGGCACTATCATTGTTTAAGTAAACATCATCGGCACGTTGAAACCGAAAGTAACCATATTGACAATGAATATCACACAGCACACTATACAGAACTCCCCAAATGAACTTGACAAAGAATTACGTATATATAGTAACATAAATAAACAGGTACGGGACAGGCTGCAGATATCCTCAACTGCGATATAATATATTGTAAACACAGCTCGTGAATGCGCCGAACGCGCGAGCTTAATTCTCCTCACACTGTTCATTCTGACTACCCACAGCGGACAAATCCCAAATTGCCTCGAAAATGAATACTAATTAACAAGGATTGTCTGCTGATCAAAACGGGTACTTACAATCAGTAATAGACGCACACTATAGCACACAGATAAGGGTTATTTTTCCCGGTCCCGGGCAAGTGTCTCTCGCTTCATTCTGCGTCGTCCGGGCGATGATTGACAGGTGCACTAAGCCCCGCCTTTCCAACAGAAGCCATGAGGCAGTATATTGAGGAGGAACTAGCCAAGGGCTTCATCCGACCCTCTACGTCTCCTGCGTCTGCAGGCTTCTTCTTCGTTCAGAAGAAAGATGGAGGTCTGCGCCCATGTATCGACAACCGTGCTCTTAATGACCTCACAGTCAAGTTCCGCTATCCTCTCCCCCTGGTACCCTCAGCCTTCGAATTACTCCGCAGCGCTAAGTACTATACCAAGCTGGATTTACGTTGTGCCTACAATCTTATTCGTATCAGAGGGGGGGATGAGTGGAAGACAGCCTTCTCTACCAGTACCGGGCACTACGAGTATCTGATCATGCCCTTCGGCCTGTCGAACAGTCCATCTATCTTTCAGTCCTTCATCAACGATGTATTCAGGGATATGCTGCACAAGACCGTCATCGTATACATAGATGACATCTTGATTTATTCAAATACCCTTCCAGACCACGTCCGCCATGTCCGAGCTGTCCTCGAACGACTCATTCGACATCAACTGTACGCCAAAATCGAGAAATGCGAGTTCCATCGAACTTCCACGACTTTCCTGGGTTATATCATCAGTCCGGAGGGAGTCGCCATGGATGAGAACAAGGTCAATGCCGTCCTTGAATGGCCCCAGCCCTCTACTCTGAAGGAGCTGCAGCGCTTCCTGGGGTTCGCCAACTTTTACCGGCGCTTCATCAGGAATTTCAGTTCAGTCGCCAATCCCCTTACATCTCTGGTAAAGAAAGGTACCCACCGTCTCCAGTGGTCAGAGTCCGCCGACCAAGCCTTCAAACAGCTTAAGCAACGTTTCACCTCGGCACCCATCCTGCATCATCCCAATCCCGAATTACCATTGTTGTGGCAAAAATTCATCAAACAAACATCACTGCGTAAGGGAGACTCAGAGTCAAATTATAAAATTAAAGTATTTATTCTTGCAAGAATAGGAGCAGTCTAATACACAGTTGTTACCCTGTGCAGAAGAGTGACACACCCCCAGACAGACTGAACTAGCTTTTATCTAGCTCTTCCAAGGTCTTCTTCCCCCCCCAGTGCCTTCCTCCCAGTAGTTTTCCATCCAGTAGGTTTCCATAGACAAAGAAGCCATAACACTAGTTTCGATTCGTCACTAGAGCCAACTCCTAAGCCCTCCTTCACCAAATGGCCTTCTGACATCTAGGTCAGAGGTCCTTGTTCGTCTGTTCTATGGAGTGTCTCTCTCTTCTGCCTCCCCAGGTACATAAAAAGAATCTTCTCTCACTACAAGTGAGAGACACACATGTGACATTCGTAGAAATTATCAATATTTTACTAAAGATCAATGAATATCATAAAACTTCCACTACAACTCCTCACTTTTTATCATTATTAATCAAACATAATAATAATAATAACAATAATAATAAATGCAAGTTCAAGTCATTACATCACACATCATAAAAGATCACTCTCCTTGAACCTGTGAAGAAAATTTTTAGAATGAAGCATAAGGCTGTTTTTGTTGGGGAAAGCCCCATAATTTTTTAGCAAGCAAGTAAACATGTTTACTAATGCCGGGCTGAACTGGGAAACGCTGTTCCCGAGCTCTCGAAATTTCGAACCCTCAGTCACACTAGTAAGGAATAAATAGTTATAGCACAGTAGGAAAACAAACAGATAAAATGCAAATGGTAAAGCATAAAAATTAAAAAATTAAAAACCCTCCTTTACATATCAATCGTTCTCAAAAAGAAAAGAAAACATCTACACATTTAACTGTAATCTCTACTTGAATCATCTGCATAATTTTGTTCATCCCCATCATCATTCAGATAGACTGTCATTTTCACCAATTGAACAGACATTCCAGTTTTCTCATTCACCCATGAATAACAAAATTATCAGAATAACACATACAATCATAACTCCTACACATTCAACATTTTCCCCATATACATTTCCCTAACCATATTTTGTTCTTTTACTTTTAATCCAATCAGGCAGTGGTTCTACTTAATAAGCTTCAATAATAATCCCTATAATTTACATTAATTAATAGATCTTCTTTTCCTGAAAACATTTTCCTTAAATATTTTCTGTATATCAATACTTAGCCCTATTTCAATATAATCCGATAAAATCCTCAAAATCATCACAAAAACACATTCTTAAACCATTAGATTGGCCAACATCCACCTCGGCCTGTTGGTGTAGGTGAGCGGCTTGGACCCAGGTGTCACACTGATCTCCTGAGATCACAACCGCACCCCCACTGGAATGAACCACTTCCTGCTTGCTGTCACCTGTGAATGGAGACTTTAAGTATTTTGTTAGTGACCGCTTGTCCCTCGTCCCTTTTGGTATTTTCACCATCTGTTTACAAACTGAAACATATTATCATTAGACATTTCTTAATAAAGTCAGAGTCCTTTCCCCCTGGAAAACACATCTCCACTTTGCTTCCGTTAACAAGTCAGTATTCATACATTCGGAAACAGAATCAGTTCAGCTTGATGCAATCCATCCTGACATTCTGCAAAAGGAAAATTTTAAAGATTATGCTCTGTACAAGGTGTAGCACCTTTCTGCCACAATAATAACCCAGACCAGGACAGTTAGCAAAATTCATTTTGCCCTGTCTCCCAAACCTGCATGTTCTCTGTAAAGAAAAACATATTTCGAGGTTATTGTCAGATAGTAAAGTACGTGCTGCCACGGCCTTCAATGTCCTGGCGTTTCCTGTTGAAACAATCCAGACAGCAATTTTGTTAGGCAGAAGAATGGCTTCTTTCAGGGCTTTTACCCAATTACCCCTAGTGTTCTTCCCAACATTTATTCCTAATAAAACATAAAGCATCCCCCTTTTTGATGGTCGACACAACTCGATCATCAATTTAACATAACATTTAACATAGTGTCTTCGATAAAGTCTGCCATCAACACCAACCCAAACGTTGTCCCTCAGACAAATTTCCTCCAGACATCTTTCTCTGCCTCTGAAACAAAAATATTACATTCTTCACTTAAAGCCACAATCTCATTTTCTTATCGAAGTATTTGAAGGGCAACGGCCCTCAGTCTCCTCTACAACCATTTTAAAAAGTCATCAATAGTTTCTCAGGTCAGTTCGTGCTGTACAGCCTTGGTCAATGTCAGTCAACAAAAACATTCTCCTCCTGTTTACAATAATCATGAATGGCTCTCTGCATAATTTGATATCGACTTAGCCAATGTCTCACTTTGTTGTTGCCGTCAAATCTATAACCCGATGGATGACGATCTACAACTCCACAATTCCAATTTACATAAATACCTAAACTGATCCAGAAGTTAAAGACACAATATACTCACTATTCAGGCGGAATATTAGTACCCCAAACTACCACATACAAGACAAAGTGCTGTCACCATCACACACACTCATGCTAGACACACATACAGCATGTTAACTGCTCATTTACAATGTTCGCTTTTTTTTATTTTTTATATTAACTCTAAAAGTATAATATTTAAGGTTTAAATAAGATTTAAACTTCACATTTTTCCTGTAGCTTTTATATAATTTTACATCTTTGAAATTTGGCATCTAAAACCGTTTCAAATGTTCTATCTGTTCATTATTCATTTTCCTTTAGAAAAGTCAGCTGGGTTTGTTTTGGTTCATTATTATTTTGTTAAAGCTTGCCTTACTAGGCCTGATAACAGAAAGACAGACAGAGTACCAAATCCCTTCCTCCACTCAGCAGTCTCTCTCACTATACACAAATAATCTTTTCAAACAGCCTCCTCAGACTGAAACTTAATTAATCATAGAACCCTTAATAGTTCACAAATGTTAATATACAAATGTTTAACTCAAATTAGAACCATTACAATAATCTAAAATACATTATGCTATGAGCGTTCCTAAGGTTATCTTTAGTTTGAATACTTGTATAAATTCTCAATTCATCTAAACTTTGTTATCCAAACTCTACAAAAACTGTCTTAATCTTTAACCACCACCATGTCTAACCTTCAGGAGTTAAAACCATCTTATAGACATATTAGTTCAAAATCAACTTCTATAATTTTCCTTGCCCATAAGGCAACCAACATGTTCCTGATATAAATTAATAAGTTATGTTACTGTCTCCCCAACAAATAATGACAATCAGCTCGATGGTCTCAGCTGGCTCTTGAAAGCACATCTCCCATCAGCTCTTCATCTATAATTTCCATCAGACTTGTCCCAATTGAAAACAAGCCATACAGTGATTTGCGGGGTTTTTTCTCTGGTGAGTGATATAGAGAGGAACTCACATTCTCTTGGGTCAGACCGTCGCGATTCCTCACAAAGCATCTGACCTCCCAATGCTATTGTCACGGTTCATGAATTCACTGGTTTCTTCGTGTCTCGTGTATTTGTTGTTTTGTGTGTGTGGATGTGTGTGAGTGGGCGTGGCTGCTCGTTTAGTTGATCAGCTCTCCACCTGATCTCGTTCCCCTCATCAGCTACCATTAATCATCTCTGCTATATAAACTCATCGCACTCTCCTTTCCCTGTCAGATCGTTGGTTTTGGTGTCCTCAGTGTTTTGTCGTCGTCAGCTCTTCCAGTTCCTGTTCCAGTTCCTGATCGTGTCCTGTTCGGTGTTTTCGTGGTGTTCGTCGTGTTGGATGTTCACTTCACTGGATTCACCGTCACCTGTCTTCACCTCCACGCTGACCATCAAGTCCCTGCGCCACCAGCCCACCCGTGTGTTTTTGCTGTGTCTTCTGACCACCAATAAAGAGTTTTACTTGCATATTGCTTCCGCCCCTGAATTATGACAGAACGATCTGACCAGACGATGGGAGCAGCAAGTGGATCCTCTTCGCTTGATGACTTCATCAGAGTAACCATTTCTCGGATAGAGGCTCAAGAGAGGACATCTATGGAGTCGGGTCGGGCCATTCAAGCTCTCGTGGCGCAGGTGTCCGAGCTCACCCAGCAGCTTCAACATCTACAAGCTCCCACTGCGCCACCACCAAGCGCCTCCCAGTCAGAACCCCGTCTACCGGTCCCTGAACCCTACAGTGGTGAGCCGAATTTTTGCAGAGCTTTTCTAACACGCTGTACTATGCATTTCTCTCTGCAACCCAGAACCTTTGCCACAGAACAAAGCAAAGTGGCATTCGTACTCACACTGCTGACTGGGAGGGCAGCTCTGTGGGGGACGGCGGTGTGGGAGAATCAAGATCCGTGTTGTGCCTCGTTCCAGACACTCGCCGCCGAGATGAAGATGGTGTTTGACCGCGCGGTCGCGGGAAGAGAAGCAGCACGAACCCTGGCGGATCTCAAGCAAGGAAGCAGATCCGTATCAGATTATGCCATTGAGTTCCGGACCTTGGCGGCTGAGTGTCAATGGAACGAGGAAGCGCAGTGGGACATGTTCCTGCATGGGCTGGCTGACCGCGTCCTGAGAGAAATCTACGCGTTGGATTTACCCGCTACACTCAACGGACTCATCGACCTGGCGCTTCGCGTGGATTCTCGTCTCTCTCGTGTGGAACGGATGAAGTTACCGGTTCGGCCTTCAACCACCGTGGAGACCACGCAAGTCAGCGGCGGGGACGCGGTCAGCCCCGTCTACGATCACGAGCCCATGCAGGTCGGGCGAGCTCGGCTTTCCCGGGAGGAGAAGGAAAGGCGGAGATCCCAGGGCCTTTGCCTGTACTGTGGGACTGCTGGTCACTTCGCTTACAACTGCCCGGTAAAAGGGCAAGCCCGGCAGTAAATCTGAGGCTACTGTCGGGTGGGATCTCCGCTGAGAAGACCTCATCAACATCAACTCTCCTTCCGGTAAGACTTAGATGGTCAGCCAACACTCACGACTGTCTTGCACTTTTGGATTCCGGGGCAGAAGGTAACTTCATGGACTACACATTCGCTCACAAGATTCACGTTCCCCTGTTACCACTCACCCATTCCATTGCTGTGCACGCCCTCAATGGTCAAGCCCTTCCCACCATCGCATTCACCACTGGACCCATTACACTCACTGTATCCGGCAATCACACAGAAACTACCTCGTTTTACATCCTGGACTCCTGTCGTTCTCGGTCACCCCTGGCTAATCAAGCATAACCCCAAGATTGACTGGCAGCAGAGATCAGTGTTGGAGTGGAGCAGTTTTTGTCATGAGTCCTGTCTTGCGTCTGCCTGTCCGTCTGTTATTGTTTCTGCTTTTCAGGAGGAGGCAGTGGATTTATCAAACGTGCCCACGGAGTATCTGGACCTGAAGGAAGTGTTCAGTAAGTCTCGGGCTGCTTCTCTCCCTCCGCATCGTCCCTATGACTGTGCAATAGATCTACTGCCAGGTACGTCTCCGCCTAAAGGCAAGCTTTACTCTCTATCTATTCCCGAGAGGGAGGCCATGGAGAAATATATTTCTGATTCTCTGGCATCCAAATTCATCCGACCTTTCTCTTCTCCTGCGGGGGCGGGGTTCTTTTTTGTGGGGAAGAAGGACGGTTCTCTGCGACCTTGCATTGATTACCGAGGGCTGAATAACATCACGGTAAAGAATACTTATCCTTTGCCGTTGATGTCTTCAGCCTTCGAGAGGTTGCAGGGAGCGTCGGTCTTCACAAAACTGGACTTACGTAACGCTTATCATTTGGTCCGCATCAGGAAGGGGGATGAATGGAAGACTGCGTTTAACACCCCCAGGGGGCACTTTGAATATTTGGTTATGCCTTTCGGGCTGTCCAATAGTCCAGCAGTCTTCCAGGCACTCGTCAATGACGTGCTGAGAGACATGGTCGATCAGTTCATTTATGTCTACCTGGATGACATATTGATTTTTTCTTCGTCTCTCCAGGAACATGTTCAGCACGTCAGACGAGTGCTTCAGAGGTTGTTAGAGAATGGTCTTTTTGTCAAGGCGGAGAAATGTGCTTTTCATGCACAGTCTGTTCCTTTCTTAGGGTACATTGTGTCGTCTGAGGGGATGCGCATGGATCCTGAGAAGGTTAAGGCTGTGGTGGATTGGCCAAGTCCAGATTCCCGTAAGGCCCTACAGAGGTTTCTGGGGTTCGCCAATTTTTACCGGCGGTTCATTCGCAATTTCAGCCAACTAGCCTCACCTCTGACCGCCTTGACCTCCCCCAGAACTACGTTCAGGTGGTCAGACGCAGCCGAGGCTGCGTTTGCCAAACTGAAAGGCCGCTTTGTTTCAGCCCCCATCCTAGTTACCCCTGATCCATCACGTCAGTTCATGGTGGAGGTCGACGCGTCAGAGGTGGGGGTAGGTGCAGTGTTATCCCAACGTTCTCCTACAGACGACAGAATGCATCCGTGCGCGTTTTTGTCTCATCGTTTGTCCCCTGCCGAACGTAATTATGATATTGGTAACAGAGAGTTGTTGGCAGTCAAGTTAGCATTGGAAGAGTGGCGTCACTGGTTAGAAGGGTCGGGGGTACCTTTTATCGTATGGACCGATCATAAGAATCTGGAATACATTAGAACCGCTAAAAGATTGAACTCTAGGCAGGCTCGGTGGGCACTTTTTTTCGGACGTTTTGACTTTACTCTCTCGTACCGCCCGGGCTCCAAAAACATCAAGCCCGATTCTTTGTCACGTATTTTTGACCATTCCGATCGCCCGTCTACTCCCGAGTGCATTTTTCCGGAGTCCCTAATTGTCTCCACACTCTCATGGGAGGTCGAATCGAAGGTCAGAACGGCCTTAGAAGGGGTAACGCTCCTTCAACCGCTGCCGATCCCTTCGAGACCCTGGTCCCACATCGCTCTAGATTTTATCACCGCCCTCCCACCCTCTCAGGGTAACACGGTAGTTTTGACCGTGGTGGACCGATTCTCGAAGGCGGTCCATTTCATTCCCTTGCCCAAATTACCCTCAGCCAAGGAGACAGCGGTAACAGTCGTTGACCACGTCTTTCGGCTACATGGCCTCCCGACAGACGTGGTCTCCGACAGAGGACCCCAATTTGTGTCCAAATTTTGGCAAGAATTTTGTAGATTACTGGGTGCGACTGTTAGTCTGTCCTCAGGGTTTCATCCCCAGAGCAATGGCCAAACTGAGAGAGCCAACCAGGATTTGGAGAGAACGTTGCGATGTTTGGTCTCCAAGAATCCTTCCTCATGGAGCCAACGACTGTCAATGGTGGAGTACGCCCACAATTCGTTACCAGTATCATCTACGGGCCTATCGCCGTTTAAGTGTAGTCTAGGTTACCAGCCACCAATTTTTCCTAGTCTGGAATCCGAAGTCGCGGTCCCCTCCGCTCACGCCTTTGTCCAGAGGTGTCGCCACACTTGGACTAGAGCCCGCGAGACTCTACTCCAAGCGGGAGCGCGCACCAAGGCTAAAGCCGATCGCCACCGGTCTAAGCCTCCCGTATACGTCGTTGGTCAAAAAGTGTGGCTTTCTACTAAGAACATTCCTCTCCGCTCCGTCTCTAATAAGCTAGCTCCCAAATTTATTGGCCCATTCACTGTCACTAAAATTATTAGCCCGGTGGCAGTCCGCCTCAAACTCCCTCCAGTGTACAGGAGGATTCATTCCGTCTTCCATGTTTCCAAAATCAAGCCCGTGTTTCGTTCTCAGTTTAATCCGCCCGTCCCGGTTCCCCCCCCGCCGCGTCTCGTAGAAGGGGAACCTACGTATTCGGTTAATCGCATTCTGGACTCAAGGCGGAGGGGACGCGGATTCCAGTACTTGGTGGACTGGGAGGGTTACGGTCCGGAGGAGAGGAGTTGGGTTCCTGCCAGAGACATCCTGGATCACTCTCTTATCGATGATTACAATCGACAGGTAAGGGAGTCTGGGGACGCCAGGAGGCGTTCCTAGGAGAGGGGGTACTGTCACGGTTCATGAATTCACTGGTTTCTTCGTGTCTCGTGTATTTGTTGTTTTGTGTGTGTGGATGTGTGTGAGTGGGCGTGGCTGCTCGTTTAGTTGATCAGCTCTCCACCTGATCTCGTTCCCCTCATCATCTACCATTAATCATCTCTGCTATATAAACTCATCGCACTCTCCTTTCCCTGTCAGATCGTTGGTTTTGGTGTCCTCAGTGTTTTGTCGTCGTCAGCTCTTCCAGTTCCTGTTCCAGTTCCTGATCGTGTCCTGTTCGGTGTTTTCGTGGTGTTCGTCATGTTGGATGTTCACTTCACTGGATTCACCGTCACCTGTCTTCACCTCCACGCTGACCATCAAGTCCCTGCGCCACCAGCCCACCCGTGTGTTTTTGCTGTGTCTTCTGACCACCAATAAAGAGTTTTACTTGCATATTGCTTCCGCCCCTGAATTATGACAGCTATGCTGACCCCAGTTGGCCTCCAGTAATCAGCGCTCAACTCTCATACCTTCTCACATATTAACACCTCCATCCGGAGGTGTGCAGTGTTTGTGGCCCCCTGCGTTAGGTATAGTCCCCTGGCCAGGAAGATCTGCCCCGTCTTTGAGTAGCCACTCCCACTCCCGCTCATTCCCATTACACAATCAGTTTTCTTCAACAGAACTCAGCTGTTTTCTGGAGCTTAGGAAAGGCACATTCAAGAGTCATCTCCATCCGGACTGCCTAATAAATGTTAAGGGAGACAGGTTAAAAACAACAGTATTTAATAACAAATCTGTTAGACCTGTCCGAATCAACAAAATCTCAGTGAACTTTATTCACATCGTCTCTTCATGTACATCTATAGCCATGGTCATAGGTCCTGTGTCATGGTGAAGGCTAAGATCAGACAAAGACGTTACTGGTCCTAAAATAACTTCTCAATTCAGGTCTACATTATTATCTTAAAGTCTTCTTTAAAACTCATTCAGTTTTACAATCTAAAATATTTAAGAACTAATTGAATGGCAATGATTTCCTTTAACATGATTTATTTTAACATCTGTGTCTATAATTTTCAACTGAAACACTGTGCTTTACTATAAATAGCTTATCGTCATGACAGGCTAAGATAACAGCCTTCTTACATTGAATGAGAGAGAGACTCTGAGGCCTTCAGGACTTGGTACACTTTTTCTTATACTAAACATTCTCAACTTTATCTTTTAATTCTGGCCCAGCTTAAGGCATCTTTGCCAGCAATTACATACGTTTTCAATATTAAAATAATTTTATAGTTGTCTTTTGCCCATACATCAGGGAATTTAGACATTACAAATTTCCCCTCAGATTGAGACTGTCAGCCAAGTCCCAATCTTATCTTTTGAAACCAAAACATCAGCTCCTAGCTCCTTCATGGTCAACACTACCAAGCTGTTTGTTTAAACAGATCCCTTTCTACACATTTTTACATTTAGTAACTCTAAAACCCAGTGCTACTGCTTCTGCTTATTTGATCTTAAATACAAATAGTTCTTCTATTTCTCAATAACGTTTCATTATCACATCTAAATTTTAGTTGTCTTTCTCAATTAATTACCATATCTTACCATATTTTCTCTAGGGGTTTACCAATCTGCAATTAGGATCTTCCAAAACCTTTTTTTAAGCGTTTCATTATAAGACAATCATCTTTTTAGTTACCACTATTTTACAAATATTTTGCTTATCTGCAATTTACATCTACTGGTACTTTAGTTCCCTTTCCTTTTAAAAGGATTTCCTTACGACTTAAATCTTTCAACTTTCTTTTCTCTTTCAATCTACTTACGACTTCCATCTATCAACTTTCCTTTCTCTTCTCATTTACTTGCACATTCTTTTCACTTCCCTTAGCCCTGCATTCACATTCTTGGTTCTTTCTCAGACGAAAACTTTAATATCGTCATTCAAATACTGTTCTACTTTCAAACCCACATTAATACACGTCACTTTCACATTCCATCCACTTTCTTTTACACCTTTCTGAGTGGGCATTTACAGTTACTGCTAAATGCAGCTGACCACAATTAAAACACTCTCTGTCCCCTTGCCTATAGTTCGATTACCTTGAGCTTTCTAGCAGCTCCAACTTACTGCACACCCTTGAAGTGTCCCAATCAGGAATGTAAACAGAGCTGATAAGCAGTTCTCTGTATTCCTTGACAGTTCACCAGTGGCGGATCACACCAGCCAAATCATAATCTTCATCATTATTATTGGCAGACCATTCATTTTCTGCACGGAAATGCATAAATTGTTTCTAAGTTGTTTTCACAACGTTTCTGTTTAAACTTCAACACTTGTCCAGGGAAAATTATCCCCGACCCATAATTTCCTTTATAAAACAGACAATGTCTTTTTCCCTCAATGACTTAATATCAACCAAATATCCGACATTTTACATTATTGAATTCCAAAATCTGTCTTTACATCTCTCTAATTCGGTATTATCATCAACAACACTGATTACAATAGCAAGTACACATTTAACATCCGGAAGCCGGGCTGAATAAGCACGCGCTGTTGCTGTACTCCCAGCATAGCTGGAGTCTTTAGGTTCAAAAGACAATGGTCAAACCAAAAATAAACATAATTTCACTCTTTATTTTACCACTAAAATATAGAATTGTTCCCCATTTTGCTTAATGAAACATTCATTATCTTTATATCACGTTAATCATACTCAATACTTTCTTATTATTATTTTTAATCTGAACCTCACTTTTCATACCATTTCTTAATCTGACTTAACAGGCGTTCATAAATAGTTCCATACATTTTATCAGAAATGTTATTTTCATAACATACATTTTCTACATCTTTTCTTCTCAAAATGGTTAGTCTGCCGATTCAACAAGTATTATCATTACTGTCTCTGTCCCACTTATCTCTACTGTTTTTACAGAAACCAAAATATCATATTACTCAAATCTCAATCCTTCACAAAGACTTATTGCTGCTTGCTACTTCAACTTTTGTTACAAACAAAATCTTCTGACATCTAATGTCATGCATCCATCTAATGGATGAAAAATAAAAACCCTTTTATCAGTTATATTCAATCTTACTATATGGAAATACATTCTACATCGACTCTGGTCTCTTTTATCTGCTTCAAGCCAACAACTCATTGTCTTTTCACACTTTTACACACGTTGAACGCAGACACAACAACCTCTGTTTCTCACTGCTCTGTTCAACTGATTCCCGCACCATCTTTAATCTTGTGGCGCTCAATATCATACATTTCTGCCCTTAATTTTATTTCATTTGACAAAACACCGGTGTACCAAATTTCGCAAGCTTGCTTTTGAGACTTCCCCATATTGGCCGCTTATCTGTTCTCTGTGGATTTCTCTTTTACGCGCGTTCTCTTTATTTGTCAGGCGTCCCCGACAAACCCGATCTTTCTTTTAACCCAAATCGGACGGGTTACACTATTAGTGTCCTCCTAATTACGGTTTACCAAAAAAATCTGTTACGACTTTCCTGGTTCCCCCTAATTAGCCTCGGCACCCAAAAATAACTTGCTCCGTGGTGGAACAATTAATTTCCAGGTACCTATCTGTATGAAATGTCTTGGTCTGTCACAGTTCTCAATTAATTCCAGATTATTTATCTGCTTGAAATATCTTGTTCTGTCACAGACCTCAATTAATTTCAGATTATTTCCTTGTATCTGTTTGAAATATCTTGATCTGTACGTAGATCTCAATTAATTTCAGATTACATACCACAGAAACAGTTCTCAGCCAATATGGTTCAATTTCACTCTTCCCCCAATTAAACTTAATTTAATTATACATTACCCAGAGATATGTTGTTCGGAGCCACCTGAGTTCTTTTGATTCCAGTGGTCGATCCTCCCGGGGCTCTGACATCGGCCGGCCTCTCTCTCTCAAGTTTACGAGGTAGAGCTGGAACTTACTCAGTCCAGGTGGCCAAACACCGTCCGATCTCAGGTCCAGGAGGCATCGTCCAAGGAATCCCACTATTCTGACACCAAATTGTTGTGGCAAAAATTCATCAAACAAACATCACTGCGTAAGGGAGACTCAGAGTCAAATTATAAAATTAAAGTATTTATTCTTGCAAGAATAGGAGCAGTCTAATACACAGTTGTTACCCTGTGCAGAAGAGTGACACACCCCCAGACAGACTGAACTAGCTTTTATCTAGCTCTTCCAAGGTATTCTTCCCCCCCAGTGCCTTCCTCCCAGTAGTTTTCCATCCAGTAGGTTTCCATAGACAAAGAAGCCATAACACTAGTTTCGATTCGTCACTAGAGCCAACTCCTAAGCCCTCCTTCACCAAATGGCCTTCTGACATCTAGGTCAGAGGTCCTTGTTCGTCTGTTCTCTGGAGTGTCTCTCTCTTCTGCCTCCCCAGGTACATAAAAAGAATCTTCTCTCACTACAAGTGAGAGACACACATGTGACATTCTTTGAATCATCTATATTTTACTAAAGATCAATGAATATCATAAAACTTCCACTACACCATTCATCGTCGAAGTCGACGCATCAAGCACTGGCCTGGGGGCTATCTTATCTCAACGACTAGGCACGCCCCCCAAGTTATACCCATGTGCGTTTTATTCCAGAAAACTGAATGCTGCAGAACGGAACTACGACGTTGGCGACAGGGAGCTCCTAGCCATGAAAGCTGCGTTTGAGGAGTGGCGACATTGGCTGGAGGGAGCAACACACCAGTTCACAGTATTGACCGATCACAAGAACTTAGAGTACTTACGAACGGCCAAGAGACTCAATCCCAGGCAAGCACGCTGGTCCCTATTCTTTACACGCTTCGACTTCATGGTTACCTATCGCCCTGGATCTAAGAATACCAAAGCCGACGCCTTGTCAAGACAAAGTGACCCTGACCATACTCCCCAACTTCCTGAACCTATTCTAGCTCCCGGCCTCATAATCGTCCCTATCCAATGGGACATAATGACGGAGATTGAACAAGCCAATTCCCAGTCAGAAGTTCCCTCGGTCTGTCCACCCGACAAGGTCTATGTCTCCGAAACCTTTCGAAATCAAGTTCTAGAACTAGTCCACTCCTTGCCCAGTTCTGGTCACCCCGGCATTACCGCCACCATCCAGCTCCTGCAGAATCGGTTTTGGTGGTCCTCCCTGTCCCGGGATGCCACCACCTTCGTCCGCAAATGTACCACCTGTAACACTCAGAAATCATCCCGCCAACTTCCAGCCGGTCTGCTCCAACCTCTTCCTGTTCCTCAACGGCCCTGGTCACACATCGCAATAGACTTTATTACTGATCTACCTATCTCCAATGGATTCACCACCATTCTCACTGTCATCGACAGATTCTCCAGAGCCTGCCTGAGATTCCTCTACCCAAACTCCCTACCGCCTTTCAGACCGCCGAACAGTTATGCAACCTGGTCTTCCGATTTTATGGGCTCCCGGAGGACATTGTCTCCGATCGGGGACCCCAATTCACCTCACGGGTCTGGTCAGCTTTCTTCAAGACACTCAATGTAAATGTCAGCCTCACATCTGGATACCACCCTCAGTCCAATGGCCAAGTCGAGAGGCTGAACCAGGAAATAATTTGGTTCCTTCGATCATACTGTCAGCAGCACCAGAGTGAGTGGAGCCGCTACCTGATGTGGGCCGAGTATGCCCAGAATTCTATTCAAAAATGCTCTACTGGAATGACTCCTTTCCAGTGCATCCTGGGCTTCCAACCGCCCCTCTTCCCTTGGTCCGGAGAACCCACGAACGTCCCAGCTGTAAATGACTGGTTACATCGCAGCGAGGAAACCTGGAACCAAGCCCACACGCACCTTCTGTCACAGGAAGGAACTCCGTGATTCCCTCCTCTGGCGGCCAGAGGGCGCTCTCGCCCGAGTACTAACTATTTCCCTGTGTTCACTACAAGTCCCAGCAGCCCCGTGGCTGATGCTGATCATCATGTTCAGCTGGACCTCGTCAGATCATCATGTTCAGCTGGACCTCGTCAACAGGGTTTTTTAAGCACAGCTCTTGCTATGCTCAGTGCGAAGTATTGCTTTCCCTGTGAACAATTCTGAGCGTTATATCCCGTGTTTGATTACCTGTGACAACTTGATCTGGACCTTATCTTTCGCTGTCTGCCGTCTGCCTGCCACACTCTCTGCCTGGACCCTGGACTTTGATTGTGTGTATTCTCTTCTCTGCCTTCATCGCTGTTGTTTGATCTTTGCCTGTCTGACCCTGATTCTAATAAAGCCTGCAAATGGATCCCACATCTAGTGACTCATCATTACAATATATATATATATATATATATATATATATATATATATATATATATATATATATATATATATATATATTAATGGGAATATAATTCAGAGATATTTTACTCATAATAATTTCTACAGTATGCCAATAATTGTGGCCAATGTGTTTTGGAGAACAACATAATGTGACCCCCCCCCCCCCCCCCCCCCTCAATGAAAGGTTAGATTTTTGTGAACTTTTTTGAATGAAAGATCAAAAGGAAAAACAATGCAGATTTATCTTCACATTCATCTTTGATCATATTTACCAAGGGTGCCAATCATTCTGACCATGACTAAGTAAGTCATCAATAAAATCTCATACAGATTTAACAAGCATTAAAACTTAAAGGTCACTTATTTGTCTGCATTAGATCAATGCTTAATGTTAATTTAGAAAGACCTCCATGAAGAAGTATGTTAAGGATTTAAATCAATATATTTATAAAGTAGCTTGCTGAAGGGAAGTGTACTGAAAAATGATCTTGGGCCCTCAGAGATCACATGAATAGTTTTTGTTCAGCCTTGCAGTCTTTTGTCTTACTGTGACTGTCTTGCGCAGTAATAAACAGCTGTGTCTTCAGTCTTCAGGCTTTTCACCTCTAAATACAGCATGTTTTTGCTGGTGTCTTTGGTGATGGAGAACTGGCCCTGTAGAGACTGAGCAAAAGCAGTGCTAGTGCCAGTGTCTATATATCCAATCCACTCAAGTCCTCTCCCTTGTTTCTGACGGATCCAGCTCATGTAGTAGCTGCCCATAGAGAATCCAGAGACACTGCAGGACAGAGTGACTGATTCTCCTGGTCTTTTCACCACAGAATCTGAGGAGCTCAAAGACTGACCACTAACACCTGAACAACAGAGAAAATTAATGTTAGATTGATTAGAACAATAAAATAATAATCTACTGCAAATGGGAGGTGCTCACATGCAATAATCATCAGTAGGAGTCCATATAGTAGCATCTCCATTGCAACAGAAAAAGGCAGTAAAACAGTTATGGTTACACTGAAGCTGTTTAGTCACTGAACACATGCACTGACTGAAAGTTCAGCTTATAACACAATCTTTCAAGGAGTCGAGACGTTGACCCTACCCACAAAATCATTTGCATCTTTGGCAGTGGTGGACGAAGTACACATACCATGTACTTGAGTTAAAGTAAAGATACTTGTAGATTTAAAAATCGTGCTTCCCCTTGTTAATTGATTTCATGGAAACAGACACCAGTGATTTTGCCAAGATATCTAATTTATTTTACCATTTTATATAAGACATAAGGGAGAGAACGGATCAGCAACAGATCTTCATTGCATCTCAGTCAGTTTCTCTCTCCCTGCCTAAACAAAGGACTTCAGTTCATATAGGCTGAAACATGTGGTTTCCATTAACATAGCATAGGATGTATATATTATGCTGGTAGAAAAAACACTGCATACATTCCACTCCAGACACACACTCTCCAAAATCTCCCAAAGTCTCTCTCAAACATATATGCATTCAAAACGGTATGTGAACAGTATGATTCATAAAACACAATGATTACAAATGATTATGAATGTATATAAAAAGTATAAAAGGTATAAAACAGATACGTAATACTTCTGATTATGAATATTAATAAAAAATAATAATAATAATACTAAAAACAACATTAAAAATATGAGATGTAAGTCTTCAATCCCTCCTCTGGAACTACGGCCGTCAGTTCCACACCTCATCCCCAGGTGGCCAACCTATTGAAGTGATAGTGAGGAGAAGACAAGCAGACCAAGACATAGACATAGAAGGACAAAAGAATGGAAACAGAAAAGAAAAGAAAACAAATAACAAACAACAAAGAACCCCAACCCATGTTATGTCCCCGCATACTATGTGTCATTTAACGTCTATGTGTAAGCATTTAAAATGAACCCCAATCATCTAAGGAAAGAAAAAACTAATAAATCTTCTGCCGGTGCCTTGACTCGTTAAATACTCCTCAAGTTCCCGGCTTCAAAATAATAAACTAAAATAAACGTTGATGTTAAAGGATCCTATCCTTTGGAGTTGAAAATCAGTAAGCGGGTGTTAAATGTTTGTGAGATTGTGTTTTGTAGCATGTGTAAAATCTCCTATTTCACACCGTATTTCCCATTCTCAGTTCTATCCATTTGGTTAGTAACAACCAATTTAACAGAATAACTTGCGACCATCTCTAATCAATGTCAATGGAATTGATTCCTGAAATGGAAGCAGAAAAATAATGAATCATCACTTCTTTGTTCCCAATCTTTAAAGTTAATGGATGAACATTGCTCAATCTCAGGCCATAAACCATCATCATTTTGTTCATTCACTAAGCAAGGTTTAACTTGTGACCAATGGTACCATCTATCTGTTCCTACACCCTTCCCTTTAAGGCAAACACTTGTATCAGTTGTTAAGAGTATCTCATATGGTCCCTCCCATCTAGGCTCTAACCCTTTCCTAGAAATTCGTTTGACCATAACAAAACTGCCTAACTCGGGAATGTGTGGAATGTCAGTAGTGGTGTGTTTTTCGTCCCATTGCTGTTGAGCTTCTCGCACTTTCTTATTATTGTCTTTGGTAGCTTTGTCTAGCATTGTGAGATAGCGTTGTAACTTCTCTTGGAACAAAGTAGAATCTCCTCCTGTTTCCGCAGGTGGCGGAGCATCAGGAGGTAGAACCATTGCTCTTCCAGTCATCAGTTCAAAAGGAGTTAGTCCTGTTACTCTGTTTGGAGTTGCTCTCAGGTTCCACAGAATAGCAGGTAACAACTTATGCCAACCTTGGCCAGTTTGCAGAATGTCTTTGGTAAGAGCGGTTTTCAACGATCTGTTCATTCTCTCTACCAGTCCGGAACTTTGTGGACGGTACGGAATGTGGAACTTCTGTTTAATCCCCATCAATTTCATTGCTTCCTTCATCAGTTTTCCAGTGAAGTGAGTTCCATTGTCAGAATCAAGTTCATATGGAAGACCCCAGCGAGGAAAAACTTCTTCCACCATTACTCGTGCTGCCGCTTCAGCAGTGCAAGTTTTTGTAGGGAATGCTTCCACCCACCTAGTAAATCTGTCCATGATTACTAGAATGTATTGGTACCCTCCACTGGGTGATAATGGTCCTGTGAAATCGATTTGGAGGTGTGTCCATGGACCTGTTGGTCTGGGTGCATGTGACATTCGCACCTTTACAGATTTTCCCACATTTGCTTTCAGGCAGATTAAGCATCTCCTGGAGTAATCATCAATGTCTCTCATCATTCGTGGCCACCACCACGTCTCGCTGATTTGAGCTTTCATTGCTTTTGCTCCAGCATGCACTTTTCCATGATACAGCTGCATTAGTTCTCTTCTTGTTCCAATAGGCATCACCACTTGTCCTGTTGGAATTCTCCAGATACCTTGATCATCTTCTTTCGCTCCTGCTTTTATCCATTGTTCTTTCTCTTCATCTGTCTCTGTTTGATATGACAGAAGATGGAGCTCAGGATTATCTTTGCTGTTTTCCTGTACCATGGTAACAGGAGTAAGAGGGAGTAGAGCTGCTTCTCTAGCTGCTGCATCTGCTGCCGTGTTCCCTTGACTTTCTTTGGACTTGTCAGATTGATGTGATTTTACTTTGATCACGGCTGCTTCTCTGGGTAAGTGACATGCTGCAATCAAGCGACGAATTGTGGAAGCATGTTGTATTTCGCTCCCACTGCTGGTGATAAGTCCACGTCTTTTCCACAGGGCAAGGTAATCATGGACCACGCCAAAAGCATAACGACTATCTGTGTAGATGTTGACTCGATCTCCTTCCGATAGTTCAAGAGCTTCCGTGAGCGCCATGAGCTCAGCTACTTGTGCTGAAAATTGCCCAGAAAGAGCTCCTTTCTTCACAACAGTTCCATCAACTTCCACTACAGCCCATCCAGTATGTCGTTTTCCATCAACATAGTAACTGGA
The DNA here is from genome assembly GCF_949152265.1 of Phoxinus phoxinus. Classification (NCBI taxonomy): domain Eukaryota; kingdom Metazoa; phylum Chordata; class Actinopteri; order Cypriniformes; family Leuciscidae; genus Phoxinus; species Phoxinus phoxinus. The sequence goes on from NC_136876.1 coordinate 29,880,455, forward strand.
TCCATCGACCCATAACTCCTTGTCTGGATTTACAAGAGGTATTGGATTAACAGGACCAAGACTTTCTTCTTCTGCCTGTTTTTCGCACTCGTGTGGTGTACCCTCATGTGGTTCTAGCATCATTGTTGCAGGGTTAAGGGATGTGTCTCTGATGATTTCCACTCTCAAATCCTTGTTCAACAAAGTTGCTTCCCATTTTGCTCTCCTTGTGTCAGTTATGGTCTTGATGTTTGTGTTATTCAACAACGTCACTATACTGTGTGGAGTGTGCAATATGATAGTTTGTGCTCCTATCAGATTTTCCACAGCATCCACTGCCCATGTGGCACCATCAAGAGCTTGTACACATCGTGGTTGACCAATCATTGTGACAGGAATCTTTGTGGAAAAGTATCCAACTGGTCTGTATCGATCACCTGGTTTTTGACACAGTACTGCTGAGTACGTCTCATCTCCCACCCTGGTCCACAAATGAAATGGTAATCGTCCATCGGGAAGTCCCAAGGCTGGGGCTGAAGTCAGTTTTTCTTTCATAGAAGTAAATGCTTCCTCAGCTTCCGGTGTCCAGTTTATCTGTTCCACTCCAGGCTTTCCTCCCTTGTACAAATCGATGAGAGGGCTAGTGATGCTAGCAAAATCAGGTACGTACTGACGACAATAGTTGAAAAGTCCCATCACCTTCCGCATTCCTGTAACTGTTAGAGGTTTTGGAAGCTGCCGTAATGCCTCTACACGCTCTGTTGTTATTCTCCTTCCCTCGACAGATATTTCTTGGCCCAAGTAGATAACCTTGGTTTTGGCCAACTGTGCTTTGTCGGGGTTGACTTTGAATCCTCCTTTCCTAAGGGCTTGTAGGACGATATTCAGAGCAAATATATGGCTGTTTTCATCTGGGCTTGCAATCAGCAAGTCATCCACATATTGAATGCAAACACTTCCTGAACCCTCAATTTCAGGTTTTTTCTCGGTTAAGAACTGATCCAAAGTTCTATGAAATACCACAGGAGAAAGATTAAGACCTTGTGGGAGTCTGTTCCAAACATACTGTTTTGCGCCCACTGTGAAGGCCAGTTTCTCTTGAGATCTTTCATCAATAGGTATAGACCAGAAAGCCGACAGTACATCAAGTACCATGAAAATTCTTGCATTTCCTGGAATATCATTCAGAATGGTGGCAGGATTGGCCACAATAGGATGCGGTTTTGGTGTTACACTGTTAAGTCTTGTATAATCAATGGTTAATCTCCATGAGTTATCTGATTTCTTGACAGGCCAGACAGGACTATTAGTGGTAGATGAAGTTTGTCTGATGATCCCTTCAGCTTCCAAGTCTGCCACTATCTCTTCCACGGCTTGTCTTGCTTCAGGTCGGATAGGGTATTGTTTATGAGGGGCATGTATTGGTCCCTCAATAACAACGGGGTTAATGTTGGCTTTGCCACAATCCAATTTGTGTTTAGCCCAAACGTCTGGATATAAACTACACACAAGACCCCACACACCGTCTTTCCCCCAATCTCTGATGATTGGTTTTGCTGCACCAACAGAACTTAAATTACATGTGCGATCTTCGTGTGGTATTATCCCAGCTGTTGTAGCGATTTGACGACTGTCAGTGAAGATGATCATGTTCAACAATGGAAGAATGTCCATGCCAATGAGGCTTCCTTGTGAATTCGGTCCCACCCAAAAAGATGTCCATATGACTTCGTCTTCATGTATTTGCAGTGGAACTTGTATACTTTTGCGAAATGTTGTGATACCTCCTCCAACTCCTTCAACTTCCATAGTTTCATCTGTTGTAGGTAGGTTCAGATTGGTTATTGAAATCGCTGCTCCTGTGTCGACCAGAATGTCGCATGGGTGGCCCCCTATTAATGCATTGATGAAAAGGCGATTGTCTCTTTTCTTACTAATACAGGGGGCCGCTGATTCCTATTGCGGACGCATAATTCCCTCAATGAGCTGACGGACTTGTGCTTCAGTCCACGTCTTCCCTTGAGAGGTTTCATCATGATTTTTCACACTGACTTGTTTAAATGATGGACCTTGTCCTTCTGCTCCACCTCCTTTAGCCCAACAATCTTTTCTTGAGTGGCCACGCTTTCCACAGTTGCTGCAAACAACAATCCTATTCTTTGTGTCCATGTTGTATTGAGCTGTTGCCACTCCTCTTCGGGTTGTCTTGTTTCCTTCTTCCTTGTTTGATCTCATAGCCATCTCTAGACGGCCAGCCCATTGCATAATTTGGTCAAATGTTTCGCCTGGATTGACTCCAAGTGATAAGGCTTGTTGGTATTTAGAGCTAAGGCCATCCACAAGTGTGTCAGTGAACTGTACATCATCTCTGTCAGGTTGTTTCTTAGCACAGAGGGCCCATCTCTCATAAGCATTCCACTTACGCAGAGCATATTCATCTGGAGATTCATCATCCTTTTGCTTAATTAATGTCACTGATGTGAATGGAATTTTACCGCTCCCCAAGATTTCTTGGATTTCTTTTCGGAACTCATCTAATGCTTGCCAAAGACCCAGGGGTCGTCCCTGGCCATCAACCCACAAGTCTACCCATTGGGCTGTTGTTATCGACGCTGGCAAGCGTTCCCATCGGTCTCTTGGGATTTTAGCTTTCACAATTGTGTGAATGTCTCGTAGTGTCATTTGATGAGCTTCAACCAGAGAGTCTAATTCTCGCCCAAACTCTGTGTTTGGATCTTGTCTCTTTAGAGGAGGCAAGGCTGTGAGAATGGCTTGACGTTCTCCTGGTGTGAATGGTCTCTCTTCGGTCATCATTTCAGATTCTTCCCTTTTAATCGCAGGTGAAGAAAATTCAGGACCGATCTTATCAACTGTGATCATGTCGTCATCTCTTGTCTCATCACTCCAGTCTGATTCATAATTACGAGCTGGTGTAGATCTCAACATGTATCTGTTTGGCTGGACTGATTTGGATCTCGTTATTATTGGAGCTGCTTGTGCAGATGCAATATACATTTTGTCAACTGGACCTCCATTTGATCTTGAAGCTTGAAACTGTGTCAGAGGTTTAGATGAACTTGTATATTGTTCAGGCAAAGTTGGATAGATTGGTTTGTAAGGAGGAGGCGTTACAGTTGTCGCCGATTCCACTGGTACTTGTGAATATTTCCTTTCAGCTTCAGTTATTATATTTGTCCAATCTGGATCAAATGAATCATCACTGGTTGTATTTTCTTTCTCTGAACATTTGATAGACATGATTTTGTTCAACTTGTTGTATGCTTCAATTTGAGGCTTCATCGCTTCAACAAGTGGAACTGGACCACCATTTAAATCGCAACAAATTCCACCTTGTTTCACAATCCAATGAGCTGCTAAAATTGGAAATGCTTTTGATTTGATCTTGTCTTTTTGCGACTTGAACCAGATTAACTGCTCATCGATAGATGCATTAATGTCCAATCCTTTTTTCAAAAGCTTAGCTTGCTTCTTTTTCTTCCGGTCTAGATACCAAGCAGATATTGTTCTGCTGTTACAGACACTTTCTGCCATTTTGCAAAGTTTTTGTCACTCTGTGTCTGTGCGCTCAGAACAGCTGGACAATGTATATGTGTGCGTGTATGTGTGTGTAAACTTCACGAGAGGGCTACCCTGCTTCTCCCTCTCTTCCTATGTGTGTGTGTATGTGTGTGTGTGAGAAGGTATAGCCAATTCCGAAGGGAGGGGCTGATTCACTCTCTCTCTTCTCCAACTTTATGTGTGTGTGTGTGTGTATAGAGCGAATTGCAAAGGGAGGGGCTGCTTTACTCTCTTTCCCTTCTCCACTCACAGAACAAAAGAAAAGTTAACTCCAATGTTTCAGTATTTTCTGTTTGTTTTGTTTTTCAGTTCACTCAGAACAGTTTCTTTTTTTCTTTTTTTTTAAATATTTTTAGATTTTATCAGATTGATTTCTTTGTTTTATTTTAAAGCTTACTCAGATCAGTATCTTCAAATCTTTGAACAGCTTTACGGTCAAAGTCAGAAATGCCCGCGATCCTAGCTAGTTACTTTTATACTTGTATTACTTCAGCGTGTTACAATGTTTTAGATATTTTTCCTGCCATTTTACAGTATCGCCACACTTAACCGCTTCTGTCAATCAAATATCGCTTGTGTCACACTTCCCTCGTCTCCTTCTGAGAACGAATCTTCAAGTGTGTTGGATATGTTTTAGGGATTTAGTCTGCCATCGTTATAAACAGTCCCGCCACAGTCCAACCACGTGAACAGTCCTAACCAAGCAAATTTTCTAGCTTAACCGTCTTACAGCTAATTCCCCCCAAATGACTAAATGGCCTTTTTTCTAAAAAAGATCCATCTCCATCCCAGCATATCAAATATTGTTAGAGGATTACTTTTCAGAGAAACTTAAACAAGCCAAATTAAATTAAATTATTAAATTTGTATTTATTTTATTATTTTTCTTATGTCTTATATTCATTGGCAAAACAACTGGTACCTGAAATCACACAGTTCTTTTCAGCAGTTTCAGTCACTGTCTCTAATCATCAGGCAGACTTAAAACTTTTTTTAGAAAGGAAAAAAGTCTTACCTGTAATGATTGAGACGAATGGCTGGATATGCGATCCTGTTCGTGACGCCAAATTGTAGATTTAAAAATCGTGCTTCCCCTTGTTAATTGATTTCATGGAAACAGACACCAGTGATTTTGCCAAGATATCTAATTTATTTTACCATTTTATATAAGACATAAGGGAGAGAACGGATCAGCAACAGATCGTCATTGCATCTCAGTCAGTTTCTCTCTCCCTGCCTAAACAAAGGACTTCAGTTCATATAGGCTGAAACATGTGGTTTCCATTAACATAGCATAGGATGTATATATTATGCTGGTAGAAAAAACACTGCATACATTCCACTCCAGACACACACTCTCCAAAATCTCCCAAAGTCTCTCTCACACATATATGCATTCAAAACGGTATGTGAACAGTATGATTCATAAAACACAATGATTACAAATGATTATGAATGTATATAAAAAGTATAAAAGGTATAAAACAGATACGTAATACTTCTGATTATGAATATTAATAAAAAATAATAATAATAATACTAAAAACAACATTAAAAATATGAGATGTAAGTCTTCAATACTCAAGGTAAAATATTACTCAAGTAAAAGTAGAAGTGCTGCCTTTAAACATTCACTTGAGTAAAAGTACAAAAGTATTTGCCTTCAAATGTACTTAAGTACCCAAGTACTATGATTTTTTTATGGCTATAATGTCCTATTATAAGTTTTGTCACAAGACTCTTGCTTAACTCAGTCTACGTGAATGTAATGTCACCCTTGGCACACCAATCAATTAATAAAATGACATTAATTAGTCATATATATATATATATATATATATATATATATATATATATATATATATATATATATATATATATAATGACTAATTAATGTCATTTTATTAATGACATTAAAGGAAATTATATAAAGGAAATATATATATACCGTATAATATATATATATATATATATATATATATATATAATATATATATATAATATATATATATATATATGGTATATATATATATATATATATATATATATATTTCCTTTATATATTAGTGTGCCAATATATAGCCTATATTTGAATTGAACTTGGAACTATTGAGAGCTACACGAATCATGTCACTGCGCGGCGGCGAGATCACTGTGTCGCAACCGTATGGTCGCAATCTGGTTCGCGCTTAGTAGATAGATACCGCCAAGGCAAGTTCAAATCAAAGCGCGCGCTGTATTGTGATTGTTGGCTCGTTTGACCAGTTAAGTTTTTATCCACTATATAAAAAGGAACGACTGATTTTGAAAATGTAGTAGAGTAAAAATATTTGACTTTGAAATGTAAAAGTCTTCCCAAATTTAAATACTTCAGTAAAGTACAGATACGCAAAAAAAGTACTTAAAGGCCATGTTGCAGGTTAACCACCACTGTCGATTAATGGGTACATAAATCATTTAAGATATGTATATCATTTTTAAAATGTCTCAAAAATGGTCTTAAATACCAGTTTTTTTACGTGTTTGGTATTAACGTTTTTTTTTCACGTTCTAGCTATATGGGCGTTTCTAAGCGTTTCTCTTCCTCCGGTGAAAATGTTGTTGCAAACGTAGCCGCCGCGCGTCTGTCGCAGTGTTTGGCAGGTGCTCGCGCGGGCGGTGCCGTCCCGTGGAAACTGCGTTGGAAAGCTTGTGCTGTAGGGCAGTGACGTTTTGGTCGCTGGTCGAGGAGCTCACCCCGCGACCAGATGTGACTGAATGCTAAATGCTGAATGCATGCTGCCTGAATCCGTCTGGGCTGAAGATAGCATAGCCTAAACACATGTCAGGCAGGATCATGGTCCCCTTCAAGCCTGCACGCACGAGTATGTTAATTGTTTGTTTACTTTTTTCACGAAGTCTTATGAACCAACTTAAACAGTTATAGGTGACTATAGATGTGTTGTATAGACAATGATCATGTTCTATAATCTGCGCTATCTGAATACTCTCGTCTACTACTCGTCTCTCTAGTCGCTCTCAACGCTCTCCAGGCGGGCTTTGGTAAACTCTCTCCCCAAGGTGACGTCATGGAATGCATTGTGGCGGAAAGGAGAATCGTTGGCGCTGTAAGATACCTACTTTTTCGTATTTTATTCCGTTTTGTGATACCCAACAACATAAAATACAATGGATAACAGTTTAAATGTTCATTACTGAAGAATAACAAATTTATTAAATGTTTAATTTAGGAAACTGCAAAAGTGAAGAGACTAAAGGTTTAGATCAGCTGCGAAACTTCCAACAAGAGAGTCCGGTCAGTCCTGTTTTCTGTATTTGTTAGATTACTGAAACTGGCTCTTGGAGCTCCTGTTTCAGCAAGAGAATCCTGCCAGCCCTGTTCTCGTGTCTCAGCGTTTGAATAGTTATGCTAACTGGGTCTAGGGCAGGTTCCAAAACCTGTAATACTTAATTTCTCATCATAATGTAAATCCTTGCCCCTAAAAGTATATAAATTGAATGTACACTGTTACAGTTCAGACTGTTTGAAAGAATTGCAGCCACGCGCAATAAAGAAGAACTTCTGCTTGAACGTGATCCAAACGTCTCCTGGTATTTGTTTAGAAGAAGGAAAAGTTTCCTACAGTTTTGGTGCCTTGTGACCCGGATAGAGCTACTCACAAAGATCTGACTGAGTTCCAGCTTCCTCCAACCTGAATCCAGCAAGCTCAAACAAAGATCTGCTTTCCAGACTGCATCTTTTGGAATCCAGAGCAAAACTTCCAGCTGAACAAAGCAAGGTCTGGTGAGTGCGACTATCCAAAAGAACCTACAATACCAGTACAAAAGTGTGATCCTCTGCGCCATCAGAGAAGCGTTAAACAAACAGCTGCAAGTTTTGTTAACGAAGTTATCCTCTAAAGTTGTCTTTTAGAGATGAAAGTTATCCTCTGTTTTCAGGCAGGGAAGAATAGCATTATGTGCTAGTTATTGTGTTACCCTCTTTGTTTGCTAGAGACGATTCATTTTATAATATTTTGGTATCCTCTTTTCAGGCAGGGAAGATTAGCATAAATTGCTAGTTTATTTTGTTTATCCTTTGTTTCACAGAGAAGGTTAGCATTATGTGCTGATAGTTTTGGTTTATCCTCTGCTAGGCAGGGAAGATTTTTAACAGATACATGTAAAGATTTGTGTGTATCCTCTTGCTAAAGAAGGCCTGTCTTTTTTTAAGCTAGAGAAGATTAGCGTCATGTGCTAATAAGATTGTACCCTCTGTTTGTAAGAGAAGATTAGTGTGTGTTTGTGTGGTAACATAGAAATTCACAATGTTTAGGAAAAGTACTAGACTGACTACACCTTTATGGACAGATAGTGAATTCAAGTCTTTGTTATCAGAGCACATGGACTCCATCGTGACTGAGCCAGTCAGATTGAATTTAACAAAGAAATTTGGCATTGATGCAGACAAAGTATGGTCAATTGAAGAATGCAAGAAAGTGTTAGGTGCTTGTATCAGGAAGAATAACATCAAGGGAATAACTTGCTGCCACAGAGAGTTTAGCTTATCCATTGCCCAAGAACAAGCTCAGTGTATTGCTAAATTAACTGAACAGAACAAACAATTGCACACTCGAATGTCCTGTCTCACAGACAAGGTGGGCCATAACAAGGCCTCAACCAAATGTGACTCAGAAGACCAACAGTCAGATGAAAGTGATCCTGATTCACAGTCTTTTGATAGAATAGAGGACAATGTCAATGCAGATGTAAATGCAGATGTAAATGCAGTTGAAGTGTGCGTAGCTAGACAAAAGCCTCAGGGAAAAGGTGTTGACACAGTTTTATTTGCAACCCCCATATTGCCACCAAAAGCAGTCAAAACATCTTTAGGTCCTAAAGATATTGAGAGAATTGCTGAAAGTTTGCCATCAGTGCAAAGAAATTTTTCTGAGTTTAGGAGAGAGTTGTCCAAAAAGATGAGGCTCTATGATATGACTCTAGCTGAAGTCACCCAGCTAATATCACAGATCTTGACTGAGTCAGAATTCAATAATTTTGAAAATGCTGTAAACAATTCTGAACTGCAACAGGCCAGTAAAGATGAATTGAGAGAGGAAGTTCTGAGAGTGTTAACGGACATTGTTGGACCGAAAGTGGATTGGTCAAAGCTCACTAATTGTGTACAGAAGAAGGGTGAATCTGTTTGTGAGTACACAGAAAGATTCTGTCAGACAGCTTCAGTGTACAGTGGAATTGCAGACAAGCCAGAGAAGGTGTTAGGTGATAATGGCCCTTTGGTTCGCACATGGTTTCATTGTCTTTTGCCAGAACACAGAAAGGCGTTGCCTTACTTAAACATCACATGGTGTACGAGAACCCTGGAAGACAACTTAGACAGTTTAGTCACATGGGAACGAGATTCTGATGTCCAAGAAAGAATACAAGTTGTAGCAGCATCTTTTAAGGTCAACTCAGAGAAGCCAAAGAAACGCAAAAGTCCTAGAGAAGCCACTTGTTCTTACTGTGGCAAGCATGGACATTTTGGGAAAGAATGTAGAAAAAATAAAAAGAATTTTAGAGACGTTAACAATATTGCTCAGCTTTTACTCAGTCTGTTTGCTACTCTGAAGCAGCCGCTCCCCTCGTCATTAAACTCGTGGGGCAACTTGTAGAGGTGTTAGCCATTTGGGCTGTGAGTGCTTAATTTCCCCAGTAACTTACAACAAAGATGAAAGACTTGTTTTTGTTTAATAGCACAAAAGGAAAGTGACTGTCTCAGTTTTCCTTTGGGGGACACTGATTAAGTAAACTCACAGCCTAAAATGTTATGTTACAGCACAGGCTTCATCAGTAATGGTGTTAGGTCAGACTGTAAATTTAAAAAGCCCTCATGCAGTGACTAATGAATCAAGCAAAAGAAATTGGTTAACTATCCTCACAACTCTGAAAATTGTATTACAGCGTGCACCAGTTACGAACCCATCCTCATGTATGATGTCTGCAATGACTGAAGTTGTGTTAGAGGATGAAGGAGAAATGACTCACCATTGTGTTACGTTTACATACACACCTACGAGGGAAGTAAAAGAAACTCCCATAGAAAATTTAGTTTGAAAATAGTTGTTTTGTTGATGGTTCAGCTCAAGAAACAAGCCGTTAGAACCTAAGTGGCACTACAGACCACATCGAGTGATGTTGATTACAGCAGCTACAGTGTTGTGTCAGGGAAGGAAAACTTGGACTCATGTGTCACAATGTAAATTTGTTCCTCCAGCTACAGGGACAGGATAGGACACATGGAACAGTGAGGAGCCCAGGGAAGAACCGGAAGCAACAGGCTTTCGGGGGCCAACCCTTGCGGTGAAGACATTTCCCTTATAGGCCCTCCCCCTCCATTAGTCCATCATCACCTCACTGTTTCGTTAGGTGTCTCATGAATTATGAATTAGGGAAAGACGGAACAGCAAATAGCAGACTCAGTTTGAACAGAGGATAAAACCAGTCTTTACAACGAATACTGCTCTGTTGCCGTTTTCTCTTTTGTTTTCTTTCTTTCTCTGTGCAGATACCACATGGCTGTCCTGAGACCCATATGCACCGACCATCTCACCTGCATTTGAAGCCACAAAACTTCCAGAAAACGACTCGACCCACTGTCGAGCCAACTATCACAAAGAAAAGAAAAAAATACACAACGCAGAGAATCACATACGTTCCGTATGTCAACAGTGGAACCTTCAGTCATCCATCGAACATGATCAAGATTGTCGTACTACTAACCATCATGGACATCGCGCAAAGTGTAGACTACAGAAACAACATATTCTTAGAGCTGATGAATATGTCAAGAACGCCTTGTTTGCTGGAAAGAACGTTGCATGGCACACGCACCTTCAGCTTCTGCCACAAACAAAGAACATGGCTGCTTTCCAGGACTCACTTGTGCACAACCATGGTAGTCAAGAACTTTTGGAGCATTAATCGCGTCTAACAGGGTTAATGGATCCAACAGAGAACTTGCACAAAATCCAACAAGACATTCTTGATTTTTCAGCAAAATTACACAAGATGACTGAAAGTTTTCACGGACCCTAATTGCATGTTTGATTCTGTGTCCGCATGTAATTACAGAAGAACTACACAGAATAAGCTACGTGCCTGTAACTTACAAGTTACAAGAATGAACTTGCTATGTGCCTGTAACTCACACCAGTTACAAGAATGAACTTTTAAGTGTTTAAATTTGTATATTATGTGAGAGTTTTTAAGAACTCTCAAACGGGGGACTGAAGAATAACAAATTTATTAAATGTTTAATTTAGGAAACTGCAAAAGTGAAGAGACTAAAGGTTTAGATCAGCTGCGAAACTTCCAACAAGAGAGTCCGGTCAGTCCTGTTTTCTGTATTTGTTAGATTACTGAAACTGGCTCTTGGAGCTCCTGTTTCAGCAAGAGAATCCTGCCAGCCCTGTTCTCGTGTCTCAGCGTTTGAATAGTTATGCTAACTGGGTCTAGGGCAGGTTCCAAAACCTGTAATACTTAATTTCTCATCATAATGTAAATCCTTGCCCCTAAAAGTATATAAATTGAATGTACACTGTTACAGTTCAGACTGTTTGAAAGAATTGCAGCCACGCGCAATAAAGAAGAACTTCTGCTTGAACGTGATCCAAACGTCTCCTGGTATTTGTTTAGAAGAAGGAACAGTTTCCTACATTACCAACAAGCAAATTGCACATATTCGTTGAAAAATTGAACCTGCAACACGGCCTTTAAGTAGCCTACAGTAACGAATTACATTTACTTCATTACTGTCCACCACCGATCTTTGGAGGTTTGCAGACTTTTGCAGACTGCAATTTAATTCAGTATTAAATATCTGCAAATTATTACAGTAGACAAGGGGGGGTTGTTATCTCCTCTCCGGATTAGTGTGTCAGTTTTGGGCATATGTAGTCAGTTTGAAGAACTGGTTGTGATTCTATATACAGATGGTACTCAACCAGGGGTGTGTTTCCCGAAAGCATCGTTAGTCAACTATGGTCGCAAGTTCCGTCGTTATCAGCATAGTTAAACGATTTGGTGTTTCTCGAAACCATCGTTCCAACGAACGTTCGCAAACAGCATCGCAAACTTGTGTGGTTGGAACGACAGCTCTCGAGCTGTGGTTTGAAGCATAGTTTCTAGTTTACATGAGATGTAGACTGAATAAATCCTTATCTTTAGCAAAATAAGCAAGCTGACATTCAGTACAACCCGTGTTATTTATTTAGAATACATACAAATGTAATTTACGTCTTTTAGTTTGTCAAGAGATTTAAAACACCGTTTTTGAAGACTGCGCATGTGCGAACGTGCTCTAGGCTACTATGTAAGAACGAGCCAAATATTGAGTCTGGTAATAAAGCAAAATAACTGAGAAAAATTAGAAATGGTCTTCAGATGCCATGTCTGTAACTTATATGACAAAATCTAGCGTTAATTCGATCTCAAACAGATTAATTAAAATAATTTATTAGTCCACCACGTGCGAGACGTCATAAACCAACGTGGTTGAACGATACTTTGCAACATACGGTTTCGGGAAACAGTCGTGACGAGCTAGTTGATTTCTCCAACGATGCATCGTACTATGGTAGTTAAGCAGTGAGCTATATAGTTGTACGGGAAACGCACCCCAGAATGAGACTTTTACCGGCGCCGTTCCCGCGGCGGTAAAATTGCGGGTGTGTATTTGCTGCCTTTGACCGCTAAGAGGCGCTACAATCGCAGAATTTGAAAAGTGTCAGTTTATTCTCTCTATTGCGTAATCTGCCGCCGCGCCGCGGCTCATTGAGAAGGATTGAAATGTGGTAAAACAGATCAATTCATGTTAAACATGTAGTTAAACGAATTCATATAATCACAAGACTGAAATTAAATGTAGGCCTAATACATTTAATAAATAATTAAAACATTTCAACACAAAACATTGCAATAGAAAAATATTAGGCTACATCAATGAGGCTTTGCAAGAGCAACGTCTTATCAGCGGACCGACGGTAGCGCAGTGGACAACGCAACAGCACGAGCTTCACGGAGCTTCAAGCGATCCGAGATCGAATCTCACTAGCTTTGGCTGACAGCGTTAAATGTCTTACCATTCTTGATGCTTAGATAGGTAACTGTTTATTGGAGTCAAGCGTTTTGATTAATTATCAATGGCACATTACAACATACATTTGCTACTTTCCAGTAGAGCCGCTGCACAGACGACAACACTGATGAAGGAAGATTGTCAGCCGATCGCGTCAGAAAATGAAAATGACGAAGCTATCTTTAATCTGCTAAATTATTGTTTTGTGAATCATCCACGAAATTGAGATGACTGACAATTGATACCCGCCATAGCAAAGGAAGAAATTTTTAAAAACAGATCCTGGACATTTCAAGGTTTAAATAAAGTGTCGGGGGCAGTTTATTTATTTAAAACAGGGTTGCATCGAGTTAGAGTTTATTTTCTAAGTAAGAAACAGAATCTTATTCTTGCGACATCAATTTGTATTGCCAAAGAAATTGCAGCTAAATAAACAATTAAAATAGTAGGCTAGTCTACAAAACGAAAATAGTTCAAAGCAACATAAATTAAGATCATGCGTTTTTCTTTGCTTCTCTCTGGCGCTGGATCTCTTTTATTTTAGTTTATTTAGTCTCCCTGCACTGTGCGCGCCGGGTCTCTCTCGACATTAAACAAGATTTCAGGGTAAAAACACATAATACAGCTGATAATACTGATGTCGCTGTGTGTCATCCATACAAATCACGAAGAAAAAAACTGTAACAAATGATTGAGTCTTTGCTTCAAACAGAATGCCTGGTTGAATTCACCGTACAATAAAACGAGGTGGATCGAGAATAAAAGCGCTCTGCATCTGCTGCTCACTTGCATTCGTTTAGTTGGCAAGAACACGTTTCGTCGATAGTTCATGTTTAGATAATGCCAGATTGTTGACAAACACACTACTCAAACGTGTTAAAATTCTACAAAACCAGTTGAAACAAATGGATTGAACACTTCAACTGAAAGTGTGTGTGAGACCTCTTTAAATACAATAGGCTACATAAAACTACAATATTTATAATTTAAGGGCCTACATTTGGACACATCGAGAGATTTATCTTTAAAAGTATTTTGCCTTTGCCTGGTCATCAGGCTCACTCTGCATATGAAAGACAGAACATTCAACACCTCCTGAACCCCCAACCCCCCACAGGCTATCTGAGTCTGAGACCGACTTAAAGGGATAGTTCACCCAAAAATAAAAATTCTGTCATCATTTACTCACCCTCAAGTTGTTTCAAACCTGTATGAGTTTCTCTCTCTTGTTGAACACAAAAGAAGATATTTTGAAGAATGTTGGTGACCAGACAGTTGGTGGACACCATTGAATTCCATAGTATCTTTTTTTCCTACTATGGAAGTCAATGGGGTCCACCAACTGTCTGGTCACCAACATTCTTCAAAATATCTTCTTTTGTGTTCAACAGAAGAGAGAAACTCATACAGGTTTGAAACAACTTGAGGGTGAGTAAATGATGACAGAATTTTCATTTTTGGGTGAACTATCCCTTTAAAACAAAGAGAAGTCGCAATTCACACTTAATTCTAGACATTAGCATTAGGCTAGTAAAGTGTTGATAATGAAATAATTAAATTATTTAGGCTATGTAGGCTAATAGGCATATATTTCTGTCATAAAAAGTTTATTAATAAACATTTAATTATTTCAATAATTGAAGAAATAAAACACTACCTCACTTTGGGCCAGCTTTTTCCAAGCAAACCTAAATACAAACGCATGTTCATTTGTTCAAACGCATGTTCATTTGTTGTCATGAATACAATGTTCAACTCAATGTTAAATTCCACGGGGATCTTTGGATCCTTACAACCAGGGTGCGCGATTTGTGAATTAGCTATTATTATTTTTTTATATATAAATCTCGAACCACAGTGCTAAACTAAATAACATTTATATAATAATTATGAACTTAAATGAAACAATATCGCAACATCGCAACATTTACATGCTGTAGTTGCCCCCAAGTTATGGAATACGCTACCACTTTATATTAGGTCTGCTCCGACGATAGGCTCTTTTAAAAGCCTTTTGAAATTTCACCTATTTCATATGTCTTCTTCCGGTGTAGAGGGATGAGCTCTTGTGCATATATGTTTTATTATGTGGATTTTAGTGTGATGTTGTTTGTCTATTATTGTGTATTCTTAGATTGTATTTTTTTATTTTCATATTTTAGAATTCTTTGTAGCCTACAGCACTTTGGTACAACTTACTGTTGTTGGAATAGCGCTTTATAAATAAAGAAGAAGAAGAAGAACATTTCGACAAATAAATTATCTGATCTATTTTTACAATTTAATTCAGGGCGATTTAGCATAGACTAGGCCTACATTTAATTATAGCGAGATTTTCACCCTTCTCCATTCATCATTGGGAAGCGCTCACAGCTAGTTTGAGTAGATCCTCTGCACCTCTCGGTTTCATACCTCTCGGTTTCGGTTCATTTTTGTGACGCGCAGTTCCCGGAGACAGAGACGACAGATACACTTTTGAGTAAAAGTTTGAATATGAATAAAAGTTTACAGTTTTGACCGATGTAGGCTACTCTACTCTGATCTGAATGACTAAAAAACTACGGAGTAGCCTATTAGGGCCTAAGTCAGGGGTAGGCAAGTTCGGTCCTAGAGAGCCGATGTCCTGCAGAGTTTTGCTCCAACACTGAAAAAAACCCTCACCTGGCTGTAGCCTTAGTAATCCTGAAGACATTGATTAGCTTGTTCAGGTGTGTTTGATTAGGGTTGGAACTAAATTCTGCAGGACAGCGGCTCTCTAGGACTGAACTTGCCTACCCCTGGCCTAAGTTATTTTAGCTGTCTGTTATGCGAAAAATAAATCCAAATGAACGCGCCGCCGCGTCGCCGAACACTAATTCAACATGCCAGAATAAAACCCGACTTTAGAACAATGGATAGCGTCACTCGGCGTGGTGTACCAAAATACTTAATTATAAACTTCAATATTTCATTCAAAATAATCTCAAAACGCTTTGTGACATTTTGAAAGCCGTGCATGCATTAAGGCACTGGAACCATGAACGTAACTGAAACTGGTTCTGATTTTATTTTTTGTCGTTTAAACGTGCCTGTTGCATATCTTTACATTATATATTTTAAATGGTCTATTGGTGAAGTAATGTATAGCATTGATTACTGTGGAGGGAGGGGGGATTAAAATAATTCAGCAGAAGCAGGGATGTTTAGACCAGAAGGAAATCCCCGTCCCCCTGGCAAATCGCACCTTGCTTAAAACCATGTTTTACAAACTCTTTATAGGAACCAAAAAAAAAAAAAAAGGCTATCCTGTATAAAAAATGTTTTATTTGTTTGATTGTCTGCATTAATAATAGGCTATGACATGCATTAATAGGCTAATATAAAATGTACAATAGTCTATGCTTGCTCGGGATTCGAACCCGTGTCATCCAAATGATCGATACGTAAGTTCTACCACTCGGCGATGAATTTACTCATTTAGAAATGCCCGGTTTATCCAATCTGTTCCAGAGAAGCGCTCATCATTCGTCTCATTCCTCAATAGAGTAGTAAACAAATAATCAGCTTCATTGCACCTAATTTATTTTTGTTCGTTATTTTTGTTATTATTATTATTTTATCACGCTGCTCCCAACGGGCAATAGGCTTATACGGGCAACGGGCAATAGACCGACGTCTAGGCTACAATATGAAATAAAGGCTATATTGTTCGTCTCTATTTTTAAATTATGATTCTATTTTTCTGTCCTAAACAATGTTCTATAGTAGCCTATTTCATCTGTTAATTGACATTAACCCCGCTTACATTTCAAAATACGGCAATAGCTGCTGTTTTGCACAATGTCCCTCTGCGCCACCTGGCGGTCATTTCGCGAATGACTTTGAAATGCGACTGGATTATTTTTACCGCGGTAGTTTTGCCGCGGTGCCTGTCGCGGCGGTAATAGGCATTCTGGTTGAGTACCATCTGTATCTTGCCTTGTAGGCCGGATTTGGAGTTTATTAGGATGTATTTAATAGCCTGCAATGCCACTTTTGAAAAATCCCCAGAAATGGTATACCCAAACTGAAACAGATACAGTTCATGAACCCTTTGCACTAAAAGCACAAGTATGATCTCATTTGAAAGCTTACACCTGGCAGTTTATTGTAAATGTAGAATTAATTATTGTCATAATGAAAAAGAAATGTTATAAATAGCTTCAAAGTTTTGTAAAGGTATTATACATTTATTTTTATGAAAAATCTTCATGAAAATAAAATTGAAGTTGGCACTGTAGCAATCTAGAACTGCACTACAGCTAAAGCCACATGTCTAACCATGTTATGTTTAAAATCTGAAGATGATAAGTCTAAAACTCTGTATTTAGTTAAATGTTTTTCAAGATCATGTCATATGACTTTATTTTGATTAGACTTTAAAATGCAAACTTGTGTTTATTGTCATCTATTAGCATCTATTCAGTCTATTGTCTCTGTTGTTTTGTGGTGCAAACAAGCCCCATTCAGTGTCAGTCTCTCCTGCTCACATTCACACATCTCCAGCCTGGTTATGTCCCTAAATATGCATTTCTTTTGTCTGTTTATAATTACTAACGACTGGCTATTCACGCTGTTTAAATCCCTAATTTCTTGTATCAAAGTTCTCACTTCACATTTGAAACTGTATCAAATGCCTTTCTTGAATAAAGAAACAGTTCAGTAAGCATTCCTATTTAGAAAAAATCATAAAAATAACAGCTAGATGGCAGGTGCACCTGAGCTAGCTAACGTTAGCATGTTAGCTTAGCACACCATCAATACACGACATTTATGAGATTAAAACCATGTTTGTGCTCCAAACTTACTTTATAGCGCAAGTCGAGTGTTTTAAATAACCTTCTGCGAGCTTATTTGGCTTCAGATAAAAAAAATCAGACAGAAAATATATTATTTTATAGTATTCTGCATAATGATAAAGTCTATATCGATTAGCATTACATTATAAATATAATCTATTATTATAAAAATACCTGACATGGCTCGAAGAACACAGGTAAATCAAATATCATTGCAATCATGTTTATTGTCTTCAAAACATCTTTATCTGCATGTTATAGCGATCTCTGAAAGCTTTGTTTATGTCATGAAGTCCTGGAATGTCACATGGTTATGGTTCTTCTTCGTGTGCACCCATATATGGAATAAACTGTGTATCTGGCGCCCTCAGGCTGCTGTATGGATTGAAAACGTCTCAGGTTACGTATGTAACCCTGGTTCCCTGAGAGGGAACGAGACGCTGCGTTGAGACGCGGTGGGAACGCCTTGCGTGATTGCGTCGTGAAGCACATCTAAAATCAGTCCAATGGAAACGGGAGACGTCATGGGCGGGTGACGTCACCGACCAGGAAGCTATAAAGCACTCCCGCGATCAGAGAACACTAGCTTTGAAAAAGCCTGAAGCAAGATGATCACAGGTATGCAGGGAGTATGGCAAAGCAACGCAGCGTCTCGTTCCCTCTCAGGGAACCAGGGTTACATACGTAACCTGAGATGTTCCCTTTCAAGGGAACTCGAGCTGCGTTGAGACGCGGTGGGAACCCTATACCCACGACGCCATATGACAAATGCCTGTACTGTATGAAGACCATGCACACACTAGAAACAAGCCCCCTAGACCCTGGAGTGGAGTCTAGGTCCAAGTCATAAAAAATAGACAACTGTATGCGGTAAGGACATCCTGCCGCATTACAGATGTCGTGGAGAGAAACTCCTGAATTTAAAGCCATACTCCTAGTAGAGTGGGCCCGGACAGCCAAAGGTGAAGGCTGTCCAGCCGCTACATAAGCAAGTGAGATAGCCTCAACTACTCGCTTGCTCAATATCTGTCTTTAGCTTTTCCTGATTAAGGTGGAGGACAGAAGGCCTGCAGCACAAATGACCCGCAAATTGAGTAGGGACCTAGGAATACAACCCGGCCTGGGGTGAAGAAAGACTACCACCATACCAGGTGCAAATCCAAGTACGTGCAGGCCTCAGCCTCATGTACCACGGAGAAGATGAAATAAGGATCTCTCCTCAGAAATAACCCAGCAAAGAAACATACATTGCAGAAATCAAGTACTGTACCATAGGGCAGATAGCAAGATTCAGAAGGTGTTCTGCACACCAGGCAGAGAACAGTTTACATTTCAATTTTCAGTCTTCTCGTGGAGGGAGCTCTAGACTGGAGTAAGGTCTCCACGACCTCAGTCGAGAGACCTGAATCTATGAGCTGGGCCCCCTCAGAGGCCGAGCCCACAGTATCCATGACTCCAGATGAGGGTAACTCCCGGGAGCAGAGATATCGGGAAATGCGTACAGGTGTAGCCTCGACCACACCTAATACATCGCATCCAGTCCAAGCGGAGCTGGATGCGTCAGGGATAACCACAAAGGCAAAGTTTTAACCGAAGTTCTCCCAAAGAAGCTCCACCACCTCGGGGTGAAGTCTCCATTCCCCGGGCCTCAGCCCCTGCCTCAACAGGATATCTGCTCTGATATACGAGACCATCAGTGTGTTGTCCGGGAGGACAGGCACATGGTGACCTCTCGGTTCTGACAGGAAGTATTGAGATTCTCGGAATACCGCCATCACTTCTAGCCAATTATGTGCCAAAAGGAGATGGTCTTGCCAAAGACCCTTCGCCGAATGACCACTCATGATCACCCCCCACTTGTGAGGGAAGCATCCGTCGATAGCATAAGCGTCAACAAGAAGCCCCCAACACTGGGCCTGGGCGAGAAACCAAGGTTCTTTCACATGACCGAGGCACGTAGGCATAGCCGCGTGACCTTGATCATGCGAAAACGGATTTCCCCTCGGAGAAAACCCCTTGGTCCTGAGCCACCACTGCAGGGGTCTCATGTACAGAAGGCCAAAAGTAATTACGTTGGACGCAGCTGCCACAAGACCCAACAGTCTGAAACTGTTCTACAGTGAGTGACTGGCCTAGTTTTACCCCATTTACGGCGAATCATTTATAACACCTGGAAAAGTGGTCCTCTGAGCTGGGAGGAGCACACTCTTCTTGGCGTTGAGTCGCAACCCCAACATCTTAAATGAGACAGAACGACATCTCGATGCCGAACTGCTATCTGCTCAAATTGAGCTAGGATCAACCAATCGTCGATAGTATAATACGCAAATGCGCTGGAGTCTCAGAGGAGCCAGAGCTGCATCCACGCATATTGTAAAGGTGTGGGGTGATAAACCTAGGCCGCACGGAAGAACCCGATATTGGTATGCTTCGCCCCCGAAAGCAAACCTCAGGAACCTCCTGTGATGAGGATGGATAGATAAGCGTCCTTCACGTCTATTGTGACAGACCAGTCCTCGGGCTGAATCTGTGACACAATCATATTATCGTAAGCATACTATGAACATGAGATTCTGAAACCTGCCGTTTAATTGACGCAGGTCTAGAATAGGACGTAACCCCTCATCCTCATTCGGAACAATGAAGTAGCGGCTATAAAACCCTGACTGTCTGCTGGGAGGAGGAACCCCTTCTATAGCTCCTTTTTGCAAAAGTGTCAGCACTTCCTGCTCCATAACCAGAGCCCGCTCGAGGTCCACCACTGTGGGGAGGACCCCTAGAAATCTGGGCGGACGAGAACCGAACTGAATTCTATAGTGTGCAGGACCCACTGAGAAATATGTGGCAGTAGTTTCCACGCTGCCAGAAATTCTGCTAAGGGCACCAGTCTCTCGAGACTGGCCTCTGGATTTGGTTGAACAGTCACTTCAGTGCCCTGAAGCGGCGAACCGGCAGAGAACAACCGAACTGACCGTTCTACGACCCTCCTCGGAGGATCGTTTGGGGACGCTGACACCTCGGTGCCCTGAACGGAGGACCGGCAGGGAACAACCGAACTGGCAGCGCTGCGACCCTCCTCAAAGAGTCGCACCCCAAAGGTCGCCGAGGAGAAGCGATTTCTCAAAACCGTCCCTGCCCCGGAGGAACCTTCAGAAGCCTGATAGCCTCAGCGTCAGGACTTCTTGTCTAAGTTTTATTAGAGATAACGACAGTCCTCAGATCTTGCCTACCTCTAACTATCTTAGCTCCAACGACCCTCCTCGGAGGATCGTTGGAAAGAGCAGGCACCACGGTGCCCTGAAACGGCGAACCGGCAGGGAAACCGAACTGACTGCTCTACGACCCTCCTCGGAGGATCGTTTGGGGACGCTGACACCTCGGTGCCCTGAACGGAGGACCGGCAGGGAACAACCGAACTGGCAGCGCTGCGACCCTCCTCAAAGAGTCGCACCCCAGAGGGCGCCGAGGAGAAACGATTTCTCAAAACCGTCCCTGCCCCGGAGGAACCTTCAGAAGCCTGATAGCCTCAGCGTCAGTACTTCTTGTCTAAGTTTTATTAGAGATAACGACAGTCCTCAGATCTTGCCTACCTCTAACTATCTTAGCTCCAACGACCCTCCTCGGAGGATCGTTGGAAAGAGCAGGCACCTCGGTGCCCTGAAACGGCGAACCGGCCGGGAAACCGAACTGACTGCTCTACGACCCTCCTCGGAGGATCGTTTGGGGACGCTGACACCTCGGTGTCCTGAAACGGTGAACCGGCAGGAGAACCGAACTGGCAGCGTTGCGACCCTCCTCAGAGAGTCGCACCCCAGAGGGCGCCGAGGAGAAACGATTTCTCAAAACCGTCCCTACCCCGGAGGGGACCACCCTCAGAAGCCTGCAGCCTCGGCGTCAGGGCTTCTTCTTCCAAGCTAAATTAGAGATAAAACAGTTCTCAGATCTTGCATATCTCTAACTGGCTATACAGCGACCGCCACCCAGGTCCCTCTCGATTGTGGATGAGCCCGAATGGCGACGCTCTAATTTGCAGCACTTTAAGCTGCGAGGAGCTTTAGTATGCTGAGACTGCTCCCGCCCAGCAGTCTCAGGAACATTAGATCGGTGAGGAAGACACCTCTGGAACACCGCTGGATAGAATATATCTTCATTTTGTTGAAAGCGAAGCGTTCAGAGAACAGACATATATATATTATTATTAGTTTATTTTTTTCCTTTATTTTTCTTTACATCAGAAAAACTTATATATATATATATATATATATCACTCCGTGGCCACCAGCAGGAAAACAACCGAACTGGCAGCGCTGCGACCCTCCTCAGAGAGTCGCCCCTCACATACATCCATGTCCTTATATAGTTTACCCACCAATGCTGCCTAATAATATTTATCTATTATTTATGATGGCTGGTGGATAACGTCGGGGAAATGATGACGCCGACTCGGGAGAGAGATAGCTAGTAAGCGTCTCTTTAACCCGAGGCACTGTCATACTATGACATTTAATACTCAAAACATTACTTTAGTAGAAGTTTTGGGGATAAACACATAAAATAGAAACCGGTTTATTCCACGATCTCAACTCCTCAGTGTAGAGATAGGAAAAAACGGCAATCCCCGACGAGGAGGCTGAGATATAGAGATTTAATTATATTCTCACTCTCATAATGTTCAGTTGGCCAGAAAACATTTAACTTGGCAATCAGCACAAAATAAAACCTCCTTTTATAAGCTCCTCTTTATACAACAGAGTTATGAGCTGACTTATTTATTTATTCATTGAAAACTCACACACATCTGCTTTATTCATATATATAGATAGATAGATAGATAGATAGATAGATAGATAGATAGATAGATAGATAGATAGATAGATAGATAGATAGATAGATAGATAGATAGATAGGCTATACACATATATTGTTTTTAAAAACTAACGATCACCAATTCCTCGGAACTGGAGATCGCAGCACGAGGGTCTCATCGCGGGGAAAAGAAAACGCAGCGCGTGCTTCTCCCCGAGATAAGCCACTGGATTTAACACGTGAAGGCAGAGATAGGGCGCGCCCGTCTCAAACCTCGCTGTTAGATCCATTTGCGCTCCCCAAGATGTGCGTCGCCGTTGTGCCTCGGCAGCAGCGGGACTCGCGCCTCGGGAAGCGCGCACCGAATCGTCCTCCTCGAAGAACGCCCGGCGGGAGCGAGGTGATTAACAGACAACCTCTCGCAACTCAGTCAGCCCCCTCGAGAACTGACTGGGTATGCTCTACTCCCAAACAAGCAACGCAAAGCTGATGCGCGTCCCCAACAACCGAGATAACACGAGGGTAGGGAACAACACAACGTTTTGAATTCTTGTTTCTTCATAATATATATCTAGATACTGAGACAGACAACAATAAATAGACATGGACAGACAGAGAGCGCTTGCTGAAGGCAACAAAGCTAGTGTTCTCTGATCGCGGGAGTGCTTTATAGCTTCCTGGTCGGTGACGTCACCCGCCCATGACGTCTCCCGTTTCCATTGGACTGATTTTAGATGTGCTTCACGACGCAATCACGCAAGGCGTTCCCACCGCGTCTCAACGCAGCTCGAGTTCCCTTGAAAGGGAACACAGTACATCAGAGTATCCAGCGCTCTTTATGATTACATCGACGCATTTGTATATAAATTCAATAAATATTATTCCTGTCTATAGAAATCTGATGTAAACCTATGAGAATCTATCAATATTTCTCCAAATCTGCACATTTTTGAGCCAAAAGCCCGGAGGAACGTTGTTTTGTCAAGCGTTCTCATGACGACAGCACGGGAGTTTTTTTCATAATGGACGCGGCTGATGCTCATAATTCATATTAAAGTCCGCGTGAACCGGAAGTTGCAAACGAGTTTTCTCAAGTGTTGTGACGCATTTCCGAGTGAAACGGAATATTGAACAGAGGGCAGGGTTTTACTTCAGCGCTCCTCCTCTCCATCTCTCGCCCATAGCAGAGTAACGGTTTGAGGGAGTGGTTAAGTGTTTAAACAACCCAAGCCGTCAAGCCTACGTCATCAGAAAAAGAACCATTCCAGACCCGGAAGTAACTTTTCAGACTTTGATTAAAGATAACTTCGGCAAACAATTTTTTTCCATGTATTAACTTGCACGGATTATTTGTTCACCACAAGACTAGTAATATCCGCTAACAAAGTAAATAGGGTCAATTTTGATTTCATGCCGACTTTAAAGGTATCGACTAATTTTTTCATTACATAAATCCTGACACAAATTAAGACATAACTGTCACTATAAATTTCTCAGAATACAATAGTGGTCAAATACTGAAACGTGAGACTTATATCTTTTTAATGATGTATAGTTTGTCAAGGTAATAACATTAAATCTGATAGTAACTTTGAACTATTAAAAAAAAAACGCTTCAGTGCGTCCTCGCTCTGGCTGAACGTTAACAGGTTTTAAAGACCCCCTTTGCTGAAAATCAAGTTTTCAATGTTGTTTATATGTCTATGTGTTTACTTTATATATATATATCAAAAACACGGTTTGAAATCACTAGTGTTTCTTACATCACAAACTACCTTGTAATCATTCACGTCAACATGCTGACGGGCTTTAGCATATCATTACTATTACTATATTGCGAAGCAGGGCAGTCTCATAAGAAGCCAGGTTATTCCGGTATATTTTTCTGTTGATATGAAAAATTGTGTACATATAGAAATATAGCAGGTGAATTGTGTATATGATGTATATTACGATGATGATAACCTATATGATTTTCTCCGTTGTAGTTCTAAGTTGTTTAAAGCGTTTGTAAGGATGCTGATTTTTAGAAGGCAGCTGTCTAGAGATGGCGAACGGGAACGTGGTTTGTGTAGCAACGCATTATTAGCTGTTTGATAACGTAGTCAAGCAAAAGATTAATAATATGAATTGCCGTTATGTGTTCGACGTTGTAGAGCAATACATAAAATGCATTACTGTTCTGATACACGACTTGTAGATGACCCTGTATGTTTCACTCTTTCACTTATTTTTCTGAATCAGTTTCTGGTTCAAACATATATGGCTGAATTAAACCAGTACTTCCACTTGCCATTGTGCAGCGTTTAAGTTGACTGAGTGGATCTCTGAGCTGGTGTGAGTGATTGAGTGGAGGCGGGGCTAATTTGCATGTTACAAGTTTTTTTTTTTTTTTTTTTTTTTGAGTCTGAGGAGATCCAAAATCCCCCTCAAACCTATACGATGGCCCACAGCCATACAATTTTGAGCCTCCCAGGCGGGAGACAGATGAGGAGCCAAACAGAAATGTAAATAATTCCTATCGAAGAAACATAAATATCTGGTGTGAAGAGAAGCAGTGGAGAGTTGGTCAGGTGTCTGGTAGTATAGGCATAACTTAGCGGTGGAACGGTACATGTATTCGTATTGAACCGAAACGGTACGGGCGTCACGGTTCGTGCATGAATATACACTTAGAATACACGGTATAAAAATAAATAAAACTCGCGTGCAAATTAATTCATGCGGAACTAACGTTCCCAGATAGCAGACCGATGTCGATTCAACGTTGATTTTTAGTTGTAAAGGTTAGTATCAATCATCAATCAAATTTCAACGTTGAATCAACTTCAGAACGTTATTACACCAAAAATAAAACATTGATTCAACATTGAAATGCGGTTGAATGGCGTGTCTGACGTTGATTCAATGTTAATTCGATGAGCAAAACGATGTTGTTTCAATGTCACGAGAAACGTTGTTTCCACATTGATTCGATGTCAGTTTGCTATCTGGGTTGGCTTACTGTTATACGCGGGTTATTTAGGGACACCTAATCTGTAGCTCCGCCTTAGCTCTGAAGCTCCGTGGCTATAATGAACAGCCTGCTGTGTCAAGATTGCAATGCTGGAATATGTTGGTGTGTGTGTGAGAGAGAGAGAGAGAGAGAGAGAGAGAGAGAGAGAGAGAGAGAGAGAGAGAGAGAGAGAGAGAGAGAGAGAGAGAGAGAGAGAGAGAGGCGCGGGCGCGATCGACTGCTTCAGTGTAGGCACCGCATCAGCTACCAGTCTCACTCGGGTTTTAAATCCCATTTTATAACTCATGAGATCTCCAACCGCGTAGTCCTTCTCAGTGAAATGGGCGCTGCAAATGACCGAAGCAGCACTGAAGTCAGCGCGTTTGGTCCGAACAAAGTTGACCCAGGCACGGAACACAGTGGACTCTGTGACCAGTTTTAACGGTGTTTTTGCACCCAGCACAAACGCAGTAATTCACCATCGTGAAAATACGCCTGTGTATACTAACTACCTAACTTAAATAACTAAATAAATGTCCTAATAACTAATTATCTCGCTTTATCACTCGTACAATTATCAACACAACTCAGCGAGCTGGGGAGACGTCTCCCTGTTATGACGTCAAACGATTCGTTTGGGGGGATGGGCAGTTCTAAGTGAGGACTGAAAATAACGAACTTTTTCATCTTATATTCTGCCTTTAGGTATCGAAAAACATACAAAACAATACTTCAACTTGTCAAACGTGTATTTCCCCGAACTATTTTGTGTTAATCATAATTAAAAATTTAACCTGACATACACACTTTAAGTTATATCGTAATCTTTTTTTTTATTTTTTTTTATAACCTCCATCCTGACAATACCCATGTATTAGTTGAATTAATGATGTTATGTGATAGAAAAAAATAATCCAGTCCATTATTAATATAAGGGAATGTATGCTGAACAGAACAGATACTTACTGTACGTACTAAGACATACTGTGAAAAACAGACGTCATTATGATTAAAAATAAGGAATCATTTTAATATTAACAGGTTTTTGTATTTAATACATTCAAAACACTTCAGACAGGCTTATGTCACTTCAGAGGCTCATCCCTTTTTTCAGTGCAACTCAACCATGTCCACCTCATTTCTCATGAGTTTTTGAACAGCTGCCTGTATTAGTGTTTCCACAGTGTCTCTTGCACAGTAATACACTGCAGAGTCTTCAGTCTTCAGCTGATTCATGTGCAGATAGAAA
Source organism: Phoxinus phoxinus (assembly GCF_949152265.1). Taxonomy (NCBI): domain Eukaryota; kingdom Metazoa; phylum Chordata; class Actinopteri; order Cypriniformes; family Leuciscidae; genus Phoxinus; species Phoxinus phoxinus. The sequence continues at coordinate 29,906,998 of NC_136876.1, forward strand.
TTAGAGCTGTCCTTAGTTGCTGTGAACCTGCCCTGGACTGACTGAGCTGAGCTCTTAGAAGAATCTGAATAATAATAAATAATCCATTCCAGTCCTTTTCCAGGTGCCTGGCGGATCCAGTGCATCGTATAGTCACTAAGAGTGAATCCACTACATGCACAGGTCAGTTTGAGGGAACCACCTGGAGCCACAACTACTGACTGTTCAGACTGCGTGAGCACAACCTGAGAGTCAATACCTGTGGATAAACAAAAATTGTACATATAATTAGGATAAAGTATTTATTTACAATAAGAAAATGTTTTTTTGTTTTTTGTTTTTTTTGGTTCAGGGAACATACTTACCAGACACTGCGGACAGCAACAGCAACAGATATAAAGTGAACATGATTTATATCAAGGCTGAACTAGTGATGAGTTCTCCAGTCACCAGTTGTTTAAATATGTAACAGACATCAGCTAATTTGCATAGAAATAGATCCTGTGGCCATTGATTGATTGATTGATTGATTGATATTTTATTTAGAAGGGACCATGTGTAATTAAAAACATAAATGTAAACATTTGATGCATTACACCAGAGTTAGCCTTAGGCTAATTTACATCTGCAGTCCCTGTGTACAAATAAATAACAAATACATGCAGCATAAATACATACAGCACAGGTTAAAATATAAACATTATTCAAAAATATGTGGCATATCAAACAAAAGACATCAAACATTATTCAAGAACATATAGAATGTATTTGATGCCCTTCACTAGCACGCACACACAAACACACACACACACGCACGCACACACGCACACACACCCACACACACTCTATAATCACAACATACAGTGGTATGCCCAGACACAACCCTTTCTCGACCCTTACGTCAACCCTGCATGTAATGAGGAAATGTAACTAAGGAAAATTACCCACTGACAAGTTAATGGATGCATTGTTGTGAAAGTTTTAGATGTTTTTTTAAATTATCTTTAAAGGCCCCAAACAAGTCACAAGATTTTATATTATCTGGAATTGTGTTCCATTGTGTCACAGCTTTGATAGAAAAAGCTGCCTGGCCAAATGCTGAATAGCGAAAAGGCACAGTGCAGCTATGTGCGGAAACCATTCTAGTGGTCCTCACAGAGCCACGGTAACAGACAAACTCACGCAAGCAGGTGGGGGCCAGACCTTTTAAGATTTTGTAAACTGTGCATAAATTTGAGAATATCCTAAAATTGTTAAAAGTTAATAGATTGTACTTATGTAGTATGTCACAGTGATGGTGCCGGAGTGGCTTTTTGTCAAGAATTTTCAGGCCCTGTTTGTACAGGGATTCTAAGGGCCTAATTGTTGTTTGACTAGCCTGCCCCCAACAGGTGATACAGTATGCGATGTGTGAGAAAATAAGGGCATGTAAAAATATCTTAGCAGCCTCTATTGATAGAGAGGATCTAATCTGTCTATAATTTGCCAAATTGTATTTAATAATTGTCGTCATTTTTTTTATGTGTTTTTTGAAGGTCAAGTTTGAATCAAGCAATACTCCAAGATATTTAATTTCAGTAACAGTCTCAATCGGTTCACCTTTAAAGCAGATGTTTACGTCTGAGATGTTTAATTTGGTTTTGGAGAAGAACATACCTTTCGTCTTACCTATATTCAAGGTAAGGCAGGAGTGATCTAACCACTCGGCCACTCCAACCAAGGCGTGGGTTAGTTTAGCTGCAGCTTGTTGAGCTGATTTTGCATGGGTGTACAAGACTGTATCATCGGCATAGAGTTGTACCTCTACGTCGTGACAGTGCTGAGGTAGGTCATTAATGTACAGACTAAAAAGTAGTGGACCTAACACAGATCCTTGAGGTACACCCGTTGTGCACCCCAAATAGCTGGAGCACGTGTCATTGATTTTTACACACTGCCTTCTATTGGATAGGTAAGACGAAATCCATGCAAGTGTATTGGACGAAAGGTTGAAGCTAATGAGTTTGGACATAAGGACATTATGATTAACTGTGTCAAAGGCCTTACTTAGGTCCAAAAACACAGCTCCAACAACTCCTCCTTTATCAAGAGCAGATCTGATTTGCTCTGTTAGGTACAGAACTGCTGTTTCTGTGGAGTGAAGTTTTCTGAATCCAAACTGGACTGAATTTAGACCGGGGTTGCAGCTGTTAATGTGATCTGTAAGTTGGTTTATGACCACTTTTTCAGCAACCTTGGAAATTACTGGTAATAAGCTAATGGGTCTGTAATTACTGACTACTTGACGGTCGCCAGCTTTAAAGATAGGAATTACAATCGCTTGTTTCCAGTCTATAGGAAAGAAGCTATGAGTAATTGAGAGGTTTACTAAATGGGCAATAGGGGGGGTTAGAGTCGCTGAATGTTTTTTAATAAACATTGTGTCCTGATGAGAAGCATCTTTGCTTTTAGAGTTTCTTAGGGAGCAAATCACTTTATTTATTTGAGGTTCATTTCATGAACAATAGTGCCACATCTTGATATGGATATAACAATGTCCTTCTGCAGCATGAATAAATGTGATTATTTTCAAAGCAGGCGCAGGAGCATGCAACCTCATCTGAGTTCTATTAGAAACAGATGTGATGTTGTGTTGTTTATGTGAAAGTGAATAAAGGACTGTAGCGAAGTTGTAGAGTTCAGTGTGCAGTAGTTGAATGTATACAGGCAAACAGATCAGCCCTTCTCCACCATTGAGCCTTTGTTCTCACGTCTTGTATTGCACAAATAGTGGATCAGACACCTATGAGATCAAAGGCAATATTGTGTGATTCACACTCATGTGTTTTGTTATTAATTCATTGGATATTATTTAAGTTCTGTTGCTTTTATATGAAAATAAATAAAACAAGACAACCAAAAGTACTGCCTTGACACCAACAGATTGAAAAACAGTTCACATGAATAAGTCTGATTGTCAACAGGTTTTCAGAAGCAATTCTCAAATTCTGTAAGAGCAAACACAAAGATAAACAGTTTAGACACAAATCCATTACCATGTTATGTAATAAGTAACCAGATGCAGGAAAGTCACAAATGAAGAATGGTCTATTAATGAATACAGTGGGGGCTTAAAAGGGAGAAGGAAAAAGTTTGCATAGGCTGCCCTCTAAAGGTATGTTTCTATTTTCTGTAACCTTAATAACCTCTGTAACCATGTCTGCCTTTCAACATATTTTTGTTCTTATTTAATTTAAAGACATAAGAGCTAATTATGAATTTTTACAAAAATGTTTATATCTTTTCCTAAAGATGCTTCTTTACTTGTTGTATGATTTCTGTCTGAAAACCTGCTCAAAAGATCAGCATTTAAAGATATTCAATAATGTGAAGGTAACATTTAACTTTCCAGTTGTTAAAAAAATCACAGATTGGAATGCCATAGAACTCAACTGCATTTTAATTTGTGAATGTTTTTTGTTGTTGTTTTGTTGTTGCATGAATTCGGGTATGCTTATAGTGCTTCTTGTTCATTTAGAAAGACCTCCACGAAGAAGTAGTTAAGGATTTAAATCAATATTTTAATAAAGTAAAAATCAATTAAGTGGCTTGTTACAAAAGTAACAAGTGCTCTTGGGCCCTCAGAGACATGAATAGTTTTTGTTCAGCCCTGCAGTCTTTTGTCTTACTGTGACTGTCTTGCACAGTAATAAACAGCTGTGTCTTCAGTCTTCAGGCTTTTCACCTCTAAATACAGCATGTTTTTGCTGGTGTCTTTGGTGATGGAGAACTGGCCCTGTAGAGACTGAGCAAAAGCAGTGCCAGTGCCAGTGTCAGTCCACCCGATCCACTCCAGTCCTCTCCCTGGTTTCTGACGGATCCAGTGCATGTTGTAGCTGCCCACTGAGAATCCAGAGACACCGCAGGACAGAGTGACTGATTCTCCTGGTCTTTTCACCACAGAATCTGAGGAGCTCAAAGACTGACCACTAACACCTGAACAACAGAGGAAAAATCATGTTATATGATTAAGAACAATAAAATGATAATCTACTACAAATGAGAGTTTCTCACATGTAATAATCATCAATAGTCCATATAGCATCTCCATTACAATAGAAAAATTGTCAAACTAAAAGGCAGTAAAACAGTTATAGGTTACACTGCAGCTGTGTTTGTCTCTGGTCACATGCTTATAACACAATATTTCAAGAGTCTGGGAGACGTTGAACCTTCCCACAAAATAATTTGCATCTTTGGAGGTTTGAAAACTAACACTGTAGTTTAATGTCTGAATATCTGACTGTTTTTACAGTAAATAAGGGAGAAAATATTAACTTGTATTTGATAAATGATAAATATTTGATAATGACCAAATACGTCCTATTTTCAGCAGTCCAGTTTTTAGCTCAGGAAGGACTTTTATTTATTGCTTTGATACCAGAGGCATTCATTGGAAAGGAGACCGTGTCAGGAAGGCTCTGAGAGAATGATTCATATTTCTCATTTCAGATTTTAATTATGCATTTGGAATAATAAATAAGAGGGATCATAATTTGTAGTTATATATGATTATTATTTAGTTCTGCGCTGGTGAAGCTTATTCACATAACCGATGTTTACATAAAGTCCAAAAGACAAAATAATAATTGGATTTACACAAAAATCGCCCCATTCAAAGGTTGAATTTTTTTTCTTAATAAGCAAAGAATGTGCAAGACATCCAGGAAATGACTATTACAAGTAATTTATAATACTTACAAGACTATTACAACTTAAGCATACATTGAAAATGTACTGTAATTCAAAATACAGGTAAAACACCTGTAGAGAAAAAAAAAACACATTCCGGAAAATCCCTTCATATTTATACAATACATTGTACCCTATTTCTACAGACTTTTTTTAAAAAATGGGGTATTAATATAAATTATGTTGTTTTGTCTTGTGGAATATATTTGTTAGGTTAAACAACACCAGGGCAATAAATAAAAATATAAAATTTGTATGATTCTTTTATTTTGAAATTATTATTAAATTACGGTTCGGACTCATCCCAAAAACTCCTCTGTGGCATAAAGCAACATCATTGCAGAAGAGACAGCTAGTGGTAGAAGAACTCAGGAGACAGGAGGAGGGAGGGTCGCTCTAGTTCTATTAGCTTTACTTGTAAACTCACAATCTCAACCATACATACAGGCTACTTGGAATACAACAAAGATTGCCGTATGCTGATAAAGTATTTCATTTAGATCCATTATTATTATTTTTCCTGGCCTGGAAATCAATTTCAATATTCTCTGATATTTATTTATTTTATTGTGCATCAATGTATCAATGGTTTGAGTGCATCTGACTAGAGATTAGAGTGTGATTGTGAAACAGTTGTTATTTGTTCGTGTGATAGTCAGTGGCCGTCCTGAGAAGCGATCACAAATGAGGTGATCTGAAGCCTCAGAAAAAAGCCCCAGCAATGCAGGTTTGAGAGGTGGCGCCCTGCCAAATCTCGCGAGAATCACGACTTGCTTTACCAAAAAATGTTCAAGGCTTGCACCTTGAATCTATTTCAAGGTTTGCGTTGTCGAGCTACCAGACACTGTTTTTTGTGCGGATGAGCGGGCCGGAGCACGTTGAGTGTTTTCTGTTAGAACGAGATCGTGTTAGCGGCCATAAGTTTATAACTAATGATCTTTGCAACGGAAGTGAATCAATCGATCAAAACTAACGGTTACACTTTATTTCGATAGTCCACTTTAGACATTCTACTAACTAAGTAACTTATAGTATTAGTAGAGTGTAGTATACTGTTAGTAGACTGTTAGGTTGGGGTAAGGTGTTAGGGTTCGGGTTAGTAGAATAAGTTGACTTGTAGTTGCCAAGTTACTTATAGTCAGAATATCTGTTAGGGGACCAACAAAATAAATTGTTAGCAGATATTAAGAAGACAGTCTACTAATAATCTAATGACAGTTAGTTGGCATGTAGCTGCAAAGTTACTTATAGTTAGTAGAATGTCTAAAGTGGACTATCGAAATAAAGTGTTACCAAACTAACTTTAGCTGGACAATAACTTTAGTCTAGAGTTGCTGTAAAGCCAAAACAATATCTGTTACTTTAATTTCCTATTAGCACTGTAAAGCTGCTTTGAAACAATCTATTGTTAAAAGCGCTATATAAATGAAGGTTACATGACTTGACTTGACATACTGTTGGAAACAGACTAGTCAGTATTGATTTACTCAGTTAAGCAAATATGATTTGAAATAAGGAATCATTAATATTAACATGTTTTTGTATTTAATATTCAAAACACTTCAGACAGGCTTATGTCACTTCAGAGGCTCTTCCCTTTGTTCAGTGCAACTCAACCATGTCCACCTCATTTCTCATGAGTTTTTGAACAGCTGCCTGTATTAGTGTTTCCACAGTGTCTCTTGCACAGTAATACACTGCAGAGTCTTCAGTCTTCAGCTGATTCATGTGCAGATACAAATTAGAGCTGTCCTTAGTTGCTGTGAACCTGCCCTGGACTGACTGAGCTGAGCCTTTGTTAGAATCAGAATAATAGTGCAAGATCCATTCCAGTCCTTTTCCAGGTGCCTGGCGGATCCAGTGCATCCTATAGTCACTAAGAGTGAATCCACTACATGCACAGGTCAGTTTGAGGGAACCACCTGGAGCCACAACTACTGACTGTTCAGACTGTGTGAGCACAACCTGAGAGTCAATACCTACAGAGACCAACAAAAAGAAAATGCTTTACACAGAATCACAGTACTGATTAAATTGGGTTTTACATTTCACCTTCTTAAACTTCCTAAAACAAAACAAACCTTAACTCCTTCAGAATTTTAAAATATAAACAACACTCACTGTGTGCAATTGCCAACAGCAGAACGAGCTTTAGGGAGAACATTGTTTTTCCTCTTCAGATTGAACACTCATTTACTAGTTGTTTAAATAGGAAATATGACTGTTAGTCCATGCATGAGTAAATATATCAATGCAAACTCAACTGAGAGGTGTGTTCAAACAAAACTGGTTAATCACAATCACCAGTTATTCATTTAATGAGAAAGGGTGCACCCTTCTGGTGTCTGAATTATTTTTAATGGTAGCACTTCACAATATTTAACATTAGTTAGCATGAACTAATAATGAACTGCACTTATACAACATTTATTAATCTTTGTTAATGTTAATTTCAACATTTACTAATACTTTATTAAAATCTTGTTAACATTAGTTAACTGTGAACTAACACGAACAAACAATGAACAGCTGTATCTTTATTAACTAACGTTAACACAGATTAACAAGTAACAAATGTAAGAGCTCATGGTTAGCTCTTGTTAGGTAATACATTAACTAAGGTTAACTAATGAACCTTATTGTAAAGTGTTACCTTTTAACTTTAACTTTATTACTTTCCATTTAGCAGATGATTGTACTGTAAAGACACTGAAAGAAAACTGATTTAAAAAGACTAACATCACCTGACCTATTCTGTGTCAAACACATTTATTTATTGACATACAAACTTATGTATTTTGTCATTTGACATTATAATCTACACAAATGAACTCTGAAAAGTTTAATATTATGCCAACAAATAAAAAAAAATATTGAAAAAGTCATCACTGAAGAGTTCTTGTGCAGGTATGTGGCAGTTTGTGGCACAGTGTATAGCGAGCACAATAATTGTCACGTCTTGTTTTGGTCATGTTTCGGTCATGTTTCAAGTCAGTCATGTTTCATGTCTTGTCGTGTTCCCTGGCCCTCGTGTGATCCTGCCATGTGTTCTGTGTTGTCATTGGTTGATTGACTTGATTATTTTCACAGGTGTACCTTCTCTTGTCATTTATAGCCTTGTGTATTTGTTACCCTCATGTTTGCCTTGTTCCTTGTCAAGTATTGTTTCCCTGCCCTGTTGGTAAGCGTCATGTCCTTGTTCATGCTTTTGTTTTGAGTTTCATGCCATGCTTTTGTTTTGAGTTTCATGCCATGCCTTTGTTTCAGTGTTTATAATCATCTTCATCTTGTTTATAATCATTGTTTCATCTCGTGTATAATACGCACATATACCCACACCACTAATTCTAGAAGCGTATGATACGCACGTACCCCACACCACCACTAATCCTACAGCGTATAATACACACACGTACCCGACACCACTAATTCTAGAAGCGTATGATACGCACGTACCCCACACTACCACTAACCCTACAGCGTATAATACACACACGTACCCGACACCACTAATTCTAGAAGCATATGATACGCACATACCCCACACCACCACGTATAATACGCACGTACCCCACACCACTAATTCTAGAAGCGTATGATACGCACATACCCCACACCACCACGTATAATACGCACGTACCCCACACCACTAATTCTAGAAGCGTATGATACGCACGTACCCCACACTATAACCCTACAGCGTATAATACACACACGTACCCCACACCACTAATTCTAGAAGCATATGATACGCACATACCCCACACCACCACGTATAATACGCACGTACCCCACACCACTAATTCTAGAAGCGTATGATATGCACATACCCCACACTACCACTAACCCTACAGCGTATAATACACACACGTACCCCACACCACTAATTCTAGAAGCGTATGATACGCACATACCCCACACCACCACGTATAATACGCACGTACCCCACACCACTATTCTAGAAGCATATGATGCTAAAACAATTTTGGGGGGCGCAAACAAATTTAATGCAGGACTGAATGTAGGCTAATTGTTAAATAACAATTTAACAGTGATAATAATGTATCATTACTGCTTAAATTTTTTTTCTATTTTTTTTTTCTATTTGAATTTAAAAAAAAAAAATATTTAATTTAATTAATGTTTTCACATCCTGGCCAATATTGTCCAACAAACAATGTTCATATGAAGGCTATGAAAACAAACATAGTGAATAACCAAATTACATTACATTCTAACATTGTAACATTACAATCTAAAAACAAAATAATGTTAAACTCACTAAACTTTAAAAAAAAAAAAAAAAAAAAAAACTGCTATCATAAAAATACACTTGTAGGTTTGACATTCTACTTATATAATTTATGTTCACCAACAACAACAACAACAAATATTCAAAACCAAATATATTTAGCAAAATATAGGCCTATGTATATTTTAGTCAGAATTATAGCGCTCCTATTCTATTGCGCTCCCTCTCGGTGGCGCGCATGCACGCGGGGTGGCGCTCGTTCATGTACATGTAAGTTTAGCTTTCAGATATCTTCTTTCAGCCCGTCCACTCCTGACAGAAAAATTAAAATATTTGCTTAATTTTCTAACATTTACAGATGGAGAATATGTCCGTGAAATGTAAGTTATTGCATTGAGAAATGTATTGGGTGTCACTACAGCTTAAAGGACACTACAGTATTAATAGAGGTGTATTTGTTCCCACCAATCGCTGCACAAGTTAAAGGGTAACTAAACACCAAAACAACTTTTTTAAGTCAATGATCTCCACAGACAATTTAACATCCTCCACTTCAGGTCCTCGACTTCAAATGACCGCTCTGTTGCAAAGCGAGTCTGACAGCAGCTGTCAATTAATCCATCACTGCGGGTCTCAGGTGTAATGCATAGGTAAAACCTTTATGGGCATATATGAAACTAGCATATGCCCCAAACTAGCCAAAACAGTCATTCTGACCGTCACGGGAAAACAATATGAAAATAATAAACTGCGAGAAAACAAACTGATTTATTTGTTTTAGTGAGCAAAAATATCATGCTGTAAAATTACAATGAAAATATCATGTTGTAAATCATTATGAAAGTATTCTCCACTAAGCGGGCTAACTTGGATTGTTTTGGGGGCAAACAGTGTGCATCAATTTCACTGACGCTTGTGGATCAGTTACTTACAGTCAACACAGGTAATCTCTACCTTCCATGTGCAGCTCCCACACACAACCTTATGACATTTGTCACAAGTGTCCTTTGTTTTGTTTTTCTTGCATTCAGTTTCTCTGCAATTGGCAAAAGGGAGCAAATGATACACGGTCTGTAATGCATACGGTCAGTATGATGGCCATTATCAAATACTCAACTCTTTTGTTTCTTGTAATTTTAATAAAATAACAATGATAGAATAAAATATAGGCACATTTAGGAAAAGTCAGGGTCCTAGTTACAAGGTTAAAGTTTTGAAGTTTTATTTCAACAAAGTTATTACATTGCAAACATGTTAAACCGTCAAAATGGCTGCCTTGGTAGATCTAGTGTTAAATTTAAAAGTAGCTTGTTTTATTTTGGGAAAGTGTCCTGAAAAATTATCTTGAGCCCTCAGAGACATGAACAGTTTTTGTTCAGCCCTGCAGTCTTTTGTCTTACTGTGAATCTCTTGCACAGTAATAAACAGCTGTGTCTTCAGTCTTCAGGCTTTTCACCTCTAAATACAGCATGCTTTTACTGGTGTCTTTGGTGATGGAGAACTGGCCCTGTAGAGACTGAGCAAAAGTAGTGCCAGTGCCAGTGTCTATGTATCCAATCCACTCCAGTCCTCTCCCTGGTTTCTGACGGATCCAGTGCATCCAGTTGATGCTCATTGAGATTCCAGAGACACCGCAGGACAGAGTGACTGATTCTCCTGGTCTTTTCACCACAGAATCTGAGGAACTCAAAGACTGACCACTAACACCTGAACAACAGAGAAATTAATGTTAGATGGATTAGAACAATAAAATAATAATCTACTGCAAATGGGAGGTGCTCACATGCAATAATCATCAGTAGGAGTCCATATAGTAGCATCTCCATTGCAACAGAAAAAGGCAGTAAAATAGTTATGGTTACACTGAAGCTGTTTAGTCACTGAACACATGCACTGACTGAAAGTTCAGCTTATAACACAATCTTTCAAGAGTCTGGGAGACGTTGACCCTTCCCACAAAATCATTTGCATCTTTGGAGGTTTACAGACTTACACCGTAGTTTAATGCAGTAATCTGTTAATTATTACAGTAGACAAGGGAAAAAATCTTGACCAACATTTGATAAGTGAGATAAGTTACATTACTTTAACAGCAAACAACTTCTTTCTGTAATCTATTGGTGTGTTATTTGTTATTGAGTCAATGTTTCAGAGATGCAACCAGAGCACCAAGTCTGGCTTGGGGTTGGTGGTTACAATCTATGGTGGAAAGATAAATTGTTTTTGGACATTCAGTAATTTCAAGGTTAGAATGAATGTTTGTTTCTTTGCATATTGCTGTTGTTTCTTCTCCTTTCCGGATTAGTATAACATTGGTGTGTCAGTTAGGGCATAAGTAGTTTCATGAAGTGGTTGTGATTCCACGTGTATCTGCCTTGTAGGCTGAGTTTGCAGTTTATCAAGGTTGCTGGAGTTACAGGTACAATTAGTGCATCATGGTGCATGTTAATTTAAACGTTTTAATCATTTTAAAAATCATATCTTAATCTTTTTTATATAAATAAGCTCCATCTTGACACCATGTATTAGTAAATATAATGACGTTTTGTGGTAGAAGGATTATTAGAAAAAAGAATCCAGTCCATTCTTAAAATAAGGGAATGTATGCTAAACTGAACAAATATACTTCATACTGAGACATATAATGTGGGAAACAGACTAGTCATTATGATTAAAAATAAAGAATAATTTTAATATTTACAGGTTTTTGTATTTAATGTATGTGCATTCAAAACACTTTGTGTCACTTCAGAGGCTCTTCCACTTTTTCAGTGTAACAAACATGTCCACCTCATTTCTCATGAGTTTTTGAACAGCTGCCTGTATTAGTGTTTCCACAGTGTCTCTTGCACAGTAATACACTGCAGTGTCTTCAGTCTTCAGCTGATTCATGCGCAGATACAAATTAGAGCTGTCCTTAGTTGCTGTGAACCTTCCCTGGACTGACTGAGCTGAGCTCTTAGCAGAATCTGAATAATAATAAATAATCCATTCCAGTCCTTTTCCAGGTGCCTGGCGGATCCAGTGCATGTAAGCGCCACTAAGAGTGAATCCACTACATGCACAGGTCAGTTTGTGGGAACCACCTGGAGCCACAACTACTGACTGTTCAGACTGCGTGAGCACAATCTGAGAGTCAATACCTGTGGATAAACAAAACATTTTTATAAATAATTTGGATCATGTATTTATTTACATTAAGAAAATAGTTTATTTTGTCCAGGGAATATACTTACCAGACACTGTGGCCAGCAACAACAACAGATACAAAGTGAACATGATTTATATCAAGGGCTGAACTAGTGATGAGTTCTCCAGTCAACAGTTGTTTAAATATGTAACAGACATCAGCTAATTTGCATTGAAATCCTGATAGCAAATACTGTGGAATCTGTGGAGCTTGAGGCCATTGAGGTTCATTTCATGGGCAATAGTACCACCTCTTGATATAAAATTATTATTTTTTTCGTTACAGCTGGTACGTGCATGTAACTTAATCTGAGTTTCTTCAAACAGATAAACAGTGACGTGTTCTGGTGAGAGTGTTTTAGTAATGGGCAGAGTCCCGTAGCCTCTGCAATGTATGTTGTTAAAACAGACTCTAGAGTGCTATTCACTTTTATAATGTTAAAAACATCACCAAACAACAGAATAACAAGCTTTGCTGAAATGTTCTTTTTAAAATAATAAAATCTGCAGAAATGCTTTTTAATAGTTCATCAATCATTATTAAATGTGAAAATATCTCTCTTACTGTCTTGGCAGTTTTGGTGCACAGTGCTGCAGTCATTTTAGTCACTGTGTCTCTCGGGAACAATATTATACAGCAGTGTCTTTGTTTTTCACATTATACATCTGCAGTTACATCTGCTTCCTAGTGTTGTCTCTGGAGATGGTGAATGTCCCTGAACAGACTGAGAGTAATATATATATATATATATATATATATATACACTGGCTATCATATCTGATTAATGCCAGCCATTCCAACTCTTTTCCATACTTCTGTCCAAGCCATGCAGTATCATTAATATTATCAATGTCCATATCAGAGGCAGTACATGTCAGTTTATGGGATTCTCCAGGTTTAATGACTACAGCTTCAGACTTCAGTGTCTGACACCAGCAATCTGCGAAATAAAACATGATAAATGTGTGTAAATTCAGATAAAAAAATAAACCATTATATTATGAGCGATAAAGACTGGAATAATACATTGAGAAGCCAGCAACAGTAATGTAAATCCCAAAATGTTATGCTCCATATGGTTGTACTGAATTGTACTGAGCTGTACAGGGATACAGAACTTATTATGAAGGTTCTAAAGGAAGATTAATTTACATATACAATTTTAATTATTCAGTTAATATTATTCAATTAAAAAATATTAAATATTCAGTTTGGGATGTACTGAATTTGAATAAGGGCATAATATTACTGAGTCAGATATATATAATGGATCACTTGATGTGTATATATTATTCTGGGCTGGATTTCACGATAACGTTTTCTCTTAGCGCGCTACGAAGACTCTAAAGGTATAGTTTAACTAAAGGTATAGGCTACCATTTGTAGGCGTGTTCCCCGAACCATACCTTAGGAAACTGCTTAAGATATACCTTCTTACTAATAAATGCAATTTCAACTATTTCTGAATTGCTTATTTTATAAAGAACACCGCTTTCTCATTCGCACAAGAGAATAATTGATTCTCGAGCCGTCGATATCATCAAATTCAGCACCATCACCACGGACAGCGGCAGGTAACGTCGCACGTTTTCAACATACCTGACTCGTGGGATATTATAAAAAATAATCCAAACTATAATAGTGTAACGGTCACCAGCTGGAGTGCCCTTGAGAGCCACCAGAGGGCACTCCACATAAGACTATCACTCACAAACTACATTTCCCATACTCACTCCCCGGACTCATCATCACTTATCATTGATCACATTCACCTGTACCTCATTCACTGATTGCATTCACCTGTCTCATCATCCTGTTAGTCTGTCTATTTATACCATGTCATTTCATTCACTCACCGCGAAGTCTTGTCTAGTGTTTCACTGCAATTCCGAGCGTTTTCCCTGGTTTCTTGTCATTTGGTTTTTGGATATCATTCTCTGGTCCCTGGATTACTCTCTTGCCTCTGGTCCCTGGATTACTCTCTTGCCTCTGGTCCCTGCCTGTTTTGTTTGTTTGTTTGTTTTTTGTTTGACTGCCTGTCTGTGTATGATCCTTGCCTGTACATTGGATTACGCCTCTGGATTGCCCCATACAATAAAGCTGCGTTTGGATCTAAAACCTCGTCTCGGAGCAGTTCGTAACAAATAGCCGATAGCCTAGCCTACATATTTTATTTATTAAAACATTATACTAGCGAAACCGTTTAGAGATGTACAACCAATTACCTACTACAATAAACTAAATAACGTTAGGCCTAGTCTGAAATCACTATCTAGCATTACGACTGTTTTACGGTATTTGTTATAGCAAATGTATTAAAGGGACTTAAGTGATGGTCTGTCACAGCTGAAGCAGTGCTCCAGACTGGTAACGTAGGCCTACTTTTTTTCGTACAGGTGCGACTACAATTCTCACTAAATGCAGAACGAAAGAGCTCTATAAGATGGTGGGTTTGTGATATAATGTACCGCTTAACCAGGCGTTCCAGGCACTTCATGACTAATGATGTCAATGCAATTGGTCTGAATTCATTTAACTCTGTGGGTCTTGCCAGTTTTGGCACAGGTACAATGGTAGATGTTTTCCACAGGATGGGGACTTTCCAGAGATTAAGAGAAGAGTTAAAAATGTCAGTGAACACAGGTGCTAACTGTTCTGCACAGTGCCTCAGGATATTGCCACAGATTTTGTCAGGGCCAGGGCTTTTCCGTGAATTACAACGTCTAAAAAAGTGAAAGACATCCAGTTGTCTGATATTTAATACAGATGCAGAAGCAGAGGATGGAGGGGGCAGCACTGCATCAGCACCGCTGTCGCTCTCAAAACGACAGAAGAAGGCATTAAGCTGGTTTGCCCTTTCCAGTCCCTCACCTCCATGCATAATCAGGGAAGGATTCCCCCTGCCCTTGTGGGGGACATTGGTCATGGTCTTAATCCCCTGCCATGCCTCACGAGAGTTGCCTGACACCAAGGTTGCCTCAATCTTCTGTCTGTACCTGTACTTATCCAGCTTTATTTGTCTTTTAATCTGTCTTTGAATGTCCCTTTTGGCTATATCATCCTGATTCCTGCATGATTTTTTCTTTTCAATTATGAAATGCTTTAATTTATTGGAGATCCAGGGCTTGTCGTTTGGAAATACTTTAATGATTTTTATGGGAATGACTGAATCTACACAAAAATTGATGTATTCAGATATTGTTTCCACTTGTTAATTTATATCAAGGCATTTAAAAATGTCCCAATTTGTGCAATCAAAACAACCCTGCAGGGCCATAATACTGTCATTATTCCATACTTGAACTGAATGTTCTTGGGGCTTCTCCCTTTGCAGGAGCCTCTGATATGTAGGTCGGAGATAAACCACATTGTGGTCAGATGCCCCTAGTGGTGGAAGCAATGATGACGAGTAAGCGTCTTTGACAGTTCCATAGCATAGGTCTAAAAACTTATTTTTCCGGGAGGGACAGTTGACATACTGATAATATAACACACCGTAAGCACTTTTTCACAGGACAATTATTAAAATCTCCTAAAATAAACTTAGGAGCATCCGGAGACAGTAGATCAAGCTTGTGGGAGAAATTAAAAATAATGTCAAGTGATCTGTCGAAATTTGCCTTTGGGTGAATATATACGACAGTAAAAAATATCTGAGGGAACTCTCTGGGCAGATAAAAGGGACGAAGAGAGACACACAGCAGTTCAATATCAGGAGTACACAAACTCTCTCTCACCACCACTGTGCGACACCACTCGTCCCGGATGAGTAGGCAGACCCCGCCCCCGCGGGTCTTCTTCGTGATTGTAGTGTCCCGGTCAGTTCTGAACACAGAGAAACCGAGGGGTCCCACCTCGCTGGATGTGATGCCGCTGTCCAACCATGTCTCTGTGATAGCCATGACACAGGCACTACGGTACTCATGCAGGTAGCGGATATTTGCAGTCAGCTCGTCAGTTTTCGATTTTAGGGACTGGGCGTTAATGAGCAGCGTAACGGGCAGAGAGAGTTTGTTTTTCAATTTCCTTAAAGTAACACCAAGTAACATTTCCTCTGCGGTCGCCCTACTGGTTGGAAGCTGAATTGTCCATTAGCGCTGTCGTAAATAATTTAGCCTACCGCAGCCTGGCTGTTTAGCGGGCTCTGTGTAAAGGTGGCCTGAGGAATTCAACTGACTTTTTGTGGATTATACGCGGGTTTTTATGGACTACTACAGCATCCCGGCGGCTAAACAGACTGTGGCGAGGTTGCGTGAGTTCATGGAGGAAATGTGTTGACTGCGGCGTCTCGCCACGCTTCGCCCGGTATCTTTTTGTTTTGTTTTGTTTTTCCCTTCTCTTCGCGGAGGACATCTAGTTCAGTCCGGACAATTTATGTTTGATTGACTGAGTATTTGATCTGCTGGGACATTGGGTTTCTGGGGTTTAAATGTGCGTGGAATTGAGTTGCAATGTTTGTTTGATGTAGCCTATATCGGAGCGCGGCCGCGCCTCCAGCGCTGAATAACTCTGTGTTGCCCGACGTGTATAAACCTTATATATCTGTCAATACACGTTGTTGAACCTGAGTATTGTGAACTTTTCGTTAATGTACAATTATTTTAAGTTTATACATGTATGATTGCTTGTTTATTTTGTTGATTTAAGGGGTTTCTTAACCAAAAATAAGCTGGGTTCTGTCTGTAATCACCCCAGTATACATCAGATCCACCCGTTACCTTATGTTTTGCGTGATGTACTTTTCCCTTACTCTTTTAGTGTAAGGTAAATTGTTAGTATGATGCATGATTTACGCTTACAAAAGCGTCCGAATTTGAGGAAGTGGTGGGGGGAGTGACGTATGCCGTAAAGCACTCGAATTTTGTAGTTCTTTTTGTGCACGGGTTCCGACCCGAAACCCGAAGTTACATAGTGCCAGTAAAAGCGATACAGACCACGTCAGGCTATGGCAGACGTGTCATTTAACTTATTTTAAGTCGATGTACCATCACAAGGGTCTTGGAAATATATTATGAAGGTTGAAAAGCTACTTAGTGTTACTTTAATCTTCGCCGAGTGCCCGCTTTTGATCCTCGTTTGCGCTTTGTCCGTACAGTCCATTTCTTCGGGTTAGTCCTCAGGAAGTTCGGTATGGAGTTTACTACAGCTGCATGATCCGTAGATAAACAATCACGTATCAGTAGGAGGAAATCTCTACTATATGACTCAGCATAGTGCTTTCCAACCCTTGCCAGCGAGGGGAGTTTCTCTACTCGATCCACGGATCTAGTGTTTGAGTTTCAAAACACTGAGGAGCCCTGTGAAGGCCTGAGGACAGATCTAACTGGGAGGCCTCGCGAGAGGCCTACGACCGTCTGACCAGACTCAGGAGTCCGCGTGCTCATAGTGACTCTCGGTGAGGGGAGCACATGGTCCACCTGGTAGGCAAACCAGGCTGTAGGCAGAATAAAAGAGGTTCCGGGAGGGAACCAGTAGCAGAGAATAAACACTTTAGACAAGCCAAGGTGCAAGCTCGCCTTCAGCAGTATAAGGGGAAAAGAAGCAGCTTAATCTCGCACTTCTCAAACCATTTGTTTTAATGGCATGTTAAGGCCAGCTGAACTGATAGCAAGAGGCCACTAGCCTAAATTGAAGTTTTACGCTGCTGGATGACAATGGTTCTCAGCTCTGGTCCTGGACAGTGTACAATAGTACACATTTTGGATATCTTCCTTATCTGGCACTGGTCTTGATTAGAGATACCAAATGTGCAGTGCTGGGACTACTACAGATACAGGTACTGTTGTGAACCAGGAGGCAGAGACAGATCCATGTGCAACAATTTATTAATAACATAAAAGTAGTAATAAGGGAACTCAAAACAGCAGCAAGCAGTGTAGAAGAAAACCAGGCGTGAGTCCGGGGTTGGCAGCAAGCATACAGGTCAGAGTTAGGCAGAAGTTCAGGGCTGGCGGAGAGTATCAGAGTCAGGTCACAGGCGGGGGTTCAAAAGGCAGGCTGCACACAATCAGAGAGGTTAGTTCAAATCCAGGATCAGTATATCAGAATAACAGCGGTATATCCAGAGAAGGCTCAGACATGTAACAAGGGAATGAGACAATACTTCGCAAAGAGCGCTGAATTAACAAGCTAGATATAGGCTTGAGCTCAGAGTTCATTACACACAGGTGGAAGGTGATCAGAGCACCAATGATGCATACGAGGAGGCTAGTATGCATAATTAGTACTCAGGGGAAGGGGCTCGAGGCTGAGTACTGGGGATCTCACTAGACGCCGTAACAGGTACAGTTAATTACTTATGTTTGTTTGGTTTTTTCAGCTGTCTTCCCTCATTTTAATACAGTATGTTTTAATTCGCCTTTGGCTAAGCCACGCCCTAGAATGTAGATTGACCAATCACAGCGCAGCCAAGAACGAGCTCCCACAGAGGGTCCGACACTTTTTCACGGCGCTCCATTGACTTCAACGCAGGCGGCTCATATTTTTGGTCTCGGCAGGCTATTACGTTGTCGTTTTATAAAAAATATGGTTAAACGTTGTGCCGGGGGCATTTGTAACACAGATACGCGTTTCCCAGAGAGGTTGGAGGGGGATGTCCGTTTTTTCCCCTTCCCAAAACCGAAGTTAAATACTGACAAGTGTCGTTTTTGGATTAAACTGTGTGGACGTCCTCAGTCAGCGAAACCCCTCAAGGATCAACAAGCTCACTTTTGTGCTCTAAGATACATTTAGCTTTTAACCTTACTGTGAAGTTATAGTTAGACAGTTTTATGCTGGTTTAGATTTATGATTTCGGTTCTCTGCCCTAATTGTTGATACGCTAGCACACGCTGCTAATAAATACAGCTTTATACTCGCGTAGTTCGTTTGCTTTGTAAATAATAACGATTATAGAAGTGAATAGAGACCTACCCAGCTTTGCATGAACAGTGTTTCTCCTGATATTGTGAGTCACAACCTCCGTCTCGATTAGGATATGCGGTGGTTCATTTTTTGACTGTGACCGTTATGCTTTTGCCTCTATTTGGATGCCTTGTTGTTGCTTGCGTTTCACCGTTTGTCTTGAATAAAGCCTTCAAACGCACACTGCAGACACTTTTGCCTACTTCTATTGGACACTTTATTTGCTGCTTTATAAAAGTTTGATAAAATTTCAGCAGGAAGAGCTGTCACAGCATATAAGCCATGTTGATACCAAACCAGAGCCCAGATGAAGTTGTCGGAGGTAGCAACAATAACTAAGGGGGGCGGGGCTTAGCCAAAGGTGAATTTCAGTAGAATCTGAGCTGTCTGATGACTGACAATGATTGAGTGGCAAAAGAAAGCAATAAGTCCTCACAGCCAAGTCGAGGGGTTCATGAGACACACACCACCTCAACAAACACTCAAAATACATCAAAAATGGGAAAGAGCTTTTCGATTTATTTGTACAAATAGATTTGACAAGAAATCTGAGGTAATATTTTACAGACTGCCGAAAGCTACTGTACAGTAGTAGTGGGAAGTTCGGATCATTTTGCTGACTCGGATCTTTGAATCTCGTTCATAAAAATGAACTAATCTTTTTTTCCAAGTCATTTTGTTCATTTCAGCAGAATGTATTTAAAATCTTTTAAATTTAGTGTTCATTTTGAATTTTTGTGTGCTGTTGTATATACAGTATTTTATGTATTTGTACTCTATGTACATTTTTGTGTAGGTTTTGAATGTGTACTGTTTGTACATATTTACGTAGGTTTTGAATTTATTATGTGTGTTTTATGTACACTTGTGTATTTTGAATTTATGTACACAATATATTTACATTAAATGCTAGACTCCCCAATATATAGTTTGTAATTAAAAAATATATTTGTTGAAACATATTGTTTTATACAAATAAACTATCTGTATTTGAAAACAATGTGTATTTTATTTATTAAAATAAGGTCATAAATAAAAAATAAATATTTAACTATTTAAATATTTAACAATGCATTGGGTTAAAATAACCCACAGTTGGGAAGGTGCAATACCACCCGTTGGGTTATTTTTAACCCAACATTTTTAAGTGAGTAAGAAAGTTTTCGGGAAACACGTATTAACGATAAGTATACAGCTTAAGGTATAACTTAAGAACGACGCGTTAAGAAGGTTTTCGGGAAACGCAGCCCTGGCGTCTTCAATTGATTTTAAATTAAAAGCAAATAAATGAATAATAAACATGGTTTGGTGTCATAATCATATATATATATATATATAATAAAGAAATCATTTTATTTAAATAATTAAAATAATTATTTCCACAGTTTGTTTTCAACAGTAAAGAGTCCTTAACGTGTCTGATGATTAAGGTCTATGGCATTCAACTTCCAAACTAGTCATGCATGTTAAGTGTTTGTGCAGATGTTTTTTGCAGGAGCAGTAAACTGGTATTCATCACAGTGCCTGTATACCGAACACAATAATACACAGCCGTGTCCTCAAATTGCAGATTTTGTCCTTTAAGATATACTGTGCTTGTAGATGTATCTCTGGAGATGGTAAACTTATTTTTCAGTGAATCCTTGTAGTCTATGCTACCACCAGCATGGATCATACCAATGAATTCAAGGATCTTCCCCTGAGCTTGTCTAATCCAGGAAGGTGCCTTGGAGCCATCACTGAGAGCATAGCCTGATACTTTACAGGAAATGGTAAAAGATTCTCCAGGTTTTACCGAAATTGAGCTTGGTTGGTTGTGTTCCACAGTGCTGCACACATCTGTAAATTAAGCACAATTATGTTAATTTTGAAATGGACTTTTTGTGGTCATTATGGTTGTATCAATGTTGAACAGTTTAATTCTGCTCTAAAAACCTTTAAGAATTGTACTCACAAGGCATGACAGACATTAGGAGTACAGACAGACAAAACATGATTTCAGGAGTTGTTCTTCTTCTCTGCTTCGTGGGAGCACAATAAATATTCACAGCCAAGGATGTGCTGGGTATATAAATACTGGAGAATTTGCATTGAGTATTGGGTACAGTTCCACCATGTGTTTACAGGGTGAATATTAAAGGGATAGTTCACCAAATAAAGGAAAATTCTGTCATTATTTACTCACTCTCATATCATTCAATCTCATGTTGTCACGTATTACTTACTCTCTTCTGTGTAACATAAAATGTGATTATTCTGGCTGCTTTTTCCATTTAAAGGAAATAAAAAGTATGTCAAACTCCAAAATGACTAAATAAAGAGCCTTAAATATTTCATTTGATGTTTTCTTTACAAAAACTAGGTCATTTATCAACAATCATATTTGGAAACAGCCTGGATTTGTATTTTAAAGTAAAAAGCATTATAACTCCTAATTACTTAAGTCATTGTGAGCTTTTGAGGTTTTTGTACGTTTTTGGATAGTAATTCCTTCCGATGGATTTGGTAACAATTGAGTCATTACTATAACCATGATCTTCACTTTAGAATTAATTATACATTATGTATTATTACTATTAATTATGAACCTGTATACAGTAGTTCTCCAGAAGGTATGAAAAAAAAGTAGTTACTGATCAGCTAATAATACCTCATTCATCTGAGCATGATTACTTACGCGTTAATCAGATCTGTTTCTTGTTAGTTAATAGTTACTTGAATGTTAATAGTGCATTACTCATTTGTTCCTTTGTAGTTATTCATTAATGATGGAAAATTACTCTAAAGTGTTACCAAACACTAATAGATAACTGATTTATGCACGCAATAGCCTACATCACTTGACCTACGTGTGCAAAATGTTTTATTTATTTGACTTTGACACACAAAATTAGGTCTTTTTTCATAAGCTGTTGAATACTACAAAAATTCTGAAAGGTTTTATGTCAACAAATAAACTGTTTTATTGAAAATGTGTTTATTGAAGAGACAGGTTCTTGTGCAGGTTCTGTGGCAGTTTGTGGCACAGTGTGTTGCGAGCACAATAATACACAGCTGTGTCCTCAGTGCTGAAGTGTTGTCCTGTTAAAATGACTGCATTGCTGGAGGATTCAGCAGAGAACTTGATCTTAGTTTTCAGTGAATCTTTGACACCATTGCTACTGGAACTATAGAACCAGCCAATCCACTCCATCGGTTTTCCACTTGAATGTCGTATCCAGTTTGTGTAGCCACCGCCTGAGGCTGAATATCCAGTGATCTTACAGGCAATGGTGAACGTTTCCCCTGGTTTTACTACCATAGCAGGAGGCTGATTCAGCTCAATACAGAAAAGACCTACAATCATTAAAGCATTATATCAGTAATACAAATTGAGCTCCATTTTCTGTGTATAATTTTTTTGTGTTGAGCTGAAGATACTCACAGGGTGCAGTTGCCAAAAACAGCAGTATTGAAAAGCAGTACATGATTCTGGTTGTATTTCACTGTGGCTCTGTAAAACACTAAGAGCCTTTATTATGTGTTTACATAACGAGAGAAGGGCGGAGATTTGCATTTATGTAAAAATGTATATGTCGATAGTTCGTATAATAATTATAAACAATGATGCAAATTTATTTGCCTGACATCATATTTTTGATGTATAAAATAAAGTCTCAAAGAGAAGCAAGATACACATGTGTTTATTCATATTTATGGTGTAAATATCTTGCTACTTCTGACAAATTTTATCCTAAGAAAACATCTAACACATGTGACCCCGGATCACAAAACCAGTCACATGTCGTCGCACGGGTATATTTGTGGCAATAGCCAACAATACATTGTATGGGTCAAAATTATAGATTTTTATTTTATGCCAAAAATCATTAAGATATTAAGTACAGATAAAATTCAATTAAGATATTTTGTAAATTTCCTACTGTAAATATATAAAACATTTATTTTTGTGAGTGGATGCAGCACAATCTCGAACATCAATGGAGAACTTTAAAGGCTTTTAAAGGCGTTTTTTTGCACCCTGAGATTGTGGAATAGTTGTATCTCGGCCAAATATTGTTCTATCCTAACAAACCATACATCAATGGAAAGCTTATTTATTCAGCTTTCAGGTGATGTATAAATCAAAATGATTTTGTGGTCAATGGTTACATATTAGCTTTTAAAAATGTAGACCAATTGAACATATGGAAGAGAGGAAGTGAGTTTAATTTAAAATGTAAAACAAAGGATCTTTTTTAAGACTCATCGGGATAGGTATCAACAAGACAGTAAGCCATAAACATAATATTTATATATTGTATCAATCTATTGCAAGTGAATATGTGCAGTTGTTACCTGTTAAAGAGTTATTTGTACCTAATCTTTCTTAAACCATAAAAAAATACTTCGGTAACAATTATGTTTGTGGGCTCATCTAAAGTGAGGACTATTTATGCCTTGTAAAGCTTTTACAAAGGAGATTTAAGGCTCAGTTATCTTCTAAACAGAAAAAGGAAACAAACAAAGAACAACAAATATAAAGAACATATACGTATTTATTTGAAGATAAAAAAAATAAACTTTACAACTGGTAACTTGATATAAAATGAAAATAAACCTCTTAAATGTCATAGAAAAAAAATCCTCTACACCAAAAAACATAACTGTGCAGTACGATGAAACTAAGCCTCTGCAATCTGATGTAAAAATAAATGAATGTACAGTGTAAACATTGCTGAATAAAAATGCACCAGTGCCAACACTGGATTTAAGGAGTGCCAAAATACAACAAATACATTTTTATAAAACAATAATAATGTAATAAAATATTTCACAGTGTCAACTACCTCAGTACTAACTTTAAAACATTAGAAAACAGCAGGGAAGATACCTGAGCCTTAAATCTACTTTGTAAAAGCTTTACAGGGCATAAATAGTCCTCACTTTAGATGAGCTCACAAAAATTGTAAATTGACAGCTATGCTAAATGTTATAAAACTACCTGAATTAATCATGAATTACAGTAGGAATGCTTTTAATAAAGCATTAACATTAACACACGAGTAACTATATGTCTAAATAATAAGATGTATACATGTACATTTAAATAGTTCATTAATCATTTACTTACACTTTCTAAATTATCTTATGAACCACTGACAACTCCTAAATAACTGGTTTGTAAATAATGTAATACATAATTTAGATATGATAAATTGACCATTAATAAAGTGTGAAAATACGATTATTAAACACAGTATGCTTATAAACCAAGAATAACGCATTAAGCTTTATTTATAAAATATTAATGTCTATTAATGCTTTATTAATGATAAATTAACTATTTACTAATGCTTAACTAATGATTCATAACACGCAGTTATTATAAATTGTTACCAATACGTCTGTTTGTATAGTCATGTATTCAGTCATGTTAAATAATATTTTGACTTGAATAAACCAGTTAAGCTTCTGTGTATTTTGTTTTTGTACAGAACTTGTGTCTTGTTCAGTCACAGTGTCTCTTGCACAGTAATACACAGCTGTGTCTTCAGCCTGAAAATTATTTCCCTGCAGAAACACTGTGTTTTTGGACGTGTCCTGCGTGAAACTGATCTTGTTTTTTAATGACTCTTTAGTTTCAGTGCCACCACCATTACAAAGATATCCCAGCCATTCCAGAGCTTTTCCAGTCGGTTGACGTATCCAGTTAATACAATAGCTTGATTCTGAAATCCTGCAGGAGATGGAGAATGACTCTTGAGGTTTCACAACCAAAGATGGAGGTTGAGTGAGCTCGACACAGTAAACACCACCTGAAAACAACAATGAAATGCGTTATTAAGTGTCTCAAAATATGCATGTTTACAGTTCAGCTTTTTTTATTGCTTTAGCGTTTATATAAAGCATAAGTGAAACTCACATGATGCAGCTGCTGCCAACAGTAGAAGAGCTGATGAGAAGATCATGATTTAAGATGACAGGATGTTTTCCTTCTAACCCCGAGGCACACTTCACTTTAGTACATAAAGCAGATGGAGAATTTGCATAAAGCCATCCAGTTGTCTTAGATGTAAAACATCAATGCTTTTACCATTTAATCTGTACTTGTTTGATATCTGGAACAATTGCTAGATGTCATATGAATGTATTCTGAAAATAAAGATAAACCTACTTTGGTATTTGGATCTGTGCTGTCAGCAAATACAGCCATATTACAATGGCAGATTAAGAAGAAAAAAACATCAGATTTTTACTTAGTCTGTAGTACCAGTGCCATCCATGCAAAGATATCCCAGCCATTCCAGGGGTTGAGTGAGCTCAACACAGTAAACCACCGGAAAGCAACAATGAAAGAATATTAATTATGCCTCAAAATTTCTGGTAACAGTTACTGATGACAGTTACTCACTAGAGTTATGTGCCCTCCAGAAGCTTGCATTCTGCAAGTGAACAGTGCCTTGTGGTACCATCCCAAAGAGGCACAACATCACTTTCACAGGCCTTCACCTTGACTGATGCTGGTGGAATGACTAACTCAACCCGAGCTGCTGAGTTTTTATTCATTTTCAAGAAACGGCTGAAGACACATCTTTTTTTGTCAACACTAAACCCATACTAACACTAACTATATATCTATTTAATAATAAATAAATAACACCTTACTAAATGTAACACTTATTTAACACTTATTGTTGCCCTATTGTTGGTTTGGTCAAGTAGAAAAATTGCATACAGCTCTTTGGTTGTCCAAGATGTTGTGATTAGTCATTTATTTGGTATATTTGCTTTCTACATAAAAGAACAACATGTGTGACCAAATAAACAGATGAAGGAATCTGGAAAGAGACATTATAAGCACATTAATGCATTTTGTAAACATAGGTTGTTTAATAAACATATATTTTTTTCTTGTCTGTTGGGTTCATCTGATTCCAGTGTCTAATCAAAGTATTGGTAAAATAAGTGAGGTAGAAATATTCATCAAACATTTTAGGGAGAACTGTAAAATCCTCTGTAAGTTCCTCAAGAATTTCACACTGTGGGTTTCTATAGAACCCTATAATAGTGTTTGACTCAATTTTAAATAACTTTTTAAACCAAAAAGGTTATATAAGGAGATTATTTAAATAAATTGATACACTCATGAGCTGTTTAATTCATAAAATGTAATTATTAAAACAAAATGAATGCATTAAAATTAGATCCAAAATGATCCCATGATGGGAACCTCTAATAGGTTAGCGCCTGCAAAATCCATTAAGGAGAGTGTATGATGCCAGATGATTTCCACTGATCAAAAAATGTATGTGTAGAGTGTGATTTATGAATTTATAGTAATTTATTAAGTTTGGGTTTGTAGAACACAGAGAATCTACACAATGTAGTTCTGTCAGCCCCAGTGACTAAATACTAAACTATTATTTGATTGATTTAATAGTGTAAAATGTCTAATGCAAAAACAATTAATATACCAAGATTGAAGCTGAAGAAGCAAATAAATGATGCAGCAGTCACATAGCACCTGAAGAAAGACATTTTTATAAAAGGCAAATAAATGATGAATAAAATATTCAAGAAACTTGTATTATAGTCAGTTTGTGTATTTCCAAACAGTCTGGTATGGAGAGAATATTTGAATTATTGCACAGGTCCCCAGACAGTTTGTGGCACTGTGTATTTCGTGCACAATAATATACAGCTGTGTCCTCAGTCTGAAATTGTTGACCTCGTAAGAAAACTGTGTTGCTGGAAGTTTCAGCTGTGAAGCTGATCTTACTCTCCATTGTGTTTTTGGTGCCTGTATCACCAGAACTACAGAACCAGCCTATCCATTCCATCGCTTTTCCAGATAACTGTCGTATCCAGTTGGTACAGCCTCCTCCTGACGCTGAATATCCTGTAATCTTGCAGCCGATGGAAAATGATTCCCCAGGTTTTACCACCATTAGAGCAGGCTGGTTCAACTCAATGCAATTGCCACCTGGGAACATCCATTTAGAAAATATTGTCATTGACTGAATTGAGTTATGCACATTGTCACTGTCAAAATGAACCTGGACTGATTGTATTTTAAAGGACTAGCATCTGCAAAACATTAATAAAATAGTATAGTGTTGATTCTGATACTCACTGAGCGCAGTAAATACAATCATCACCAATAATATAAAGTACATGATTCTATCTGTCTGTATAGTCTCTCAGATGGGACCTGTGACTCTCCACCGCAAGACTTGAAAAGCTCTTTATTGTGTCTGTATGCTCCTGTTTACATAAGGAAGGAGATTTGCATCAATGCTTTTTAGTAAACAAATTCAATTAAATTGACAACCCTAAAATGAAAATGTCCCTAAATAAAAATGACAACATTGCAGTCTATTTTGCTTGTTATAAATGAGTCATTAAAATGATAAAATATCTTCTGTTTCTTTATTTTTGACACCGGTTTTATTAGAAATGATAACAAGGATGATAAATCTAGAAATTCCATCTGAATTTCATACAGATCTCAATGCAGCACTACAGAAATAAAATTTTTGTGTACTTTTAAAATGTTTCCTTATTAAATAAATTGGCATATCCTGTGGTACCTATTGCATTGATCAAAGCTGTTAATTAACTGATATTTTACAAGTATTATTATTTATTATTATTATTACATATACTTTTTACAAACACACTGTAACAGATCGGTGGCTGTAATGGGCGCACAACGCAGGAGAATCTGAGCAGTCATTTTAAAAATCCAACAGAATCATCATGTAGGAAAACACATGATCAACAAGCACAACCATGTAAATCAAAAACGTTTACAAACAGACAATGACCTAAAGAAAACGACTAAATACGCTGTAGGGCTATGCCAGGCCAGTAGTTGGCGAGGTCACTTTGAAAAGAAACACCACGTGCGCCTATAGGCGCATATTATGCGCCATGCGCATGCGCACGGCACCACAGTTTTCACATATTTGTGTTTTAGTTTACACTGAGATGATAACTGTATCGTTTTCAAAAACTTGCACTTTCAAGCGCGTTTTCAAATGTTTACGTTTCAGGCCCTGAAAACGGTGTCGTGTAAACGTCCCCTTAGGAAAACGGGAATACAGAAACTACAAAGAAACAGAGCAAACATGTGACACACAAAGTCGAGAACAGATTTAATGATAAAGCTACTCTAAGGCTGCTGCGGTATGAAGAATTATTTATGTTTCTTCAGACTTTCAAAATTGTACTGTCTGTTTCTTGGTCAAGAAGACAAAAGTTAATTGATTGATCCTCAAAACAGTCAGATAAGACTGCTTGACAAGAGCGCCACCTCTTGGAAATACAACAGTACATCTAGATCTTAAGTGAAGTCAACAGGAAAGGAAGTGGTTTTTGTATTGCTTTGACCCTGAACTCATTCACAGTGACTCTATAGCACAGTAATACACAGCAGTGTCTTCAGTCTTGAGGCTGTTCATCTGTAGGTACAGTTGACTGCTGGAGTCATCTCTGGACACTGTGAACCTTCCCTGGACTGACTGGGAATAGTAGATCTGATTGGATGTGCCAATAGTTGCAACCCATTCCAGACCTTTACCGTGACCCTGTCTCACCACAGCAGCCCAGTAGCTGCTGAATGTAAATTCAGAGGCGGTACAGACCAGCCGAAAAGATTCACCAGGTCTTTTTACCTCAGCCTGAGACTGAGTGAAGGTCTGACAATGGATATCTGTGGAAGAGAGAGAAAAAAGACAAAAAAGTCAGAAAGATGTAAACTATTTAAAAAATGACCTGTTGTCGTGTGCTTGCTAAATTAATTTATACATGATTGTTCTTATTTAGAAATAACAAACCATGTAAAAGTAGTAATATCAGGACAATAATTGAACTGATTATTGTTGTCATTGCTGTTTGATTCTCCTCTACAGGAAGCACATACAGTCAGTGAACACAGACACGCAGAAATATACATCACAGTTTTGCATGAACTCCTCCTCCAGTCTGTCAATGCTTGTTTACCTATATGTGTATGAAAAACAGGAATTTGTATGAACAGATATATAAATAATGAAGACCATAATGGTCTTTAGTGATTATGGCTATTTTTAAAGCATTTTTTGGACAGGTGAAAAGTGTGGATGGATGGATGGATGGATGGATGGATGGATGGATGGATGGATGGATGGATGGATGGATGGATGGATGGATGGATGGATGGATGGATGGATGGATGGTACATCTGACTAATGTGTTCAGGTTTTTGTACAGAACTTGTGTCTTGTTCAGTCACAGTGTCTCTTGCACAGTAATACACAGCTGTGTCTTCAGCCTGAAAATTCTTTCCCTGTAGAAACACTGTGTTTTTGGACGTGTCCTGCGTGAAACTGATCTTGTTTTTTATGGAGTCTTTAATATTGCTGCTACCACCACTGCAAAGATATCCCAGCCATTCCAGAGCTTTTCCAGTGGGTTGACGTATCCAGTGAATGCAATAGCTTGATTCTGAAATCCTGCAGGAGATGGAGAATGACTCTTGAGGTTTCACAACCAAAGATGGAGGTTGAGTGAGCTCGACACAGTAAACACCACCTGAAAACAACAACGGAAGAATGTGTTATTAATTATGCCTCAAAACTTCTATTAACAGTTATAAAGCTTATTTAATTCACTAGTATAAATAAAGCATCAGTGAAGCTCACAGGATGCAGCTGCTGCCAGCAGTATAAGAGCTGAGGGGAGGATCATGATTTGAAGTGAACGCAGCTTTATTACTCCTACAGATGCACAAAATAGTAACTCCTCTTTTAAATAGAGAGCAAGTATTGCATTTGCATACAGCTCTTCGGTTGTCCAAGATTTTGTGGTTGTTCATTTATTAATAATTGCTTTCCACAAAAGATGACAACATCTGTGACCACATAAACATGAAGAAAACTGGAAAGATGCATTATAGCACTTTAATATTTTTTTTTACTTCTATGACTGTTTGTTTGTTTGTTTTAAAGTTTTGTTAAGATATAAACTTGTCTCTCAAGTGTAATAAAAGCATTGGTAAAATAAATCTACTGTTAAAAAAATATTCTTCAGATGTAACTTCAGAATGCCTACAGGATAATTATTTTACCAATACTTTCATCACACTCCTGACAGACAAGTTACATAAAGCAGTGTTTGAATAATGGATGAGGTATATTCTTATACATTACTTAAAACATTGCCCCCCGGTTTCACAGACAATGCTTAAGCCTATAGTCCCAGACTAAAATGCATGTGTGATGCATTTTAACAGATTTAACAGAAAGCAACTTGCACTGTATTTTAAAATATGTCACTGCCATTATTTTATCTCAAGATAAGTAATGGTTATGAGTAATGGATCAGTAATGGTTTTTATAAGGCATGTTTATAAAAGCTAGCCCCTGGTTTCACAGACAATGCTTAAGCTATAGTCCCAGACTAAAATGCAGGTTTGAGCTGTTTTATCTGAAAGCAACTTCCACTAACATATCTTAAAATATGTCAGTTCCATTATTTTTGCCTCAAGATGCACACCAGTAATGTATTTTTCTACGGCATGTTTATAAAAGCTACTTAAATGTCCTAATTGATCTAAGGCCTTATCCTGGCTTAATCTAAGCCCTGTATGTGAAGCCAGGTCTAAATCATCAGTCTTAAAGTAGCTTCACCATTAAAATATGTTCTTGTGTTTGTAAAAACAAAACAAAAATAAAAGTTTAATTAGCATCTTTGATCAATGCAATAGGTGTAGATTTTACAGACAAAATAATCCATACATAAAAAGAAAGCAAAGAAAAAACAAAAGTTAATTTAGTGATGCTCTAAACAGTCAGCTAAGACTGCGTGACAAGAGCGCCACTGCTTGGAAATACAACAGTACATCTAGATCTTAAGTGAAGTCAACAGGAAAGGAAGTGGTTTTTGTATTGCTTTGACCCTGAACTCATTCACAGTGACTCTCTAGTAGTGATGGGCGAATCGATACGAAGTATCGATATATCGATACTGACGTCGAGTATCGAAAGTATCGATACTTATATAAAAATATCGATACTACAGTGTTTTTTTTTTATCCGTTGTTTTGTTTATTTGACAAGAAATTTAATGCGTACAATATGCATTGAATTGGATGAATAACCTATGTTAGTGAATAATTGTGTAGTAGAACTATTTTCCTGCTCATCTGAACACACGCAAATGCTGCAAGTCAGAACCAATCAATCACTGAGCGCGTTCATACACTGCCGGCATTCAAACAGGGCTGCGTTTCCCAAAAGTATCATAAGAAACCATTGATGCTTTTGAGAAACGTACAGAACAATGCTTAACAGAAGACAGAAAAACATGTTTTAAATTTAATGTTAAAAGTTCATACTAATGTTCTATTTTGTAACTAATTTTAATATATAACATACACTGTCAGAATAAAAAAAGTTGCATTTTATAGGTGCAACAGCCTGTCACTGGCAGTTCCTTGTGAAAATGAATAGAATAGATTAAATTAATAGATTTCCATGGTTACCACTACAAGTAAATATTTTAACCATGTGTAAAAAAATATATATATATTCTAATAAGTTCCAATTAAGGCATATTGAATGTTAAAATGCCTTTCAAATATAATGTTAAGTATGCATCATTACTCATTTTACTCTTAGTAATTCAATAATTTAAGAAATTTTTATATTTAAAAATTCAGTTTAGAGGTATCGTATCGGTATCGGTATCGGCGATACTGGCCTTGAAAGTATCGGAATCGTATCGAAAACAAAATAAGTGGTATCGCCCATCACTACTCTCTAGCACAGTAATACACAGCAGTGTCTTCAGTCTTGAGGCTGTTCATCTGTAGGTACAGTTGACCGCTGGAGTCATCTCTGGACACTGTGAACCTTCCCTGGACTGACTGGGAATAGGAGATAGGAGAACTGGATGTGCCAATATATGCAATCCACTCCAGACCTTTACTGGGAGTCTGTCTCACCACAGCAACATAGTAGTTGCTGAATATAAATCCAGAGGCGGTACAGACCAGCCGAAAAGATTCACCAGGTCTTTTTACCTCAGCCTGAGACTGAGTGAAGGTCTGACAATGGATATCTGTGGAAGAGAGAGGAGAGCAAAATGTAAAACTTGCTAAAATATTTAAGCATTCATGAATTATTATTTAGGAATGAGTTACAGACCATGTACAAATAGGAATAACAGGAGTGAATTGATTATTGTTGTCATTGCTGATTATTCTCCTCTACGTACAGTCAGTGAACACAGACACACTCCACTGGTAGTGCAAGTCATGGCAAATATACATCACAGTTTTGCATGAACTCCTCCTCCAGTCTATCATTGCTCGTTTGTGCCTATGTATGAAAAACAGAAATTTGTAAAAAAAAAAATATATATATATATCAAATATATATATATATATATATATATGTATATATATATGTATGTATATATATATATAATAAGATACAAAAAGATAACTGTGGAATGATGAAAAATATAAGAGGCCTGAATTAAGTAAGCAAAATCATTTGTATTTATGAAATGTATGACAAGATGTTGCCTAAATGTTAAATTATTGTAGTAGTGATACCATCCATGCAAAGATATCCCAGCCATTCCAGAGCTTTTCCAGTGGGTTGACGTATCCAGGGAATGCAATAGATTCTGAAATCCTGCAGGAGATGGAATTACTTTTATGGCATTATTGAGGTCATGATCCGAGCATGCTAAGTGGTCGTAAAACAAATTGTCACACTTGTGCTCGCTCCGAACACTGGGGAAGTAAGAGGGTTCAAACCAGGAAGGTCTACTGAGGCCTAAGACCTGATGATCCCCTCATGTGGGGAGCTCCAGAATGTGAGAGCTCATATCAGGAAGGCCGGTGAGGCCTGTAACCTGGCGACCACAGCCTGTGGGAGCGCATACTCATGGAGCTACCTTCAGAAAGGCCTAATGAGGCCTGTAACCACAGAATGTGGGAGATAGCTTGAAAGGGATGTGCCTGTCATAATACATTGTGACAGAAGACGCATCTAGACTGGGACCCAAGTCGAATAACCGGAGTCTGAGTCATGTAAAAAAGGGAACGAAGAAGACAGCGCGTAACCCTTACCATAAATATGGAATTTAGTAAGTACACGAAACGAAAGTGCGTGTGTTTAGCCATTCTGAATCCAGGAAGGCCTGGTGAGGCCTCTAACCTGGCGACCACAGCATGTGGGAGCTCATACTCAGGAAGGCCTGTGAGGCCTGAACCTGGCTACCACAGTAAGTGGGAGCTCATATTCAGGAAGGCCGGAGAGGCCTGTAACCTGACGATCACACAATGTGGGGCTACCTTCAGAAAGGCATAATGAGGCCTGTAACCACAGAATGTGGGAGATAGCTTGAAAGGGATGCGCCTGTCATAATACATTGTGACAGAAGACGCATCAAGAGTGGGACCGAGGGTGAAGAACCAGAGTCTGAGCCACGTAAAAAAGGGAATGAAGCGGACAGCGCATAACCCTTACCATAAATATGGATTTTTAGAAAGTACACGAAACGAAAGTGCGTGTGCTTAGCCATTCTGAATCCAGGAAGGCCTGGTGAGGCCTCTAACCTGGCGACCAATGCATGTGGGAGCTCATGCTCAGGAAGGCCTGGAGAGTCTTACCTGATAAACCCCAAAATTTGGAAGTTGGCTAGAGAAAGGCGTCCGTTGTAGCATACTTTGACAACAGGACGCATCTAGAGTGGGACCCAAAGTGAAAGACCAGGGTCTGAGCCACAAAGGAAGGGATCGAAGCGTACAGCGCATGACCCTTACCATAAAAAATGAATTTTAGAAAACACAAGACGTTCAGTCGTGTGACTTACCATAAGCATGGGTTTAATGAAGTAGAGGTGCATGTACTTCATCACTCTATATTCAGGAAGGCCTAATGAGGCCTGTGACCTGACGACCATAGAATGTGGGAGCTCGTATCCAGGAAAGCCGGTGAGGCCTGTAACCTGGCAACCACAGCATGTGGGTCTAACCCATGATCAGGAAGGCCAGATGAGGCCTGTAACCTGATAGTCACAATGCGTGGGAGCTCACATTCAGGAAGGCCTGATGAGGCCTGCAACCTGACATGTGGAAGCTCACAACCAGTGAGGCCTATACCCCAGCGACCACAGTAAGTGGGAGTTCACATTCAGGAAGGCTTGGTGAGGCCTGCAACCTGACATGTGAAAGCTCATAACCAGGAAGGCCGATTCTAGGAGGCCTGAAGCCTGGTGACCACTAAATGTGGGAGCTCATACTCAGGAAGGCCTGTGGGGCCTGAAACCTGGTGAATACAGTATGTGGGAACTCACTTTCAGGAAGGCCGGATGAGGCCTGTAACCTGACATGTGGAAGCTCATAACCAGGAAGGCCTGGTGAGGCCTGTAACCTGGCGACCACAGTGTGTGGGAGCTCATAACCAGGAAGGCCGGATGAGGCCGGTAACCTGATAACCACAATATTTGGGAGCCCACATTCAGGAAGGCCGGATGAGGCCTGTAACCTGACATGTGGAGGCTCATACTCAGGAAGGCCTAGTGAGGCCTGTAACCTGATAACCACTGTATGTGGGAGCTCACATTCAGGAAGGCCTGGTCAGGCCTGTGACCTGACAACCACAGCATGTGGGAGCTATACTCCCACCTGACAGCCAACCTTTGGCAGCTCACACTCAGTGAGGCCCAGGCGGCTGTAAAAATTGTGAAACAGGGTCTGGATGGCTGAAAATATCTAACTTCTCAAAGTCAGATAATATTCCATCAGTTTAATTTTATAGAATTAAATGCACCATAATTTCCAAACAATACTGATTAATATAATTACGGTCTCGTAATCTACATGCTGCCTCGGCAAGCGAGAGATTCGAACCTACAATATATTTGGCTTTCATCCCTCGAGAAGAAAGTCAACAGGTGCGATGCTGAAACATTCGACAGCGCACGGATGTACGCATCTCTATTGAACACTGCCAGCACCCTCAGGAGCTGACTGTGAATGCCTCCTACCCGATCAGTATTGTCTCACAGATCTCACAGTCTCTTTTTACTGTAGACCCCGAAATCTACTCGCTGCCTCAGCAACGCGAGATTAGAGTCATCCCGATCTGAAAGAAAAAAGTTTTTTTTTTTTTTTTTTTTTTTTTTTTTGAAATGTTATTTGCACAAAAACATTTTACTAACAGACCAGACAGTAAACCTGCGGCGTTTCCATTATTCTGTATTGTACTCACTGCAGAAACAGTAGGAAAAGTTTTTCACATACCTCTGCAGCTCGCTATCGTCAGTCGATGACGCGTCTGAGAGGAACCGCCACTCTCGAGACCATCAGCGAACTCAGCAAGGTACCCCATCGAAACACCCCATTGAAGCACACGTGTTCCTAATCCCTAGCTCATTTTCTCATGGACTAGAAATATTCTCTGGGCGGGCAAAGCAGAGAAAGGTGAGGTAACATTTCCTCCTTATGACATCATAAGGAGGAGATTCAAGATCAGCCCGATTGAGTTTCCACTTTTTCAAAGGCAGAGAAAGATAGCAAAAGCTCGATTTACACCGATTGAAATTTCTAGAAAATTGGGGACCATATACAGGCTAGGGGAACTCATATTAATGTTAAAAAAACTCAAAAAGTGAACATTTCATGTCATGGGACCTTTAAATGTGACGTGATGTGACAGATCGCTGTAGCGCCTCAGTTCAAGCAGCAGCTCAGAGCACAAGTCTTTTCTCCCACTTCAATACAAGTTATACAGTATCTTGAAAAACATGCTAGAATATCAGGAGTTGAAAGATACAGTACAACTTACCGCAATCTGTATCATGACTCATGTAATCACTCAATGTTTCAACTGCAGAAAGACATTATTACAGAAATTATTTTACAGTCATCAGGGTCACATTTGATTCTGATATAATTTGCTGAGAAGACTTCAAATAACCATTCCTTGATTGTATGTCTTCCATTTATTGTTTGAGTGAGTATGTTACTAGATAGCTACTTTAACAAAATGTGTTTTTTTTATATAGTTATATATAAACCATATGCTTTATTACAGTTATAGTCTAAAGCAGAGGTACTCAACAGGCGGGCCGCATCCGGCCCATCGGCATTCATTTTATGGCCCGCGTCATACAAAAGATGAATGCACTTTGTTTTTCTTTTTTTTTTAGCTCAAAAGTGTGAATATTAGACAGTGTGACTTATATGTAGCCTATGTTTAATACCGCGGACGCTTTGGATAATCCGTGGCTCGATTAATAAAAAATAACATTCATCATCGTCATTGTGATGTGTGTGGAATGTTTAATGGGACTTTATAGCTACTTGATATCTCCGAAATGTATAACTTGCTAAGCGCAACAAATAGCGAAACAAGCGGTAAAGCTGTCAGGCAACTTTTGTTAGCGCCACGCAGAGCTCGTGCATTCAGAGCTGCGCACCTTCACTTGCGTAATTTAAATCTCAGAATTTAATTATGTATAGCTCATAACTTATAAAAAATTAAATAAAACAAGCTATGTTACTATATGACGAATGATAAGACAGCTATACAGTGCGCGAGGACTGACTTGAGCTCTCTTTAGCGTCTGAATGGACAAATACACAACATTATGTCTAAATGTCCATTTTGGAGAGTATTCACGTAAACACAGTCAGTTATGTCTTAACAGAACATACGGATGTGAGAATATCGGATGTGCATCAGTGCAATTGGATATGCACACTCGGGGCCCTATCTTGCACCCAGCGCAATTGACTTTGAACACCGACGCATGTATCATTCCTATTTTGCACCCGCGCACAGCGGACTTTTCCCTCCACAGACGCACGTCGGTAAATTAGGAAATGAACTTGCGCTCGCGGGGGCGGTTCAGCGCAAAGAGGAGGCGTGTTCCGGCGCAAAACTTCCATGGTGCTATTTTCCAGTTTTAGAAAGCAATTGCGCCATTGACCAGGAAAAAAACAGTCTAAAGACAGTGGCGCGTTGCGCGTTAGTGATATGGTATTTTAAGGGCGCGTGCTTGGCCATAATGTTAACGCGCATCCACTTTGATTCTCTAATATAAACAGATGCAGCAGTTTTCATTTTTGCAAATCATACATTATTACAAGGAAAAATATTAACACACGAGGGAAATCATTGTGTCCGTGAGTGAAGATGTAAAAAAGTTCTATCTATATAAAAAAAAAAAATATATATCTAGATTAGGCTTCACATTTACTACCCAAATTATACGCCTGTTTAACCGAAGCTAATTTGGGTGGGTTTCTCCCATCATCCCCAATGTCACTTCTCTGTGTTTTACGGCCCTGACGAGAACGTCGGTTTCCTCGGCTGTGAACTGCTCCTGTCGTGCGCTGGCAAATCCGCCGTTATAATAGCAATCCGCCATGGAACAAGCGCGCCGTCTCTTAAAGGGAATGTGAGAGGACGCTCTGATTGGTTTATTTCACGTTACGCCCAAATCTGAATCACCTATGAATAATGAAGCTACTTCAGACCAACCCCTTTTAGATTTGCGTCGGGCGCAAGAGTAATTTATCCCGCCGGGAAAATAGCAACAGCGCCGGGATCCGCCCACAAAGTTTCTTGCGCTTTGCACTTTGACACTTGCGTTTCAGATCGTTAAAATAGGGCCCTCGGTCTTAAAGGGACACTAAGTAGGATTTACTCCCATCTAGTGGTGAATTTGTATTTTGCATTCAAACTAATTTTGCTCTCCAGCGCGGCAGCGCCTCGCTTTTTCAAATGTGCATTGCATCTACGGTAGGCGATATGTACCAAAAAGCTTTGACAGGATGTCTTCTAATAGCACTTCGTCGAGTTTTCCTTCAGGTGAACTGGTGTGTTATTTCAAACAAACTGCAACATGACAACAAACAAACGAATGTTACAGTATGTATTGTTTTGAAACATTGCTATTCATAAAAATAAATCATGAGAACATTTGCAGGAATTGTAAAATCTTTTTTCTTATTAATGAAGTAGCCTAACGCAATATTTTTACTCTAATAGTTATCTTTCCCCACACATATGAACTGTGATCATGCAATAACGTTAACTTTACATCGGGATGCTGAGCTATAGTGAAATGATAGAAAAGAAAGACATTATCTGTGATAGCAATTCGCCTCATTCGCGCAAACTGGAGTAGAATGAGGCTCGCGTCTACCGCGCCGCGCTAAATACCGCGCCGCAGGACCTCTAGACGCGCATAAACGCGTCTTTACATTGAAATCACTCGCGCCAGACGCTCAAGAGTGAGTGAGTAATCATTTTAAAATAAAATTGACTCTAATCAAACCACGGATCCGTGATAGGTTTTGTGATCCGTCTCGCCATAGCACTATATCACTTTGAGGGGAGGATAAATTTATCCCCACCGCGGATAAAAATAATTAAGCAGAGGCAGGATACATTGACCAGAAAGGGGGAAATCCCACGCATTTTACGTTCTATTTTGGACTTTTTTGGCGACGATATTTTCTTCTCCTGTGGCTTGGCATATGTATGGTCCATAATAACAATGCAATCCAGACTTTTAAACTTGCCGGTGCAGTTTCAAGCCCCTCTCACTGCTCTGCACCTGCGCTTCTGCTGGTTTCGGCTGGCTCTGAACGAAAACGCGTTGTGTAAACGCGTTGGCTTAGTACTTTTTGTCCCTCTCTGCTATTATAGTTTTGCAAGATGGCGGAACTACATGGAAGCAAGCATAGACAGTATATAAGATGGACACAGCGACCCCATAGATTTCAACGGAGAAAAGTGAAGCACTCACTTCCTGATCGCCAGGCGTACTGTGCAGGCTCAAACTGAGCTTGACGACGTAGATGTGACGTGGGTCTTCTAGTAGCCGTGCCGAGGGAAATCTGAATCATTCCCTTCCGAATCTCGCAGAGACGGAGAGCGTGATTATTAGTTGTCAATGAGCTAGCAGCGTGTGTGACAGCGGGAGCAACTTTATCACTCGCTATGGGCTTCTCCCTTCACTTCATGCCTCCACGTCCCCCCGATTGCTTGCGAGCTTCTCCGCCGGTCTATACGGTAATTTCTCTACAGTGCGACAAAGAGTCGCGTGGGTATGACGCAATCGTTAGCCTATTTTTTACAAAAACGGCTTCTGCGAAGTCATAACGTAAGATAACGTAACGTTTCTGCCGGAAACTGAAGCCTCCCCGTGTTAGCATTCCATTGACTCCCATTCATTTTTGCGTCACTTTGACAGCGAATAACTTTACATCTGAGGCGTCAAAAGACTCCATTTGTCCATTACTTATTTCTAAAAGAAACACGACAATGTATAAAAGGCTCCATTACCTTGTATCTTACGTTATGGCCCCGTAGAAGCTGTTTTTGTAAAAATAGGCTAACGATTGCGTCATAACCCACGCGACTCTCTGTCGCACTGTAGAGAAATTACCGTATAGACAGCCGGAGAAGCTCGCAAGCAATCGGGGGGACGTGGAGGCATAAAGTCCGATAAAGTCAAGGGAGTAGCCCACAGAGAGTGATAAAGTTGATCCTGCTGCTAGCTCATGGACAGCTAATACTCACGCTCTCCGTCTCTGCGAGATTCGGAAGGGAATGATTCAGATTTCTCTCGGCACAGCTACTAGAAGACTGACAACTGTCAGACACGTTGCTCACGTGTTCAAGCTCAGTTTGAGCCTGCGCAGTTCGTCTGGCGATCAGGAAGTGAGTGCTTCAAATGGGCTTCAC
Source organism: Phoxinus phoxinus (assembly GCF_949152265.1). NCBI lineage: Eukaryota > Metazoa > Chordata > Actinopteri > Cypriniformes > Leuciscidae > Phoxinus > Phoxinus phoxinus. The sequence goes on from NC_136876.1 coordinate 29,946,797, forward strand.
TTATCTCCGTTGAAATCTATGGGGTCGCTGTGTCCATCTTATATACTGTCTATGCATGGAACCTCCGTGGACCTACCCGTCCCATGTATATAAAGATAATAAATTCTTCATTTATAAGGATAAGTCAGATAATTGGCCGAGGTATTTGTACACCATTGAGGACATATTTATGAATAAAAATATTGATTTTAGATAATAAAATACCTAAAAAGATACTTAGTGTCCCTTTAAAGTGATAGTGCGTAATAAACCTAATGCCTCTGTGCACTTAATATACAACAAAATAAAAAGAGAAAAGCATTCACTGCTCTTTAATGAGTAATAGCCTGTATATGCTCAATGATTTTCTTCATACATTTTGAGGTTTCTAATTTTTTTTTTTGCATTAATATTGCAAGAAAATTGTTAATACACTTTTTTGTTCCAGATTAAATTTTTTATTTCATGTTCAGTACTACTTTAAATAGGACAAAGACTAGCAAGACTTACCTAGCAAGATAGGTAATAAACTGCATTTCTAAATAAGTAAAAACTGAAAATATTGTCATAAATAAAGTTTTACGATGCAAGTTGTAATTTGTGGCCCTTCACATTTTATGTGGTTTACATGTGGCCCCCTTGGCATCTGAACTTGAGTACCCCTGGTCTAAAGTCTAATGAAACTATGGGCCCTATTTTAACGATCTAAGCGCATGGTCTAAAGCGCACGTCGCAAGCGCACTTAAGTCGTGTCCGAATCCACTTTTGCTAGTTTAACAATGGGAAAAATGGTTGCCGCGCCCAGCCCATGGTCTAAAAGGGTTGTCCCTATTCTCTTAATGAGTAATGGGTGTGTTTTGGGCATAACGTGCAAAAAAACAGTGTAATTTCCCATTCCCTTTAAAAGCACTTTATTTTTAATATTTGACTAGTTTGCGTGCTGTTGCGTGTGTAATAATCCTGTTTGTGTAATAAGCAGAGTGTACACGCGTTGTGGACCCTCCTATAGACGCACATTACTAACGAGCTCTTTAAATAACCCAAAAAATACTGGGCCATTGACTTTAGACCAGGTTTCAGTTGGTCAATGGCGCAGTTTATTTCAGTTGCCTCAAAATAGCAACGCGCGAACAATGCTCCTGAACACACCTCTTTTTCAGATCAGCAGCCCATGGGCGCACAAATGGGTACAAATGCATTTGCTATTTAAATGACGTGGCGGAGGATGTGAAAATAACTGCGTCAGGCAGAAACTAGCAAAAAACACTTGTCGCACCTGGTGCTGCATTGCGCTGGGTGTTTGATCGGGCCCTATAAATGCAAATTCACTTATTTTCTTAGAGGCAATAACCACACACAGGTGTTTCCTGAACACATCAGTAAGTGTGACTTTTTTATAGACTCTCTTGTCTCCATATAGCTATGTTATTTCAATAATAATAAGTATTATTATTATTTAATTTGATACATGGTTTTATTAGTCTCACTAAAATTGTACCTTGCTAGGAGATAGATAAAACACTTTTTTTTTTTTTTTTTTTTACTAAATGTAGCTTTTCTTGTGTTCTGGTATTTATGCTGATATCTAAGGCCTTTCTGGTTTATTATATTTCTAGGGGTATCCTGGAAATACACTGAATGCCTCAAATTTGGTCACTGTACCAGCAGTAAATATATTCTTAGGTCATATGAATTAAATTAGGAACTCCAAGGCACTTGGCGAAATATGTGGAAAAAAGTTAAAAAGCCTTTATTTAATGAAAGGCTCAAAACATTAAAAATGGTGACAGATCCACCTACGCGATTTTTCTGAATGGTTTCATGCATATAGTCGTGTTAATAGTGTCCTATATGAACATATTCTGCATTTATTTTCCCCAGGTTTTTTTTTTTTTTCTTGAAAATCGTATTTGAATGTGCGGCAACTATAGTTGCCGGTGGGCAAATATGTTGTATGCACCCCCTCAATGTAAAATATGAATAGGAGGAGAACATTTGGCATCATGGAAGAGGTGTTAGTGAGATTCTTAAATCTTAAAACACAACAAACAATAAATCCATTTGTCTTAACCCTTGTGCGCTGTTCGGGGTCTTTTTGACCCACATTTCTAACTTTCATTCATGGATAACATGGATAATTTGACATGGTTTAGTGTAAGATTTTTGCACATCTTTTGGAAAATGCAATTCACTTTCAAGGCGGTAACTTCAACATTACGTCAACTGAGACGTATATGGGAACTCCTCCCTTCTCCATTTTTGCTGAAATCTTATAAGCTAACAGAGGGACAGCTGGCCAATTGACGCGAAGCATGCAAATACTGACAGGTTCGCGGGCAGTATAAAATACATGGGCGCGACAATTGCGTCAGAATCTCTTTCTTCACGCTAGAAATCAGTCATCGTAGAAGTTGCATTAGAGGACTATCAACTTTTCTTCGAAGCATCCGATGGCTACTACATGCCAGATATGTGCGGGCCCCCTGGACCCCCCTGGAAACGTGCGCCCACTGCGCCGAGCTGCCAGTGCGCGCCCTCAGAGCCAGAAGGGAAGTGGCTCGAGCAACAGTAGGGATGAGGCCCACTGCCGCCAGCGAGCCGCTGGTGGGCCCTCCCCCGCCCGAGGACGAGGTTTTCGACGCTGTCAGCTTCGCGGACGCGAGTTTTCGAACTTCGTCTCCTTTGGAGCTGGCAGGGAAGAGGAGTCCATGTCGCTCTCGGCGTCGGAACAGGAATGGGCGTCTCAATCAGAACGCCCCGACCAAGAGGGCCCTGCAGACCTCCAGGAGGAGCTCGTCAGGGACCTCGGTAAGGCCATCACGGAGCTGGACCTCACGCCATGGCAATCCTGCAGGTGTTCCAGGCAAAGCTGCTCCAATCCTTGGACGACGGCGCAGTGGACCCTGACGTCATCAGGGATCTGCGCGCGGCAACGGACCTCGCACTGATGGCCACCAAGCGCTCTGCACAGGCTATCGGCCGCTCCATGGGATTTATGGTCGTCCTCAACAGGCACCTATGGCTAACCCTAGCTGACCTGAAGGACTCAGACCGCAAGACTCTCCTGAACGCTCCAGTCACTCCCTCCGGCCTCTTTGGTGACGCCGTGGAGTCAGTCACGGAGCGTTTTTCCGAGACACAGAAGCGCGCCAAAGCGATGAGCCACGTGATGCCCCGTCGCTCACTCCAGTCACCTGCGAGGTCCCGCTCTTCTTCGGCTCCTCGCCAGGCTCAAGGACAGCCTAGACAGCCCGCCGTGGCGCCCCGCGGCCGCCCCGAACCGGACGCTCGTTTCGGCCGGAACAAGCAGTGGACGGGGCCTGGAAGGAAACGCCAGGGTCAGAAGAGGAGCCCGCGCCGCGAGAGAACCAGCGCGCCGTCCTCGTTTTAGTTTTTGACACGGTTTAGTGTAAGATTTTTCTCTAAGACTCCAAACAGCCCGACTGTAAACCACAGACGAAACACGCACAAGGGTTAAAGTGGTGGAACATAGTTCAGAACAAAGTGCAGCCATACCAGGGCATTGTGTATCAAAAAGTTAAATGAAAATAAATAAATAAATACAAATAAATAGAATGAAGAAAAAAATATATCTATATAACAAACAAAAAAACAAATAACAAAATGGCAAATAACAAAAATAACAGTGCATACAGATGTCATTTAAAGGGTTAAGTTATGTTTATGCACTAAACAAGACCAATAACCTTGATTTATTAACCTATTAACACAGTATAATCCATTTTCCCATGATATATGTACTTACAAGGCATTTGCCCACCGGCAACTATAGTTGCCGCTTGGACTTTTGACTAAGTATACAAAAAACTATTGATCTCTTGTAAGATTTGTTTTGTTTGGATGATTCTAGAGACCTTCATGATTATGTAGATATATATATGTCAACAAAAAAAATCTTATTATTAACATGAAAATGACCTTTCTTTGGGAGGGTTTGCCTTTGCCATGCTTCCTGGAAGTAGGGATAGGAAGTTGACAGCCTCATGTGACAGGAAGGAAGTGAATACCTTTTTTTTCTTCTTGAAATCCTTTACTTGGTTGTTTGCTTGCATGTCATTGAGACATTAAACATGGATAACATCTAGAAAAATACTTACAAAAGGAAAATGACAACTATACACTGCGGCAAATAGTTGCCGGTGGGCTTAAATAATTGTAATACCTCATTTGTGGTATATGGAGTGTCCATGTGGCTGCTTTTATATAGGGATGACTACAAGAAAATTAAAGATCAGATTATCAGAACATAAAAATGCAATTAGAGTTTGTAACCTTTCATACCCCATGGCCTTACATTATAGAGATGCGAATCATGGTAGCCCAAGTACATTGAAGATAATCGGCATTGAACAAATCCCAAAGTCAATAAGAGGAGGAGATAGAGTTAATAGGCTCTTACAGAGAGAGTCTTTTTGGATATATACACTGAAAGCAACTACATTTCCGGGCTTGAATGGAGAATTAGACTTTGTGCCATTTTTGTAAAAAAAAATGTATTTATTTATTTTTATTTTTTAATTTACACATTATATGATTTTTGAATTTAGACATATGTATTTAGATTTATTAAAAAAAAGGTATGTTAGGTTTACAATAGTGTGTTGTGCATTTTGACTTGCATACTGGCACTCAAGTGTTAATGCATACTTCTATAGGAATTATGAATTATTTGGATCCGTATTCTAAAGTGAAGATCATGTTAACTAACTAGTAATGACTCAAGTGTTACTACATACTTCTATAGGAATTATTAATTATTTGGATCTGTATTCTAAAGTGAAGAGCATGTTAACTAACTAGTAATGACTCAATACCAAACACAAGTCATTTCAGGCGTATGAGATATTGTTTGTGAACTTTTTAAATACTATACTTTTAGAAAATTTACTAGTTTACACTTGATCCATTACTAGTTAGTTAACATGATCTTCACTTTAGAATACGGATCCAAATAATTAGTAGTTCCTATAGAGGTATGTAGTAACACTTGAGTCATTACTAGTTAGTTAACATGATCTTCACTTTAGAATACGGATCCAAATAATTAATAATTCCTATAGAAGTATGCATTAACACTTGAGTCATTACTAGTTATCACGATTCCATGCTGTAGTTACTAATGAAGAGCCAACCCGAAAGGGTAGAATCATCTAATCATTCACAGGATATATATACACACACATATTTATATATACATATGAGCAAAGAGACATACATAAAAACACTTTTGAGAAGTAGGTTAAATAATAAAATAACTGGTATTTGGATGGCTGATGACTCAGTATGTTCCAGTACTCACCATGATGAGTCTAGTTATTCAAAGCCAGTCCAGAGGAATGCCGGAAAATCGGCCACAGGGTAAGTGTTCCAGACAAGTGCATTTATAAAAACAATTCTTAAAAATTATTTAGTTTATGAATAGTTCTCTAAAAGACAGCAGTGCATAGGCGAATTATTGACAGCTTTCCCAAATCATAAGTCTGCTACGCTATTACATATGTATAATTAGTGTACAGTATCTAGCAGTAATGTTAATCTAGTGCTAGTAATTTTTCCTGCATTAGTTATTAAGTTTTGCATGAATTGTGAATTTTTTTCATTATTTCTCTGGGAAGTATTGAAAAATAGTAGTTATTGATAAGTTATTAGTGAACTACCACTTAAATCTGTAAAAAATTCAGTAGGTCTCTGGGAAAATATTAAAAAAATAGTAGTTATTGATTAGTTAATAGTGAACTACCACTTAAATCTGTGTGCTATTAATTACTAATTCGTTAATCAGAGTTACTTGTTAGTTAACTGTAGTTACTAGATTGGTAACATTGTGTTTCTCATTTGTTCCTGTGTAGTTATTCATTAACGAAGGATCCGTATTTTAAAGTGTTACCAAAAGAAGCTATGCCATGTTTACAATGGTGTTTGGTGCATTTTGACTTGCATACTTTATTGGTATTTATGATATTGGTATAGTTTTTTTTTTTTGCGCTGTGCATCATATGATTTATATAATGTTTCATTTTTTTATTTCAATTTACGTAATTTGATTTATATATAAAAAAAAAAAGAAAAAAAAGTTATGTATACAATATAGTTTGGCGCATTTTGATCTGCATACTTTATTGGTATTTTGGATATTGGTGTAGGATAAGTTTTTTTTTCTCTCTCTCTCTGTTTTTCCTCTCTCTTCTATAGGTCTATTTAGGCCAATTGTCTTGATTGTCTCTTTACACAGAGTGACCAGGTGTTTTCAATTTGATTAATTAACTGTTGTTAAAAACAAACCTGAGATGCTGTTGGTTACACACCCTGACGAAGGCATGTAGCCGCAGCGCGTAGGTGGATCTGTCACCATTCTTAATGTTTTGAGCCATTCATTAAATAAAGGCTTTTTAACTTTTTTCCCACATGTTTCGCCAAGTGCCTTGGAGTTCCTAATTTAATTCATTAGATTCTGTATCCCATACAACCAAAGAGCACCGATATTTTACACCCTGAAGCAGCACTTGCATTCTTTGCTTTGATATTCTTAGGTCATGTTATGTTCAGTAAGTAGAAAAGCACACATTTTCTTTACAGATACAAACATCAAGCGTAAATTAGGTTAATGGTTAATCAAGCTTAAACAAAAGTTTAGTGACTGATCCTCAAAACAGTCAGATAAGACTGCGTTACAAGAGCGCCACTTCTTGGAAATACAACAGTACATCTAAGTGAAGTCAACAGGAAAGGAAATGGTTTTTGTATTGCTTTGACCCTGAACTCATTCACAGTGAGTCTCTAGCACAGTAATACACAGCAGTGTCTTCAGTCTTGAGGCTGTTCATCTGTAGGTACAGTTGACCGCTGGAGTCATCTCTGGACACTGTGAACCTTCCCTGGACTGACTGGGAATAGTAGATAGGAGAACTGGATGTACCAATATATGCAATCCACTCCAGACCTTTACTGGGAGTCTGTCTCACCACAGCAACATAGTAGTTGCTGAATATAAATCCAGAGGCGGTACAGACCAGCCGAAAAGATTCACCAGGTCTTTTTACCTCAGCCTGAGACTGAGTGAAGGTCTGACAATGGATATCTGTGGAAGAGAGAAGAGAGCAAAATGTAAAACTTGCTAAAAAATATATAAGCATTCATAAATTATTATTTATGAATGAGTTACAGACCATGTACAAATAGGAATAACAGGAGTGAATTGATTATTGTTGTCATTGCTAGTTATTCTCCTCTACAGGAACCAAATACAGTCACACGCTCCACTGGTACAAGGCAACTTATGGGAAATATGCATCACAGTTTTGCATAAACTCCTCCCCCAGTTTTTCATTGCTTGTCACTTTTGTTTAAGGAAAAAAAAATGTTTTAAGCGATATATATATATATATATATATATATATATATATATATATATATACACACGTGACCTGCATGAAACTGATCTTGTTTTTATGTCTTTAATATGAGATAGCGTTGAGATATCTCAGCCATTCCAGAGCTTTTCCAGTCGGTTGACGTATCCAGTGAATACAATAGCTTGATTCTGAAATCCTGCAGGAGATGGAGAATGACTCTTGAGGTTTCACAAGATGGAGGTTGAGTGAGCTCGACACAGTAAACACCACCTGAAAACAACAATGGATTAATGTTTTATTATTAGTTGTGCCTCAAAACATTTTGTATGTCAAGACTTTAATTTAGTGCTTTAAATAAAGCATCAGTGAAACTCACAGGATGCAGCTCATGATCATGATTTGGTGCTTAGGTAAATGTAATTTGACTTCTCCTGATGACCCACAGACACACACACTCCACTTTTGTACAAAGAGCAGAAGGAAGATTTGCATAGAGCCATTTAGTTGTGCAAAATGTAAACAACAATGCTTTTCTTATTAAACTGATTTGATTTAATTATATTTGTCTTTAGATTTGGATGATACATTATATTTCCTCGAACACATTTTCTTTGTGTCTGCACAGAAAATCTGATAGATATGTTGTTTGATAGTTGTACTGTACCTGCACTTACAACTGGTTACTGGTCTCAATTTTGCTTTGGTTTTAATCTATATTTGAAAGATGTTGATGTTTACTCGGACTGAAAATGTTCATAGTCTGACAATGTTGCCCTCAACAGTTTCACCCTCAAATCCTGAATGAAACCCAACAGGATTGGGACTTTTCATTGTTTGCATCACTCCGCTTGTGTGCATTATAGTTTTTTATAGTTTTTTTCAGTCACATTCTGCAAGTTACACTTGAATTCCATCACAGAAATAGGTAAGAATAAAGCTGTTATGCTATAATGCATGCTTTTGCACATATCAAATAGTGTAATATATAGTTTTACCACTTCTTGTGTATGGCTTTGCAGATTACAAACTACAAATTATAACACACACAACATGCACATGCATGCATGCAACGGCGAGTATGTAGGACCAACACAGTGAATTTGATTGTGACAATCATTGCTCTAACCATGTTCTTAGTCTTTATGGGTGTCGGAACCTTCCATAATCTTTTATGGGCTTCCCTCAGCAATCTCTAAATATTTTGGCATGCACGTCTTTTTCCTCTGAAGTATATTTTGACAACATTGAATGGCTAAATCCCAAACCCCGAAATTCTTCTGATCGTAGGTCAGAAAGCAGTGGAACGGGTCAAAGTGGATACAGCTCTTATCAACCCAAAGGCAACATAAATAAACATAAATATACAGAGAACCTCATATAGCGCAGGGAGATGGAGAGGCTGAAGGCAAAAATGCAGGTGAGGTCCAATTAATCATGCAAATTTATTGAAACGTCACAATCAGTTTAGGTTGATTAGCAGTATTCTTTTTCTATGATCTTCTCTAAAATTATTTTACAGTCATTAGTCAAGTAACCTATATTTATATAGCGCTTTTTACAATACAGATTTTATCAAAGCCGCTTCACAGTGATAACATGAAAATAATATAAAAAGAAGAAAACTGCGTCATCATCCACCTGAAGTAAGGCAGATCAATAATATTGTTGAATATTAAATGTCCCCAACTAAGCAAGCCAAAAGCCAAGGCAACAGTGGCAAGGAACCAAAACTCCATCAGGTGACAGAATGGAGAAAAAGAAACTTGGGAGAACCCAGGCTCAGTCGGGGGCCAGTTCTCCTCTGGCCAACAAACAAACGGTGTATGATTATGATTCAGGCAACAGGATTACAGCATTACAGGTCAGAAGTCAGATTGGATTAGAACATTCACAATATTTATCCAGTTCCATCTGGTTGGAGGTCGGAGTCATCACGCCGGTTTGGAGACGAGTTTGTTGAGGTGTCCATGAGGCCTTCACAGGGCCGATGAGGCTAGCACTTCAGGGATGCATTGTGGTCGTGTCCAGGCGCAGGTTCACCATCTGATCTGGATCCGGCCCGGATCCGGCTGACTTCAGTAAACCTCGGAATAAATGGAAAGACTAACGTTAGCGTAGATGCCGTCATTCTTTTGATGTAACGAGTACATCAGGTGTTATAGGAAGTGTCCCCGATTCCGGCTGACCTAATTTATGTAGCCTAATCAATCATCAGGGACACATAATTTGATTCTGATATAATTTGCTGAGAAGATTTAAAATAACTATTTCTTGATCTTTTGTCTTCCATTTATGTTTGAGCGAGTATGTTACTAGATAGCTACTTTAACAAAACGTATGCTTTATTATAGTTATAGAGTTTTATGAAACTAGTCACTCACAAGTCTTATGAAACACATGCAAATTATTATTCACTTATTTTCTTAGAGGCAATAACCAAGCGCAGGTGTTTCCTGAGGGGGTACGCATCAGTAAATGTGACTTTTTTTTATACCTCTTGTCTCCAAATAATTATCTATTGTTTCAATAATAGTTGTTATTATTATTATTTAAAGTAATACATGTTTTTATAAGTCTTGCTAAAAATGTACAGAGATATTCTTTTTTTTTACTTACTAAATGTAGCCTTTTTGTACTTGGTATTTATGCTGATATCTAAGGCCTTTCTGATTCATTATATGTCTAGGGGTATCCTGGAATAAACACTGAATGCCTTAAATTTGGTGTACCGGCAATAAATATTTCATGTCATGTTGTGATCAGTAGAAAAGCTGTTCTCAGACAGAAATACAACACACACTTTTAGTACTTTACAGATACAAACATCAAGCGTGCACTATTAACATTACTGCGGAAAATGAGGTTAATGGTTAGTCAAACTTTCATAATCATGAGCTTCATGAGAATGGATCAATAAATCAACAATTCAGTGATCAACGTATCAACAACTATATCTATTCTGTCTGAAGATTGCTTATTAGCCACTTTTTATATATCGATAAAAAGAGACTTCACTATCATGAAATACTGTGTTAGAAGTGGAGAGAAGATCTAGAGAATCTTTCTACTGAGAATCAGATTGTATTTCCCATGATTTGACTACATGTGAGAACAGTGCGCCCTCTTGTGAAATGTGCCAAGAATTCACTTGCAACACAAAAATATGTGACTGCTGTTCGAGTCTAATTTGTCGTCATTCAGGGAGTTGTTTACGCAGGATTGCGTGAATGTGTGAGTGTGACTGAGCTGACGCACCGCGTGTACAGACGAGGCCTGTTTGCATTGACGAAGTGATTTCATAGTGTGTAACGCGAGAAACACGAGGGAAAAGTGAGTAATATACAAACAATGTAATTTCAGGTATATTTTGTGAGTGTTATTTCAGCTTAATTGTTATGAAGTTCTAAGATGTTATGTGTTTTCTTTATAGAAAAAGTACCACTACCGTATTATTGTCATTGGTGTATCAGTATTTGCATTGTTTTGATTATTGCATACAAAAAGAGGTGACACATTGTATTTTCTTTTTATATTTTCCTTTATTTTGGGGAACAACTTGCTGTGTGATTTGAGAATACACTGGCACTGTATTTTGTTTTATTGTGAGTTGTCTGCCTGTAACTGCCAGAAAAGAAACAGAAACTCCTAACAAATTTATAAGGAATAAAATAAGAACCCCACTTTTATTTGTTGGTCCGGTGTCATTTTCCTGTGGCCACATTATCATGAAGTATTTCTATAGAAACTATGAAGACTCACGAGAGATGGCTGCTAGCAGCAGAAACAACCCGAGAGATGAGGAGACCATGGTTTGAGAAGTTGTGTGAGGACAAGCTGCTTCTTTTCATTTTACAGTTTTTTACAATCGCTATGACAGTTTTTTCAATACATTTAACAAGTTTCCTAAACTCTTAACACGGTTAGCACAACATCCGTCTTTGTAGGCTATACAATTAACACATTTCTTGTTGCTTTGACACAAAATGCATACAGTTAACACAAATTTAAAATGCTTGAACTTCTTTTACACACAAGCTCAACCAATACCAAAACTATGTAATTTTACTGCCAAATTTACAAATGCTTTCACACTGTATGTCAGAACAGATAACATCATGTTCTAAACATAACTTAGGCTAAAGTCAAAGTGAACAGCTGTTCATATTGTGAATTGAAACACAAATATATTCCCTGTATTTTATTCCATTGCTACAGAGAAACAGCTTATTGAAGTTATGCAAATATATAAATTACAGCTGATTCCCATCCAGAAGCACACTCAGGTGTTGAGATTCTTTCAATCGCATGACCATATGTTATAAAAGAGGACTCTTTGGGCTGATCTTGTGTGGAAAAGGGCAATAGCAACACAAAGAAAGAAAGAAAGAAAGAAAGAAAGAAAGAAAGAAAGAAAGAAAGAAAGAAAGAAAGAAAGAAAGAAAGAAAGAAAGAAAGAAAGAAAGAAAGAAAGAAAGAAAGAAAGAAAGAAAGAAAGAAAGAAAGAAAGAAAGAAAGAAAGAAAGAAAGGGCAAGGACCAGGACAAGGACAAGGGAGAGGTATATCTTGCAGTAATGTCCTTTTGCAAATAAAGTATTTACTGCAGGAATTCTGTCTCTGTCTTTTTTTTTTCATAAACTGTACATAAAGCTACTCTGAGATGGTCATTCATTTTTTGTATTGAATTTCTGCAGCAAAAGAAACAAAATGCATGCATTTACTAAAATAAATAGAGGCTTAAAAAGAAACTACAGTGCAAAACACAATCTATGATCAATACAAGATAACTGTCTATTAGCAGACCTGACACATAACATAATGCAGTTTCTGTAATTTCAGCTGATGTTAGTGTTTTTTTTTTTTTGTCATTGTGTTATGATTGACTAAATGTTCCTGTTGGAAGAGAACATGTGTTAGTGTTTTGAATAATTATTTGATTTTGAAACATGTTTGCAGTGTTTTGTTAGATATAGTGTATTGTGTTAGTGTATTATTGTATTTTGAAAATGAGTTTTGGAGTTTAGTTTACAATGTGTGATTTTGAGCATGAAATTAACCGTTTTGCCAATTGTGTGTTTTAGGTGTGTTGGTGCGTTAAAAGTTTAGGAAAATTGTTAAATGTATTGAAAAAACCGCCATAGCGATTGTAAAAAACTGTATAAAAGAGGACTCTTTGGGATGATCGTGTGTGGAAAAGGAACAATATGGAGCAACACAAAGAAAGAAAGAAAGAAAGAAAGAAAGAAAGAAAGAAAGAAAGAAAGAAAGAAAGAAAGAAAGAAAGAAAGAAAGAAAGAAAGAAAGAAAGAAAGAAAGAAAGAAAAATGCCTGCACGGGGGAGAGGAAGACGAGTACCAGGACAATGGAGAGGTATATCTTGCTGTAATGTTCTTTTGCAAATAAAGTCTTTACTGCAGCAATTCTGTCTGTCTTTTTTTTTCATAAACTGTACATAAAGCTACTCTGAGATGGTCATTCATTTTTTGTATTGAATTTCTGCAGCAAAAGAAAAGAAATGCATGCATTTACTAAACCCAACAAAACAAAAATGTAGATAAAATTTTATATTCAATACAATATATTGTCGATTGTGTAAGGGCAGACCTGACACATAACATAATGCAGTTTCTGTAATTTCAGCTGATGTTAGTGTTTTGTTTGTCATTGTGTTATGATTGACTAAATGTTCCTGTTGGAAGAGAACATGTGTTAGTGTTTTGAATAATTATTTGATTTTGAAACATGTTTGCAGTGTTTTGTTAGACATTGTGTATTGTGTTAGTGTATTATTGTATTTTGAAAATTAGTTTTGGAGTTTAGTTTACAATGTGTGATTTTGAGCATGAAATTAACCGTTTTGCCAATTGTGTGTTTTAGGTGTGTTGGTGTGTTAAGAGTTTAGGAAAATTGTTAAATGTATTGAAAAAACGTCTCAGGTTACGTATGTAACCATAGTTCCCTGAGAAAGGGAACGAGACGATGCGTCGATGACGCTTTGGGAACGCGTACAGCGTGAACGTGTCTGAAGCAGCTGTGTCAACTTAGTCCAAAGGAATGAATGAATGAGCGCCACGTGCGGGTGACGTCATGACCAGGATACAAAAGCGCACCCGGTGAAACCGGCACTTCAGCATAAAATTGCCGAAGCAAGACAATCCCAGGAATGCAGGAAGTATGGCAGGGCGACGCATCGTCTCGTTCCCTTTCTCAGGGAACTATGGTTACATACGTAACCTGAGACGTTCCCTATCGAGGGAACTCGCGATGCGTCGATGACGCTTTGGGAACGAGAATACCCAAACCGCCATAGTTCCAAATGCCTGAGTGTAATACTGTCATCCAGAAAACACTAAGCACTAAGAACATGGGACCCTGGGGCAGCATCCAGGTCCAGGCTATAAAATCTGACGAATGTAAGCGGGGAGGAAAGCCCGCCGCATCACAAACGTCTTGGAGAGAAACTCCAGAAATTAAGGCTTTAGAGGCCGCCATACTTCTAGTAGAATGAGCCCTGACCAACAAGGGGCACTGAAGATCTCCGACTCTCTTAAGGGACGAAATGGCTAGGAGGAAAATAGTCTTAAAGTAAGAAATTTTCCTGAGACCGAATCTAGGGGCTCAACGGAGCCCCAGATAGGCCTTCTAACCAAAGCCAAATCCCAAGCCGGCATCCTAGTGCAAGTTGCAGGCCTTAGCCTCAGGGTGCCACGAAGGAAATGAATAATCAGGGGGTCTCGACCCAAAGATGTACCACCCACCAGGGTGTGGAAAGCCGCAATAGCCGCCACAAAACCTATAAGGTGGACGGACGTAAACCTGACGCAAAGCGCTCCTGCAGGAACTACAGTACTGTGTTTACTGAACAGGAAACCGGATCCCACTGACGCTGGTGACACCAAGAAGTGAAAAATCTCCACTTAAAAGTGTACAAATTCCTTGTAGCGGGAGCTCTGGAGCTTAGAATGGTCTCAACAACCTCGGTTGAGAGACCACTCTCTACGAATTGGGCCCCCTCAGAGGCCAAACCCATAGATTCCAAATCTCTGGTCGGGGGTGACATATTGTGCCCCCGGCCTGAGACAGAAGGTCTCTCCTGATCGGGATCTCCAAGGGAGAACCGTCTAGGAGATGAATCAGGTCCGCAAACCAGATTCCTCCAGAACTCCTGGGAGCAGAGCAACAGGGGGAAAGGCGTACAGCCGTAGCCTCAGCCACGTCTGTACCATAGCATCCAGCCACAGGGGGGCTGGGTGAGTAAGGGAGAACCAAAGTGGACAGTGCGTCGTGTGATGAGACGCAAACAGGTCCACTTGAGCCTGGCCATAAAACTCCCATATCTTCTCCACCGCCTCAGGGTGGAGACTTCAATCCCCTGGCCTCAGCTCCTGCCTCGACAGGACGTCTGCTCCGATATTATGTACCCCCGGAATATACACTGCCCTCAGAGAGCGTAATTCCGGCAAGCACAAGGTCCTCAGGTCTGGGAGGAAGTGCCTCAACGCATTGAAAACGGCCATCATCCCCAGGCAATTTATGTGCCAAGAGAGATGATGACTCCTCCACAGACCCTGAGCTGAGCGGCCTTCCATTACCGCTCCCCATCCAGTGAGGGAAGCATCTGTCGAGATACAACTCGAAGACAAAGAGCTCCCAACACCGACCCCGGGACAGGAACCAATGTTTCCTCCACATAACCAAGGCGCGGAGAACCGCCGCGTGATCTTGATTACCCGAAGTGGGTTTCCCCTCGGGGAGAACCCTCTGGTCCTGGGCCACCACTGCAAAAGGTCTCATGTACAGCAGGCCAAAGGGTATCACATTGGACGCCGCTGCCATGAGGCCCAACAGTCTCTCGAACTGTTTTACAGTGCGTGACTGGCCTAGCTTTAGCTCTTTCGTGGCTGTAAGGATAGCAGCTACACAAGCGGGCGATAGAACGGCCCGCATCGTGACTGAATCCCATACCACACCAAGAAAAGTGGTCCTCTGAAATGGAGACAGCACACTCTTCTTGGCGTTTGAGCCCCAACCCCACCACATATAAGCGAGAACAACACCTCGGTGCCGAACCGCTAACTGCTCTGATTCCGCTAGAATCAGCCAGTCGTCTATGTAGTTCAGATTACGTACCCTGCAGCCTGGCGAGGCCAGAGCTGCATCTACGCATTTCGTGAACTTGCGGGATGATAGTGCTAGACCGAACGAAAGTACCCGATACTGGTATTCTTTGCCCCCGAAAGAAAACCTCAGGAACTTCCTGTGCTGAGGGAGGATGGAGATATGGAAGTAAGCGTCTTTCAGATCTATTGTAACAAACCAGTCCTCGGATCTGATTTGAGTCACAAATCTAAAAATGGGACGCAACCCCCCATCCTTTTCGGAACAATGAAATAGCGGCTGTAAAAACCCGATTCCCTGTCGGGTGGATACACCTGCTCTATAGCCTCCCTGGCTAACAGAGCTTTCACCTCTTGCTCCATCACCAGAGCCTGCTCGGGACGCACTAACGTGAGCAACACCCTGTTTGTAGCGAGAAGGACGAGAACCGATTTCACTGAATTCTATATCCTTTCTCTACTATATGCAGGACCCATTGAGAAATATTTGGCAGGATCTTTCACTCTGACAGAAATTCTACTAAGGGAACCAGCCCCTCGGGGCTGGTCTCTGGTGTAACTGAGACACTCAACTCGGGGACCTGAAACATACCGGCAGGAACTACCCGAACTGACTGTTTTTTTGTTTTTTTTTACCCCCCTCAGAAGGTTCATGTCCGACGCAATGTCGGGTCGACATTGCGCCAGACATTCGCTGGGAACCACTGCGCCCCGAAGCACCAAGGGTGGCGGGGTTGGCAGACTGGTCCCCTGAGGACACCGAGGTGGAACGGACACCGTATACCGAGGTGTGACCCGCTGCATTGGCATCAAGACCCTTTCTTTTGAGCCTTCTTAGCCTGAAGAACGGTCCTCAGATCCGGTTTCGGCTTCGAAGACTTCGACTGAGAGTGTTGCGTCTGCTTCCAGTATTTTTGCGGAGGTGCACGAGACGCAACACTCTCCTTTTGCTGACCTCTATATGAGGAGCCTGACGGCTGGGACTGCTCACGCACAGCCCCAGGGGGTTGGACTCGGCGAGGGAGAAATTTTTTAAACGCCTCTGACTGCTTCTTAGCCTCCTGGAATCTATCGACGACCGAATTGACGGAGTCGCCGAAGAGACCAGAAGGCTCGACAGGAGCATCAAGCAGAAAAGCACGGCCTTTGTCTTTTAAATCTGCCAGATTCAGCCAGAGGTGCCTCTCAGTGGCTACAAGGGCTGCCATAGACCGCCCAATTGCTCTGGCGGTCTCCTTAGTAGCCCTGAGAGATAAATCTGTGGCCCGACGAAGTTCTCGAACCTCCTCGGGACCAACTCCCTCACTTTTATCCAAATCCCCCAGCAGATCAGCCTGATATGCCTGGAGCAGTGCCATAGTGTGCAGACACGCTCCAGCCTGACCTGCTGCCGTATATGCTTTGCCCACTAATGTAGATGTCGTTTTTAATGGCTTAGTGGGCAAAGCCGAGGTCTCCAGAGACGATGCTGAACCGGGTGACAGATAACTCGCGAGCGTCTGTTCAGCCCGAGGCATCGACTCGTAACCATGCTCTCTCAGCCCTCTAATCCCCGAATAAATATGAACTTGAGGACTAAAGAGCCGAGAAGAATACGGTTTATCCCAAGATCTAGACAGCTCACTGTGAAGATCAGGAAAAAATGGAAGACCTCGTGGTGGAAGCGAAATATTAGAAGATAAGAAACGCTCGTCTAATTTGCTTTTCGGACGAGCGCCCCTTTTCTCGGCTGGCCAATCAATATGTAATTTATCCACAGCACGAGTTATCACTTCCACCAGCTCCTCATATGCTGGAGAAGAGGATGACGAGTCCCCTTCTCCAGTGATTGTGTCACTGCCAATGCTTAGTACATCTACCTCCTCGGAGCTAGAGCACTGAAGCATGGGGCTCTCTACCCGGGCAGAAGAAGCCGCAGAGCGGGCTTCCGACACCGGAGAGAGAGCGCTGGATCTCCCAGGACAGGAAGGAGATAAGGTCCTCGGACCCGTCTCCAACCCTTCTGAGAGATCCTTTTGCGATCCCCAGGAATGCATTCTCCGTGCTGCCTCGGCAACAGCGGGTCCTGCACCCTGGGGATCGCGAGCCTGACCACTCTCCTCGAAGAGTGACAGACGGGAGCGGAGCATGCGAAGCGGAAGCTCCCAAACACATTACACACAGCTCGTGTGTGTCCCCACCCGTTAAATAACGCGGGCAGGGAGAAGCACACAGCCTGTATAATTGTTTCGCCATATTCCTAAGATATATATATATATATAAATCACAGACAACAGTAAATAGACAGACAGTCAGTACACAGATTTGTTTGCTGAGGCAAAAAAGCTGAAGTGCCGGTTTCACCGGGTGCGCTTTTGTATCCTGGTCATGACGTCACCCGCACGTGGCGCTCATTCATTCATTCCTTTGGACTAAGTTGACACAGCTGCTTCAGACACGTTCACGCTGTACGCGTTCCCAAAGCGTCATCGACGCATCGCGAGTTCCCTCGATAGGGAACTGTCATAGCGATTGTAAAAAAACTGTAACATTCAAATAAAGAGGAAGAGGAATATATGGTTTTGCATATGCAACCCAGAAGAAGAAAAAAACATTTTTATGTATAATTTTGTATTATGGGCTTTTTTTTTCTTCATTTTTTTTTTTACATTTCTTTCAGAAGACAATGTTGGCAGTAATGATGAGTGTACTGTGATATTATGAAGTTATATTTTAGTTTTGTCTGTGATATGAACAGTATAGAACACACTTTAAATTCATGATTAATTATCGATAAATATGTTCAGTCAAGATCATTCAGGGCATATATATTAGGGTCAGGGATAAGGGCATTTAAATAGTTTATATTCTTATAAAGCTTATAGCTTATGTATTTTATCCTTCAGCGGGAGGTGTGTTTCTTTGGATCAAAGTTGTACTGTTCTCCAGCGTCATCTGTTGGGGTTCTCCCACCTCTACCCCTCCATTTTCCTCCCTGATATGTTTTTGTACAGCCCAGTGCTTTTTTGCATCATTGTGTATATCTTGCACAGTAGTAAACAGCTGAATCCTCTGTTGTCAGACCAGAGAGTTTCAGGTACACAACGCTGTTTGAATTATCTCTGGTGATCTCTATTCGTCCCTCAACACTTTTTGCATACACTGTTTTACTGGCATCATACCAGATCACTCCCATCCAGTCCAGTGCTTTCCCTGCTGGCTGTCTGATCCAGTGCATGCCATATTGTCCGAAATCAAATCCAGATCCTCTACAGGATAGGTTCAAAATTTCTCCAGGCTTTTTAGTAACAGAACTTGATGGGATGGACTCCATGTTCTGACCATTAACACCTAAAAAAGATAGTTATGATGACCTGTCCACAGTATCATATACAGTACACACATTGATAAATTCTGGAGCCAGAATTAAATAATAATAATAATAATACATAGAGATACATACTAGTAAAGCACATCAGGAGAAAAAATAAGAATGAAATGTCGGCCATTTCAAACAATGCAGGAAGACCAACTGCTACAATGTCACTGAAAACTGCTGGTAGAAATACTGTACATTATGTCATTTACATTTGGGTGGAGCTTTAAAATCTAATACTATATTAAGATCTACAGACACTGTTGACGAGTCACTACCAACATAATCCCTTAAACAGTTGTAGGATATTTATATTTGTATCAAGAATGCTCAATGTAAGTGGACAAACTTGATTGAGAATGTTCAAAAGTTTCAACGATTTTTTTTAATGTTCACTAGTTCTTGTTGTTTTGTGAATTACTTTGACCTTTTCAAATACTGTATTATGCAATCCAATTTGTGTACATTTATCATACCATGTCATCATGACACTTTGTCATTGCTGAGTGTTTTATTTATTTTGTGCAAATACTTGCTGATAAATAATGCATTTACACAAATTTATCAATAGGCTTGTTTTTTAATAGGATTTTTGTTTTACCAGCTGAATTAATGTCTATAATGTAATTATGACTTTTGTAAACCTAATGTGTTCCTGAGAAAATCAGACTGTTGCGGATGATGTTTTTGTACGGGGACGCTGTTGGTCTTTGTCACTGTGTACGTTTGGCACAATAATACACAGCTGTGTCTTGAGCTTGCATATTCTTTCCCTGCAGTGTTATTGTGTTACTGGAGGTGTCTCTGGTGATGCTGAACTTGCTTTTCAGGGAATCTTTGTAGTCTAAGCTTCCACTACTCCAGATCACTCCAATCCATTCCAGAGCTTTTCCTGCAGGCTGACGAATCCAGGCTGTAGCAGAGCTAGTAACTGAATAGGAGACTTTACAGCTGATAGTTAGAGCGGCATCAGGACGGACAGTCAGAGACTCAGGCTGAGTGAGTTCATATGAATCAATACCTGCATCAAATGAAATAATACCTGTCAGTCAAATAGCATGAAGTGTAAAGACCGTTAACAACAGCTTTTTTTTTCTTTTTTTTTGCAACAAAATAATGTATCACACAGAAAAATAGACTAAACTTACAGGATACTACAGCCAGAAACACTAAAGATGAAGAGATCATGGTGTGTGTTTCACGGCACAGTTTGAATGGACTGAAGCGGTTCTTCCCTCCCTCTAGTGATCAGATGAATGTATGAACTGACTCATGCCTGCTGTTTAAATATGCAACTGATGATTTACATAAACAAACAGAGTAACTAATCCACTTCACATGCTCAAACAAATATTGGGATTACATGAAGAGGCATCACACTGTCCAATTTAGTTTTTAATTTGATGATGTCAGTCCATTAACAGAAAATACAAACAGATTATAATAACTGTAAGTGATTCAAACTATTCTTTGATTGGATTATTCCAGTATCACTCTGAATCATGCAAAACTTACATTTAATGAGAGCAAAATCTGATTTGAAAGAATTTAGCTTTTTCTTTTTTTTTCTCATGCTTGCATTATTTGGATATATCAGGCCTTTTACATAAACATCACCAACATTACAGTTTTTTTTACAGTTGCTAGGACACATTTCTCAATATTTAGGTCACTTTTTCAAAACTCTTCACACAGTTCTCCTAACCAACTTTCAGCTCGGCACAGCAGTTCATTTCACATTCAAAATGCACTAAAACTGCTAAATCACTTCATACAAATCAACACATTCCTCCATAACACTAGCAAAGGTTGACAGCCAACAAACACACTTTATCACCCACAAAACAATGACCTAAAAAACACTAACAACAGGTAACTTTATACAATGTTTTCCTCTGTAAATGCTTTCTTTCTTCTACCTCTCTACTTTTTACAATTCACTGCAATATATGTTACTGGAATGACATGATGCAGTATTTATATTGTAGGCTATGTCTTTTTATTTGCACTGAGTAATTCCAAAGTACAAACATTTGTCCACACACCATCCACTGATACAGATACAATAGGAATCATTTACATTTACATTTATTCATTTAGCTGACGCTTTTATCCAAAGTGACTTACAATTGCTATATATCAGAGGTCGCACGCCTCTGGAGCAACTAGGGGATAAGTGTCTTGCTCAGGGACACATTGGTGTCTCACAGTGGATTCGAACCCGGGTCTCTCACACCAAAAGCATATGTCTTATCCATTGCGCCATCACCACCCCATTGCGCCATCACCACCCCGTGATCAGCTGTGGTTGGTCCAATTGTTTCAGATTCGAAATATATGTCATTACAATATTACTGTACAAATGTGGCAAAATGCTGTCGTATACAGTTTTGTATTATGTTATTGTTTTGAACTTAAGTTTAACAGTTTTGAAAACAGTAAGCATGTGCAAATTGGCCTGTAGGTACACAGAGTTTTGGCGGTTTTGTGTCGATTTGAAAGATGTAGTCATTGAATGCATTTTGTGCCAAAGCAATGATAAATGATCCACAGTTTAGCCCACATAAACTTCTGTTGTGCTCACTGTGTGAAAAGTTTTGAAAAAGTGACCTAAGTATTGAGAAATGTGTCCTAGCGACTGTAAAAAACTGTAATGTTTTAATTATTATTATTTTATTTATTTTCCTCCTTTAATGTTGTAATTTGTAGTATTTTTTGGGAGTTGAACACCAAAGTGACAAAGGTTTTTAGTTTTTACAGTAAAATTGTTTACACAAAAGTGGAACTCAAGGCCCACTTAGTGAAACCATTCACTCATGTACCTAATCTTCAGACCAAGTCTGCAAAACACTTATACATGAATTGATCACTTAGACATCAAAACTCAATGTTTTGAGAAAGAAAGAAAACAAATTTACCCCTTGAATTTCTGTTTATAGTGTAAATATATAATATATTTACCCATATGTATGTATGTATGTATGTATATTCTGACTTGGCATTTATGTATATTCTGTGTGTGTGTGTGTGTGTGTGTGTGTGTGTGTGTGTGTGTGTGTGTGTGTGTGTGTGTGTGTGTGTGTGTGTGTGTGTGTGTGTGTGTGTGTGTGTGTGTGTGTGTGTGTGTGTGTGTGTGTGTGTGTGTGTGTGTGTGTGTGTTTATTTTCCTTTCAGAAAACATTTGATCGCAATTTTTTCTAAATTAGCAGGGCTGCGTCTCCTAAAAGCATCGTAAGCCTAAGAAGTTCGTAAAAACGATCGTACGACTGATCTTACAGTTTATTCTGAATGCTTAACCCTAACCGTGATTCTTATAGCACAATTTCTAAAACTATTAATACTTATAGCAAAACCACTCACTGAGTTTGCAAAACTAAAAGCACAAACACTGTTTTGCACTCAGTTTGCAATTTTGTAACACACACTTTGCAAAAAATGTAGGTATCCACTGCACAGGCACTCGGAGGTGAAGAAGCGAGAAGGAGAGGACGACAAGGAGGCGAAGTTAGAGGAAGAGGACAAAGAGGAGGACGAGGAGGGGGAAGAGGAAGAGTAAGAAATAGAATTACTGATGACATCAGAGCTACAGCTCTGTTAAGTCTTCGTCGTCGGTTAGGAACCTGGGTGTGCTCTTTGATACCAATCTTTCATTTGAAAGTCATGTGTCTAGTATCTGTAAAACCGCTTTCTTCCATCTTAAAAATATATCTAAATTACGTCATGCTCTCAATGAATAATGCAGAACAATTAGTTCATGCGTTTATGACCTCAAGGCTAGATTATTGTAATGCTCTACTGGGTGGTTGCCCTGCACGCTTAATAAACAAACTACAGCTAGTCCAAAACGCAGCAGCTCGAGTTCTTACCAGAACCAGGAAGTATGACCATTTTAGCCCCGTTCTGTCAACACTGCATTGGCTGCCTATTAAACATCGTATACATTTTAAAATATTGCTGATCACTTACAAAGCACTAAATGGTTTAGCTCCGCAGTACTTGAGCGAGCTCTTAACGCATTATAGTCCTTCACGTCTATTGCGATCTCAAAACTCCGGCCAGTTAATAATACCTAGAATATCAAAATCCTTTTCCTATTTAGCACCAAAACTTTGGAACAGTCTTCCTACCATTGTCCGGGAAGCAGACACACTCTGTCAGTTCAAATCTAGACTAAAAACACATCTCTTCGGCCTAGCATACACATAACACATTATAGACTTCTATAATTCAATGTTAGGCTGCATAGTTTAGAACAGCCGGGACCGGGAACACTTCCCGTAAATCCTGATGTACTTCGTACATCATAAGAAGGATGGCGTCTACGCTAATATTAGTCTCTCTGTCTATCCCGAGGTTTACAGCTGTCCACCGGAACCAGGCCGTATCCAGATCTGATGAAGGACCAGCGCCAGGACACGACGACGCCGCTGACCTGAAGAGTCAACCAGTCTCTCCTCCTCTCCACTCCGACTTCAACCAACCGGAACTGGACAAATACTCTGATTCATTCTAAACTTCTGACCTGTAATGCTCCTGAATCATAATCATACACTGTTCACTAATTGGCCAGAGGAGAACTGGCCCCCGACTGAGCCTGGGTTCTCCCAAGGTTTTTTTCTCCATTCTGTCAACTGGTGGAGTTTTGGTTCCTTGCCGCTGTTGCCTTACCTTCTGGCTTGCTTAGTTGGGGACATTTAATATTCAACAATATTATTGATCTGCCTTAAAGGTGGACGATGATGAAATTGTTTATTGTATTATGTTCATGTTATCACTGTGAAGCTGCTTTGATACAATCTGTATTGTAAAAAGCGCTATATAAATACAGGCTTTCCTGTAGCTCAGTGGTAAGAGCATTGCAAGGTTGTGGGTTCGATTCCCAGGGGATTGCACATACCTATGTAAAAAATGTATAGGATAATGCAATGTAAGTCGCTTTGGATAAAAGCGTCTGCCAAATGCATAAATGTAAATGTAAAATAAATAAAGGTGACTTGACTTGACTTGACCAATCAACACACACTACCATAATTGGCTGGTCAGCTCAAGACA
The DNA here is from genome assembly GCF_949152265.1 of Phoxinus phoxinus. Taxonomy (NCBI): domain Eukaryota; kingdom Metazoa; phylum Chordata; class Actinopteri; order Cypriniformes; family Leuciscidae; genus Phoxinus; species Phoxinus phoxinus. The sequence goes on from NC_136876.1 coordinate 29,970,671, forward strand.
AAGGTAACTATATTCATAACATGTTTTTTTCAAACTTCAAGATCATTAAACTTCAAGATCACAAACTTAAAGATCATTTACATCATAACAATGAAGGCAAATTCTTCAGGAAATCAAAAATAAATACACAGCTTCAGCAAATAAAAATTATATTAATGTAATTATATACATATTAACCAATTAATTTTTTTGCAGATGCATTGGAAAATGTTTTAAAGTTGTTTTAAGACATAAATGTCTCCACATAGATTTTAAACAGATTTATCAAAGACTTTAGACTTTGACAGTGCAGAAGGTGCTAGAATTCAGTGTCAGCATCATGTTACAGCGGTTAACGTCAGTATTACACGTGCAGGTCATATTAGCAAATGCATAGCAGACCTTTCCACCTAGGAAAACAACTAAACAGTGAGCTATTTATTTATGCAAACAGCAACTAAAACTTACCAGTAACTTCTGAGGCAGAATCTTCATCTCTTCGAGTCTGCTTCGACTTTGACTTGAAAATCTTGGCTCTGATTGGTCATATTGAATGTAGCTGAACTGAAAAAGACATGACATTACACTTTGAGCCAAAAATACGAAATGTTGTCACGATCACTTACCCTTTAGTAGTTCCAAACCATTTAAGACTTTTGTTAATCTTCGAAAGAAAAACTGACATTCATATCCCTCCGATGAACGATTCACCAGATCTGTTCACGTTTCAAAAAGTTAATCGCAAAAACATCTCCCAATCCATATCAATCGTGCGGTTTCCTCCAAGTCCTCTAAAGAAACGATCACTCTAAATATTTTAACAGTTTAAATTTAGACTTCTAAATCTAATCACATTCAAGGACCGCACGCACAGTAACTGAAGCACTGACTGTGCGTTCACACCGGACGCGAATAGCGCGTCAAATTCGCGCCTGCCGCGTCTAAATTGAACGTTGCAAAAACGACAATATGCTAATAAATGAAATGAACAAAAAGGCAAATTAAATAACAGTTAGGAAACAAGGACGCACACTCGAACGATCACAAATGAATCACGTAACAAACACATTCATCCGTGGATAACACAAATCTGAGGGCAGATACTCAGTCGGCCACACAAGTGGCCTACGATGCAGTCTTTGGAAAATGAGCTCAGTCCACTATCTTGGACTCGGTGACAAAAAGTTCAGCACATATGGGGGGACGTGCATTCACAGCACAAAGCAAAGCAGCAGTTGACCCAAAGCAGGCCACAAACGCTTCCTTGCTATGGTAGTGTAACAAGGATGACGAATGTAGTATTTAATGTAGGTTACTCTACAGAGGTTAAATTCAGACTAGGTTCGGCTCTGGGAGGATTTAAGAGTACAAGGTGGACCAAATCAATTTCAAATAATTACCAGCCGGCAATTTTATTTACAATAATTCGCATTCAATATAAACAATATTCTCACAGTTGACTCTTTGTCTGGTTTCCACTCAACACTATGAACCAACAACAAAATGATTCATATCAAACCCGAAGTGGAATGTGAATACCAAAAATGAAATAAAATAAAATTAAACAAAATAAAACACAGTCTCAATAATTTGTTCTGGATCCTTTGTATATAAAGTGCTCAATTGTCCATATGTATAAACCTCAAATGTTCATGTGTAAAGCTCCAATGGTCATGCGTGTGTGTAAAGAGCTTCAATGTCTCTGTGTGTTAAGGCCTTTTGTGTTGCTACCCGGGTAGTATGTATGTGCTTAGCTCTCTTGTGTGCATCCGTGATGGACCACAATGATTCTTTAAGTAGCAGATCAGGGTCTGGCTCGCCGTTCAATTGGTAGATCACTCAAACCGAATCAGCATTCAAAAAAAACAATCAGAGTTCTTGTAAAAGAAAAACCAGTAACCAAAAGCATTAACCGGTTGTCTTCCTCAGCAATAGGATAAATAAACGACCTCGACGATTAATATGACTCTTTATAAAGAATATGCACATTGAACCGAAGAAACAAATGAAAAGTAGATCGTCTTTACAGCTACACGCAAACCTCGTGCGTACATATTCAGCAGGCTTCTTCATCTCATTTTTAACATGCGTTGACTCTCAACATACCACAGCGTCAACCGCCCTCTAGAGGTTAATGATAGTACTGCACCTAAAATGCAGAAACTTCCTTTTATGGTATATAAATCAACCGTAGTTACAAATAAATATACTTTAGGACTAGGAATAAAGGAAAACTACGAATGTTAAATTCGCAAGGGTTACAGTAGCTATACCTGCGCAACAGCGCGCTGACACACAAATCTCGCAGGCAATGCGCGTCAACAAAAGTAACGATGGAAAATCAATCCGATGGTAGCCGCAACACAGCAATGAATTCTACGACACCACCCAAAACTGTTTTTATTTTTTTTATTGTTAAATTTTTTTTTATTAAGTCTCTTTGCGATACAAACAATAAGAGCACAAATAGACTCATTAATACAAAAAAATACAAAATATTATACAAGAGCAGAACCAGGGGGAGATTCAAATAAATACATTAAAAATAGAGCATAACTGAATGTTTTTTTTGCAGCCTTCTTATTTGTTGAATCATAGATGGATTTGATGTAGGCTACTGTTCTGTCTCCTTACCAAAAGCAACAAAAGAGGGTTTAGAATTACTAAATTTGGCTTTGTGAATATGAAATTTCCCTAAAATGATCAATAAATTAAATAGGTATATTTCTTTCTGTTTTTTACTTTTGTTATCATGGAAACCAAACAGTACATCTTTCCAAAACAAAGAAAAATCAGCGATAAGTTTAACAGTAATGTATCGGGACAGATCTTTCCAGAAAGTGATGGTGTAGGGACATTGCCAGAATAGATGTACCATTGTTTCTGGACATATTCCACATAAAGAACAGTTAACACATATGTTGAGCTTAAACCCAAGCAGGTATTGCTTAGCAGGATAATACCTGTATAATATTGAAAGATATTTCTTTAACTTTATTCGTAAGGAGGTATTTGTAAGGAAGGTCATATTCCCCCAATTCAGGTTGTCAACAAAGTTAGACCAATAGGGACCAACATTAGGGATGCTAGTCACATCTCTCTGGAATAAAGAGAGAATATTACAATTGTTATTCCTCGTTGTGGTTGCGAAACATATATTACCAACTGAGCTCAACTTAGGGTCCAAAGCTGGTAATCTGGTTTTCCAGCCCCTTTTAAGAGAGTTTAAATACCAGATGGGATAGCATCCATAACAATTGCAAACTCTCTTGGGGTGATTGGAATGCCAAAAGTGTGAAGGAATTCAGAATAATTCAGCAATGACCCATCATTTAATAGTTGGGATACTAGAATTATGTTATTATTGAACCAAGTATTATAAAATAAGGATTTATTCTTGAATTGAATGAGCCGATTATTCCAGATGAAGACCCAAAACTGGGTGAACCCAAACCCAAGCCTCCAGCGTGACGTCACGCACTGCACTTTATACGTTTCAGCTATAACATCCTCCTCCTGACATGATTGGCCACCAAAAACACCACGAGCCAATCGCGAACCCAGATAGAAAGGTAAAAGCCAATGTAACCAAATGGGGAGGAGGGACTGCATTCAAACGCAGTCCATCCTGCCACAATCACACTGCAACGTGAGTGTAATATAAGGTTTTGATTGTACTTTATTGTACACTTTATTGTACTCATTTTTTGTTTAAATGAATTCATAAATGAAATCATTAAAAAGGGAAGAAAAAAATTGAAATACACACCTAAATTAAATTAATTAACAAAAAATATATATAAAAAAAGTAATGTAGAAAATATGCTTCAAAGACTGGGCAAAATAGGGATGAATTAAAAAAAATCTGTCAATGATGTGCACGAAAACCAGCCATGTATTGGCGATTTCTTGGTTGGCCATCATGTGGTCCCATGCCATCTTAGTCGTCGTCCTCCTCTTCCACCTCCTCCACCTCTTCATCTTCCTCCCTGTTAAGTAAGGGCACTCTTTAATTTCATCTTTTTACAATATCTGATCTGCTGGACTGGGCATCACAAAGTCAGACAGTGCCCTCTATTGTAATATCAGCAGTATTCTCATTAAAGATAAAAAACTTTACTGTGACACAGCAACAAAAAGGGGTCATAACCAGTTCATTAGAAGTCACGACATGAAATATATATTCCGTGTGGCTTTTAATGAACGAGTTGCATTTACAGTAAGTCAAATATATTATTTAATCTAATTGCTCCAACATGACTGTCTTAGGTTACACCAACAAAGAACCGATTGCAACTCATTTCTCAAACGTTTGTTGGGCTGTAAACACTGATGTTTTAAACTTGTAGGCTACAATATATATTTGTTTATAGCCTATATAATAACATTCAGTAACATTATTATATATATTTACATTCAGAAATAATATTTTGAAAATATTTTGAAAAGTTATTTTTGAATCCCTAGGGGAACTTTCTCTGCTCTTTTCATTCAAGATGTTTTTGAACAAAGCTGCGAGTGGTTTGTGTCACTGTGACTCTCTGGCACAGAAATACACAGATGTGTCCTCCGTCTGCATATTCTGTCCCTGTAGAGTCACTGTGCGGCTGGAAGAGTCTCTGGTAACTTGAAATCTACTTTTCAGTTTATCACTGTAATATGTGTTACCGCTACCACATATCTCTCCGACCCATTCCAGAGCTTTTCCTGCAGGCTGTCGTATCCAATGAGTGCAGTAGCTGGTGTCAGTCACTGAATATCCAGAGATCTTACAGGACAGTGTCAAAACCTGACCAGGCCTTAAGACCATAGAATCAGTCTGGGTCAGTTCAACACAGTGGACACCTGGGAAAACCAATATGGCAGGATATGTTAGAGACATGGAAACATTTTGTATAACCATTAAATACTTTTTTATTATGAAGTATTTCTATTGAAACTATGAAGACTTACGAGAGACGGCTGCTAGCAGCAGAAACAACCCCAGAGGTGAGGAGACCATGATTTGAGAAGTGAGAGAGTAAGTTGCTTCTTTTCCCCTTAATACTAAAACAAAGAGGAGGAGAAATAATATTTGCATACAGTTCTGCACATATCAGTATGTCAGTATATCAGATCCAACTTTCATCAGAGCTAATGACAAAAAATTTAGAAATTATTTGGCATCATGCTGTGATGGATTTTAAATAAATGTTTGCAGTAACACTTTAAAATACGGGTGCACTAATATGCATTAATTCATGCTTAACTAATGCACAGATAATCATGTGTTAATGTATGACTCATGAAGAACTAAACCATTAATTAATGATTACTGCATCAGCAGCTAATAAAGATTATATATGGTTAATAGATTAAGTAATATATGAATTGTTATTAATTAAATGTGTCATAATGTATTAATTCCTTAATAACATATTTTATTAACTAATAGTCTAAACCACAATGTCTTTTCACAATGGGTTGAAGCCATGTACTTCAACTTCGAATTGTCTGCTTGAATTAATCATTAGCTAATGATTTGCAAATGTATCATTATGTTATTGTTAAGTATATGTCACAATATGAGTGGCAAAGCCATGTTAAATAGTCTACACAGTGACGTCATTAAAACATGCGTGCCTGCGTGCACTGTATATGTTATGAGCATGCGCAAAATAAACTGTTCTGTGGTAGTGAGTTCCCAGAGGAAAGAGACGATGGTTGTCTTTCTGATTTTTCTCCTGTGAATAAGTTAATCATTTTGGTGACTGTGACACGCGAAAGACTGCTGCAGAAATGTCTAACGCTACAGTTATGACTTTACTTGTTGAGGCACATGATTATTAACTAATTGTTAAGTAATATGTCATTTTGGTTTTGACATCCACACTAAGCCATGATTTCAATTTCCAACCATCTACAACCAATATATCACTGAGTCAGATAAATTGCCGCATTCTACCTTGTTGTACATGCACAGGAATATGTCAGGTTAAGCGTGAGGTCGTGGTTCACAGAGAACATGCAGCCGAGCACTGCTATTTCATAACACTGTGTCTAGACTGGACAAAGACAATAGAACGTCCATTATAATCAGTGATACTGGATGCGGTGCGACACTACATGACAAAACCCAGACAGTAAACTGATGCCACATTCTATTTCTGACGTACTCCGAGCTCTTGCGCTACTTCCGTTACGGAGGACAAATGGACTTGCAATGGTCTGTCATGTCCAGTGTAGACAGCTGGTCTCGTCCAGTTTAAACACAGTGCCACAGCGGTCAGGAGTTCAGATTCTGTTGTACTGATATTTGTGTGCAGCCCAACTTGCCCATCCTTAAAACACGTTCTCTGACATTCACTGCATGTGCAACTGTCAAAACTCATAAATGGCATATTACTTAACAATTAGTTAATAATAGTCATGTGCCTCAAAAAGTAAATTCATAACATAATGATACATTTGCAAATCATTAGTTAATGATTAAAGCAGACAACTGGAAGTTGAAGTATATTGCTTTGACCAATTGTGGTAATTAACGTATTAATTTACACTTTAAGTTAATAAAATATGTCATTAAGAAATTAATACATTGACACATTTCATTCATAATAATTCATATATTACTTAATATATTAACCATATATAATCTTTATTAGCTGCTGATGCAGTAATCATTAATTAATGGTTTAGTTCTTCATGAGTCATACATTAACACATGATTATCTGTGCATTAGTTAAGCATGAATTAATGCATATTAGTGCACCCGTATTGTAAAGTGTTGCCAATAAATCAGTACCAAAAAAAATATTCTTCAAATGTAACTTCAAAATGCCTACTGGAGAATTATTTTACCAATACTTTCATCACACTCCTGACAGACAAGTTACATAAAGCAGTGTTTGAATAATGGATGAGGTATATTCTTATACATTACTTAAAACATTGCCCCCCGGTTTCACAGACAATGCTTAAGCCTATAGTCCCAGACTAAAATGCATGTGTGGGCTGTTTTAACAGAAAGCAACTTGCACTGTATTTTAAAATATGTCACTGCCATTATTTTATCTCAAGATGCACATCAGTAATGGTTTTTAAAAGGCATGTTTATAAAAGCTACTTAAATGTCCTAACTGAACTAAGGCCTTATCCTGGCTTAATCTAAGCATTGTCTGTGAAACCAGGTCTAAATCATCCGTCTTAAAGTAGCTTCCCCATTAAAATAATGTTTGTGTGTTTGTAAAAACAAAACAAAAATAAAAGTTTAATTAGCATCTTTGATCAATGCAATAGGTGTAGATTTTACAGACAAAATAATCCATAAAAAGAAAGCAAAGAAAAAACAAAAGTTAATTTAGTGATGCTCTAAACAGTCAGCTAAGACTGCATGACAAGAGCGCCACTGCTTGGAAATGCAACAGTACATCTAGATCTTAAGTGAAGTCAACAGGAAAGGAAGTGGTTTTTGTATTGCTTTGACCCTGAACTCATTCACAGTGACTCTCTAGCACAGTAATACACAGCAGTGTCTTCAGTCTTGAGGCTGTTCATCTGTAGGTACAGTTGACCGCTGGAGTCATCTCTGGACACTGTGTACCTTCCCTGGACTGACTGGGAATAGTAGATAGGAGTACTGGATGTACCAATATATGCAATCCACTCCAGACCTTTACTGGGAGTCTGTCTAACCACAGCAGCCGCGTAGCTGCTGAATGTATATCCAGAGGCGGTACAGACCAGCCGAAAAGATTCACCAGGTCTTTTTACCTCAGCCTGAGACTGAGTGAAGGTCTGACAATGGATATCTGTGGAAGAGAGAAGAGAGCAAAATGTAAAACTTGCTAAAAATATATAAGCATTCATAAATTATTATTTAGAAATGAGTTACAGACCATGTACAAATAGGAATAACAGGAGTGAATTGATTATTGTTGTCATTGCTGATTATTCTCCTCTACGTACAGTCAGTGAACACAGACACACTCCACTGGTAGTGCAAGTCATGGCAAATATACATCACAGTTTTGCATGAACTCCTCCTCCAGTCTATCATTCCTCATTTGTACCTATGTATGAAAAACAGAAATTTGTAAAAAATAATAAAATAAAAATAATAAAATAAGATACAAAAAGGTAACTGTGGAATGATGAAAAATATAACAGGCCCAAATTAAGTAAGCAAAATCATATTTGTATTTATGAAATGTATGACAAGATGTTGCCTAAATGTTAAATTATTGTATTTTTTTAAAGCATAATTGGATGGATGGATGGATGGATGGATGGATGGATGGATGGATGGATGGATGGATGGATGGATGGATGGATAAATGTGTTCAGGTTTTTCTATAAAGCTGTCTTGGTCAGTCACACTGTTATTGCTCAGTAATGCGGCTTTACTGTTTTTAGTCTACAAATTATTTCCCTGTTGAAACACTGTGTTTTTGGATGTGTCCTTTGTGAAACTGATCTCTTTTTTTAAGTCTGTAGTAGTACAACGCTGTAGCACCATCGCCAGATGTTGATAGATAAAGCATACATGTTCTATTTTGTTGACTTATTGCAGGACTAAAACATTTTGCTAAACTCAGACAAACACAGACGGTGTGATTTAATGCATTCCAAATTGTCTTCTCACCTTTTGCCAGAAACATTAACGTTTGCTGAATGCTTTTAGCTGATTCTGTGCTTAGATAAAGTGAAGTATCCTGGGTTTTTAATTTAATTTATCGTGGGGTGAGGACGTACACCCCGCGTCTGTTTTTTTTCACAGAGGACGCCCCGCAGGGAAAGTTCCTTTCATGTATTGTTATAAGCCGCACACGCAAACATGTTTTACACCCAGGAGGTCAAACAGGTCACACACGTATCTCGCACGTCCCACACACACACGCACGGTGGGGGCGAACAGCAGACACACACACGCAGAGAACTCTAAAAGTGAAGAAAAACGCTTTTGTGAAAATGCAACAATCCGTTTGAAAATACGGTTAACATGTATGCAGAATTTAAAGAAGAACGCACGTTTACTGGATTAAAAACGGCCAATAGATGCGCGTAATACTCATAAAACATTATAGTTCGCTTTAACATTATCTACAGATAGCAAATTTGGTATCGTTGCGAACCATAAAATTAGACGAATTCGAATCTGTTTTGAGAAACAACCTATTATGCATTACTAAACATTTATTGAAGTGTAGAATAATGTCAGAATAAAACTCCGGCCCCTCCCCACGCGCGGAATGGGTATACCATCACAGACAAAGAAATCTTGGCGCCAACAGGGTCCCACTCGTGATTGGCTCCCAGACTCAGAATGGGGGTGCTCCGGTTTCATTCATATTTCGAGACGCAAGCCAAGAAGTTTGTTCCTCATCGTTCCAGTCTCTTCGTCTTCCGCTCTTCAATTCTAGTTTACCACTCTAGTCTCTGATTCTAGTCTAAAACGGCTAGTCTCTCTTACCCCTTTTCCACCAGCAAGAACCAGGTGCTGGTTCAGAGCAAGAACTAGAGCCGGTTCAGAGTTGGTTCTACTGACGGTTCTTCTAAGAACCGGTTTGCCTTTCCACAGGCTAGAGAGCCAAAACAGAGCCAGATCTTACGTCACCGTGTATACATCTCATGTTGCCCAGCAACGCTAGCGCGGCAGCGCCAAACAAAAACACACCAGGCTTGTTCGAGATGGTTCGGCTTCTCGCAGAGCGATCGCCGCGTGACATTAAAGCACTGCGAAAGCGATCAAAAGCACAAGGAGTCGTATGCTCTCCAAATACTCCCGGAGCTCTGATCGGTCCGCGCCGCTCCGATGCATCTCGAACAAGCCATCAACAATAACGGACGTTGCAATACTATGGATCCTCATGGGATTGCAAAAATACATCGGAATCCAACGCGTTCGTGCAGCTCGCCGTAACTTACATATAACGTTACGGATATTATAATCGAGCTGCTATTAGCTCGACTAGCTGCTATTTAAAAATGGCGGTCACAAGTTTCTATTCGTCTTGTTGGTCACGGTAACCCCGCCCCCAGCCCCTGACGCAAGCGGTTCTTACTTGGCTCCGTTCTAGACCCTGCAATGATTTGGTGCTACCTAAGAACCAGTTTTACTGGTTCGGAGCTGGTGCTTTGGCGGTGGAAAAACAAAGAACCGATTTGAAACTAGGCTCTGGCTCCGAACCAGCACCAGCTCTGCCTTGGTGGAAAAGGGGTATCTAACTCTTAGCTTTAACTCAACTTCAAGAGAGCCTTGCTCTCCGTTTACTTTCCGTTTCTAAGACTAAGTCTTTATTTTTATACAAGTTTAAAGCTACTTCCTTGATCCAGCGTTTTAACGAACGAAAGCTTAGCGCCTCCACCCTGCGTCAAACCAACCACGCGACGCACGCAACCCGGAAGCCCGCGAGGTTCCAAAAGAAACAACACGAGCACCAGACGACTCTTCAGCGACAAATACCGTAGGCTTATTCTGATCTGATCTTTGAAACAAAGCTAGTTTAAGGTTGTCTGAACCTCCTCTGGTCTCTTGATTATTGAAAGTATTCCTTAAACTGTGTACTCTCTCTCTCTCTCTCTCTCTCTCTCATACCTCACTCTCTCTCTCTCTCTCTCTCTCTCTCTCTCTCTCCATCTCTTGGGGAATATCGTGTTATTATATATATACGCTACGTAATCGTTTTATAATCATTTGTTTTGTTTATGCATATTGTTATACTCTTGATCGTGTAACCTACGTACGTTTAAAGTGTCTTTTATTAAACTTCATCTTAATCTTCGTCTGAATTTGTGTTGTATGAATCCATAATCTGAAATCCCTGAAAATCAGATCTTCTATGCTACCTTTTTAAAAACGCTCTACCACACTTTTAAACATTGCATAGTTTAAATATTTCCGATCCGATCACTTGGGAGGTAAATTATCTCCATTATGGCCAGATGGATGTGATTTTGCTTGCCAAGAGCTAGACGGATCGAAGTGTTGAGGTAAATATTATATGTATACGCCTTAGTGCTTAAGAGTTGTATTTCCAAGTACGACTGATTAAGATCATTCATTTTCTCTGTATGAATATTGTCCGGAGTGATCCGGATACATATTCATATGGTCAAAACGGTATAAGCCCATATTTGGGAACCATTTTAGAGCGTATGCAAATAATATTCATCAAAACCATGATTATTTTATTTCCCATTTGAGTGCTAATTTCCCCAATTTATACTCAAAGTCAGTATTGCTACAACGCTATCTCACGACCAATTCGTACGAATTTGTACGAGTGATTAAAAGGTGGCTAATTCGTACGAATTTGTACGACCTCACTCGTACGAATTTGTACGATTTGTCTAAACCCACGTGACGGTTGGGTTTAGGGGCGGGGTCAGGAGTAGGTCATTCGTATGAATTCATACGATTTTGGCAAATCGTAAAATATGTACGATTTAGCAAAAAACTTACAAATTCGTACGAGTGAGGTCGTATGAATTGGTACGAATTAGCCACCTCGTAAAATTCGTACGAATTGCCGTGAGATCGGGTTGAGTAGTAATACCATCCATGCAAAGATATCCCAGCCATTCCAGTGCTTTGCCAGTAGGTTGACGTATCCAGGGAATGCAATAGATTCTGAAATCCTGCAGGAGATGGAAAATGATTCTTGAGGTTTAACAACCAAAGATGGAGGTTGAGTGAGCTCGACACAGTATTATCACCACCTGAAAATAACAATGAAAGAATGTGTTATTATTAATTATGTCTCAAAACATTTATGCTATATGTTAAGATCTTAATTTGGTGCTTTAGAGTTTAAATTAAGCATCAGTGAAGCTCACATGATGCAGCTGCTGCCAACATAGAAGAGCTGATCAAACATCAGTCAACAGCCAGCTAAGTCACCATCTACAATCTTTAGTCACCATCCACTCCCCATCGCCTGGTTCCCACTGTCATCTCCACTCTCTGCTTTAAATAAACGTCATGTTTTACAGTTCTCACCTGTCTGTTCCATTCTGTTGTGTGACACTTAGAGCATGTAACAAGACCAGAAGTCGTTAAATTGACTACGGCAAACAGAGAATCAGAACCAAATATGTATTGTGCACAAGTTTTATTAACTAAATCACGAACACAACTAATCTACACAACTAATCTACACGACACATGCACACAATCACTCATACAAGGGTAAAGTGGTAAGTGACCGGAACAAACTGGAAACAGGGAATGAAGCAATAAAAGATTCATTCAACTATGAAAAGTGTCATTAGCTTATTATTTTCAAAGCTTATTACTAAGCCTGTTTAGTCAATTGTATGATACTTTCATTGCCGTTGAAGCAGTTTCATAAAGTTCCTGATTTGACGGTTCAGTGAGTGAGGCGTTGAAGTTGCAATCGATTTATTCTGTGTTGAATAAAGATGTGATCAACTTGCACGGTTAAGAACATGACTCCATCATGGTCGAGGAAGTTGTTCAAGGCGTGACGTGTTTCCGGTCCCACACACGCACCGTGACCAGAAGCAGGAAGAGAGGGAGGAACTTGTGAGGATGCTAAAGCCTGGGTAAAGTCACACCTCTCAAGGTTGGCTTGACCAATGAGAAAGGTGGAATTTTCAATAGAGATTCTATCAATAATCGGTATCGGCTGATTAAAGCTATTGTTTTCGCTGTCGGCCGATTGTTTGAAAACAGCTGATAGTCAGTGCTGCTGATTATATCCTGTCAATCAAAAGGGAGCTGAAAATCATGTCAGACTGAAACTCATACTGTGTGTGAAGAAAATCTCTCTTGTGTTGAATTTAGGGCTGTCGGAGTTAACGCAACAATAACGCTTTAATAGTTAAATAGCAACGTTAATGCCGGCTTTATTTGACCCTATGAATCACCCGTAGTTTAAGCCAGGGCTGCCAGATCTGCAGTTTTTCCACATTATTTGATTCAGATATAATTTGCTGAGAAGACTTCAAATAACCATTTCTTGATTGTATGTCTTCCATTTATTGTTTGAGTGAGTATGTTACAAGATAGCTACTTTGATAAAATGTGTTTTTATAGTTACCCATATGCTATATTATAGTTCTAGAGTCTAAACAAGTCTTATGAAACTATGGGCCCAATTTTAACGATCTAAGCGTATGGTCTAAAGCGCATCACGCAAGCGCACTTACTTGCGCTGGGTGTTTGATCGGGCCCTATAAATGCAAATTCACTTATTTTCTTAGAGGCAATATCCACACACAGGTGTTTCCTGAACGCATCAGTAAGTGTGACTTTTTTATAGACACTCTTTTCTCCTTATAGCTCTGTTGTTTCAATAATAGTAATTATTATTATTTAAATTGATGCATGTTTTTATTAGTCTCACTAAAACGTAACTTCCTAACAGATAGATAAAATATTTATTTTGACTAAATTTAGCTTTTCTTGTGTTTTGGTTTTTATTCTATGCTGATATCTAAGGCCTTTCTGATTTATTATATTTCTAGGGGTATCCTGGACTATACACTGAATGCCTTAAATGTGGTCACTTTACAGGCAATAAATATATTGGTAATTTTTTTTGACCTAAGATTAGGTATAATCATACCTAATTTTTTGTATTTACAGATTCAAACATCAAGCAAAATAAGGTTAATGGTTAATCAAGCTTAAACAAAAGTTTAGTAAGTGATGCTCTAAACAGTCAGATAAGACTGCATGACAAGAGCGCCACTGCTTGGAAATACAACAGTACATCTAGATCTTAAGTGAAGTCAACAGGAAAGGAAGTGGTTTTTGTATTGCTTTGACCCTGAACTCATTCACAGTGAGTCTCTAGCACAGTAATACACAGCAGTGTCTTCAGTCTTGAGGCTGTTCATCTGTAGGTACAGTTGACCGCTGGAGTCATCTCTGGACACTGTGTACCTTCCCTGGACTGACTGGGAATAGTAAGTAGAAGAACTGGATGTGGTGATAGTTGCAACCCATTCCAGTCCTTTACCGTGACCCTGTCTCACCACAGCAGCCCAGTAGCTGCTGAATGAAAATTCAGAGGCGGTACAGACCAGCCGAAAAGATTCACCAGGTCTTTTTACCTCAGCCTGAGACTGAGTGAAGGTCTGACAATGGATATCTGTGGAAGAGAGAGGAAAAAAAACTCGGCAAAATGTAAACATGCTAAAATGATATATGCATTCATAAATTGTATTTATGAATGAGTTACAGACCATGTAAAAAAAGAAATATCAGGATTGAACTGATTATTGTTGTCATTGCTGATTATTCTCCTCTACAGGAACCACATACAGTCAGTGAACACACACACGGTACAAAGCAACTTATGGGAAATATGCATCACAGTTTTGCGTAAACTCCTCCCCCAGTCTTTCATTGCTTGTTACCTTTGTTTATGAAAAAAACAGACATTTATAATATATAAAGGTAACTGTAGAAATGATGATGGGGCAAAATAAATTAAGCAAAAAACATCTTTGACATTTTTTTATATTTTAAAGCATTATTGGATGGATGGATGGATGGATGGATGGATGGATGGATGGATGGATGGATGGATGGATGGATGGATGGATGGATGGATGGATGGATGGATGGATGGATGGATGGATGGATGGATGGATGGATGGATGGATGGATGGATGGATGGATGGATGGATGGATGGATGGATGGATGGATGGATGGATGGATGGATAGAAGGATGGATGGTATATCTGACTAATGTGTTCAGGTTTTTGTACAGAACTTGTGTCTTGTTTAATCACTGTCGGCAGTAATACACAGTGTCTTCAGCCTGAAAATGTTTTTGGACGTGTTCTGCGTGAAACTGATCTTGTTTTTTATGTCTTTAATATCACTGCTACCACCACTGCAAAGACATCCCAGCCATTCCAGAGCTTTTCCAGTGGGTTGACGTATCCAGTGAATACAATAGCTTGATTCTGAAATCCTGCAGGAGATGGAGAATGACTCTTGAGGTTTCACAAGATGGAGGTTGAGTGAGCTCGACACTGTAAACACCACCTGAAAACAACAATGGATTAATGTTTTATTATTAGTTGTGCCTCAAAACATTTTGTATGTCAAGACTTTAATTTAGTGCTTTAAATAAAGCATCAGTGAAACTCACATGATCCAGCTCATGATCATGATTTGGTGTTTAAGTAAATGTAATTTGACTTCTCCTGATGACCCACAGACACACACACTCCACTTTTGTACAAAGAGCAGAAGGAAGATTTGCATAGAGCCATTTAATTGTGCAAAATGTAAACAACAATGCTTTTCTTATTAAACTGATTTGATTTCATCATATTTGTCTTTAGGTTTGGATGAAACATTTATATTTCCTCGAACACATTTTCTTTGTGTCTGCTTGCACAGAAAATCTGATTAGATATGTTGTTTGATAGTTGTACTGTACACTCTCAGAAAAAAAGGTACGCAAGCTGTCACTGGGGCTGTACCCTTCTTAAAAGGTTACTGGTCTCAAGGCAATTCATTTTGCTTTGGTTTTAATCTATATTTGAAAGATGTTGATGTTTACTCGGACTGAAAATGTTCATAGTCTGACAATTTTGCCCCTTCAAAAAGAGTCTGTAAGAATGTTCTTATTTTAAAGTCTATGAAGAATTAATCATTACTGTATATGTTTTATGCAACAGTTCCACCCTCAAATCCTGAATAAAACCCAACAGGATTGGGACTTTTCGTTGTTTGTGTCACTCCGCTTGTGTGCATTATAGTGAAGTTTTTTCAGAGTTACATTTGAATTCCACCACATAAATGGGTAAGAATAAACCTGTTATGCTATAATGCATGCTTTTGCTCATATCAAATTGTGTAGTGTTACCACTTGTGTATGGCTTTGTAGATTACAAAGTTTTATCATCCAGAATGAAAATAGGTCACAAAGTTTTCACACTAAAAAGGTGAGAGTAAATGGAAACGAACATCACACATTTAGAACAATACAAGAGAACTGCATGCAGTAATAACACATGCACACACACAACATGCACATGCATGGGCGCCGTATAGGGGGGAAAAGTTAGTACGATTACATGGGCCCCTGACTGACAGGGGCCCCAACAAATACGTAAAAAGTAATTTAATTTTTTTTTATTATATTATACACTATATAAACCATCATCATTGAGTATATTTCAAATAATAATAAAATTAATGATGTCTTTGATTGTACTTATTTTGGCAATAAAAGTTAAATATCCCCATTGACCAAAAAGTAAACATCCACCCCCCTTTATCTGCATGAAATGGTTTGGTCCTGCCTTAGCGCGCACACTCATCAGTAGCCGCGTTTCTATTACAGATTTGCTCTCTTTATTAGAAAATAATTTTCTCTCTTTCGTTGTTTTGAAAACCAGATTTTCTTTTACTATGCAACTTTGTGGTTTCTGGTGTTTCTGGCAACTAAACACCGTCATCCGTGTTTCAATTACCCTTTAAATTGCGCAAATTGAAATGAGGTGGTTTTTCAGGCAATTTTGAAAAATAAATATTTCGCAAAACTGCAATGGAAACGTTTTTTGCGCATTTACACTCACATGATGTAGATGGTGCGGTGTGTTCGGACAGAATACGAGACGAGTTGTTTATTAAATTCATAAGACAAAAGAATTACAGGAATAGTGGTGTATTTCAATTTATTTTTAGAAGCTTGCACACACACAAACACACACACACACACACACACACACACACACACACACTGTTTTGTAGCACTATAATAACCATGATGTGGAAATTCCGTTTTACACGTCAACTTTATTTTGTTGTTGGCATATATGTGCAGTTAAGTAAAAAATCTGATGTTTTTATTCTTTTGAGATGATGATGTTCATTTATTTTTATTAAAAAGTTAATATATATTTAGGTTTTTAATTATAATTATCTTTTTAATCTGTCATTAATTTTACAATAAAAATACATTGAGACTGTAAAGGATTGCTTTAAGGACATTTTTATGGTGGCTTTTAATCTTGCATCAAATAATTACAAAACACCAGCTACTAAACTTTTTACAGTTTTACAAACTTGTATTTGTGGCCTCTGATTGAAAAATGTGTTTGTGCTATATTTATTTAAAATAAATATCAATTGCTTTAGATGTTATGTAAAGCATCTGATGGGACAGGTACGTCCTAGAGATCTGGTGACAACAGCTGTGCAGGGGGGGCCCAATGTTATTTTTTTGTCACGGGGCCCAAAATTCCTGGCGGCACCCCTGTGCACATGCATGCATGCAACGGCAAGAATATGGCCAACACAGAGAATTTGATTGTGACAATCATCCCAGGTGAAAAGGAAATATATTTAAAGTGTGCTTATTTTGATATACTTAATGTATTTTAAGTGTATTGTATTAATTATGTATTAAATGTGTTATTTTGGAACAACTTCAAGTATACTAAATGTACTTTTATATGTATTTAAGTTCAATTTTAATGTAATAGTAATATATTTTAATATACTTAATTGTGTTAAAATGGAACTATTTTAAGTATATTTAGTGTAATTTAATAGCACTTCTTTAAATTGTATTTTTAATACATTTTAAATGTACTTTCGAAATACAACTTAAATATATTTTTAACATCATATTAATGTGTTCCCAGTATATTTTAAATATAATATCAGGTTATTAATAATGTATTAGTAGAACACTATGACCCACTATTAGTATATTAAAAATATATTTTTACAAAACAATTCAGTATGAAAAAAATATATTTTAATGTAATAAAAATACAGTTAAAAATTACAATTCAGTTAAACACAGTAAAAACAATAGTACAAAACACATTATTAATGTATTTAATACATTAAAATATATTTTTATATATGAAAAAAAAGTTAAAAATTATAATTCAGTTAAACACAGTAAAAACAATAGTACAAAACACATTATTAATGTATTTAATACATTAAAATATATTTTAATGTATTAAAAATACAGTTAAAAATTATAATTCAGTTAAACACAGTAAAAACAATAGTACAAAACACATTATTAATGTATTTAATACATTAAAATATATTTTAATGTATTAAAAAAAAGTTAAAAATTATAATTCAGTTAAACACAGTAAAAACAATAGTATAAAACACATACAAACGCTCTTTGAAAGATAGTAAACATTAATGCACTACATTAGTACAGCAACATATGAAAATGAAACAAAATACATTAACATAAAATTATATAATAAGTATTAAACAGAACAACAACAAAAAACGAACTTAAAAGAATAGTTCACTTTAAAATGAAAATTCTGTCATCATATACTCACCCTTAAGTTGTTTCAAACCTGTATGTATTTATTTCTTCTGCTGAACACAAAGGAAGATATTTAGAAGAATGTCAGTAACCAGACAGTTTCTGGGTACCATTGACTTCCATAGTAGGAAAAATTATACGATGGAAATCAATGGGACCCAGTCTGGTTACTGACATTCTTCTAAATATATTCCTTTGTGTTCAGCAGAAGAAATAAATTCATACAGGTTTGAAACAACATGAGGGTGAGTAAATGATGACAATTTTAATTTTAAAGTGAACTATTCCTTCAAGTCAAACAAAGTTAAATACAATAGCTGCAAACAGTCCTTCATCCTTCAAGCGAATTGAAGTGATTGGTCTTGGAGTTTCCCTCATTGTTGCATTTTCTTCTGATCAGTGTTCGCACCTCAGACACTGTCGTGGTCGGAAACGGTTTGATCACAGTATCTATGAAAAGGGAAAAAGATTTTTATTTTTTTAAATATTAAAGCAAAATTAACATCCGTTAAAAAAGTCACTGTTCCCTTTCGAAGGGAACTTGCACTGCGTATCTAGGCGCCCCTTTTATACTTCTGGGTCGCACTAATAGTGTCATAGGTTGTCGCCAAATTCGATTGCCGTGATTTCCCAAAGGCATTCCCCCAAAGCGTCATCGATGCACCGTCTCATTCACTGTTCTCAGGGAACAGAGGTTACAGTCGTAACCTAGACATTTTTTTAAAATGGCATGTAATGCTTAGTTCATATATTTTAACAGAAGACATCCAATATAAAATGTTAATAAAATGCAATAAAGGAGTTAATAAAATATCGACATAAAATAGCACAAACATTACGTCTTGCTGAACAACAGTGAGGTCTACATGTATACATGACACTGTATCACAGCAAAAAAAGAAAAAAAAAGAAAATGTAACTGTTTAACTGAAAAAGTACCCAGCCAACAAGTATAATAATTATAATGTATAACAAATGCTAATCTTTATTTTTAGCATTATTATTTGTTTTAGTCTTTGACTTAGAGAGCAAAAAAAAGTGATGTACAGAAACACATACTAGAGATGCACCGATTACAATTTTCTAGGCCGGTTTCGATTCTTCACTGAGTTTGACCTGCCGATACCGATTTTAGCCGATTCCGATTAAAATTTTTCCAACCCCTTTACAGCACACACACATATTTGAAGAGTTCAGATTCAAACGCTTTTAAGTGCCATCTGAAATTTTATTCTAAAATTATCATTTTTATCAAGCTCATATATTTAAGTTCAGTAATTTCACTTAAATGACAAATAATAGGTAATTTTCGTTGCCATTTAAGATAAATTACTGAACTTAAATATTCAAGCTTTATAAAAATGATCATTCTAGAAGAAAATTTCAGATTGGCACTTAGAGGCTTAAATTGCATCTGAACTCTTCATTTATTTAATTTTTTTAATAAAACACCATAAACTTTTACCCAAACTGAATAATTAAAACAAGTTTAAATGGGTAAATTTTCTACAAATATTTTTGTCTTCATTTTCTAGCCTACTTCAGTTCTTGTTAAACACACTAAACATGCAAATTCTGAATGTCAATCAATGAGAGCATCCACACCAAAAAAAAACAAACAAAAAAACACGTTGCTCACGCTTGCGGTGTGTGAAATGGCCGTAATTCACGAGGTTTTCTACATGTGTGTTCCGTGTGCATGTGTGATTGCCGATGTTGCGCGATGTTAATCATACGGCGCCCGAGGTCATGGCCGATCACGTGAAAATGGAATCAATCGGATCATCTCTACTTACTCTCTTCTCTGCTTGTCTCTGCATTCAGATTTCTGTTTTTCTTCTATAGTAGCTAGTCTGAAAAACAACAAATAAAAACCGAGAGATTTATATTTATATATATACACAAACATATAAGGCAGGCAAATTATGAAGAATGATTTGTTTTGTTTTTACAGGGTATCTGCACATTTTTTAAAGTCAAATTTAAGGCTTTTTAAGACCTTTTTAAGACCTGAAGAAATAAAAATTAATACCGTACATTAGGGGTGTGCAATATTAACAAAAATATATCTCGATATTTTCAAAGTTTTGTTGATAATAATTAGATGATATTTTACTGATTTTGTACTGGTACCATTAGGTTTGTTGTTGACAGCAGACTCACAAAGATATTCATGTTTAACATATTCTATCTATGCAGTGGTCAGTTCACAGTAGTGACTGAAATAAAACATTTTATTAAGGGGCAATATTTGCCACCTTAAATTGATTTCCAGGGGCATTTTCACCTAAATATGGAAATTATTTCTAAACGTATTTAGAGGTATGCATCACCTTTTATGTCAAATTCTAACATTCAAATTAAATTCTATTAGAATAAGACCGTACCACTGTCAAATTAAATAATTAAATTAAAATCCATCCTTGCAGTGCAGAGGTGACACAGAAGCGGCATCCGAACTGGCATTACTATATTTACACTTCATTTGCAATTGCATAAATAAAGCTATTCAAGATTTAAATATGAAATTATTTATAATTTTAACATTTTAATTAAAGGGTACTTTAAATATGAAACTAAACCCGCCAGTAGGTGGCAGTAAGTCACTGTCTTAATAAGCGAGTTGTTGGAGTTTTATTCAACCGATTTGTTCAAACGGCCGATTCATTCATTGAATCAAATGATTCGTTCAAAACGCGGATTTCAGTTTTTAAAAAAGAATCGCTGTTGTTGGACTACAGTTTCATTATGAAATTCTCGTCGGCGAAATAAAGGGGGAAACAAACAATATTGACAATATAAAAAGTAACACACAATGTTAACTTTATTGTTAATTTAACTGTTGAATAAATTGTGCACAGGAAAACGGCACTCTTGCTCGTGATATTCTAATATAACATAATATGATATAAATATAATAAGACAAAAACTCATTTGGGGACATACCTATAACTGCACTGACACATCACGCAGTGAAAGCAAGCATGAGAGACAAACGCGATGTCAGCTCGAACTCGCGGTGCCTCGTACGTAGTTAAAACAATGATTACAATATCATCATAGTTCATAGACAATCCTAAACACAAAGAATGAACTATTGAACTGACATTTACTCGTTCTCTTATCCTCTCCTCTCGCGTGCAGGAGACAGACGCAGGCTAATACGCGGCCGTAAATGACGCGAATTGTCACGTGAACATGCAAGCAAATCCACAAAGATAGAATAATAAAAATAATACGTACGCTAATTAGATCGTTTTCATTTGGAAAGCATTTAGATATGTCGTCAAAGTGTCATCTAAAATTTAAGACCTTTCATAGGTAAAAATAAGACTTTTCATAAGTAAAAATAAGACTTTAAGACTTTTTAAGGCCTTAAATTTTAAATATCGAATTTAAGACCTTTTAATACTTTTCAAGGATCCGCGGGGACCCTGAAAAAGTAACACACAATGTTAACTTTATTGTTAATTTAACTGTTGAATAAATTGTGCACAGGAAAACGGCACTCTTGCTCGTGATATTCTAATATAACATAATATGATATAAATATAATAAGACAAAAACTCATTTGGGGACATACCTATAACTGCACTGACACATCACGCAGTGAAAGCAAGCATGAGAGACAAACGCGATGTCAGCTCGAACTCGCGGTGCCTCGTACGTAGTTAAAACAATGATTACAATATCATCATAGTTCATAGACAATCCTAAACACAAAGAATGAACTATTGAACTGACATTTACTCGTTCTCTTATCCTCTCCTCTCGCGTGCAGGAGACAGACGCAGGCTAATACGCGGCCGTAAATGACGCGAATTGTCACGTGAACATGCAAGCAAATCCACAAAGATAGAATAATAAAAATAATACGTACGCTAATTAGATCGTTTTCATTTGGAAAGCATTTAGATATGTCGTCAAAGTGTCATCTAAAATTTAAGACCTTTCATAGGTAAAAATAAGACTTTTCATAAGTAAAAATAAGACTTTAAGACTTTTTAAGGCCTTAAATTTTAAATATCGAATTTAAGACCTTTTAATACTTTTCAAGGATCCGCGGGGACCCTGTTTTTAAGAATGACAGTACGCTGAGTACAATGTACTTGGTGGGTAATATAATCAAAACCCTTCACAGACTCAGCAGTTTCAGACGTATGCTCTCTTATAAGCATCCCTTTTAACAATTTAATCTTTGTACTTATTTGTAATAAGAAATATATATTAGAAAGTTATCAAAAAGGCAATAAGGTTATCAATCTTGAACAAATATAAACACCAATCAACACACACTACCCTTATTGGCTGGTCAGCTCAATACAAAGGTAACTATATTCATAACATGTTATTTTCAAACTTTTTAAAGATCATTTCATTAACATCATAACAACGAAGGCAAATTCTTCAGGAAATCAGAAATAAATACACAGCTTCAGCAAATAAAAATGATATTAATGTAATGATGTACATATTATAATAACTAATAATTTTTTTTGCAGATGCATTGGACAATGTTTTAGTTGTTTTAAGACTCCACGTAGATTTTAAACAGATTCATCAAAGACTTTAGACTTTGACAGTGCAGAAGTTGCTAGAATTCAGTGTCAGCATCATGTTACAGCGGTTAAAGTCAGTATCCCACGTGCAAGTCATATTAGCAAATGCATAGCAGACCTTTCCACCTAGGAAAACAACTAAACAGTGAGCTATTTATTTATGCAAACAGCAACTAAAACTTACCAGTAACTTCTGAGGCAGAATCTTCATCTCTTCGAGTCTGCTTCGACTTTGACTTGAAAATCTTGGCTCTGATGGTCAAATGTAGCTGAACTGAAAAAGACGTGATGTTACACTTTGTGCCAAAAATACGAAATGCTGTCATGATCACTTACCCTTTAGTAGTTCCAAACCATTTAAGACTTTCGTTCATCTTCGATAGAAAAACTGACATTTATATCCCTCCGATGAACGATTCACCAGATCTGTTCACGTTTCAAAAAGTGAATCGCAAAAAACATCACCCAATCCATATCAATCGCGTGGTTTCCTCCAAGTCCTCTAAAGAAACACGATCGCTATAAATATTTTAACAGTTTAAATTTAAACTTCTAAACCTAATCACATTCAAGGACCGCATGCACAGCAACTGAAGCTCTGAGTGAAATGCGAGCGCATTATCATAAGAACCAATCACAGCCGTTCAACGCCTCTGGAACCAATCAGGACTAGTCACGTGTGTTATGCGCATTGTTTAAATTTAAACAAGTAACGTTGCAACACCTTTTTGGAAATTAACATTTCTTTGGAAAATGTATCTATGATGCATTTCAAAAAATATGTTGCTGAAATTATTGTGGGAATTTCAGTAGTACAAAATATAATGTAATAGACAACAGCATTAAGTAGCCTTTTACAACAAATAATAATTGTAAGCTTATTGAAATGCTAATAATAGTTGACAAATGTTTCTAATACATTATAAGTTGGTATATTGTAAATGTAATTTTTTTTATATTAAAATGATAAATACATAAATAATTAAACTATATTGCAGTAGGCCTAAGTGTTTATAAAGTACATACATTTTAAACACACTAAAATCTTAATCATTTTGCTATGTTCTTACACAAAGTACACATAAAATGTACTTTAAGAGCAACATAAGCATGTTTTCTTTAAATACACTAAAACTTCACTAAAAGTATGGTTGTGTTTAGCATATTTCTTAAAAGTGTAACTAAGCATATATTTATTACCAAATACTTCTAGTACACTTTTTAGAAATATATTTAAAGTATGCTTGTAATTAGCATATTTATTAAAAGTAGAATTAAGCATATATTTATTACCAAATACTTCTAGTACACTTTTTAAACTATATATTTAAAGTATGCTTGTAATTAGCATATTTATTAAAAGTATACTTAAATATATATTTATTACCAAATGTACTACTAGTATACTGTTTAGAAATATATTTAAAGTATGCTTTTAATTAGCATATTTATTAAAAGTATACTTAAATATATATTTATTACCAATGTACTATTAGTATACTGTTTAGAAATATATTTAAAGTATGCTTGTAATTAGCATATTTATTAAAAGTATAATTAAATATATATTTATTACCAATGTACTACTAGTATACTGTTTAGAAATATATTTAAAGTATGCTTTTAATTAGCATATTTATTAAAAGTATACTTAAATATATATTTATTACCAATGTACTATTAGTATACTGTTTAGAAATATATTTAAAGTATGCTTGTAATTAGCATATTTATTAAAAGTATAATTAAATATATATTTATACCAATGTACTATTAGTATACTGTTTAGAAATATATTTAAAGTATGCTTTTAATTAGCATATTTATTAAAAGTATACTTAAATATATATTTATTACCAATGTACTATTAGTATACTGTTTAGAAATATATTTAAAGTATGCTTTTAATTAGCATATTTATTAAAAGTATACTTAAATATATATTTATTACCAATGTACTATTAGTATACTGTTTAGAAATATATTTAAAGTATGCTTGTAATTAGCATATTTATTAAAAGTATACTTAAATATATATTTATTACCAATGTACTATTAGTATACTGTTTAGAAATATATTTAAAGTATGCTTTTAATTAGCTTATTTATTAAAAGTATACTTAAATATATATTTATTACCAATGTACTACTAGTATATTTTTTATAAATATATTAAAATGCAATTCAATGTATTTTTAATGCACTTTAAATAAGCATGTTGGAAATACAAATGTATTATAAACATACTATTTGAATTTCAAATATATTTTTAATACATTTAATACTACGTCTTTTTCACCTGGGATTGCTCTAACCATGTTCAGTCTTTATGGGTGTCGGAACCTTCCATAATTTTTTATGGGCTTCCCTCAGCAATCTCTAAATATTTTGGCATGCACGTCTTTTTCCTCTGAAGTATCTTTTGACAACATTGAATGGCTAAATCCCAAACCCCCAAATTCTTCTGATCGTAGGTCAGAAAGCAGTGGAACGGGTCAAAGTGGATACAGCTCTTATCAACCTAAAGGCAACATAAATAAACATAAATATACAGAGAACCTCATATAGCGCCGGGAGATGGAGAGGCTGAAGGCAAAAATGCAGATGCTATTGCATCTAATGCTAATGCAGATTCCAATTAATCAGTTTAGTTTGATTAGCAGTATTTACTTCTTTTTTTTAAAGTATGATCTTCTTTAAAAAAAAAATACAGTCATCAGGGTCACATAATTTGATTCTGATATAATTTGCTGAGAAGACTTAAAATATATAGGCTAACTATTTCTTGATTGTCTGTCTTCCATTTATGGTTGAGCAAGTATGTTACTAGCTACTTTAACAAAACATATGCTTTAATATAGTTATAGAGTTTTAAACAAGTCTTATGAAACTATACATGCAAAATAAATTATTTTCTTAGAGGCAATAACCAAGAACAGGTGTTTCCTGATGGGGTACGCATCAGTAAATGTGACTTTTTTATATACTCTCTTGTCTCCAAATAATTCTCTATTGTTTCAATAGTTATTATTAGTATTATTTAAAGTGATTCTTGTTTTTATACGTCTTAAAATTTACAGAGTTATGAACACAAATTCTTTTTTTTTCTTTTCTTTTTTACTAAATGTAGCCTTTTTGTATTCTGGTCTTTATTCTATGCTGATATCTAAGGCCTTTCTGATTCATTATATGTCTAGGGGTATCCTGGAATAAACACTGAATGCCTTAAATTTGGTGTACTGGCAATAAATATTTCTTTAAGTCATTGTGTTCAGTAGAAAAGCTGTTCTCAGACAGAAATACAACACACACTTTTAGTACTTTACAGATACAAACATCAAGCGTGCACTATTAACATTACTGCGGAAAATGAGGTTAATGGTTAGTCAAACTTTCATAATCATGAGCTTCATGAGAATGGATCAATAAATCAACAATTCAGTGATCAACGTATCAACAACTATATCTATTCTGTCTGAAGATTGATTATTAGCCACTTTTTATGTCGATAAAAAGAGACTTCACTATCATGAAATAGTGTGTTAGAAGTGGAAAGAAAGATCTAGAGAATCTTTCTACTGAGAATCAGATTTTATTTCACATGATTCGACTACATGTGAGAACAGTGCGCCCTCTTGTGAAATGTGCCAAGAATTCACTTGCAACACAATATAATAGGAGGCAGGATTGTGTCAGTGTACTGAGCTTTTGGGTGGAAAGTAGTGAAAACTGAGATATGAATGAAATATTTCCTCATTTATCTCTACTAACAAATTTCAAAGGTTAGAACATAGACCGTCATGTTTTGGACATTGAATATAATCTGGAACTGAAATTTTTCCTGTGGTGAGTGTCAATGTTGTTTTTGAACAAGTTAGTAACTGCTATGTGTCACTGTGTCTATATCTGGCACAGAAATACACAGATGTGTCCTCCATCTGCATATTCTGTCCTTGTAGAGTCACTGTGCTGCTGGAAGAGTCTCTGGTAACTTGAAATCTACTTTTCAGTTTATCACTGTAATATGTGTTACCGCTACCACATATCATTCCAACCCATTCCAGAGCTTTTCCTGCAGGCTGTCGTATGAAGCCAGTGCAGTAGCTGCTGTCAGTCACTGAATATCCAGAGATCTTACAGGACAGTGTCAAAACCTGACCAGGCCTTAAGACCATAGAATCAGTCTGGGTCAGTTCAACACAGTGGACACCTGGGAAAAACATGATCTGACATGTCAGAGACAGAAATATTTTGTAAAACCATGTATAAGTAATTTTTATTATTAACTATTTCTATAAAAAGCATGAAGACTTACGAGAGACGACTGCTAGCAGCAGAAACAACCAGAGAGATGAGGAGACCATGGTTTGAGAAGTGAGAGAGTAAGTTGCTTATTTTCCCCTTAATACTAAAACAAAGAGGAGGGGAAATAATATTTGCATGCAGTTCTGCAGAAGTAGAGCAAAACTTAACATGCAGCAAGTCACAAGAGTGAGCTGATGAAAACTATTAACACACCTATAACCCTAACACCTAAACTATTAGTCTACAAACAGTCTTTGCAATCTACTAATACTTTAATGAGAGTTAGTTGACATGTAGTTAAGAAAACTTTACTATCCCATGAACTATCCCACTTTACTATCCCATGCAGCCACAGAAGAGGATTTATGAATGGCAGTGAATTGACCAATTGTGGGTCACATGAGAGTGACAACATGACAAATGTGTACGTCTGGATTGAATTCATTCTGTATACAATCATTCTACAGAATGTAGGTTACTTTTTTATTGGTTGTAAGTAATTACTTATTCAAAACAAGTACCTACTCAGAGAGGGCTGTCTCAAAACACACTTGCGGACCTGCACCTAATGATGACAACAACAGTCCTGAATGTCAGCGAAGACCATGACAAGACAAGCCCTAGAGACAGATCCCCTGAAGACCTCATCGATACGACAGCCATCAGCACAGATCCTCAGCAAAGACCAAGAACCAGATAAGTCCTCCGCACAGACCCTATGGCCAGCTTCAACTCCTCGCCACCATATCCCAATCTTCAAGATGAAGGAACTGGATCCAACTTTCTGAATGATTCCAGTCCACAATCTGACTTGTGATGAAGCCATAATCACATTATGTTGGTTCGTTTGACCAGAGGAGAACAGCTCCCCCAACTGAGCCTAGTTTCTCCAATGGTTTTTTTCTCTCCATTTCTGTCACCGATGGAGTTTGGGTTTCTTGCCACTGTCACCTCTGGCTTGCTTAGTTGGGGACATGTAATATTCAGCAATAGTATTGATCTGACTGTACTGACACTATTGAGAACTGAACTGAGCTGGATGACGACATCAATGTTTTCTCCAGAGCTGATATATAGCTGAAGTGAACTCATTTCATATTTTGATGATCTTTACACAGTTATTGAACTGAACTGAATCAACACTGAACTGACCTCAGCTGAACAATGACACTAAATTTTCTTTTCAGAGCTGTTTTACAGCAGAATTTAAATCTGTTTGCATCACTGACTTATTCTTTTTCTGTTTATCCCTGTGAAGCTGCTTTGAAACGATCTTTATTGTATAAAGCACTATATAAAGAAAGAAGATGTGAGTACGTGAAAGAGCAACTCGCTGAACAGCAAATATCCTTCCGATTCAATCCTCCAAGTGCGCCGCACTTTGGTGGCACATGGGAGAGGGAAGTGAAATCTATCAAGACTGCACTTTGCGTTGTCCTTAAAGATCAAACTGTTCCTGAACCTGTCCTGATGACAATCCTAGTGGAGGTCGGGGGCATAATGAATGCAAAACCCTTAGGCTACTTGTCAGCAGATGCCTCTGATCCAGACCCGGTCACGCCTAACCTGCTCCTCATGGGCCGTCACGACTTGTCGCTTCCTCAAGCAGTTTACGACCCCAGTGACCTCGGGAGAAGACGTTGGAGGCACAGCCAAGCCATCGCCGATCGCTTCTTCAGTCACTACCTACACTCTAAAAAATGCTGGGTTGTTTAAACCCAATTTTGGGTAAAATATGGACAAACCCCAAACGTTGGGTTAAAAATGTAATTTAAAAATTTAACCCAACGGCTGGGTTTGTCCATATTTTACCCAAAATTGGGTTTAAACAACCCAGCATTTTTTAGAGTGTACCAGGGCTACAAGAGCGCAGTAAGTGGAGGAAAGACGGTAAGGCACTCTCCATAGGCGACGTTGTTTTAATCGTGGATCCCCAACTTCCCCGAGTGTCATGGCCAACTTCCCCGAGTGTCATGGCCTGTAGGACGGATTACCCAGACTCATCCAGGAGCAGATGGCCGCGTACGGACTATCAGTGTTCAAGTGAAGGACCGTACCTACATTCGTCCAGTCGCCCGGCTCATCCTCCTCCCAGCTCTTGAGGACAAGGACGAAGAAGAGACCATCAAATAGATTTTCTCCTACTCTTTCAACTGCCATGCGGACAGTTGGGGGCGGCCTTGTCTGAAAGCCTAATTGTTCAGCGCTGAGGTTTCCTAAGTGCGTTTGAACGCTCAATCACGTGAACTGCGCCTGGACAGGAAATGCAGCGCCCGGCTCAGTTGTTCGTGCTCAGGGATGATGAGAGAAGACTCAGACCCTTTTCTTTACTTTTGTGTGCGTTTAATGAAAAGCAAGTAAGTTTTACTACTGTTGCATGTTTGTACTGTGTTGTGATGAATGTTGTGAAATTCATGTATGTTAATGCGAACTAGTTTTATTTGTTGAACTGCGTGACCAATTAGTGTAGTCATGATGCCAGAGCGTGCTGTAATATGCTACATGTTTCCTGTGTGCAATAATTAGCCCTCTATATGTCGATTTAGACCTTATTTGTGTTAATTATTTAGAGATATGCTTCTGTGATCGAGTGCAGTGCATTTACTGTTTATTTGGTGCTACCTGCATCGAGTGTTATAGTGATACAGTGTCATGCTACATAGCCACTTAAAGGTGCAGGAGCAGTACAGATATTAAAGGGCATATAGTCAAGATTCAAGATTCAAGATTCAAGAACTTTATTTGCCATTTGTGTTTGCACACATAGGAACTCTTGTGCGGTTATTGCTCAGAGAGTCAAGTCACGTTTAAAAGACACACAAGGAAGACAAAAAATCTATAAAACATATACATTATAAATTGCACAAAACCCATTAAAAAGTGTAAATTTGCATTATAAAATTGCACAAGTATATTGCACAGGCCCCATAGACAACATGATATATTATATTATAGTACACAGTTACGTTATAAATAAATACATAAATAAATTAAGTGCACTAGTTATTATTGCACAGGCCCTGGAGACAATAGTTCATTTTGTTTTGGCCAAGAGTCTCACTGTGGCTGGGAAAAAGCTCTTATAAAAGTGTGTTCTATGTGTGATAATGACATATTTGTTGCACTGTATTAACGTAAATTATTATGTTCTGTACTATACTGTTGTGAATGATGATAATGAGCATATAGTATTCCTTTATTTTTTATTATCAGTTTTTATTACCATTGCATTATTTCTTTTTTTTTCTCTCTGTTTAGACCACATACACTTACTTATACGAACTTGTATATTGGCGTCCTGATCTTGGAAATAAAGCTGATAAAGGATTCTCTGGCCGGAATCTTTCTGTAGTGCTCCCATCCTAAAACGAACCACTAGTCCATACTTTACAGTCATCATGACACTTTCATGCATTTTATTTTATTATTTATTAATTTATTAAAAAAAATTTTTTGCTTCTGGCTATACCTTAAATCAAAGGTTATTTACCGTAAAAGTTATTTGCCACTTCAGTTGTAATTGTAAAGAACTTGAAGCAAATATCAAAATGAAGTGCTGCAACAGATGACTATTGCTGGGTTTGTTTTGTGCAAATTCTTGCTGATTAATAATGCATTTACACAAATGTATCATTAGGATTGTTTTTGTTTTTAATAGGATTTTTGTTTTACCAGCTGACGTAATGTCTATAATGTCATTATGACTTTTGTAAACCTAATGTGTTCCTGAGAAAATCAGACTGTTGCGGAAAACAGTCATAACACTCTTAATTTGTAATATGATGATGATGTTTTTGTACGGGGACGCTGTTGGTCTTTGTCACTGTGATTCTCTGGCACAATAATACACAGCTGTGTCTTGAGCTTGCATATTCTTTCCCTGCAGTGTTATTGTGTTACTGGAGGTGTCTCTGGTGATGCTGAACTTGCTTTTCAGTGAATCCTTGTAGTATAAGCCTCCACCAGTGTCGATCAATCCAATCCATTCCAGAGCTTTTCCTGCAGGCTGACGAATCCAGCCTGTACCAGAGCTAGTAACTGAATAGGAGACTTTACAGCTGATAGTTAGAGCGGCATCAGGACGGACAGTCAGAGACTCAGGCTGAGTGAGTTCATATGAATCAATACCTGCATCAAATGAAATAATACCTGTCAGTAAAATAGCATGACGTTTAAAGACCGTTAACAACAGCTTCTCTCTTTTTTTTTTTGCAACAAAATAATGTATCACACAGAAAAGTAGACTAAACTTACAGGATATTACAGCCAGAAACACTAAAGATGAAGAGATCATGGTGTGTGTTTCACGGCACAGTTTGAATGGACTGAAGCGGTTCTTCTCTCCCTCTAGTGATCAGATGAATGTATGAACTGACTCATGCCTGCTGTTTAAATATGCAACTGATGATTTACATAAACAAACAGAGTAACTAATTCACTTCACATGCTCAAACAAATATTGGGATTACATGAAGAGGCATCACACTGTCCAATTTAGTTTTTAATTTGATGATGTCAGTCCATTAACAGAAAATACAAACAGATTATAATAACTGTAAGTGATTCAAACTATTCTTTGATTGGATTATTCCAGTATCACTCTGAATCATGCAAAACTTACATTTAATGAGAGCAAAATCTGATTTGAAAGAATTTAGCTTTTTTTTTCATGCTTTATTTGGATATATCAGACCTTTTACATAAACATCACCAACATTACAGTTTTTTATTTTTTATTATTTATTCATTTTTTCCTTCTTTAATGTTGTATTTTTTTTGGAGTTGAACACCAAAGTGACAAAAAAGAATTACAGTTTTTCAAATTGCTTACACAAAAGTGGAACTTGAGGGCCACTCAGTGAAACCATTCACTCATGTACCCAATCTTCAGACCAAGTCTGCAAAACTGCGAGCACATTATACGCTTTACACTCAGTTTGCAATTGAAAAATATTTCACAGTTCTCTAGTACATTAGACATTAGACACATTAGAAAACTAACAGCTCTTTTGTTTAATTTGCGAAACACTGCCATTTACAGTAAATGCCACATTCATTTACTGATGACCTACACCCAATGATCATGTGTGAAAACACTTATACATGAATTGATCACTTAGACATCAAAACTCAGTGTTTTGAGAAAGAAAGAACAAAAATGTACCCCTTGAATTTCTGTTTATAGTGTAAATTACATATTTACACGTGTGTGTGTGTGTGTGTGTGTGTGTGTGTGTGTGTGTGTGTGTGTGTGTGTGTGTGTGTGTGTGTGTGTGTGTGTGTGTGTGTGTGTGTGTGTGTGTGTGTGTGTGTGTGTGTGTGTGTGTGTGTGTTCTTTTGACTGTTTTGTTGTGATTTTGAAATGCTTTGTAATATTTTGTTATTTTCCTTTCAGAAAACATTTGATCGCAATTTTTTCTAAATTAGCAGTGTTTCATCGCTTGGAAAATGTAGCAAGAGAAAAATAAAAAGGCCATTTACATTAATACTACAATATCTGATCTGCTGGACTGGGCATCACAAAGTCAGACAGTGCCCTCTATTGTAATATCAGCAGTATTCTCATTAAAGATAAAAAAACTTTACTGTGACACAGCAACAAAAAGGGGTCATAACCAGTTCATTAGAAGTCACGACATGAAATATATATTCCGTGTGGCTTTTAATGAACGAGTTGCATTTACAGTAAGTCAAAAATATTATTTAATCTAATTGCTCCAACATGACTGTCATCGTTTACACCAACAAAGAACGGATTGCAACTCATTTCTCAAACGTTTGTTGGGCTGTAAACACTGATTCAAACTTGTAGGCTACAATATATATATATATATAAATAATTAGATTCAGAAAAAAAAAATTAAAGTTATTTTTGAATCCCTACTGTAGGGGAACTTTCTCTGCTCTTTTCATTCAAGATGTTTTTGAACAAAGCTGCGAGTGGTTTGTGTCACTGTGACTCTCTGGCACAGAAATACACAGATGTGTCCTCCGTCTGCATATTCTGTCCCTGTAGAGTCACTGTGCGGCTGGAAGAGTCTCTGGTAACTTGAAATCTACTTTTCAGTTTATCACTGTAATATGTGTTACCGCTACCACATATCCTTCCGACCCATTCCAGAGCTTTTCCTGCAGGCTGTCGTATCCAATGAGTGCAGTAGCTGCCGTCAGTCACTGAATATCCAGAGATCTTACAGGACAGTGTCAAAACCTGACCAGGCCTTAAGACCAAAGAATCAGTCTGGGTCAGTTCAACACAGTGGACACCTGGGAAAACCAATATGGCAGGATATGTTAGAGACATGGAAACATTTTGTATAACCATTAAAGACTTTTTTATTATGAAGTATTTCTATTGAAACTATGAAGACTTACGAGAGACGGCTGCTAGCAGCAGAAACAACCAGAGAGATGAGGAGACCATGATTTGAGAAGTGAGAGAGTAAGTTGCTTCTTTTCCCCTTAATACTAAAACAAAGAGGAGGAGAAATAATATTTGCATACAGTTCTGCACATATCAGTATGTTCAAATGTTCTATATTTTATTCATTCAAGAAACCTTTTACGAGTTTGTGAAT
The DNA here is from genome assembly GCF_949152265.1 of Phoxinus phoxinus. Taxonomy (NCBI): domain Eukaryota; kingdom Metazoa; phylum Chordata; class Actinopteri; order Cypriniformes; family Leuciscidae; genus Phoxinus; species Phoxinus phoxinus. The sequence goes on from NC_136876.1 coordinate 30,004,375, forward strand.
TGTCAATTATGTGAACAGATCCAACTTTCATCAGAGCTAATGAACAAAAATGTAGAAATGATCTGGCATTATGCTTTATTTGGACTTTAAATAAATGTTTGCTTTAATGATGAAAAAGTCTTGCTGTAACATTTATGATTAGGAAGCACTTGCACACTCTGTTTAAAAGCAGTTTGTTTATTCTGTGGAAATTATTTCATGTTTTTGGAAGAGAAATAAAGATAATAATTAACTATATGTTTGCTCATTAAAATTATACGAAATATGCTGTTCGTCGAGTTTGATTTCCATTTTGTCATGTAGGCTATTTCCTCGATCCAGGTGGAATAGTTTGCATTGGTGGGAGCAGTGACTCTTTCTCCAGGGTAAAGTGTTACGCCAGTAGGTGGCGACAAGTATTTTTATGAGTGAATCATTCACCAGTCATTCATTCAACCTATTTGTTCAAAAACACTGATTTTTTTTATTATTATTTTTTACGAAGCAAATACAAACAAAACAGGTACAATGTAAAATCTTACTACAGACCTACAGAGCATATCTTTATAAAATAAATACATAAAAGAACAGAACATGGAGCATGTTATAAATGGCTAAAATGGCATTTACATTATTCAAAAGAAAATAAATCAAAAGGGCAATTATTCAATAAGATTGAATATAAATGAAGCCAGTTTCTCTGCATTCTTGTTATTAATCAATAATAAAGAGTTATAAAAAAAGTTTCAACTCATTCCTCCAATGAGTAATGTTAGGAATTGTCTTGAAAAAATGACATTTGTGAATGAAATGTTTACTTAACAAAATTACATTGTTAATGCCAAAATCATTGTGATCATGGCGAAAAATACCACATTTTATATAATTAATTGTTAGATTCATCATCTGAATACCTTTGGAGACGAACAAATGTTGAAGGTCCAGCCAAAACCTTTGTACAACTTCACACAAACAGAAAAGATGATCCAAATCTTCGGGTTCATTTTCACAGAACCTACAGTTCCCTTTCAAGGGAACTCGAGCTGCGTTGAGACGCGGTGGGAACGCCTTGCGTGATTGCGTCATGAAGCACCTGTGTAATCAATCCAATGGAAACAGGAGACGTCATGGGCGGGTGACGTCACCGACCAGGAAGCTATATAGCCCTCCCGCGATCAGAGAATCACTAGCTTTGTTGCCTTCAGCAAGTGCGATCTGTGTGACTGTCCTTGTTATTTACTGTTGTCTGTCTCTCTCTATATATATATATATATATATATATTGTGGTTATGGCGAAACAAGAGTACAAGCGTTGTGTTGTTCCTTGCCCTCGTTTCATCACGGGTGGGGACACACATCAGCTTTGTGTTGCTTGTTTGGGAGTGGAGCATGCCCAGTTAGTCCTCGAGGGGGCTGACTGCGAGCATTGCGAAAAGCTGTCCGTGAGGACGCTCCGCTCTCGCCGGGCGTTCTTTGAGGAGGACGGCTCGGTTCGCGCTCCCCGGGGCGCGGGTCCCGCTGTTGCTGAGGCACAGCGGCGGCGCTCGTCTTGGGGATCGCAAATGGATCTAACAGCGGGGTTTGAGACGGGCCCCGCCCTATCTCTGCCCTCACCTGTTAGATCCAGTGCCTTACCGCAGGGAGAAGCACGCGCTGCAGTTTCTTCTCCCCGCGGTGAGGCACCAATGCTGCAGCTATCCAGTTCCGAGGAACTGGACGCTGTTAGTGTTGTCACAAGTGAACATGAAAACACGCCATATCATACACTTGTAGATGAGGAGCTTGTGGAGGTTTTATCTCGTGCTGTGGCTAAATTAAATATTGAATGGCCAGCTGAAGATCATGATGTGCCAAATAAAAAGAGTTTATTAGATGAGAGATTTTTACCATCTAGAGCACTACCTCCTTGCCGGGGTTTGCCGTTTTTTCCCGATCTCCACACTGAGGTGTCGAAATCGTGGAATAAACCGGTTTCATTTCGTGTTTTTAATCCCCAAACGTCTAACTATAGTAATGTTATGGGGATTAAAGACGCAGGTTATTTGGCAATGCCTCAGGCTGAAGAGACGCTTGCGAGCTATCTCTCTCCTGAGTCAGCGTCATCATTTAAAGCCCCGGCGTTACCCACCAAGCCACTAAAATCAACATCAGCGCTGGTGGGTAAAGCATATTCGGCAGCGGGTCAGGCTGCGGCGTGCTTGCATACTATGTCTATTTTGCAAGCATACCAGGCTGATCTGCTTAGGGACATAGATGAAAGTGATGAAGTCAGCGCTGACGCAATTCGAGAACTGCGTCGCGCAACAGATCTATCTCTCCGGGCCACCAAAGAGACGGCGAAATCTGTTGGCCGGTCTATGGCAGCTATGGTGGCCACGGAGCGTCATTTATGGCTCTATCTAGCTGATTTAAAAGATAGAGATAGGTCTGTTCTTCTGGACGCTCCGCTTTCGCCCTCGGGTCTATTCGGCGACGCAGTGAATTCGGTCGTCGATAGATTTCAAGAGACGAAAAAACAATCAGCGGCGTTCCAGAGGTTTCTTCCTCGCCGATCTAATGTCCCTGAGACTGCTGGGCAACGGGAGCAGTCTCGGCCGTCTACAAGCTCCTCACAGCACAGAGTGCATCAAAAACAGAGCGTCGCCTCTCGGGCTCCTCCACACGCTGGGGGACCTGGGTGGCGGTCGCAGATGAAGCCGGTTAGAGGCAGACAAGATCTGAGGACTGTCATCGTCTCTAAGCGTGCTTCGACTAAGAAGAAGTCCTGACGCCAAGGCTATCAGGCTTCTGAGGGTGGTCCCCTCCGGGGAGGAACAGTTTCGAGGAATCGTTTCTCCTCGGCGCCCTCTGGGGGGCGACTTTCTGAGGAGAGTCGCAGCGCTGCCAGTTCGGTTGTTCCCTGCCGGTCATCCGTTTCAGGGCACCGAAGTGTCAGCGTCCCCAGACGATCCTCCGAGGAGGGTCGTGGAACAGTCAAGTCGGTTGTTCCCTGCCGGTTCGCCGTTTCAGGGCACCGAAGTGACTGTTCGACAAAATCCAGAGGCCAGTCTCGAGGGACTGGTACCCTTAGTAGAATTTCTGGCAGCGTGGAAACTACTGCCAAATATATCTCGTTGGGTCCTGCGTACGATAGAAGAAGGTTACAGAATTCAGTTTGGTTCTCGTCCACCCACATTTCTAGGGGTCCTTCCCACAGTGGTGGACCCCGAGCAGGCTTTGGTTATGGAGCAAGAGGTTCAGACTCTCTTAAAGAAGGGGGCTATAGAGAAGGTTCTTCCTCCCAGCAGAGAGTCGGGGTTTTACAACCGATACTTCATTGTTCCAAAAAAGGATGGGGGGTTGCGTCCGATTCTAGACCTGCGCCTATTAAACCGCAGGGTTCAGAAACTCAAGTTCAGGATGCTTACTCTAAAACAGATAGTATCACAGATTCAGTCCGAGGACTGGTTTGTCACAATAGACTTGAAGGACGCATATTTCCACATATCTATCCATCCTCCCCACAGGAAGTTCCTGAGGTTCGCTTTCGGGGGCGAGGCTTACCAATATCGGGTTCTTCCGTTCGGCTTAGGTCTTTCACCCCGCACTTTCACGAAATGCATGGATGCAGCTCTGGCTCCCCTGAGACTCCAGGGCATCCGTGTGTTAAATTACATCGACGATTGGTTGATTTTAGCTCAGTCAGAGCAGATGGCAGTTCGGCATCGAGATGTCATTCTGTCCCATATAAAGCGGCTAGGGCTGAGGCTCAACGCCAAGAAGAGTGTTCTCCTTCCATCACAGAGGACCACTTTTCTGGGCGTGATCTGGGATTCGACAACGATGCGGGCACAGTTGTCACCAGCACGTATTTCATCGATTCTCTCAGCCGTGAAAGGGGTGAAACTAGGCCGGGCACTCACTGTGAAACAGTTTCAGAGACTGTTGGGTCTCATGGCAGCTGCGTCCAACGTTATCACTTTTGGCCTTCTGTGCATGAGACCCCTGCAGTGGTGGCTCAAAACCAAGGGGTTTTCTCCGAGGGGAAATCCATTTCGCACGATCAAGGTCACGCGGCGATGCCTACGTGCCTTGGTCATGTGGAACAAGCCTTGGTTCCTCGCCCAAGGCCCAGTGTTGGGGGCTTCTTGTCGACGCGTAACGCTATCGACGGATGCTTCCCTCACAGGTTGGGGGGCGATCATGAGTGGTCGCTCGGCGAAAGGTCTATGGCAGGACCATCTACTCTCCTGGCACATAAATCGGCTGGAAATGATGGCGGTGTTTCGGGCTCTCAAGCACTTCCTGCCAGACCTGAGGGGTCACCATGTGCTCGTCCGCACGGACAACACATCGGTGGTCTCTTATATCAACCATCAGGGGGGTCTGAGGTCTCGTCACCTCTGCAAGCTGGCTCATCAGATCCTCCTTTGGGCCCAGGGGAAACTGCTGTCTCTCAGGGCAGTTTATATACCGGGGCGTATGAATGTGGGAGCAGATATCCTGTCCAAGCAGGGGCTGAGGCCCGGGGAATGGAGACTTCACCCCGAGGTGGTGAAGCTCCTATGGGAGAATTTTGGTCAAGCTCAAGTCGACCTGTTCGCATCATCAGATACAACGCACTGTCGCATGTGGTTCTCTCTCACGCACCCAGCCCCGCTCGGGCTGGATGCCATGGTACAGGTGTGGCCGAGGCTACACCTGTACGCCTTTCCTCCGATATCTCTGCTTCCGGGAGTTCTAGAGAGGGTTCGCCGGGAAGGGGCTCATCTATTATTAGTAGCCCCGTACTGGCCGGCCCGAGTTTGGTTCTCGGACCTAGTGTCCCTTCTAGACGGCTCTCCGATGGAGATTCCGGTCAGGAGGGACCTTCTGTCCCAAGCAGGGGGCACCATTTATCACCCTCGTCCGGAGTTGTGGAAACTTTGGGCGTGGCCCCTGAGGGGGCCCAGCTCTTAGAATCTGGTCTTTCGACTGAGGTCGTTGAGACTATACTCCAGTCTAGAGCTCCCTCCACGAGAAGACTGTATGCACTGAAATGGAAACTATTCTCTACATGGTGTGGAGAACGCAATTTTAATCCTGTTATCTGCCCTGTTGGTTCAGTACTCGATTTTCTGCAACAACGTTTCTCTGATGGATTGTCCCCCTCCACCTTCAAGGTGTATGTGGCGGCTATTTCTGCCTATCATTCTCCTCTGGGTGGTTTATCTTTGGGGAGAGATCCTCTCATTGTTCGTTTTCTCCGTGGCACTTTGAGGCTTAGGCCTGCACTGCGCACTAGAGCACCGCCGTGGGATTTGGCCGTGGTATTGGAAGGCCTGGCTTTAGCTCCCTTCGAGCCTATCGAAGAGGTTTCAGAGAAGTTCCTCACTCTAAAAACTTTATTTCTCATCGCCATTTCCTCTATTAAGAGAATTGGAGATCTTCAAGCTCTTTCGGTTGCTCCATCGTGCCTGGATTTCGCTCCTGGCAGGGTGAAAGCATTTCTTCACCCTAGGCCGGGGTACATCCCTAAGGTCCCCACTAATGTCGCGGGTCCTATCATTCTGCAGGCCTTTTGTCCTCCACCTTTCACTACACCAGATCAGGAAAAGCTAAATCTGCTGTGCCCTGTTCGGGCGTTGGATTCCTACGTTCACAGAGCTGCCCTGTGGCGTAAGTCAGATCAATTATTTGTCTGTTTCGGGTCACCCAGGAAGGGGTGCCCTGCTTCCAAGCAGATAATGAGCAAGTGGATAGTCGAGGCTATTTCACTTGCTTATGAGGCGGCTGGTCAGCCTTCACCTTTGGCTGTCCGGGCCCACTCTACCAGGAGTATGGCGGCCTCCAAGGCTTTAATTTCAGGAGTTTCACTTCAGGATATCTGTAATGCGGCAGGCTGGTCCTCTCCGCATACATTTGTTCGTTTTTATGATTTGGACCTAGACGTCACCCCTGGGTCTAGGGTGCTTGTTTCGTAGTATGCGCACAGTCTTCATACACAACAGGCATTTGGTCATATGGCGTCGTGGGTATAGGGTTCCCACCGCGTCTCAACGCAGCTCGAGTTCCCTTGAAAGGGAACGTCTCAGGTTACGTATGTAACCCTGGTTCCCTGAGAGGGAACGAGACGCTGCGTTGCTTTGCCATACTCCCTGCATTCCTGTGATCATCTTGCTTCAGGCTTTTCAAAGCTAGTGATTCTCTGATCGCGGGAGGGCTATATAGCTTCCTGGTCGGTGACGTCACCCGCCCATGACGTCTCCCGTTTCCATTGGATTGATTACACAGGTGCTTCATGACGCAATCACGCAAGGCGTTCCCACCGCGTCTCAACGCAGCGTCTCGTTCCCTCTCAGGGAACCAGGGTTACATACGTAACCTGAGACGTTTCCTACATCCATTTTAAATCTCTGTTTTAAGAAATCATTAGTTGGATAAATCCTATTTATAATTTTAAACTGCATTTCTTTCGTCTTTGGCGGGACTGGTAATTTTAAGTATTTGCATCTAATATATTTTTTTCCAATCTCCTTTCCAAAGTCTTTGAGAAAGTATTCTCTTTTGAGAGAGCTTGTTTGACAGTTAACAGTTCCTTATAAACTTGTTGTTACATTTATAATTCTGAAAATGAATACCATTAATGTAAAGTTGTCTTAAGGTAGGAGTAATTTTTGAATATATATCCTGCTTAATCATAGCTACAAGTGATACTGGGAGAGCTTTCACAATCTGTTTAAACTTCTTTTGGGTACATCGAATTTGAAATTTGTCACAGAATTCAACATGTTGTAAAACTTATAAAACATTTCCTTCCACATCCATGAAGTGGGCAATAGCCCAGACACCTTTAGAGAACCATTCTGGAATAAAAAGAGATTTTCTATTAACATATACCTATTATTCCAAATTGGTGTATTGTGTGGTGTGAAATTATGCTTGAATATTAGTTTCCAATACAGCAGGACCTGTTGGTGGAAGTCTGAAAGTTTCATAGGAAGTTTCTTAAAATCAAAATCACATTTTAGAAGAAAACTAATGCCGTACTTTTTCAAAAATCCAATTGGGAATATAAGACCACAATGAATTTTGATTTTGAATATAATTTTTCAACCATCTAATTTTCAACATACCATTCATACAATCAAAATCTATTGCATTACCACCTCCATCTTCATAGGTTCTAATTAAATCCTGCTTGGCTATAATAATGATATTTATTCCGCCATATGAAATCAAAATTGTTCAAAAACACTGATTCATTCATTCAGGAAGTAAACACCACTATTGTGTGTTGCTCGATGATGGTTAATTCGGTTGTGGCAAATTATACGAAATATATGCTGTTCGTCAAATTTGATTTCCATTTTGTCATGTATTTCCTCGATCCAGACGGACTAGTTTGCATTGATGTGGGAGAGCCTCGAGGCCCGTGACTCTTTCTGCCGAGTAAAGCGTTATGCCAGTATGTGGCGACAAGTGACTGTGTTTATGAGTGAATCATTCATAAGTCATTCATTTAACCTATTCATTCAAAAACACTGACTCAGGAAGTAATGAGTGTGTGTGTTGCTCGGAGAAGGGATGGTTAATTCTGTTGTGCCTTCGTTTGGAAATATCTTCATTGATGGAGCGAAAATAGGCAAAGTAACTGGCAATGTAAGTTACTCAGTATTAGTGTTTATCAAACTATTGTATTTAAGCAATAATATCACAATTGTGCCTTTGTTCTGAATAGGCCTATAATCACATCTGTGATGACTACTCACAGGCACAGTCGTGCTGCAATAACCCTCTTGGTTGTGTAATAGCCTGTTTAGTTTGTCAATATATGAGCATGTTTGTTTTTTGATGACCAAGGGAAGTGTACAGCACTGTGATTCTGATTCAGTAAAATGCAGCCATGATCATTTTAGACCAGAAGAATTCTACAAACACAAAATAGGGGCTTTTTGTGAATGAGGAAGTGGTTTTTGTATTGCTTTGACCCTGAACTCATTCAAAGTGACTCTCTAGCACAGTAATACACAGCAGTGTCTTCAGTCTTGAGGCTGTTCATCTGTAGGTACAGTTGACTGCTGGAGTCATCTCTGGACACTGTGAACCTTCCCTGGACTGACTGGGAATAGTAGATAGGAGAACTGGATGTGCTGATGTATGCAATCCACTCCAATCCTTTTCCAGGGCTCTGTCTGATCCAGTGAAGATAGAGACTGCTGAATGAAAATCCAGTTATTGTACATGTAAGTTTATGAGACTCTCCCGGTTTTTTAACCACTGTCTCAGACTGAGTGAATGTCTGACATTCAATACCTGTGGAAAAAGAAACAAAGTTAAATTTATGAAGATGTTATAATGTTAAATTGTTGCACTCATAATGATTATCATATGCAGCGACTTACATCGTAAAACAGCCAGAATTACAAATACAAGAAACTTTTTAAACATGGTGTATGTTAAGTTTAAACCAGAGAGACAGACTTTGTTCCTAGAGTTCAGATGTCTGGTCAGATCATTGAACAAGACATTGGCACATTTAAAGTGGGAAGGTGATTTACATATATTCAAATCAACGAACTGGTGGTATGAAAGGCTGACACATGTTTCGTCAGATTTAGATTTTAATGTTTGAGATCTGTATAAACATATTATTTTTCTATTAGGCTATTAGAGATCAAAGTCATTAGCCTAGTTTTAATTTTAAATTCTTTAATGGATTTTAACGTAATTACTTTTAATTATAATATGAAATTCAGATTTGAATATTATAAATGATGAAATTACAAGAACAATTAGTTATGTCTACATTTTTTAAATAACACAACATTGAAATTTTAAAACCACTTAATGTTGAAATTTTAAAACCACTCAATGTTGAAAATTAAAATATGAGATATAAGATCAATTCAATTGATACGTTACTGCCATCTATCGGCGTTTGGCCAATACTGTTGTAAGCGACTCATCACAGAAAGATTCAGTTCATTGACTGACACGGAGGTATTCCACAAGGCAGCTATGTGACATATGTTTAAGGATAAATAAGTGGATAACCTCAACTTTCGGTTCCAAAAACGGAGGTAAATCTCAAGGTATGTAAGTAGCCATAACAACTCTGAACATAACAGGATCTGTTCCAGTGTTTACTTCAGAGGTGTTCAGCGCATGCGTGCTCAATTGATGAGGCTCCAGTGGGCGTGACAGATTTATCACACTATTATATAGCCTAGTTATATATCGATATATATAAAGTGCTATTAAGGTCATGTTAATTTTATTATAATATATAGCTATATAATTCTCATCTCACAAATCGTTGATCTGCATTCAGACATTTGTTTATTTTGCATTTTGCATTATTTTTGCTTTTTATGCTATATTTCATAAAAGGCATATGATAGCCTATATCTTGGCTACCTTTCAAGCAATGTGGAAGCAAAATTACTAAACAAAAAATAAACTTATACAGGCCTGTTATCTTTGCCAGCACACACTGTTATTTGCTTAATCAGTCTTTCTTTTTATTATATTAGCATCAAACAAACAATATAGTTCTTATTCACAGTGATTAAAGATTATTAAACGAAAAGATTGAAAAATTATTGCACAACCACCAAATAGGTGGTGATATGCACTAAGTATGTAAATCAGCATTTAACAAAATAAGAAGAAAGAAGTATGGCGCGCTTTTCTTAGCATCTGTTTCCATGGCTCCAGCTCGATTCGTCGCTCTGTTGAGAATGTCTGGTGTGTTAACCGTGAACATACTCTGAGTTGGATGAATTTACTCTGGGACGCGTTTTTGGAACCAGTAGGCTATGCCCCGCAAGGTTTGGTTTAATCAAGAGTTCAGGGTATGTTTGACAGTAAGATAGCCTGCTTTCTGGAATACACCCCAGATCTGTGCTGTTGAAACATCGGCTATAAATTCAAACAAAGGGAGAAAATAAGCCATCAATAGGCCCCTACAGAACTTTATTGACCAACAGGCAGAACCATAAAAATAATTAAAACTTTTCTTTGAGTCTGGCTTAGGCAAAGAAAGCAAAGCCAATGTGACCTTGGCTTTAAAATCAAAGAGATTATTGATTTTATTGAGTTCCTTTGAAACATAGGCTATATCTGTAAATCTGTTATATGTTGTTATAAAAACTTTTAAAGAAAAACATGATGAATAGGTTTCCCCAAATTGGTACAATGAAGTTTTTGTATAGTTGGTCTCTGTAGGTGTCTCTCTCTGGTGATGCTGAACTTGCTTTTCAGTGAATCCTTGTAGGCTAAGCCTCCACCACTCCAGAAAACTCCAATCCATTCCAGAGCTTTTCCTGCAGGCTGACGAATCCAGGCTGTACCAGAGCTAGTAACTGAATAGGAGACTTTACAGCTGATAGTTAGAGCGGCATCAGGACGGACAGTCAGAGACTCAGGCTGAGTGAGTTCATATGAATCAATACCTGTATGAGGAAAACATAATACAAAGTCATTTAATTTAATGACTATCAACACTCTTCATCAAAATCTCCAACAAAATTCTTAAAAGTTCTGAAATGATGCTCAGAAAAATAACTTACAGTTTACACTTGCCAGAAGCAAGACTAAAACTGCAGAGGACATGGTGCCGTTTTCAGGACAGATTGAATGAAAAGGAGCAGTACTTCCCTTCCTCTAGAGATCAGATGAACTGACTCATCTCCTTGTCCACTAGTTGAATAAGAAACAAAAAAATACATATACATTTAGTTGTTGTTGTTTTACATATATTAGCGTTTTTCTTTAGTTTAATGACATCAAAGTTCTAATTTTCAAAAACAAACATTTGTAGAATATCAGTTAAATTATTTTGAGTTGTTTTGACTTGAATACCCATTTTTAATTTGGTCTTTCTTAATTATTATGTTTCTATCCATGCACACAGAAACAGAATATGCACTATTCAGCTCATTGGCGGACACAGATCTGTGGATGAGACTCTGCTGCTCAAACAGTGGCTGACAACTCCAATCCTTCCTCTGAGACAACAGTAACACTGGGTCAGAACAAGCTATCAGAACAGAACTTCACTGACCAACAGGCGATGAAAGCAAAGTGATGCAAGAGCTGATGAGTCATGGCCTGAAATATTTACTTTTTGTTGATACAAATAATGCTTTATTAGTTTCTGTTAATGACAGTTTACAAATTATTTATTAGGTATACCTATAGGTATTTACCTATAGGTAATTCTTGTTTTTACAAATGATTTGGTGTACATACATTTTAATATAATCAAATGAATATCAGCTGTGAATGATGAACATTTTATATCGCTTGTGAACTTTTGAGGACAAAATGTTAAATACCCTAATGTATGATGATGTTTTTGTACGGGGACGCTGTTGGTCTTTGTCACTGTGATTCTCTGGCACAATAATACACAGCTGTGTCTTGAGCTTGCATATTCTTTCCCTGCAGTGTTATTGTGTTACTGGAGGTGTCTCTGGTGATGCTGAACTTGCTTTTCAGTGAATCTTTGTAGTATAAATCTCCATCACTCCAGATCAATCCAATCCATTCCAGAGCTTTTCCTGCAGGCTGACGAATCCAGCCTGTACTAGAGCCAGTAACTGAATAGGAGACTTTACAGCTGATAGTTAGAGCGGCATCAGGACGGACAGTCAGAGACTCAGGCTGAGTGAGTTCATATGAATCAATACCTGCATGAAATGAAATAATATCTGTCAGTAAAATAGCATGAAGTTTAAAGACAGTTAACAACAGCTTCTCTTTTTTTTTTTTTGCAACAAAATAATGTATCACACAGAAAAGTAGACTAAACTTACAGGATATACAGCCAGAAACACTAAAGATGAAGAGATCATGGTGTGTGTTTCACGGCACAGTTTGAATGAACTGAAGCGGTTCTTCTCTCCCTCTAGTGATCAGATGAATGTAGAAACTGACTCATGCCTGCTGTTTAAATATGCAACTGATGATTTACATAAACAACATACAGAGTAAAGCCCCATTCACACAGCACTTTGAACCCGGCAAATTGCCGGCAAATTGCCGGAACGCCTTCTGTGTGAACGCAAACACGACCCGGGTTTAATGCCGGGATCGATGCCGGGTTGGGGACCTAGTAACATTGCCGTGTTCAGACCCGGAACGCGCGCTGTGTGAACAAAAGCCAGGACAAATGCCGTAAGGGGTGTGTCGTAGTGATGATGCACGAGCCTTCGCAATGACGTAGTTATCGTGCGACTCTGTTACTCTGTTAGAAGAAAGTTTGTGTTCGTCATCGATACAAGAAAGAACGAAAAGATGTCTGCAAACTGGACTGAAGCAGAGACCCAAGAGCTCCTTGCAATCCGCGCCGAAGCTGAGATCGTTCGCCACCTTATACGTCACATCATAACGTCACGCGTCTATCCGGGACATACCCGGGTTGTGTGTGAACGCGCTCTCTGATTCCGGCAAATCACTGGCAGTGTGAATGAACCATTTTCAAACGAACCCGGGTCAAATCCCGGGTCACTTTATCCGTGTATTTTCCGGAATCTCTGTGTGAAAGGGGCTTAACTAATCCACTTCACATGCTACAAAATATTTATGTTACGTTCATATCATTTATTGCTTTCGTTAGAGAATTTTATGACATCAAGCTTCTTATCAAGATTTTTTTTCTGTTCACAACACGACTGTTAAAGCTTTCGTCCCCTGGAATAACTGTGTAACAGAGCGGGCAGTGAGTAGGTGTGGGCACTGTAACGTGGGCACATATCCTACGTCTAACACTCGAGCGGCGCGTGCCCGCTTATGTGAGTGGGCTCTGTGACAGTGAGGGACACCGGGGGGATCGTGCTTATGTGTAGGGTGAACACAGTGGCCTGGGCACATCTTCTACACTTGAAAACACCATCGGCGTGAGCCGGAAAAACAGACATTACACTCTTTATGAGATTTATCTGGGTCGCCGTGGAAACGGCGTCTGTGTGCAGGCGAGCGGGTTAAGCAACTGGCTCGTTGGCTGCGGTATACACTACTGCAGTAGCCTTTGCTAAGGGGACTGGCAGAGCGGGTAGGTTTGATGGCGGTCCGGCCGCGGCGGGACTCGCGCATCTTCTCCTCCGTGCGACTGCTAGGAGGATCTCGCGGCTCAGGTTTCAACGCGATCTTGGGCCGGGGTCCGGACGCGAACGTAAGCCCTGTGACCGCTCACTCACACTCACTGATAAATGCTGCAACCCCGGCGCCGCTCACGCGCCCCGCTGTTCTCGCCACAGAATGATTTCCGTACAAGCGATCGAATCATTGGGTGTGTAATGCAGCCGGCCGCCCTGTACAGACATCGAGAGCGCGCGCGCCTCGCTGATACCTCCGCTACAGTTTCTCGACCCCACGCAGTGCGGCGATCGGAACGCGGAGACCTTTGGTTACCGGCCGTGTTGTGAACGTAAGCCCTGTGACTGCTCACGACACGAGCACTCACACTTACTGATACACACTGTAAACCAACGCCGCTCACGCGCCCCGCTGTTCGCGCCCCGCTGTTCGCGCCACAAAATGTTCTCCGTCCAAAGCGGCCGAGTCATTGAATGTGAAACAGCCGGCCCGCCCGGCAGCCCTATACAGACATCGAGAGCGCGCGCGCGCCTCGCTGATACCTCCGCTACAGTTTCTCGACCCCCGCGCAGTGCGGCGATCGGAACGCGGATACCATTGTATAACCGGCTGTGTTGTGAACGTGAGCCCTGTGAGCGCTCACGCTTACTAACAAACACTGTACCCCCAACACCGCTCACGCGCACCGCTGTTCGCGCCACAAATTGTTCTCCGTCCCTAGCGACCGAGTTACGGAATGCGAAACAGCAGGATGCTGCCGTCAGCGAGCAGCATTACTCAGCACGCTGATACCTCCGTTTCAGTTTCTCGAGCCCGCGCAGAGCGGCGCTCAGAACACGGAGACCATTCTGCCCCTAGCTATGCGTGCGAAAGCATGGGAAGCGATCCCGGGCGTGTCAGAATGGGTGCTGAACGCTGTAAAACAGGGCTATACACTGCAGTTCGCCCGCCGTCCCCCGCGCTTCCGAGCCCGTACAGTGACGAGCGTGAACCCAGAAGTAGCACACCTACTTCGTGCAGAAATAGCAAAACTGTTATGAAAAAGGGGGCAATAGAGCCGATACATCCTTCTATGAGCGAGTCAGGCTTTACAGCCGTTATTTTCTCGTGCCCAAGGAGGACTGAGCGCTCAGACCTATAGATCTGAGACATTTGAACAAAGCTCTTATGAAAAGACCGTTCAAAATGATCACGACCAGACAAATCCTCGCGCAGATTCGCCCGAGGGACTGGTTTATTTCTCTCGATCTGAAAGACGCGTACTTTCAGATTCAGATCATACCCCGTCACAGGCCATTCTTGAGATTCGCCTTCGACGGTCAGGTATATCAGTACACCGTCCTGCCGTTCGGCCTGTCTTTAGCACCCCGTACATTTACGAAGTGCATGGACGCGGCGCTCCCTCCCCTGAGGCGTCAGGGGATGCGGATATTGAACTATCTGGACGACTGGCTGATTTTAGCACAATCAGAGGCGGAACTCGTGTCTCACAGAGCTGTGCTACTCAGTCATCTGGAAAGCCTGGGTCTCACGGTCAATTGGACCAAGAGCTCACTGCTGCCCCGTCAGTCAGCTTCCTTTCTGGGAATACAGCTCGACTCGGTGGCAATGACGGCTCGCTTATCAACACAGCGCGCGCGCCGTGTTCAGCGTTTGGCTGCGTCTTTCCAGAAAGACAAAGTGTTTCCCCTGAAAACGTTTCAGAGAATGCTGGGCTTTATGGCTTCAGCCGCAGCAGTGCTCCGGCTAGGTCTATTGCGCCCCCTGCAACGATGGCTCAACGCTCGTGTACATCACCGAGCCTGGGCTTCCGGCGGTTTCCGAATCAGAGTGACTCAGAGCTGTGTTTCAGCTCTGCAGCCCTGGTTAGTGACCGACTGGTATCACCGGGGAGTTACGATGGGAACTGTCTCGTACCGAAAAGTATCTCGACGGACGCCTCCAACCTAGGTTGGGGCGGGATATTCGAGGGCAGACCGGTCTTTGGCCTCTGGTCAGACACGGAGAAGCTCCTCCATATAAACTGTCTGGAGATGATAGCGGTCGAGTACACTGTGAAACACTTCCTCCCTTTTCTGCGGGGCCACCACGTACTGGTTCGAACGGACAACATGTCTGTGGTATCATACGTGAACCACCAGGGCGGCGTCAGATCCAGGACCCTCTGCGATCTGGCGGAACGCCTCCTCGTCTGGGCTCAGCACCACTTGCGCTCGCTCAGAGCCGCGCATGTGCCAGGACGCCTGAACGACGGACCGGACAGACTGTCCAGGAACAGCATTCCCCCCGGGGAATGGTCCTTGCACCCTCAGTCAGTCCAATTATTGTGGCACCGCTTTGGCAGGGCGAAAGTCGACCTATTTGCGTCAACAGACAACGCCCATTGCCCAAGGTTCTTTTCGAAGAACGAGGACGCTCTGGCCCAGACATGGCCCAGATGCCCATTATACGCGTTCCCTCCGGTCTCAATGTTACCACAGGTAATCAAGAGAATCAGGGAAATGCGTCATTCGGTGCTCCTCATAGCCCCCCGATGGGAGAACCAGACGTGGTTCTCGGAGTTGGTGCGGCTGTCAGACTCAGCCCCATGGCCGATCCCGGTGAGGAAAGACCTACTTTCCCAAGCCGGCGGGTCGATTTGGCATCCTCATCCAGATCTATGGTCTCTGCATGCATGGATAATCAACGGGTACCCGTTGCTTTGCCAGAAGGGGTCGTGAACACGATCACGCAATCTAGAGCCCCCTCTACCAGGCGGCTTTATGCGTCTAAATGGTCTGTTTACTAAATGGTGCACGGGCAAGGGCCTGCAGCCACAAACGTGCAGAGTTTCGTGGGTGCTTTGCTTCCTTCAAGAGATGTTGGACAGGGGCAGGTCCCCCTCCACACTCAAAGTATATGTCGCGGCCATCGCAGCGTTCGCCGAGTCGACGCGCGGCCAGGCGATAGGAAGGAATGAGCTCATCATCCGCTTCCTTAGAGGAGCCAGGAGGATGAATCCCCACGGCCCCCCTCGGTTCCTATCTGGGATCTTTCCCTGGTCTTAGAGGCCCTGAAAGCACATCCCTTCGAACCGTTACACTCTGTGGATTTGAAGTACCTCGCGTTCAAAACCGTGTTTCTGATTGCTCTGCATCAGTTTAACGTGTGGGTGACTTACACGCGCTCTCTGTGAGCGCTGCGTGCCTCGAGTTTGGACCTAATGACTCTAAAGTCATCCTTAAACCGAGACATGGTTATGTCCCCAAAGCGATCGGTGCCCCGTTCAGAGCACAGATCATTCACTCTCAGCTTTGCCGGCATCAGGCAGCGAGGTCGACGCGAACCTCCTTTGCCCTGTCAGAGCGCTGAGAATTTACGTCACGCGCTCCGCCGCCTTCAGGCGCTCGGAGCAGCTTTTTGTTTCGTTCGGTGGGCGCACCCAAGGTCTCGCCGCCTCGAAACACAGCCTATCCAGATGGATAGTGGACGCTATTGCTGTGGCTTACGCGTCAAAAGACCTGCAATGCCCCTTGGGCGTTAGAGCTCACTCCACCAGAGGCATGGCCTCTTCGTGGGCTTGGTCCAGCGGGATTTCTATTCATGACATTTGTACGGCGGCAGGCTGGGCCTCCCCGTCTACATTTGTTAGGTTCTACAACCTAGAAGTCCCCACCCTGCAGGCTAGACTTCTTTCAGTCTAAAAAAAAAAAAAAAAAAAAAGTCCTAGCGACTCACTTGTGAACTGCGCTACGAGGGTAGATGTGTTCAATATAAGACCGGCGGTGCCGCTCTGTATGTATATCCCCTCATAAAGTGCTTATGTACAGGTGCGAGCCCACTCTGTTGGCCACCTAAATTCTCACTTATGCATGTCCCCCGGGGCGTCCCCCCCTGGGATTCATATAGTGACTGCTTAAGCGCACACGGCGTTGACAAAGGGTTCCCGGTGCGTACTTTCAGTACGCAGTACGAGAGAACCTCTCGTAAGAGAACGTACTCGGTTACCTAACGTAACCTCGGTTCTCTCTAGAAGAGGGAACGAGTACTGCGTTCCCTGCCGTGTCGCGCAACGAGCTCATTTCGCTTCAAGCGATCAAAATCAAGTGTTTAGCAGCCTGACTTCCCCTTATATACGCTAAGCCACCCCTATTTTGGCGGGCTATGACGCGTGAGGGCGCGAAGCTAGATAGCCCGCTCTAGGTCTGACTGCTGCTGCACTGCGTTTACAATATATACAAATTTAAGGATAAATTTTGGCTTCAATATCTCGAGCAAAGAGACTTTACCCGGTGCGTACTTTCAGTACGCAGTACTCGTTCCCTCTTCTAGAGAGAACCGAGGTTACGTTAGGTTACCGAGTACGTTTTTTGTCATTGCATGCATGTAAAACTGTTGTTGGGGACTCCCAAAACAACATTAGGAACATTTTAAATGTCATAATAGGTGCCCTTTAAGGCCAAACATAAGTTATTGAGGCCAAACATTTAAAATGACATCGGGCATTCCCCCGTTTATCACGTCACTTCACCACGTGACAGCAGCAAGCAGACTCCGATTGGTTAACGCGGCGCGAATTGACGCAGAAGTTCAGATTTTTCAACTCGGGCGGCAGACGCGAATTCGCGTCAAACGCGTGAATGCACAAAAAGCACTATAAAATCATTCGCGCCAGACGCTCAATTCGCGCGAACTTGACGCGCGAATGGGGCGTGTTCGCGTCTACCGCGCCGCACTCTACGCCTCTCACGCCGGTTTCACACCGCAAGCGTCAGCGGCGCGTGAGCTGCGCGTATTTTTTTCGGCGTCCATGTTATTCAATGAGTGCTTTCACACCGCACGCAGAAGCGACGCGGCAGCGCGTAGCAGGAGCAGAGCAGGAACAGCAGTGCCGCAATAGTTTCGGCGCCCAGTCTATTTTTAACGCGCCGCTTACGCTGAATTAAAGTGACTATGCATTTTCCATGGCCAAAACACACAGCAGTTTCACCCAAAAAGCACATTGATGAGATCTCTTGTGTTTTAAACAGTCAATCAAATTACCTTCATCAATTTAAAATTAAATGTCCAAAACAAAATTGTTGACCAAACTACAAAAACAAGTTTAATCGATGTATACTGCCAGTTTACAGATTAATTTAATATATGTATGTATATACACACACATACATACATACACACATATTATATATATATATATATTGCCATAAGCATGTCATGCTGACAATCAAATAAAAGCACATGGTGTCAGGCGTGGTCGAGTGCACCTGAAAATATAACTATGGACGACACTCGTCTCATTGTGGAGGAGAAACGTTCAATTATTTATGATCCAAGAAACATACTTTATAAAGACTCACAGGCAAAGGAAAAGGCATGGGAGGAAGTTGCAGTGGCTCTTGGTGCAGATGGTAAGTTTTTAAGTTTTTTTTGACAAGTTTAAATGAAGAAAACCTTTCTCCAAGAAACAACAAATTTATTAAATTACCCATTATAGAGTAGGTTACTCTGTCTGTAGCTACACACGCCGCGGTTCAGTTTCGCGTGTCAAACGCTGTGGAAGCAAAACGCGCGTGTCCTGCTTCCGGTTCCTATTTCTGCGACGTCGCGGCTGACAAATCCGCCCACACAGACGGGATGGATATGAATTTCCCTATGAACAAGATCGAATAAACTGATTGTCATATGAAGAAATTACACTGGTTATGAGTACACATTATTTATTTTTAGTTAAAAATAGGTCACTGTGCCAGAAGCAATAATGGATTACCTCAGATTTTGAAAGCATATAATATAGCGTTCAAACTGAATTCTATGCAAACATACAACTGTACTTCTTAACAAAATTAGTCAATGAGTATATTTTGTTAATGTTTTGATTTTTAATAATGTTATTTCTTGATTTGATTATATCCTTACCCATTTCCAATGCGAGTGCGGGCCAGCAGTGCGCTTTCACAGAGAGACTCCGCCCACACGCTGTTCTGAATGGCTGTGATTTTTTGATTGACGTGTGGCGTCTCACAGTCGCGTCGCGTCTAGTGTGGACAGACACACTTGCTGTCGCTGGAATTTTATCGCGTCGCGTGTAGTTAGGACACGATGTGAAACCGGCGTCATTCGCGCCGCAGGATTTTTTTTACGCGCGCAACGCGTCTTTGCAACATTGAAATCACTCACACCTGACGCGCTATTCGCGTCCGGTGTGAACACACCATTAACATTGAAATCACTCGCACCTGACGCGCTATTCGCGTCTGGTGTGAACGCACCATTAGTGCATTTTTGGGAAACGCGCGTGGAATTGCCGCGAGCGTTCGTAACCTTGCACGTAGAAAGCGCTCAGCTAAGATACATCGTTATCGGGAAACCCGGCCCAGGACTAGTCACGTGTGTTATGCGCATTGTTCAAATTTAAACAAGTACAACACCTTTTGGGAAATTAACATTTCTTTGGAAAATGTATCTATGATGCATTTCAAAAAATATGATGCTGAAATTCTTGTTGGAATTTCACTAGTACAAAATAGGCTACCATAGACAACAGCCTTAAGTAGCCTTTTACAAAAAAAATTTTTCAAAATATTAAAATGATAAATACATAAATAATTAAAAATATATTGCAGTAGGCCTAAGTGTTTATAAAGTACATACATTTTAAACACACTAAAATCTTAATCATTTAGCTATGTTCTTACACAAAAATGTACTTAAGTAAGAGCAACATAAGCATGTTTTCTTTAAATACACTAAAACTTCACTATATGGTTGTGTTTAGCATATTTCTTAAAAGTGTAACTAAGCATATATTTAAAGTACTTCTAGTAGCCTACACTTTTTAGAAATATATTTAAAGTATGCTTGTAATTAGCATATTTATTAAAAGTATAATTAAATATATATTTATTACCAATGTACTACTAGTATACTGTTTAGAAATATATTTAAAGTATGTTTTTAATTAGCATATTTATTAAAAGTATACTTAAATATATATTTATTACCAATGTACTACTAGTATATTTTTTTGGAAATATATTAAAAGTATGCTTGTGTTTAGCATATTTCTTAAAGGTAGGGTAGGTAGGATTTATATAAAAACTTTTTACCAAATTTGATTAAACTTTCTATATATATCAATGCATAATTAAAATGTAAGTACTCTGATAAAAAGAGTATAAAAATCGAGTGACTCTAGACCGTTTAATCTTCATTAAACACAGCTCATTATTTCCATTCGGGACGAATCACAGGATTGGCTTGCGCGACTGTCACTCGACGTCGCCATGACTACCGCCGTTATTACTGGCTCTGCCCACGTGCGCGCAGTCGCGCACCCGTTTTTAGGTGGGAGTGAATGGAATTAATGAGCTGTGTTTAATGAAGATTAAACGGTCTAGAGTCACTCGATTTTTATACTCTTTTTATCAGAGTACTTACATTTTAATTATGCATTGGTATATAAAGACAGTTTAAACAAATTTGAATAAAAGTTTTTTTTCGACAATTCTGACCTACCCTACCTTTAAAAGTATAATTAAGCATATATTTATTACCAATGTACTTTTGGTATATTTTTTATAAATATATTAAAATGCAATTCAATGTATTTTAAATGCACTTTAAATAAGCATGTTGGAAATACAAATGTATTATAAACATACTATTTGAATTTCAAATATATTTTAATACATTTAATACTACGTCTTTTTCACCATGGGGAAATTCAGATATGAATATTATAAATTCTGAAATTACAAGAACAATTAGTTGAGTCTACGTTTTTTAAATAACACAACATTGAAATTTTAAAACCACAAAAAAACAATGTTGAAAATTTAAATATGAGATAAGATCAATTAAATTACATTACTGCCATCTATCGGCGTTTGGCCAATACTGTTGTAAGCGACTCATATCACACACAAAGATTCAGTTCATGGACTGTATATTCCACAAAGCAGGTTATGTGACCCGGCCTGGGTATGTTTAAGGATAAATAAGCGGATAACCTCAACTTTCGGTTCCAAAAACAGAGGTAAATTTCAAGGTAGCAAGTGCAATTCTGAACATAACCTGCTCCGGATCAGGATCTGTTCCATGCGTGCTCAATTGATGAGGCTCCAGTGGGCGTGACAGATTGAGCACAATATTATATAATATATCGAGAGATATATATAAAGTGCTATTAAAACAAGGTAATGTTAATTTTATTATAATATAGCTATATAATTCTCATCTCACAAATCGTTGATCTGCATTCAGACGTTTGTTTTTATTTTTCCATCAGGATGTTTTATGCTATATTTCTATATAAAAGGCATGATAGCCTATACGATATAGACTATCTTGGCTACCTTTCAAGCAATGTGGAAGCAAAATTACTAAACAAAAAATAAACTTATACAGCCATGTTATCTTTGCAAGCACATACTGTTATTTGCTTAGTCTTTCTTTTATATTATATTAGCATCAGACTAACAATATAGTTCTTATTCACAGTGATTAAAGTGAAAAGATTGAAAATGATTGCACAACCACCAAATAGGTGGCAATATGCACTATGTAAATCAGCATTTAACAAAAGAAGAAGAAAGAAGTAGCACGCTTTTTCTTAGTATCTGTTTCCATGGCTCTATTCGTCGCTCTGTTGAGAATGTCTGGTGTTATAACCGTGAACATATCTGAGTTGGATGAACTTTATTGACCAACAGGCAGAACCATAAAAATAATTTAAACTTTCCTTTGAGTCTGGCTTAGGCAAAGAAAGCAAAGCCAATGTGACCTTGGCTTTAAGCCAAAGAGATTATTTATTTATTTTTGAGTTTCTATTGAAACATAGGCTATATCTATAAATCTGTTATCTGTTGTTATACAACTTTTAAAGAAAAACATGATGAATAGGCTACCCTAATTGGTACAATGGTATGATGTTTTTGTACGGGGACGCTGTTGGTCTTTGTCACTGTGTACGTCTGGCACAATAATACACAGCTGTGTCTTGAGCTTGCATATTCTTTCCCTGCAGTGTTATTGTGTTACTGGAGGTGTCTCTGGTGATGCTGAACTTGCTTTTCAGTGAATCCTTGTAGTATAAGCTTCCATCAGTGTCGATCAATCCAATCCATTCCAGAGCTTTTCCTGCAGGCTGACGAATCCAGCCTGTACCAGAGCTAGTAACTGAATAGGAGACTTTACAGCTGATAGTTAGAGCGGCATCAGGACGGACAGTCAGAGACTCAGGCTGAGTGAGTTCATATGAATCAATACCTGTATGAGGAAAACATAATACAAAGTCATTTAATTTAATGACTATCAACAAACCTTCATCAAAATCTCCAACAAAATTCTTAAAAGTTCTGAAATGATGCTCAGAAAAATAACTTACAGTTTACACTTGCCAGAAGCAAGACTAAAACGGCAGAGAACATGGTGACGTTTTCAGGACAAATTGAATGAAAAGGAGCAGTACTTCCCTTCCTCTAGAGATCAGATGAACTGACTCATCTCCTTGTCCACTAGTTGAATAAGAAAAGAAAAATTTACATATAGATTTAGTTGTTGTTGTTGTTGTTTTACATATATTAGCTTTTCCTTTAGTTTAATGACATCAAAATTATACTTTTTAAAAACAAACATTTGTAGAATATCAGTAAAATTATTTTGAGCTGATGAGTCATGGCCTGAAATATTGACTTTTTGTTGATACAAATAATGCTTTATTAGTTTCTGTTAATGACAGTTTACAAATTATTTATTAGGTAGGTAATTCTTGTTTTTACAAATGATTTGGTGTACATACATTTTAATGTCATCAAATGAATATCAGCTGTGAATGATGAACATTTTATATCGCTTGTGAACCTTTGAGGACAAAATGATAAATACCCTAATGTTAATATGATGATGTTTTTGTACGGGGACGCTGTTGGTCTTTGTCACTGTGATTCTCTGGCACAATAATACACAGCTGTGTCTTGAGCTTGCATATTCTTTCCCTGCAGTGTTATTGTGTTACTGGAGGTGTCTCTGGTGATGCTGAACTTGCTTTTCAGTGAATCCTTGTAGTATAAGCCTCCACCAGTGTCGATCAATCCAATCCATTCCAGAGCTTTTCCTGCAGGCTGACGAATCCAGCCTGTACCAGAGCTAGTAACTGAATAGGAGACTTTACAGCTGATAGTTAGAGCGGCATCAGGACGGACAGTCAGAGACTCAGGCTGAGTGAGTTCATATGAATCAATACCTGCATCAAATGAAATAATACCTGTCAGTAAAATGGCATGAAGTTTAAAGACCGGTAACGACAGCTTCTCTCTTTTTTTGCAACAAAATAATGTATCGCACAGAAAAGTATACTAAACTTACAGGATACTACAGCCAGAAACACTAAAGATGAAGAGATCATGGTGTGTTTTTCACGGCACAGTTTGAATGGACTTCCCTCCCTCTAGTGATCAGATGAATGTAGAAACTGACTCATGCCTGCTGTTTAAATATGCAACTGATGATTTACATAAACAACATACAGAGTAACTAACCAACTCTGTATGCTAAAAAATATTTATGTTACATTCATATAATTTATTGCTTTCGTTAGAGAATTTTATGACATCAAACTTGTTTTATCAAGATTTTTTTCTCTACTTGACATTTTAATTTTTAATTCTAAATATTTCATTTTACATCTACTTTAATTCTTTTTCAGGGGTTGATATAACTTATATTGTAATATTGGATAGCAACAATAGCAGTAGGTCAGTAAGCACGGTTCTGTTGGACCTGCATCAGACAGTCTAAAGGCCTCGCTTTTACCTGTAATAATGAAGCAAACTTAAATGGAAAATAGGGGTGGAAATCCCTTGAATTATAATTAATATAATTTTTTTTATATGTCAGGGTTTTTTTAAAATACTTTTCATTCAAGATGTTTTAGAACAGAACTGCGTGTAGTTCATTACTGTATTCGCTCTCATGCACAGTAAGATGCTGATATTCATTATTCTATTCTGCCCTTATAGAGTCACTTTCACTTGTAGACTCCTGGAAGAGTTTCTGGTTACCTGAAACATACTTTTTAGTTTGTCACTGTAAAATGTGTAGCCAGCCACTACCACAAATCTACATATCAAAAAATGTGTGTTACGGTAAAGAAGTCAGATATACATTTGTGCTGTGTAATGTTTGAGCATAGTGTACTTCACTGTAAATTTAACCGTATGCTGTGACAGTAAAAAGTGATGGTATATCTTCTCATTAGTCTATTTTCAGGATTTTCTATTCTCTGCTGCCACCTGTTGAACTCTAGCAACAAGAGATGAAACATTCAGTGTTTTTTGTTCAGCCGTGCAATAACTTTGTGTCACTGTGTTTCTTTTGCACAGTAATATGTGGCTGAGTCTTCTGTTGTCAGGCCTGACAGTTTCAGATATGCCATATTCTTTGAATTATCTCTAGTGATTTCAGTTCGTCTATTGAAGGATTCTGCGTAATCATGTCCGCTGCCATCACTATAAACACGTCCAATCCACACAAGAGGTTTTCCAGCTTGTTGTCTGATCCAGTGCATGCTACAGCAGTCAAAGCTGAACCCAGATCCTCTACAGGACAGAGTCAGAGTTTCTCCAGGCTTTTTCTGAACCAGGCTTTCAATGGACTCCATATTTTGACATTTTATCCCTAAAAGGAAGATGGAAAAGACTGATTTAATTTGAAATATGTATTAGAGCTGATAATAGAAATGTGTCTCATGAGAAAACTCACGGTATACGCTGAATGAGAGCAGCAGTAAGCAGAGTACATTCTTCATCTTCAAAGTGGTGATGTAACGCTCCAGATCCAATCAGAAGCACATAAATACTAAGCAAACATACAGGATTGTTTGGATTTGCATTGGGAGGGTCACAAGGTACAATCATGATTGAAGAGCCAAATTATTTAACAGTATGACGTGAATGTGAACACACACCTTTCCGTTCACTGTCTAATACAGAATTCTCTGTAAATGGGACACAAATTAAGAACTGTATTTTCTTCATTTAACTTTCTGTTTGTTGATGGTGCCATATCCACACATGTGCTCATGCTGTTTGCAGTATTAACTAGATAACATGATATATCCATGCTGCTTGAATTGAACTGAATCAACAGAAAAGAGAATCAAGAAAAAAAATAGTAATCTGATGTGGGAACAGGTGCATGTCAATGTGTGTTAAACAATGTTGTATCCATATTTTCCCATTGATGAAAAATGTTTAGAATTCACACTTTATTACCTATTTTGATCAGATAAATTAACTAATCAATACATTCAGTAAATTCTTAAAATTCTTCTACATTGCAGAGTAAATAAAAAAAGTATAAAAAAATCTATCTAATTTCTGTAAGCGTTTAATCTAGTCATCATGGTTAACACAAAATGTTAGGATTGTTAGGGGGGGGTAACAGTTAACGGACCCGAGACCAGATATGATGAAAGAAGACCAGGAGTCGTGAGGTTCAATCAAAAAGATAAAAAATTACTGAAAAATAGTTTGCAGTTTCATTATAGAGCGAGGGTCAAAGTCTCACGAGGAGGTCGCAAGTCAACTCTCCCTTACACAAAAATCATACACCAATTATACCATTTTGCAAGGGCAAGCATGCATCGCATCATCATACATCTGATTGGCTAAGAGAACATGTGAGCAGATATAGAGAGCCTAAGTCCCTCCCCTTCCGGTCGACCACCATGGGACCTTATTTCGGAAAAATATTGTATGGTAGTCAATGGCGAGAGACAACAAATATTTTGATCTCGTTTGAATTGTGCCCTGAATTACACATATGATGTTTGTCAATTTAAAAGATACATTTTAAAGTCAAGAAAGTCGCAGTTTGATGTAAAACTGTTGAGGTATAAGACTGTGAAAATACGTAATTACAAAGACTACAAACCCAGAAGGCGCACATGCGACGTCATACCTTTTCTCTCAATGAATGAAGCTAACTTTACTGAAGCTAACGTCTGTCATTTTTTCTATAGTCTTACATTATAATCCTAACGTTACGCCGTCATGCCTGACTCGTGTTTTGAGCCAGAATACACACATACGAGCAACGGATCTTGTGACGTAGGCTACATAGTGCGAGACGAGAGATGTAGTTCATCGAGCGATTTTCACATACAACTAAACGTTACTCTTCTGTTTTATGACAAACTGCGACTTTCTTGACTTTCATATTTACCTTTTAAATTGACAAACATCATATGTGTAGTTCAGGGGACAGTTCAGACGGAATAAAAAGATAAGTTATCTCTCGCCATTGACTTCCATACATATTTTTTCCGAAATAAGGTCCCATGAGCCGGAAGCGGAGGGGCGGGACTTAGGCTCTCTATAGGTGCCTATCGCCATTAGTTAGGATAGCTGTCGCCGATCCTTAGATTTAGGTCAGTGTTGACCTCGCAGGTTAGAAGAGAGCGCCGATGCGGCTGAGCGTTGTGTCCCAAATGCCTACGTAGAAAGTCAAACGCACACACACAGAACACCACCAAATAACATCACATCAAGGCCGAAGAGAGCTTGAGCTCCGTATTATCAACAGTTACCCAAAACATAGCGATAACATTTAGGCTACTCCTCAGGAAGAAAGGCAGAGAAATGGCATTGCTCTAGAGAAAATATACATGAAAGAATACATTTAATACAACATGTAAAGCATTCAAAAGGATAGCCTATAGAAATATATATATAGGCTATAACTGAAGAGACCAGGGATTTTGACCAACCCTTCAGGATAAACACAAAATCTTACACTTTTATGAACTAGTGTAATATGTTTTTTTTTTTTAAGGATAGAATTGCTGTACTGAATTTTTAATATATTAAATGCCTTTATTTGTATTATGATGTTAGTTTTGTATGGGGACGCTGTTGGCGTCTCTCACTGTGCTTCTCTGGCACAATAATACACAGCTGTGTCTTGAGCTTGCATATTCTTTCCCTGCAGTGTTATTGTGTTACTGGAGGTGTCTCTGGTGATGCTGAACTTGCTTTTCAGGGAATCTTTGTAGTATAAATCCCCATCACTCCAGATCACTCCAATCCATTCCAGAGCTTTTCCTGCAGGCTGACGAATCCAGCCTGTACCAGAGCTAGTAACTGAATAGGAGACTTTACAGCTGATAGTTAGAGCGGCATCAGGACGGACAGTCAGAGACTCAGGCTGAGTGAGTTCATATGAATCTACCTACAGGGGAAAAAATAATCATACAAAATTATTATTAACAAGCTTCATCTAAATCTGCATTTTATGTAAAAAAAAAAAACTTACAGTTTACACTTGCCAGAAGCAGGACTAAAACTGCAGAGAACATGGTGACGTGACATTGAATGAAAATGAGCAGTTCTTTACATGGAAAGGAATGAAAATGGAAAGTCTATGCTTGCTGTTACAGTATTTTTGAATTGCTAAAACACTAAAATCCATTCTCTGAACCCAATGCTCAGTGGCCTAACCCCATTTGTCGAATCAGTCACTTTGTAGGCAAAACCTTAAACAAGTTCAGGTAGTTAAGACACTGTTTGCAAATGTCATCCACTCTTTTTGCAAAACTCTAAACACATTCTTACTCACTAAAACACATTTTACACTGTGTTGCATAATGGTAAATACATGTGGCAAAAGTTAAACACAACTACAACACAGTTGTCATCGTTTACACACAACAACTCAAAATTGTTCACACTTGTTTCTAATGATGTGATCAAATCAGTTGTCTAAAATATAAGCCAGTACAGGTGGCCCAGGTACATTGAGTGTTGATACCACAATGGATGGAAACAATGTGAGAGGAAGAGGAGGAATAGGAGGAAGAGGAGGAAGAGGAGGAAGAGGAGGAAGAGTTCGAGTAAGAGGTGGTGGACGAGGAGGAAGAGTACAAGGACAACGAAGAGCAAGACCAAGAATAGTAATTTCAGATCAAATTCGGGCAACTGTGATAGACCATGTTCTTGTTCATGGAATGACAATGAGGGAAGCAGGACAAAGAGTACAACCCGAAAAGAGTTTTTCTCTGCGTGGCGATGGAAGGTCTATGACCGTAACCCATAAACAAGGGTAAATATTTTACAGGCAATGGATTAGGCCTGTGATGACATAGGTGTGGAGAGTTGTCCAGCTGGATCCGGCACACGAGAGGGTTCTTCCCACGTTGCCTAGGAAGGGACAACATTGCATGTGATGTGGACGAAGTCCTCTGGCCAGACCCAGCACGAAGACGGGATGCTGAGGCAGAATGAGTCTCTCATTGACTTTGATTTTGCAATTGCACAATATTTTGTGTAATACGCTTTTCATTTAGAGTTGTCTTTGTTGAAAATATGAAAAATACAAAAAATTCAATACTGTATTACTTGCAGTACTTACAGTATGCAATATATTTGCTGTACTGAGTTGAGAATTATTTACTTTTATTTATGGCAAAATTATTTTCTATATGCAATAAAAAAAATATATATCTGTAACCACATGCCCTGGACGCTGTGTTGTCAATTTTTTGATGTAGTGTCTAATGAATGCTGATGAGTGTTTATATATTGACTGGCTGTGTTTATGTTTTGAAAGCATTGTTTGATTTTGAGCACAGATCAAATGGTTTTGAGGCAAGTGTTTGATTTTGCCAGAAGAGTCAGGGGTTTTGTGAATGTAGTTTAAATACTGGGGTTTGTGTTTAAAGTTTTGAGAATATGGGTGAAGGTTTCAAGAAATGTGTTTTAGCAATTGTGAAATACTGTAATGACATACAGTTGGCTAGTAATCATGTTTCAAACCATTGTCAATAATCATTTAAATGGTTGTCATAATTGTAAAAGCCGGCTATTCGGCCCAACTTCCGGTCTCCAAATAGCCGGTAAAGGACGCGCGTGTTTCTGTCTTTCCAGCGTCTCAAAGGAATTTTGGTTAAATAAGACACATGTTCTCATATGCAATTATCTCGTTTTAATCTGACTCCATTAATTAAAAAAGGTTCAATGTGCAATAAGGTTATGTTTACACTTAAAATAGTTACAACATGGATAATGAGAATTTAAACCATTTGTACCCAGCATAAATGTAAAATGTTACCTGAGAGAGAGAGAGAGAGAGAGAGAGAAAGAGAGAGAAAGAAAGAAAGAAAGAGAGAGAGAGAGAGAGAGAGAGAGAGAGAGAGAGAGAGAGAGAGAGAGAGAGAGAGAGAGAGAGAGAGAGAGAGAGAGAGAGAACACACATATCTGGAACATTGGGATCAGGAAACCAAAACACAAAGTAAATTACAATTCTATCGAACTCTGAAATCAAATTATGAACTGGAAGAATATCTCCAGAGTGTGAGAGACACAAAGCAGAGACGGATCCTGAGCAAATACAGGCTGAGTGAACACAGTCTCGCCATCGAGACCGGCAGACACAGAAAGAGCTGGTTACCCCGAGAGCAGAGAGTGTGTGTTCAGTGTAGGACAGGAGAGATCGAGACTGAGACGCACTTCCTCCTTCACTGTCACAAATACAGCTCAGTTAGAGACCTCTACTTCAGCAAACTCACTAATACAATACAGAACTTTACAGCCATGACTGAAGTAGAACAGGTCAAGATCATATTAGGAGAGGGACACACCGCAGCACTGGCTGCCAGATACGTGTGTGTGTGCCACAGCCTGAGAGACAGCAGGTGAACGTGTGTGTGTGTGTGTGTGTGTATGTCTGACCTCAGTGTGTTTCCCTACTGTCCACTACAGTGACCCTCAGTAATGTCTGTATGTGTGTGCATATGTTAAAACACTGTGGTATGAAATGTTCACACTATGTAATTGGTCACACTGTTCATTTGTACAATTAATTTAATTTGTACATTTAAATTTATGTTATAATATGTTATTATTTTGATGTGCTTATAATTATTATATGTATTCCAAGCTTTGGCAATATTGTATTGTGTACAGTCATGCCAATAAAGCAAT
Source organism: Phoxinus phoxinus (assembly GCF_949152265.1). Taxonomy (NCBI): domain Eukaryota; kingdom Metazoa; phylum Chordata; class Actinopteri; order Cypriniformes; family Leuciscidae; genus Phoxinus; species Phoxinus phoxinus. The sequence goes on from NC_136876.1 coordinate 30,034,377, forward strand.
TTTTGAATTTTGAATTGAATTGAGAGAGAGAGAGAGAGAGAGAAAGAAAGAAAGAGAGAAAGAGAGAGAGAGAGAGAGAGAGAGAGAGAGAGAGAGAGAGAGAGAGAGAGAGAGAGACTTTCTCTCAACACCAGCCCAGCATCCAGAGCAAAGAGACAGAAGAACATTTGCAGTCCTGTTTTGTCGTTTCTCCCCCGACCATGTCACTAGCACCCAGGTGTGAGACATTCAAACTGACCAATCAGATGATCACAACCTCCCTATTGTCCCAAACATCTGGCCTACAGGCCTATATCCCTAGCACTGCTGTGCTGGAAATGTCTGAGAGAAAAGCAAGTGTCTTTGTTGGTTGGAAATAATCTTGGATTATTTCAAACCTTACATAATAAAACAATTTTGTTGAGAAAATGTCCTCTAACATTTTTAAACAATTTTTGACAGGAGATTTATTAAAATCGTGCATTAAGTGTCACAGTGTCTGGTGGTTCCCTGGGTTTAACATTAGAGGTCTCAGTTTTCACGGTGTCTAGGCATTTTCACTACATTTCCCATAATCCTGTCTGTCACTGATTGGACTGGTTGTGAGTACGGATTACCCTAATAAATAATACTGCGCCTGGACCTTACCTGTTCCTGTGTGTGTTCGTGACAGAAGGACTCCGTCACACACAAGGATCCAGCGGTATGTTCGCCAACTTCTCTGCCCCAGTCACCGAGCGGGAGAGGAGAGAGCGTTTTGAGGGAACCCGTCTGGTCATTTTTCGTGGGACCCGGGGAGGTCGCAGAGGAGTGGTTGGTCGAGAGGCAACCCAACACCACTCTCCACCATGGTCCCCCTTCGACTCTGGGCTGGTGAGGGACAGGTTGGAGCCACCGTCTTGCCGTCATAGACGGAGAGGGGGTAGGAGACGCAAGTCTGCCAGTCCGGAGACTGATCTCACCCCAGAGGTCGTGCCTGTGCAGCCCGCTATCATCCCAGAGGCCGTCCCTGTACAGCACGCTGTCATCCCAGAGGTCGTGCCTGTGCAGCACGCGATTGTCCCGGAGGCAGTGCCCGAGCAGCCCGTTGTCGTCCCGGAGGTCGTCCTGGAGCAGCCCAGCATCAGTCCTGCCACGACCAAGAAAGCTGTCTTCCTGTTCCACGTATTGGCAGTTCTGCATGCATGGAGGAAGCATGTCGTCCCAGAGGCAGTGCCCGAGCAGCCCGCTGTCGTCCCGGAGGCAGTGCCCGAGCAGCCCGCTGTCGTTCTGGAGCAGCCCACCATCAGTCCTGCCACGGCCAGGAGAGCTGTCTTTGGGTTTTACGCATTGGCGGTTCTGCACGCTTGGAGGAAGCACTTGAGTTCCGCCCAGCCAGAGACTGTTCACGTTATGTCTGCCCAGCCAGAGACTGTTCCTGAGCCTGTGTCTTCAGACAAGATGGCCGCTACAGAGATTGTTCACGGCACGTCTGCCAAGCCTGAGCTTCACGTCACGTCTGCCGAGCCTGAGCCGGTGGTGTCTGTTCCAGTTCCTGAGCCGGTGGTGTCTGTTCCAGTTCCTGAGCCGGTGGTGTCTGTTCCAGTTCCTGAGCCGGTGGTGTCTGTTCCAGTTCCTGAGCCGGTGGTGTCTGTTCCAGTTCCTGAGCCGGTGGTGTCTGTTCCAGTTCCTGAGCCGGTGGTGTCTGTTCCAGTTCCTGAGCCGGTGGTGTCTGTTCCAGTGCCATGGCCATCTCCTCCCTGGCCGCCCGAGGGGTCTTCTCCGCCCTGGCCGCCCGAGGGGTCTTCTCCGCCCTGGCCACCCGAGGGGTCTTCTCCACCCTGGCCGCCCGAGGGGTCTTCTCCGCCCTGGCCACCCGAGGGGTCTTCTCCACCCTGGCCGCCCGAGGGGTCTTCTCCGCCCTGGCCGCCCGAGGGGTCTTCTCCGCCCTGGCCGCCCGATGGACTGACGTCTCCGCCCTGGCCGCCCGATGGACTGACGTCTCCGCCCTGGCCGCCCGATGGACTGACGTCTCCGCCCTGGCCGCCCAATGGACTGTCGGTTTCGCCCTGGCCGCCAGCTAAGTCGACACCCCTTGTTCCTGTTCCCCTCCATGGACCTGGCCCCCCATCCCACCCCCTGATCCTCCACCTTTCCACCTCCCGCCTGGACTCTTGTTTTGTTTGTTTCTTGTGGTCTTGGAGCGTCTGGTAGCCGCTCCGTAGAGGGGAGGTTATGTCACAGTGTCTGGTAATAACACATTATAAGCAATGGTTGTTTTATTTAACAATAAAAATTTAATTGTATGTATCTCCCACTCAGAAAGCCATATTTGTCATCCTCCATCATTATGTCTTGAGTGGACATAACAGCTTAATGTTTTCTCTTACACATTCTGCCATTTCGTTTATATATATATATATATGTCCTTCAATAACTCACAGTTTAGGTTGAACAAAATTAGTATTAAGAGTATATTCTTCATCTTCATCTCTATTTGATGAGACTCAGCATCACTCAACTAAGTCAGCAGCATATAAATACTTGTATCATAATGGATTTATAATTTGCATAATGAGGAAGTGATGGAAGATCACTGAGATGATAATTAGCCACGGTTACAAAGATGATAACCAGAATCCAATGTAAGGGCATCTTAACATTGATTATATTTCTAAATTGTATTATTTGAGAAATTTTTATATCTATATATTTTGTTTTCAATCACTTAAAAGACCAAACCTAATATAATATGATAGAATGTTTGTAAAGTGAACTTTATCCAGTGTAAGAACCATAAAAATGTATCAAGATGTTGATACTGTAGAATGTCTGAGAAGGTGTTTAAAAGAAAATATTCTATGATTGTGAGTCCCTTTTCTTGTTGACTTTATTTGGATTCTACTGCCACCTACTGACACAAATGATAACTGCAGTTTTACACCGTATGTGTGTTTTTACTGTTTTAGTATTATTTGCACACAGGTTCATGACACTGTGCTTCTCTTGCACAGAAATACACAGCCGAGTCCTCTTCTGTCAGTCCAGACAGTTTCAGATACACCATGATTTTCGAATTGTCTCTAGTAATTTCTATTCGTCCCTCAAGACTTTTGGCATAGTCATGTCCTTGTCCATTACTATAGACACGGCCCATCCAAATCAGAGCTTTCCCAGGTTGCTGTCTGACCCAGTGCATGTGGTAGCTTCCGAAAGAAAATCCTGATCCTCTACAGGAAAGACTCAGAGTTTCTCCAGGCTTTACCACTGATTCAGAAGAAATTGACTCCATATTCTGACATTTCACTCCTATTGAAAAATAAAACAGAAATAAGAACACAACAATTTCTACTGTACAATATGAGATGGTATAAGGGTTCACATTATACGACACACACTTGCAAAGGCCAGTAAAAACAGAAGGTAAAGCAGGTTGTTGGACATGTTTGAGTCAATGAAGAGAGCTCGTATGAGAAGCAGAGGAGGACTGATCATTTATATCCAAGTCAATTGTAGGATGGTGACGTCACATAGATTTAAAAAAAAGACAAATTGCTGTTACAAAATATTTAGACTACATTTTATTGACTTGTTATTGGGAGTATGCCGTTAAAATGAAAATGTTGGATTTGTTGACATGTATTTCTAATATAATTTTTACAATCTAAATACTTTTATGAATAATGATTTCACATGGCATCATTTTATACAAGCTGTTCAATTCTTCAATTTAAAAAACTGTTCATTCTTGTTTGCCTACTTAAATCTCAAAAGGTGGAAGCCACTTATTCAAACTATAGATTAATTCAACAACAGCCATTTAGGGACTGACAAGTTATCATTGTGTAATGATAAGGAGATAAAAGAAAGAAAGAAACCAAACAATATGGGTTTGTTTGGCCTTTAGCGAGAAAACAGCTTCATTCACCCTATGACCATCATTCAAAAGTAACAAGGAGTTTTCCCTTTTTGTCAAACTATTCACTGACACAATAAATGTCAGTTTCAGATTTTTTAAAGATATATTATGTAAATTTACATTACAAATATAATTTCAAAAGATTACATTTCTCTAGTCTTTAAATGTCCAAAATGTGGAAGATGTTGTGTAATTTAGATTTTCAAATGACTAACTTTCAAACTATAAAATTATATATTAAGTAGCTATAATGCTGATCTTTTTATATTAAAAACAGTTTTTTAATATGAAATTTAACCTGAAAGAGAAGGCGTATCATTTCATGAAAATGACACAAACACAACCATATGATAATGCAAAAAGAAAGTTTCAGCCCACTCGAAGGAGTCAAAATGAAAATTCTCTGGGGCAAGTCCCGAAACCATGTCTACCCAAGAGAATATATGGCCAAAGCTTATTACAGCTCACTGAAACACCCTTAAAACTAGTGAACCTTTCAAGCGTTAAACCGACTCATTTTGATAGTCAAAACATCAACAGCTGTGCCATGCACCTGTGCATAAGCTCTTTTTTTAACATGGTATTATTAGTTTTTTTTTTACATATTAGTATATTTTGATGGATTTTAAAAGAATGTGCATTAAAAAAATTATCTGTAGAAAAACCCATTAAAATCCTAAAAATTTGTAAATAAAAATAAAAACATTAAATAAAATAGAAAAAAAATACATAATTAGCCTTTAAGATGCAACATAGGCTAATGTAAAATCACGATTAATTTCCAGTATATAGCATGGACTGAAATATCCAAACATACACTGGTCAAGCAGTTTTATAATATTATAATTAAAAATCATAAAAAGAGGCTTACACTTTTTACCCTTAAAGTGTGTGCATAGAACAGTCATTAGCTTTTACACATTTAAAACAAATAAAAAATTTAATTAAAAAACACTTAAATTATTTTTTGAATATCCTTTTTTTATATTTATATGATTTGATATATATTTTATAGAGACCATAGTGGTCACATTATTCACTTCCTTTCAATAATTGATCACACAAACAATGAATTGGCTACTTTTTGTTACATTTGATTTAATCTTAGGCCTAGCCTACTTACAGTTTTTTACAATTGCTATGACAGTTTTTTCAATACATTTAACAAGTTTCCTAAACTCTTAACACGGTTAGCACAACATCAGTCTTTGTAGGCTATACAATTAACACATTTCTTGTTGCTTTGACACAAAATGCATACAGTTAACACAAATTTAAAATGCTTGAACTTCTTTTACACACAAGCTCAACCAATACCAAAACAATGTAATTTTACTGCCAAATTTACAAATGCTTTCACACTGTCAGAACAGATAACATCATGTTCTAAACATAACTTAGGCTTAAGTCAAAGTGAACAGCTGTTCATATTGTGAATTGAAACACAAATATATTCCCTTTATTTTATTCCATTGCTACTGAGAAACAGCTTATTGAAGTTATGCAAATATATAAATTACAGCTGATTCCAAAGCACACTCAGGTGTTGAGGTTCTTTCAATCGCATGACCATATGTTATAAAAGAGGACTCTTTGGGCTGATCGTGTGTGGAAAAGGAACAATATGGAGCAACACAAAGAAAGAAAGAAAGAAAGAAAGAAAGAAAGAAAGAAAGAAAGAAAGAAAGAAAGAAAGAAAGAAAGAAAGAAAGAAAGAAAGAAAGAAAGAAAGAAAGAAAGAAAGAAAGAAAGAAAGAAAGAAAGAAAGAAAGGGCAAGGACCAGGACAAGGGAGAGGTATATCTTGCTGTAATGTCCTTTTGCAAATAAAGTCTTTACTGCAGCAATTCTGTCTGTCTTTTTTCTTCTTCATAAACTGTACATAAAGCTACTCTGAGATGGTCATTAATTTTTTTTTACTGAATTTCTGCAGCAAAAGAAACTAAATGCATGCATTTACTAAACCCAACAAAACAAAAATGTAGAGAGGCTTCAAAAGAAACTACAGTGCAAAACACAATCTATGTTCAATACAATATATACTGTCTATTGTATAAGGGCCGACCTGACACATAACATAATGCAGTTTCTGTAATTTCAGCTGATGTTAGTGTTTTTTCCGTCATTGTGTTATGATTGACTAAATGTTCCTGTTGGAAGAGAACATGTGTTAGTGTTTTGAATAATTATTTGATTTTGAAACATGTTTGCAGTGTTTTGTTAGACATTGTGTATTGTGTTAGTGTATTATTGTATTTTGAAAATTAGTTTTGGAGTTTAGTTTACAATGTGTGATTTTGAGCATGAAATTAACCGTTTTGCCAATTGTGTTTTTTAGGTGTGTTGCTGTGTTAAGAGTAGGGAAAATTGTTAAATGTATTGAAAAAACTGTCATAGCGATTGTAAAAAACTGTAATGCACAAGCCAGCTTTAACAAAATAAGTCTTATTATGTACAAATTTAATAGGCTGCATTACAGTTTTTCTCGATTGCTTAAACACCATAACCAGGCTTTTGAACTAAAATTTCAAAACCATAATGCCATTTATCAAAAACACACCCATTTCACTAAACTATAAACACAAATCCCTTCATTTTTCATTGCCTACACCATGTGGTCATTTAGAAAGCACTAGTATTAAATTTTTTTCACTCAAGTCAGCACAGCTTCAGCTCAGTTAGCACACAATTCCCCAAGTGAAAACACTAAGAGTCAAAATTTAACACACATCAATCAGATCCTTCAGTAGATAGATAAAATGGCCCGAATCAGTTTGTTGAGTTTTGGAACAATGGATCCAGAAAGACATGAAGGAAGAGGTCGAGGAAGGATAGGAGGAGAAAGGGCAAGGGCAAGGGCAAGGGCAAGGGCAAGGGCAAGAAGACAAGCAGTCTCGGATGAAATTCCTTGTCCATGGTATGACTATGAGGGAGGCTGTGCAACGAGTACAGCCAAATTTGAGTCGCTTCACCGTCGCCTCCATCATCAGAAGCTTCAGGGAGGTGTGCTGGCAAACACATTTCTGTCACTGAATAAGAGACAAACATTTCCAATTGTCTTTGATGAGGTTTATTTTCTTGCAAGAAAAGGCCAGCAGTCATACAGTCACACATGTGTGACAGTGAAGGGAGAGCATCCTCTCTCCTTTATAGACTTGACTCCCAGAATGTTATCTTTAGGCCAATGATGGTATTTCAACCATACGTGGAACTCTTAGACTTGTTCATCATATTGTATCCTTGAGTGGAGGCCCTCCTGTCACGACCAACACTCAAACCATTCCAGTACAATTCCATATGAGAACAAGGTTTGTGTGTGCTCTTTTACTGTCATATGATGCTCACACACATCTTACTGTAAGTAAATATATAAAAAAAATTCAGAGGAGAGAGTAAAAAAAGAAGAAGAGTAAAACAGGAAATTTCTTTTTAGTTTTTGTGTGTGTTGTACTGTGTAGTACATGAATGAATAAAAATGTGCCAATGTATCCATTGGTTGTGTCTTTTGTGTTCATCATGTGAAAAGGTTTGTGAGGGGGGAACCACAAGCAACATAACTTACCAGTTTTGAAAATGTTGTTTTGAATTTTTTACACCAGTGTGTAAGACTATAGTGTGTGTGATTTTGATGGCTTGTGTGTCCGGTCTGAGGGCAAAGTTTGGTTTTTCAGCAAGAGTGAATGGTTTTGAGTGTAGACCTTCATTTTGACCTGAAAATAGGATGTTTGGGGAATTGGGTGAGACGTTATGGATTTGTGTTTACTGTTCTGAGAATATGAGGCATAGTTTCAAGAAATGTGTTTAAGCAATCAAGAAAAACTGTAACATATTAGTGATCAAAAATAGCTATATCAACAGTAGCCTAGCAAGTGCTAGATTCAATTTCTTCATATTTGGGGGAAATAATCGTTCACAGGTTTCCTGGTTTCTGCTTAAATAAACTATTATGTTTAGTTCCAAATGAGCTCCCTTTTTATATTACAGGCGTCCAAAAGCTTGCCCAACGTGTGTTGACCACTTCTCAAACTGCTGCATTTTGTTGATCTTAAATATCCACGTAGCCCACGCGACAACAATGTAACAACAATGTACACGCGCTGTGTGTGTGTGTGTGTGTGTGTGTGTGTGTGTGTGTGTGTGTGTAGTGTTAGTAGCCTATAGGCTAAAAAGCAGGTTTTTCGGGCTGCATTATCTGACTAAGATGCCAAACTCGACAAACTTGAATTTCTGAATGAAACGCGAAGACCCGGAAATAGTCTTCACGTGTTAGTGAAAAACACTGGTTGTACCAGTAAGAAGAGTTATTTTCTGAGAAAGGTAGGTTTGTACGATTATATTCATCCTCGTTATGTAAAGTTTGTCACACTTGGACGATCTTGTAAAGTGCTTCCGATTTATCATAAATGTTTTGTAGCATGTTGTGTTATTTAAGGCTCTTCTCTCTATTTTCCTTTTTATATTGCATGGTGGCTTTGGTAATGAGCAAAATGTAATAGCGATGTGTAAACATACTGTGCAGAGCTGAGAGACAAATTATTATTATTTAGCGACATGCTATAGAGACCTGATGTGCATCTCTCCCCTTGTGTTGTGGGATTTTTATTACAAAACAGTCCCTTCTATTAAATATGTGAGGTAGCTAAACATCGAAAGAATCTGGACTGGAGATAACTGTAGAAACAGAAAAGCGGGTAGAATATGAAATGAAACGAAATGGGCGAGGCTTCGCAGCCCGGAAGTTGTTTGACATTTGTGAGGAGCGAAATGTCTAAATAATAATTCGCCTATTTTAAATGCCCACTACGTATTTCAGTTCGAAGTATCTCAGTGTCATTATTCAATTATTGTCCAGACAGACAACCACTTGACGTCAACGGTGTTGTTACTTTGTTCATATTACTTTTCTCTGTGAGTGCTGGTCAGGATGGACTAATCACAACCGTTTTGTGATTGCTGGGTAATGATTTGTAAACAGCTGCTATTGCAGGTTTACATTTGTGTCAGGTAGTAGCGAAATAACACATTTTTATGATTTCAGTTTTAAGTAGAAAAAAATACAAATATGGCTAAATGGAAGATTTGGTTTTTAGAGCCCCATGTATCATCCCATGGAGAAACCCACTGAGCACACGTACAGATCCAAGTAGTGTTTTGTGCTTTATCTAGAAAGTTTCACATTCTAATATTGTGTACACCCACATTTTGACCTCCTCTGTAACCCCATTTCCAGCACAGGTGTTCTCACTATGGAGAGCCAGAAACAGGTGCTGGAGAGGCTGCGGGGTGCTTTCCGCTCAGGTGTGACCCGTCCCGTCCAGTTCCGTTTGACTCAACTGAAGGCCATGATGTCACTGTTTGAAGACAATGAAAAACTGATTTTGGAGGCTATGCATAAAGACCTTGCTAAGGTATAAACATGCACTGGTTCACACACAGGCACTTTTAAATTCGACACACAAATGATGCTTTAATCTTGTCTGTCCTGCAGCCCAAGTTTGAGGCAGTGCTGTCAGAGATTGAACTAGTGGTGAATGACATTTGCTGCACCATCAGCAACCTGCAAACCTGGATGCAGGACTCTTATGTGGGCACAAACTTGGTAAGATAATAATACAATTTCACGTACTGATATTTGAGCTATAACACTTACTAAATATTAAAATGTTCCAACAAATATTGTTTAATGGAAACCTTCCAAAAGTCTAGTCAATGCAGATGTGAGGTTGATCTCCCTGAAAATACTTTAATTTGTTGCGTCTCCCTATTTCATTTGTTTCTCAGGCAACAAAGCTGGATGACTGTTTTGTCCGCAGGGAGCCATTAGGTGTCGTTTTGATTATTGGAGCATGGAACTATCCTCTTCAGCTGATTATGTCACCTTTGATTGGTGCAATCGCTGCAGGTACCATCTATATCTTTTTCTGTTTCATAGCCATGGTCATGATAGTCTAGTGGTGTAATTTTATAGTATGTATTGGAGTCGGGTTCAAATACAATTATACTATAAATTGTATAATGAACCAAGCATTGCAATTGATCTTGACTGCAAGTCATTGCCCTGCAATTTCATTTTGAGATACCCTAACATGTTTCGGTTTCTCAAAAGGCTGATATTAAAATGGATATATCACACAAATCTCATTAAATGCTAAAAATCTTCAGTTGTGTTGTGTTGATAGAATAATATTTTGTACAATTTTCTTAACCACCCATAACCAAAATCCCTGTGATTCTGCATGAATCACGTTAGCAAAATGACCTATTTTGGCTTCAAAATGGTGAAATTCACCAAAAGGTGATAACTTTGGGTCATTATTATTATACTATTACATAAAAATTACATATAAGGGGTTATCCAAAATAAAATAATATACTTGTGAAGCTTAATTAGCAAATCAGTTGTGTATTTTTATTTTTCGTATTTTGAAAGTTGCATTAAAGTGGGCATGAAACAGAAAATGGGGATAGTCTTTTCTGTACTGTGACATATATCGTGAAATGACTTTTTGAACAAGAAATTTGATTGTATGGTCGTTGTGGTTTTGCTATTGCTGTGATGTCATGTGAGTGACAGGTTGTCCCGCCCTCACGCCAGTAAACACGTCATCAAAGAAGAGAAGACATGTCACTGCAAAAGGGAGAGGAAGTTATTATGATTGAAGATTACAAGGGCTCATGAATAAAAAAAATAATGATGTGCATAGATGCATAATTTGTAATAAACACTGCAATATTTCATAAAATATAAGAAATGCCCATTTTGATTTCATGGTGACTTCCATGAAAAAAATCACTAACAACGCCTTATATCACATCTGCAATATGTTTAATAGTAATATATTTTGTATTAGGTAACTGTGCGATTCTGAAGCCATCAGAAATAAGTCAAGCAACCGAAAAACTTCTTGCTGAACTCATTCCTAAGTACCTGTCCCAGGTAATATTTGGCAAAGACCCATATGATCTAACTTCACACTTCTTGGTCTCATGGTGCTACTGTGTTCATGATAAGGTCTGTAATGTGTGCCATGTGTGATTTGTCTTGTAGAAGTGTTATGCGGTCATTTGTGGCGGAGCAGAAGAGACCAAGACATTGCTGGAGAATAGATTTGATCATATTTTCTATACAGGTTAGAGTTTTCATTGTTATCAATGAAAGATTCAAGAAAAGCTGTCACCTTTCCATATTTGCTTCAACATCTCATGTCTTTTCTTCTCCAGGCTCGCAGTCAGTGGCCCGTTGCATCCTGCAGGCCGCAGCAGTTCACCTCACTCCAGTTACTCTGGAGCTGGGTGGCAAGTGCCCCTGTTTAATATATGGCCGGCTAGACATGAAAGCTGCTGCTAAGAGGCTGGTGTGGGCCAAGTTTTTCAATGCTGGACAGAGCTGTGTGGCTCCAGACTATGTTTTATGCACCGCTGAGACGAGAGAAATGCTGTTACCTTTTATAAAAGAGGCTCTGGAGAGCTTTTACGGATCTGAGCCCCAGCAAAGCCCAGACATGGGGCGTATTGTGACAGACAGGCACTGGAACCGACTGGTTGAGATGCTAAAAAAGTCTGAGGGAAAGGTAGTGATTGGAGGAGAGAGTGTCAAAGAGGCCAAGTACATTGGTAAGTAAAGTATATAGACAAAAAGTTTGGGATCAGTGAGATTTATTTTTATTTAGCAAGGATGCAATTGATCAAAAGAGACAAAGGCATATATTATGTTACATATGATTCGATAAAAAAAAGCTGTTCTTTTGAACTTTCAATCATTCAAAGCATATAGAAAAAATATATACCACCGTTTCTTTAAAAGATAGGAATATAAGAAATGATCACCAACGTATTCCATTACAGGAATAAATAGATTAAATTTTAACATGTATAGCCTATATTAATCATGATTAATCGCATCAAGTTTTTGTTTATATAATATGTATATGTATGTATATATTTATATTTATGTGTGTGTGTGACACACACACATACACACATATATATAAATATACACATACACACACACACACACATATATATATATATATATAAATATACACATAGACACACACACACACACACACACACACACACACACACACACACACACACACACACACACACACACACACACACACACATATATATATATATATATATATATATATATATATATAATATATATATGCATGCGCACATATATTATATAAACAAAATCTTTTATGTTAGATGTGATTAATTGTGATAAATTGATTTTACAGCACTAATATATATATATATATTGTAAAATCTCAATATTATTCTCAAGATTATTGTTTTTATTGTATTTTTTATCAAATAAATGCAGCCTGGGTAAGTCTTCTTTAAAAAAACGTTTTGTTTTTTAAAATCCTTTTGAAGTTCAGTGTATTGTATCATACTTATATACTGCTCTTATTATTACCTCTACGGTATGTAGTGTGCATTTTCTCGGATGACCTACTGAATTTCCTCAAATGTGCAGTATACATTTCCATAAAAAAGCAGCTAAGCTAGTAATACATTCTGAATTCTCTCTCTTTTACTTTTCCCGGACTATCTCAGCCCCTACTGTGGTCGTGGATGTAAAGGAGTCAGATGCTTTAATGCAGGAGGAGATTTTTGGCCCCATTCTCCCCATTCTGACCATCAAGTCTCTCGATGAAGGAATCAATTTCATGAACGAGAGGGAAAAGCCCTTGGCACTTTACGCCTTCTCTGATGAGTCTCAAGTAAGGAAGGAAAGAACAAAAGTCATTAACAAGATTAACAAAGTGAAGTGAGCTATGAATTGATGCATATCTTTATTTTTGTTAAGGTTATTGCTACAGTTCTGGAGAGGACCAGCAGTGGAGGCTTCTGTTCCAATGATGGAATAGCTCACATGACCCTTCCTGGTTTACCCTTTGGCGGAGTGGGTAAGTCGGAATGCATTTCTTTAATGTAATAACTGCAATGCATTTCTTCAGGTGAGTGAAGGCAAAATCTGACTTTTTGTTTGTGTTTGGCCCAGGTGCCAGTGGAATGGGCAACTACCACGGTCGCTGGAGCTTTGAGACATTCAGTCACAAGCGTGGCTGCATGCTGAGGGGCTGGGGGCTGGAGCGCGTCAATGTGCTGCGCTACCCCCCCTATACTGAAAGCAATCTCAGCTGGCTGCGCTGGGCCACCACTGCCAAGACGAAGGGGTGGGCATCATGCTCTCTTATGTGAGGGCTGTTATGTGTCTGATGCTGACAGATTCGCTGCAACCAGAGAACCAAAAACATGTCCCTTGGCTTTCACCAATGTTTGGTTACAGTGAGTCTGGTCACCGTGCGTTTGGCCTGCATCACAAACCTTGTCTTTCGGTTTTTAATTGTGATGTCATTCAAAACACCACCAGAGGTCAGCATTGAGATAAGTTGCTTCTTCGGGATGCTTCTGTGGTGAGAAAGAGGCCATTTACTTGATAATAATTTGTTTATTTTAACTACCATTGTTCTAATACACTACTTTTATGTGTTTATTCACATCTGTGGATTTAAAAAAATCCAGCCATAGGGAAATTTAATGAAATGGATCATCCATATTTGTAATTAAATACTGTAGTAAAAAAGGAACATGGATAGCATTATGTTTGGATACTTAATGAGGTAATTTAGTATCATATACTGCTACATATTTTGCTATAAAGTTTAGGGTTTTCTATTGGTGAATATATAGACGAAGCATTTATAGTTTATGAGTTGTATACTTGATGTGTCATTTTCATCTGTAAGGTTGACTACAAAAATAAAGTCTGACAAACATGTTTATCCTCAGGAAACATGATGGGGATTTATACTTGTGTGATTGCATTTGTTCATTATTCTTGGTTTTGTTTTTATTTTTTGGAATTTGGTTTATGTTGCAACCATGAATTCATTATAAAATTACATATCACAAATGTTTCATTGATATTTGACATAGTTGAAAAGTTTGGCGTCTGTAAGATTTTTTTTTGAATGTTTTTGAATGGAAGTCTCTTATTCTTTTTGGTTGTAATTCATTTGATAAAAAATATAGTAGAAATGTGAAATATTATAACAACTTAAAATTACTTTTAATGTGAAACTCTAAAAAGTTGAATATCGTGCAAAATTTCATTTATTTCAGTAATTCAACTTAAAAGGTGAAACTAATATTTTATATAGACTCATTACATGCAAAGTGAGATATTTCATGATTTTTAATGTGAAACTCAAAAAATGTGAATATCGTGCAAAATTTCATTTATTTCAGTAATTCAATTTTTTTAATTTGTGATGTCATTCAAAACACCACCAGAGGTCAGCATTGAGATAAGTTGCTTCTTCAAAAATTTTTATAATTTTGATGATTATGGCTTACAGCTTATGAAAACCCCAAATTCAAAATTATAATATTGTGAAAAGGTTTTCATAGCTGTAAGCCATAATCATCAAAATTATAACAAATAAAGGCTTGAAATATCTCACTTTGCATGTAATGAGTCTATACAATATATTAGTTTCACCTGTTAAGTTGAATTACTGAAATAAATGAACTTTTGCACGATATTAAAAAAAATCGAGTTTCACCTGTATTCCTGTAATGTCAAAGCTGGATTTTCAGCATCATTTACTCCAGTCTTCAGTGTCACATGATCCTTCAGAAATCATTATGATTTGCTGCTCAACAAACATTTCTCATTATTATCAATGTTAATATGTGTACTTTCTGTAGAAACCGTGATACATTTTTTTAAGATTCTTTGCTAAATAGTAAGTTCAAAAGAACAGCATTTATTTTAAATTGAAATAGTTTGAAACAATGTGAGTCTTTACTGTCACTTAAATTTTTTTAATGCATATTTGTATTAACTTCTTTAAATATATATATACACACCAACCCCAATATTTGAATAAGTGTACCTCTTAATATTCAGCAATATTATTGATCTGACTGTACTGACGCTGTAGTATGAGAATTGAATTGAGTTGGACAATGTCAACACTGTTTTCTTCAGAACTGATTTATAGATTAAATAAACTAAATGAATAGTTCATGATCTTCACAACAGAACTGAATCAACACTGAACTGACTTCTGCTGAAGAATGACACCAGTTTCTTTAGAGCTTTTTTACAGCAGAAATGAACAGTTTGCATCCATGAATCATTTTCCCGTGATCTCTGTAAAGCAGCTTTGAAAGTATATCTGTATTGTATAAAGTGCTATATAAATAAAGGTGACTTGACTTGACTCTGGTAAACTATTCTGATTTCATGAGCCTTAAATTCAACGTTTGTACTCTTTCAACTTTAGTAATATTAAAAAGAAAGAAAACCAACCTAATTTACCCGAAATTTTATTTGAATAACACTTGCTTCAAATCATTTTGACAGGGATTAGGCCTATATTAAACTGAGGGGCACATTTACAATCCAAAATATTTTATTGTGTGACATGGTAATACTCTGGTCAAATAATTTACAGACATCAAGTACTGTACTGTAATCTTGTGTTCCCATCTAGTTTGTTTGCAACAAACCTCATTTTTGCTAAGATATCTATATTTGCAGAATACAAAACTGAGGGCAGACTGAGTGTCATTACACTTGTATCTGTAATGTCCAGATTCCAGTACGGTGTCTCAGGACTAGACTTAGTGAGATAAAATGAAAGATACAAAAGGCAGGTCACAGGGTTCAGATATGATGTGTGAGCTGGTGACTGTCCCCTCAAACATCTGCCTGAAGAAACGCTGAACCAGCGATGCAGTAGTTGGCTCGCTCTGCTGGGAGTCTATTTCAGGGTTCAGGTTTGTACGAGGAGGGCGGGTTGCTGCCGGACTGGCCCAGCTCAGAGGCTTGAGGCTGAGGGGAGGTGGAGGCGCTTGCAGGGCTAGCGGGTTCTTTTTGAACAAGTTCTGGCTCGTCTTGCCCAGCCTGTGGTGGATGAACCAGGACCTTGTCGATAATCCCGAAATCCTGTGCTTCCATCGGGCTCATGTACCGGTCTCTCTCCATCACACCCTCTAAGCGGGGACAACAAAACTTGACGATGTCAGGAAGTAACACAATTCACCTTTGGCTAAGCCCCGCCCCCCTTAGTTACTGTTGCTACCTCCGACAACTTCATCTGGGCTCTGGTTTGGTATCAACATGGCTTATGCTGTGACGGCTCTTCCTGCTGAAATTTTATCAAACTTTTATAAAGCAGCAAATAAAGTGTCCGATAGAAGTAGGCAAAAGGGGCTGCAGTATGCGCTCGAAGGCTATATTCAAGACATACCGGTGAAACGCAAGCAACAACAAGGCATCCAAATAGAGGCAAAAGCATAACGGTCACAGTCAAAAAATGACCCACAGCATATCCTAATCGAGACGGAGGCTGGGACTCACAATATCAGGAGCAACACTGTTCATGCAAAGCTGAGTAGGTCTCTATTCACTTCTATAATCGTTATTACAAAGCAAACGGACTACGCGAGTATAAAGTTGTATTTATTAGCAGCGTGTTCTAGTGTATCAACAATTAGGGCAGAGAACCGAAATCATAACCTAAACAGCATAAAATTGTCTAACTAGTATAACTTCACAGTAAGGTTAAAAGCTAAATGTATCTTAGAGCAAAAGTGTGTTGTTGATCTTGAGGGGTTTCGCTGACTGAGGACGTCCACACAGTTTAATCCAAAAACGACACTTGTCAGGAATTTGACTTCGGTTTTGGGAAGGGGAAAAAACGGACACCCCCTCCAACCTCTCTGGGAAACGCGTATCTGTGTTACAAATGCCCCAGGCACAACGCTTAACCATATTTTTGATAAAACGACGACGTAATAGCCTGCCGAGACCAAAAATATGAGCCGCCTGCGTTGAAGTCAATGGAGCGCTGTGAAAAAGTGTCGGACCCTCTGTGGGAGCTCGTTCTTGGCTGCGCTGTGATTGGTCAATCTACATTCTAGGGCGTGGCTTAGCCAAAGGCGAATTACCCAATACAAAATAAAGTTATTATTATAATATTAATGAAAGGTTTGTAACAGCAACATTACCTATAATCTCCAATTTCTGCCCTGTGTGTTTGGAATAGATGTAGTTGATCTGTCTTTTCAGTTTGAGAATCTCCTCTGCCTGGATGGCAATATCGGTTGCTTGCCCCTGAAATTATAAATAGTGGCATTCAAGTTTTCGGCAAAGTTATGAAAGCAGCCCCCTCTTTTTTCTTCTTTTATCCCCCATTCTTACCCTTGCCCCTCCAGAGGGTTGGTGCACCATGATTCGGGCATTGGGCAGGGAATGTCTCATGCCTGCGGTTCCTGCGGCCAGAAGGAGACTGCCCATACTGGCAGCCTGGCCCACACACCAGGTAGAGATGGGATTTAAGATGTACTGCATGGTGTCATAGATCGCAAGTCCAGCCGTAACCACACCACCTGCAAGACGGAGACAAATATGCAGCTTAAAAAAAAAAAAAATGTATTCACTTTTGTTATATTACTTATTCTGTCTATTTCAGAATTGTTTTTGTGTGCTCATTATGACACTGTAAATATGTCACACTGAAAAGATTTTTTCTCAATTGTTTTCACAAGTGTTGTTTACATACAGCACATAGTAGTGCATAAATAAAATGTTTATTTTTGATCCAAAATTTGCCATCTCATTTATAGTACTATATTGTTGTGACTGCGAATTCCCAAACAGGATTCAATCAATCTCATCAGAAAAATCAGGACAGATTTAGACCATGCCATTGAATAAACCTGATAATCAAAGTACGAAACTGCTTCAATTTTTTTTTTCTGTCAATGCACTTATGTGTCTCTCACCAGGACTGTTGATATACATGTGAATAGGCTTATTGTTGCTCTCTGACTGAAGAAAGAGCAGTTGAGCGATGACCAGAGAAGCTACAGTGTCATCGATCTAGATAAAGAAAAGGACAGAAAAACAGGTAAGAAACAACTGGAAAAGGCTTTTTGGAAATCATTTTAGATCATTGAGTGTTTTCCTTGCACTTGAACGTACTGGACCCATAACACATATGATCCTCTCTCTAAGCAGCCTTGAGTAGATGTCATAGGCTCGCTCTCCTCGTCCCTGAAATAGACGAAAGACTAGCTGTCAAGTTCCTGCAACACTGAAAGCTGCATCTTTAATAAGTTAACCGTTCAATTTGCAGATAGTGGCTCTAAAGGTAACGTCTTGATACTAATCAGCACAAGGCAAGTAATGAACGTGCTTCAAGTGTACTCTTACCGTCTGCTCCACAACTATAGGTATAAGTGGACTTCTCCATGGCGCACTCAGATGAATGGACCGGTTGACTTTGAGTGCAGAAACACCACAATGTAAGACCCTCTAGAAAGACAACCGTTATTGTGGTGATGATCAGAGTCCGAAAAGAGAGTCAACATCATGTATCCAAGGTCGTTGGACATTTTATTGTCGAACTTGACATCACTGTGACGCTCAACGGAGCACAAATCAGCTTAATGATGACATTATTTTACGTGTCAATAAAAAAACGCTAATTTTGTGGAAATAAAACGAGCGAAATATTTAAGTCATAAACTTTACAGACACCAAGTAGTTTTACATAAAGCAATCCTGCTGGCAAACGAATATTTGTAACGTTACAATAGCGTGTCATAAATGTCATTGCTACTATAGTGAGGTAAGAGTTGTTTCACATACTGAGACACATTTTTTAAATTAATTCTTAATTTACAGAAGGCGGTTTAATACTCACACGTAACAACATGTTTTTGTTGAGCAACCCTCACGCGACCCCTATTGACCCGGATGTGATATATTCCGCAGCTTAGTGAAGCCAGAGACTCCTCTCATTGAAGAGAGATATGGGGAAGTCGAGAAAGTGTAACTGCTGATGCCTTGTTGCCTATCTTTGTTTTGTAATTGTTTATACACAAAGATTTGATTTTTGGGGGTGGATATAGAAAAAAATTCAGAAGTAAAACAGATAGCTAATATCCACAAGCTTTTCCAACACAAACATAGTATAATATGCAGAATAATTTAAAATGAGGCACATTTATATCTAAGCAAGGCATAATAAAGAGTGCAAAGGAGGCATGAAACTTTTTCCTGAGAAATTAGGTTGTTTTTTGTGGATTTTTATATCATATGTTTTCATCTTGTTAGTTTGTCTCTGCTACCACTAACATCTCTGGGTTTCATCTCAATGGGACTGGTACGTATATGCCAATAAAATAAAATAAACTGAGACATCTTCTCCGTTGCTTCCATTCAAACAGAACAGGAAATATATTTAGCTGACTTTGGAGGCTCCTCTTGGAAAAGGGCTCTGGTGAAGCGGATCCACATCAGAGAATGACGGGCTCTGTCCACATGGTGAAACTAGACGCGAACGCAAGATGGCGCAATTCACTGCAGAGATACTTTTATTCATAATCTTTACTTTTGTGTGAAGTAACTT
This sequence comes from Phoxinus phoxinus, assembly GCF_949152265.1. Taxonomy (NCBI): domain Eukaryota; kingdom Metazoa; phylum Chordata; class Actinopteri; order Cypriniformes; family Leuciscidae; genus Phoxinus; species Phoxinus phoxinus. The sequence continues at coordinate 30,053,699 of NC_136876.1, forward strand.
TAAAGTGAAAAATGAATTGTCTTATTAGCATCCATGCTAAGTTATTAGTATAAGAATGCATTTACCCCACGTTTTCATTCGTTTGTCTTAGCCCGTGAAAACTAAAATTAAGTTGTTTGGACAGCTAACGTCCCCACATGAACAAAACAATTGTGTAATATAAATACAAATATTTAGAAAAAGAGGGTTGTGGGTAGAACTTAAGAAATATGATGATCTCATAAAACAACACAGGTCTACGGGGTTCGGGTTAATTATTTAACCTTTTTCTTGATAGTTTATAGCTGTCCTCATGCGCACATTGCGCAGTCGCTGCATAAAACACCGTCGGTTTCGAAGATAGAGGCGCAGTTGAGCCAGTTGTTGCCAAAGTCAGTCTCGTCTTGACATTTGTTCCAAACTTTCCCCGATCTGTCAGGAGACATGTCGAATAACAGCGCAAGCGGTGTGATAAGCTTGCAGAAAACCGTCAAGCAGCTGCGATTCGAAGCCGGGATCCGCAGAATTAAGGTGAGTGAGAATACAAAAATATAAAGCCCAAAAGATTGGGAATCTTTGCTAACAGGGTGTGACTTGACAGACCTGTCGATCCTGTCCGAACATCCTGCTACTTTGTGTAATTATCGTTGTTTTTAAAAATGTCTTGATCCTTTTGCGAGCTTTTACAACATATCTAATACAAATGAAGCATAATACCAAAAAGTATTTGATAACATAATGTTTTAGTTGTTTGCAAACTTCTACCGTAATGACTGAGTGTGTTTGTGTATTACCTTCGTTTTCTTACTTGCTTTTAATCGGATGTAATCAAACGTTGTCACCCAACAGTAATATTTCTAAGCGTTTGTAAAGTGTATAATAATCACAGTTCAACTTAAAAGGCGCCAACCTATTTTTCGTGCATAGTCGTGTTTGATACTCTCTCCACTCACTTCAGGCAGTAGCGCGCGCACGACACTGCTGTGTGTTGCGTGTCGCGCGCAGCGCACAGTGGAGCTCTTTGTTGATTGTGAGTGTGTGACAGTGTGACACAATCTCACATTTGTTTACCGGAATAATCCAAATCTATATTAGTTACTACAGGCCCCAAAGCACACTATTCTATAAACAACACAAGGCTTGTCCTTTATTAAATTTGTCATGAATCAAATAAACTCCGTAACTCCTGACCGTGTGATTTAGGAAAATGTGATGGCTAAAGGCTAATAAAGCCTTTATTGCGCCACAAACCACTTTTAGCTGTATGCATACATCCAGTACCAACCAAAAATTTGGACACCTTCTCCTTCAGTGTTTTTTTATTTTATTTTTATTTTCTACATTGTACATTAACACTGAAGGCAAGGCAAGTTTATTTAGCACATTGATTTCATACACCATGATAATTCATGAAGACATCCAAACTTTGAAAGAACACATATGGAATTAGTAAACAAACAAAAAAAGTGTAAAACAATCCAGAATATGTTTTATATTTTAGATTGTCCAAAGTAGAAAGCTTCATTTCATTTTGATGGCAGCTTGTCACACTCATGGCATTCTCTCATCAGATTCACAAGTTTGGATGTCTTTGGTATTAATGTTGAGAATAATACAAATAAAGAAAAACCACTGACGGAGAAGGTGTTTCTGTCTGTCTATATTTTATTTAATCTCTCCTTCCTCCTAGGTTTCTCAAGCTGCGGTAGATCTGAAGACTTTCTGCTTGCAAAATGCCCAGAAGGACCCTCTCCTCATGGGGGTACCATCCAGCGACAACCCCTTCCGACCCCCCAAATCATGTGCACTCTTCTGAGGTACCAACAATCAGCTCAGTGTTACTTGTTTTCTTTTCTGTACATTTCCTGTTTAACCGGAATGTGAGCAGGCATATGAACCTCTATCTCTCTCTTCCCTCTAAAGGAGTCATGAAGAATCTGGAGAAACTGAACATTCCTCTTTCACACAAATGTTTTTCACTACACTACCCTCAGTTCCCCTTTATCCTACAGCAGAGCTGGATCAGCACTATTACACTAAATTGTTTAATTTGTAAGCTGCATTGTGACTTGAAGTCTTGCACGTTCAATTATGTGATTTATGAAGAAACCCCCTGAAAGGTGGTTTAAAAAAGTGTTAATTTGTATACTGTTAATTAAGGACATACTAGTGCAAAACTTACATTAGTAGGTGGTTTCAGGAGGAAATTAAAGTGCTCAGTTAGTCAAACAGTCCATGTGAGAAGTGGTGGCACGTATGTAAAAATATGCAATACATTTCTTACTGTGTAGCCAAGTCAATTAGAATACCAGCCATAAACAAAACATAAACAAAAAATATTTCTTGTTGTAATTTGTTCGCTCCATGATGAAATACTGAATCTCTTTATTTGTTTATTGATATGATTATGCTTATACATGGGCAGTTATTGCCAAGAAACTTGTGTATTTAGGGTATTGTATTAATCATTGAAGGAGAGAGATGTCTTGAATCTCAGGTTCTTTTTTATAAAGATCGATGCTGTTTCTTAATAATTTCTGAATGAGGTACTACTTTTTGGTCAAATGTATTTTCTGGTGGGTAATGGTTTCTGCATCATTTTGAAGTTTCATAAATGTTAAACAGTGTTTACACGAGAGACTCAAGTGGAGAATTCTTTCTTTCTTTTTTTACTGATATTTGCTCATGGAAGAGTGCTGTCTGTCTGTGCTGTCACCTTTAGTCTATGAATCGAACACCACTGACTGTGAGCAGCATATCAGCTGGCCTGTTTTTGCATATACTTTCTGCCCTTGCATGCAAATTTATCTGTACTGTGTCTTTATCAGTCAACCACTGGACATTCATGCAAATGTCATTTGTACATGGGTTTTTCTGCTGCCCTGTGTTGATAACTTTTTCAGTCTGTTTACCTCTAATATGTCTTGACTTTTAAGTGTGATTGTGCCTAAATGAGCAGCCGATTTGTGTGCACTAAGACATACTTAACTATATACTATACATTTCTTTATAAAAAACTAAATCAAGATGTCGTTCAAAAAAATAAATAAAAATGAGTCTGAACTGTTTGAACAAAATCACATTTAAATTTTATATGGTTTTAAAAGCAACTACAACAGGGTTATTGTTAACAAAAATATTGGTTAATTGAAATGAAGCTGACAAAATATAAATATTAGACTAAATGAAATGAATATTAGAGATGTTGCATTCCAATTCAGTAGCATACATACAACAAACTTCATATTATGAAGAGGGGTTTGGACATATCTTCCTTTGAATTTTATTCCTAAAAACAGGACTTTTATTTCTGGCTTTTTGACAAATCTTTTGATTTCTCGTGTGATTTTAAAAAAGGGATTGCCAAAATCCCCTCTTTAGAAACATTTAGCACTAATATGTTAACAAAATTATATTGTGTATACTGGCTTCATGCACAGATTAATGTGGAAGGGTATGCAAATTACATAGGCTCATTTGCATATTGAAACAAAATTTCAGAAAACGTAATACAAAACAACTGTTTTATTATGTACTGGTTAATCTTTTTTTGTTTTGTTACCATATTCACCTGTGGTGTCCTACTTTAAAATATATATCATCGTTTTCACATACTGTACAATAAAGCATGTTTCCAAGCCACACATTTCCTGTATCATATTTATTAGTAAATATACTCCTGTTTTTTTTTTTTTTTTCTTAGTAACCCATATCATGTCTTAAAATTGAACTACAGCTGGGAAAAAAAGAGATGTGGCCATGTGGAGGCAGTAGTAAGTCAGGCCTAGTATCTTGACCATTGACTCCTCCAGGGGAGATCTGAGCCGCTGCGAGCTGCCTGCATGACTCTCCCCAGATCGAAGATGGCGGTGTCCGTGTTCCCAGGCGTGCGCCTCCTCTCCATCGGAGACGCCAATGGAGACATACAGCGACATTCAGAGCAGCAACCTCTGCGACTAGAGATCAAAACCAACCAGGACGCGGCTCTCATAAGCCTCTCGAACAGTGAGTAGATGCTGGCTTTAAACTCTTTGCATCCGGCCTCAGCTGAGCGGTGTATCCTAGCTTAGCTTAATGAGAGTGATGTGCGTGCGGCATGTGCGTGTGTTGCAACCCCTGATCACAGGGACAGGCTGCTTTTGAGTTGTTGTGACCTCAGATGCGGCTCTCGTGCCCGTGTATGCTCTCTAAAACATGTAAAGTTGCTGGAGCCAGGGCTTCGGTTGTAACATGCATGTCACAAACCACGTTGATCGTAGCATGTTAGCATCTGTAAACACTTCGTATTGTGTTAAGCTGCTTATAGTTAGCAGCTACCCAGCTAATACCCACGAGATTCAGGAATTCAGCACTGAGTGCGTTTCTACAGTATACAATATACATGCATGTCCTGTGCTTGAGGTTTTCCCCTAGTTGTATGTCCTGTGCATTCAGGCTTTCTTCCAGACATGATTAGCTGGTAACGTTAAGGAGAGATTTGGATAACGTGGATTGGCGCCTAACGTTACAAAGTTAGCCGCAGTTTGAGTTAAACCTTAAGTCATACTATCACGCTTCAGAAACCTATTTGGTTATGATTTGCGTTGGTTTTATTTATGTAAACATTAATGTGTTTATTGAAATAGTTTTAACCTGGTTGGATGCTGGGCTTAATGGATGCTGTGAGTTTATTACTTGATTGATTGCGCAGTTCTGCGCCACCTCTCTACTTTTACTGTGAAACAGTCCGGTTTCTCTTTCTCAAAGTGTAGAAAACATTGCGAATGTAAAATTACGTGTATGTTTCTTACGGCAGCACCGTTTGGCCATTCATCTTTGTTCTGCGGGGAACAATAGCGGGTCCCCCGCCTCCTTTTCTCCAGTGTCCCGCCTGTTCATTCAGTTCTCAGGGCTTTTGTTTGGAGCCTCATGCTGCCGATGTCCCGTGGATGAGATGAATGTCTTACTGAAACAGATGCGTGACCCTCGCCACAACCCATAGATTTCTTATTTGAAAGTTTTGATTCCTCGAGCCTCAAATGCATGCCACTAATCCCCAAATTCTACCCTTAGCATTTTTTTTTCGTCGAAAGCCCAAGTTTATTCAGAGAAATTAATATGAGAGAGGTATATTTTGCGCGTTCTCTGCATAACCTACACGTGAGAGAGTACACTCTTCAATATGCATTGTTGTGTGTAAAGAGATTGTAATGTGCTGATCGGATTTCTATTTGCATTTCACAAAGAAATTAACATTTTGTGGAAATATAAAAATATTTTACACTGGTGTGAGATGAATAATTATTAAATGCGAGTCTGAGTAATTTATTATGCAGGGAGCGGGTCGCCCCCTTAGCTGATGTTGACGTCACATGGCCCAACTTGTTGTGCAATTGACTGGGTTAATGATGATGATAATAATAATGTATTTGAGTTCTACTTTTAGTCAGTGCTCAAGGTGCTTTACAAAGCTTAAACAAAACAAATTGTGTGAAATTCATGGTTCTAAATGGAATAAGTTAATAAGTTAAATTAATACTATTGTGCTGTTAGCCAATAAAAACACGTTGAGTGCAACTTTAAGGAAGTGATTCCTCTCTTCAACACTCTTGTGACTTGTTAATTCATGTTTGTATAGGACGTTGTTACTCTCACTTTCACTGTATACCTGTTGTCTCTTTAGCTTGTTATAAACAGTCTTTTAGGATGTTCGTTATGAACAGTAGATGCCAAGAACCACTCCTGTTCTAATGCTTAGATTTTCATGGCTTCAGTGCCCTGCCCTGCCCCTGTTTCAGAGGTATTTTCTTAAATTACTGTAGAGAGAGACTGTACTTGTTTTCAACTCAATTATATAAATTAATTCTAGCCTAATCTGTCTATGGACAGCCTGACCTAATCCTACAACAGCTGGGGAAATAAATGACAAAATCCTGCACCCTGGCATTACCGATAACTGTTGTAGTGATAAGAAGGCCAGGGTGTCTTTGAACAGGACTAATTTGGTTTGCTTGGCTTCATTTTTATTTAGGTTGTAGTAGTAACCTTCAAGGAGCTAGTGTAGTTAAAATAAAGCTGAAATGTATGTTTCTGTTGTTTTTGTTAAATCGAACCTTCTACTGACCCATCTTAAAGGAGAACTCCGGTCAATTTTAACATTGAGCTCAATTTTTAGTATATTTGGAGTGCTGTCAATACAGAGAACAACGACAAAAATCGGTGTTGCCTACACCGTGTTATCCTCTTTGTGAAAGATATGAATAAAAATGATGTTATATCAGCCAGCGCAAATACCTGTATTTAGTTCCTGTTTTCGGTGGAAGTCCAAAGTAGTCGATTGTCGAGTTCACGCGCGTGATCATAGTAACTAAACCTATGCGCGTGAACTCGACAATCGACTACTTTGGACTTCCACCGAAAACAGGAACTAAATACAGGTATTTGCGCTGGCTGATATAACATCATTTTTATTCATATCTTTCACATCTACTGCAGTCAGATTCACTCGTGTTCACTCTTAAGGAATCACTCAACATGGCTGGGCACTTGTAATGACACATCAAATATGTTAAGAGGATAAAAGCAGGTTTAAAACTTGCCCCATTCAAGTCAATAGGGTGCAAATTTTAAAAATAGGATAACACAGTGTAGGCAACACCGATTTTTGTCGTTGTTCTCTGTATTGACAGCACTCCAAATTTACTAAAAATTGAGCTCAATGTTAAAATTGACTGGAGTTCTCCTTTAAGGCGATGGTTCACCCAAAAAGCGAACATTCTGTCATTTACTCTCCTTCATGTTGTTCCAAACCTGTTAAAGGAACACTCCGACTTTTTGGGACTTTAGCCTATTCAACTTATCCCCCAGAGTTAGATAAGTCCATACATACCTTTTTCATCTCCGTGCGGTGCGTGCTATAAGTCTGTTTGACGCACCCACCGCTAGCCTAGCTTAGCACAAAGACTGGATGTAAATGGTTGCAGCTAGCATACTAATCCAAATAAGTGACAAAATAACGCAAACATTTTCCTATTTACATGTTGTGATTTGTATAGTCACAGAGTGTACAAAAACAAAGTCACATGAGACACAGACATATTTTAACTGTATAAATACTGGGAACTATATTATCTAAAGTCCCAAAAAGTCGGAGTGTTCCTTTTAACATGTATGACTTAGTTTTATTTCTGTGGAACACTATTGTTTATTGTTTGTGAAGTATCTATCTATCTATCTGTCTGTCTGTCTGTCTGTCTGTCTGTGTGTGTATACATGCATATATAAAGTCAAAGGGTTCCTGTGTTTTGTTTGGATCAAATTGGCTTCCAATGAATTGCTCAAAACTGTTGAAACACTCTTTTAAATATCATTTGTCAAATAATTTATTCTGTTTTTCTTCAATGAAAATCAAACATTGATCTTTTTTGGGCAGGACTGTCTGTTTGTTTTATATTAATTAGTATAAATTGATTATCATACATGAATATTAATATCCGTGTAATTGCTTTTCTCCACAGACGAGGAGACATGTGTCTTTAAGTGTTCAGTATCAAGGGAGACAGAATGCAGTCGTGTTGGGAAGCAGTCCTTCATCATTACTCTGGGCTGTAACAGTGTCCTTCTGCAGTTTGCATCTCCAGCAGGTAAAGTTCACCTCCTTTTACAAGCGCATCACCCTTTACAGTGATTTATCAGTTCGCTGAGACATTCAGACAAGCACAGCTGCAGTCACTCATAGTGTACAAACTCATTTAAATGATTATAGGCAAACCTGAATAAAGAGATGGTGCTAAGAAGCATGTAATCTCCTAATGTGTCCACTGTTGTTGTGTTTGCCAGATTTCTCGTCATTCTATAACCTCCTGAAGAATTGCCGTGGACACAGGGGCGAACGTTCGGTCTTCAGTGAGAGGACGGAGGAGTCCTCAGCTGTACAGTATTTTCAGGTTTGTTTTGCCACAAATTGACATGCATATGCAAAGGTGACATTTGATGAACCTGTTCTTCATCTTAAAACCTTAAGAGATCATTTTAAATGAATTATAACAGGATACCATTGAATCTATTATTTTTTTTATTCTAATGGTCCAGCGTCAACAGAAGTGACATGTTCTCAATGTCTATCATTTTTATTCTCTCTCAGTTTTATGGCTACCTCTCTCAGCAACAAAACATGATGCAGGATTACGTGCGAACTGGAACATATCAACGAGCCATCCTCCAGAATCATACAGACTTCAAGGATAAAGTACTGTTATTTCTCTCTTTGTACTGTATAAAATAAAATAAAAATTATAATGTGCAGTTATAATGTTAGTATATAGATAGAGCTAATAGGACTTTGTTTCAATCCCTGTGGAAAGTTGCCATACCTAATGTCAGCAGTGAGATTTGAGTGGTACAAGGGAGGGTAGGAATATCATTGGATTCATCAGATGGGCACCCTCCTAATATGATTTTTAGACCAAATATTGTCATAATTAAAAAAAATAAAAGCCCATTTTATACTTTGGCACTTCTGATTTGACCATCCTGTCGGAAAGGGGCGTGCCTGCTGTGAGACTTTAGTGTAAATGCCCACTCATGATTGGTTATCATCTTTGTATATGAAATATTACATTTGGAACTCTCTAAATCTTTTTACTATTACACCTTAAGATTAACTAATCGTGAAAAGTGATGATTACAGCATTATATTTACATCTACTCCCGTCACATGAAAGGTTGCAGCAACGAGCATTAGCTGATGATAGACAGTCTGTTGATTGTGTGAATGCAGTGATCTCATCATTGCGACTCTATTTCTGCACTCTCACGAATGCTTTCATCATAACTACCAGTTGTAAACATGATGTGAATACAGTAATAGATTCATTGTGCAGTGTAGACGGCGTCATTGATTATAGGAGCTTTGGCGAGAGTCCAGAACCAGTCACTGATAAACTTGCGCTGTGATTGAGCGTTCTTTGATCACTTTCTGTATATAATTTATATCAGTGGTTCTCAACTCCAGTCCTCAGGACCCGCTGCTCTGCACATTTTGTATGTCTCTCATATCTGACACACTCAGTTCAGTTCATGGAGTATCTCCTAACGAGCTGCTGATGTGATTCAGGTGTGTTTAATAAGGGAGACATACAAATTGTGGGTCCCAAGGACTGGAGTTGAGAATCAGTGATTTATAATATAAACAGATTGTTATATATATAACAGATTGTTTTCATGCTACTAAGAGAAACAATGTTAAGTTCATCGTTTAGTCACTGGCTTGATTTACTGGCGCATAAACGGCAATACGTGATTTTAAGACAATAAAGAAAGTCTGACTGTACATTATGGTCACAGATCAGGCATTAGCATTTAACACGGTTAGTGACTACTTGTCGCATTTCTGTTGGGTTCATATCTTACAGTAAAAGTCTGTTTGCAAAGCCAGCACTGAAATTGCGACTGATTTACTAAAGAATCCACAGTGAAATGTTCCGAACAAACAAGTAATGCTCTACTGAGACAGTCACATTCACATAATAAATGACCACTTTCCTAGTATTAGGATCCTTTGGAAGGTGATGTTATTTTTAGTCCGGTGATCCTGTATCTCTCTTCTCTCCTTGTAATCTCACTAACGCACCTGTGAGCGGGGCCAAAGATGTGATCTAGAAGTAGGCACTGATTTTATTCTGGAGAGGTGGTCTCTAGTAGCACTCTTATGTCACTATGGGGCAAGATCCGGAACAAGAGCTTGGTTTCGATAAAAGCTGTTTTTGGACTAACAAGGAAATTGAGTTATGTATAATGACCTCTTACATGTCAAAAGATCAAGGAAAATTAGATTTTCTCAATTCATTAATACTTTAAAAGGACTTGGCTTGGAGTTGAGTAGTGTCAGAGCTGCTTTCTCTGAGCTTACTGTAGCATTTATTGTTCTTTTTTTTTGGCTATTATAACCTTGACTTTTAGGTTTAATGTTGTCCAGACCTAAATATCTGTAACTGGAACAGTTGACTTAATACAATTAAGTAAAACACTTGAGTCCATAAAAAAAAAAAAAGAGGTTATTCCTTTGTGAATGCTTCTCTGAATGCATTATTATCTGAATGCATTGATTCTTGTTCTCATTCCTCCCTCTTGTGTCCTCCTTGTCTCAGGTGGTGCTGGATGTAGGTTGTGGCTCTGGAATTCTATCATTTTTCGCAGCTCAGGCTGGTGCCCGTAAAGTTTATGCTGTGGAGGCCAGCACCATGGCTCAACATGCAGAGGTATCACATACAGATTCCTCAATCACTAACTTCTCAATCTCTTGACAAAGCTGAATTTTCAGCATCATTACTCCAGTATTCAGTATCACATATAGGTTCCTTCATAAATCATCCTGATATGATGATTTGCTGCTCAAGAAGCATTCATTATCAATGTTGAAACCAGTTATTACCTGATTTATATTTTTGTGGAAACCATGATGCATTTAAGGATTCTTTGATGAATAGCAAGTAATTTATTGTAAAATATTTTAAAGAAAAAATATTTTGTAACATGGCTTTACTGTTACTTTTATTATTTAATCTATTTAATGCATCGTTTCTATTCATTTCTTTCCAAAAAATCTTACTGACCCCAAAGTTTTAAATGGTAGTGTTTATTTCAAGAGTATACATCACATTGAATCATTAATAAATCACGTTTAACAATTAATAAATACCGGTATGCAGATAATTGGATTGTGGTATATTGGTAATAAGTAATTATGGTTGTATAATGAAATTAATATTTATATTATTATTTTTTTTTTTATTCATTAAGCATTGAGTAATGTGGAGAGTAATTTTTACTCCTCCTAAAAAAGGATCGGAATGCATGACAAAAAAATGTATTTAGTATTAATACCAAAATGTGGTATCATGCCAAAGCCAATTTCGATATCGATACAAGTTACAACCCTAGGAGGTTATAAGATTGCCTTTGACCTTGACTTATCGGAAGTCATTCTAAATAGTAATAGTAGTGCTAATAATTGTGCGTCCACAGGTTCTTGTGAACAGCAACAGGTTGTCAGAGCGTGTTGTGGTGATTCCTGGGAAAGTGGAGGAAGTGTCCCTACCCGAGCAGGTAGACATTATTATCTCTGAACCCATGGGCTACATGTTGTTCAACGAAAGGATGCTGGAGAGCTATCTACATGCCAAGAAATTCCTCAAGCCTAGCGGTAAGAGAAAAAAGGTTTATTTATTTAGTAAAAAGAACCAATCAACAAAAGATTAACATGTGCTTAGGTCATAAGGGTATGTAACGGTACACAAAAATGGCGGTTAGGTATGCTTACGGTACGACAGGTGGAAAAATAACTTGTTTTTCTTTTATTATTATAATTAATCAGTGGTTTACTGAACAAATGACAGCAACACACTCTGCAGTTTATGGTGCTGTTGTAATTGGGTGGGTTTGAAGTGCTTACACTTTTGGATTTGTCATAACCCGGCTCAAAGGCCATGATAAATGCGAAAAGGACACGGAGGACTGCCAAAAGTAAACCTATTTATTATAACAACTTAGACAATTAAACTAACAATTAACAATGTAGTTAATTACAGTTAGTCAGTGTCATCAGTGGTATAAATGTGGATAAGTGATTAGTGTGAAGTTGGTGTTGAGGAGTGCATGGCCGTCACAGATCCAAAATATTTTAGACTAAGGTTAGAATTATTGCACCCCGATTCTAATCCGGTCCTTCTATTTGACACGCATACGTGCACCAGCATTCATTAAAGTCTGCTGAGTTAAACATACTCGCTTGCAAAATGGAAATACTTGCATTCATTTGAAACATTTACTAGTAAGTATACAACCGTAAGATGCAATTTGTGGACTGAAGACTGCGCATCTCAATCGCATTAAACGCATGATGCATTTGACAGTAGGGCAAACCACGCAGGTTTATGATTTAGTTTGAAGCGCTTAAAGTATGTATCATGTTTTAGACAGCTTGTATCGTGCACTGAACTGGCAGCAGCTCACTGTGTCCTTCGTTATTTTTCAGAGGTGTTCGCAACATCACTGTATATCTACAATAAATTATATTGTCCCGTTTTGGGGGTAAACTCAAACATTTTAAATAACATTGCCCACACAGAACTTCTGTATTTGCAGTGGTTAAAACAACACTGTATTTGTTTGGTACACATACATGCCGCTCCGTAAGACCCTTACCGGACATTTTCAGTATGAATGCATATACCGTTAGACCCCCTACTATTTAATCAATATTTGAACATATCACACCTCTGTTCTCTATACAGGCAAAATGTTTCCAACCATTGGAGACGTTCACCTCGCTCCTTTCACAGATGAGCAGCTTTACATGGAGCAGTTTACGAAGGCCAATTTCTGGTGAGCTCTCTAAAAAGAGGATAAGGACATTGGGTGGGGAGGGAGAAAAGAAGCAAAATGTACAATGAGAGCAAGTAAATAAGCAGGCAGTCATTTAACAGGTATCATGTCAAATGATAGACTCGAAGTGTAAATAAACAGAGATAGTAGGCTAGCAGATGACTAAGACATAACTGGAAGATTTCTTTTGTTTATACTGGAAAAACTGAAATTTCCTGTCTTTCAGGTACCAGCCATCTTTCCATGGGGTGGATTTGTCTGCGCTGAGAGGAGCTGCGGTTGATGAGTACTTCAGACAGCCTATTGTGGTGAGAAATGGGAGGGAATGACTTGCAGATTGGGTGTATGCTAGTTAATTCGTAAGTACATGCTAGCTTTTTAGAGTTAGCCACGGTTTGGAAAGTTCATAAAGCAGAAAGCCATAAAAACACATTAGCTTGTGTTTGTGCCTTCAGAGGAAAGAGTATACTGATAAATAGTGTGTGAAGTATGAAGGTAACTGGAGATTTGTCTCCTTGCTGGCTATAGAGGGCTTGAGGGTAAATACGGACAGGATTGAGTTACGTACTTGAGCCCAAATGAGAACAGTGAGGATGTTTCTAGGAAATGGAGAAAGGCAGCATGCTTCATGGATTAGGAAAATGTATTCAATGGTAGTTTCATGTAGGACACGTGAAGTATGTATGCTTGCCTTTGTGCCCGTGATGAAAGGCTGGTCGAGGTTTCTGAGCTCACTGTTTGTCTGTGGTCAGGGGGTATGCAATAAATGTATATCCATCAAGGAAGGTTTATGAAGCATGTCTTTGAACAAGAACACATGTAATTCTAGTTGTTGATTTTCTTCTAGGATCCTCAATGTGTTGAAATCCATCAACGCTTTTTCCACTTTCATGCCCTTGAGAGGCCAATTTAACTTGTCGATTGTGTGCGCAGTCTTTTTTCAGTCCATTGATTTCCATACATGATAATTGTAGTTTAAAATCTGTGTATGGTTTATATCCAGCAGTAATCAGCTGTTCAGGCATTTGTTGTGTCTGTAATGGTGTTACACTGCTGGGACAGTGACCTGCTGTGGTCTGGCTCTAGAGGGCGCCGTTTTAGGATCCTCCAGAGTTCAGGCTGTGGCGGGAGAGCCCTCTGAGCTAGGACTGAGTCTGATTTACTGTGGCTCAGTCCTTGACAAGAGGCTTCACAGCATGTCGTCCCATTTGATTTGACCTGTTTCTTCGTCCTCCTCATGCAAAAATGAGTGTTATATTGGGATGTCTTGCCATCTCTCATTTATTCTCTCATTTCTTTCAGGACACTTTTGATATCAGGATCCTTATGGCCAAATCAGTGAAATATACAGTCAACTTTTTAGAAGCTAAAGAAGACGATCTTTACAAGTATGGGTCCACCAAATGCATAACTTCATATCATTTAAATGCAGTCTTTTTTATTTTAAAATATGGTATCAAAGAAGCGTGTTGGCCTGTCAAATGTTTTAATATATTCTTTTCTTGCTCTTCCCAGGATAGAAATCCCCTTCAAATTCCACATGATGCATTCAGGGCTTGTACATGGGCTGGCTTTTTGGTTTGATGTCGCATTCATTGGATCAGCGTATGTTCGAAACATTCTCTTTACAGTGATTTCACACTTGAGTCATTGGACTGTCCCACTTTTAACGTCCATAGACAACATGTTTTATGTAGTAACAAGCTTAAAGACTTGTTTAGTGAGATCTTACCAGACATCAAATGTATAATATTAATAATCATAAATGATGACACATACCAAAACATCTTGTATAATGTTAATGATTGATTTTGAAATTGAAATTTGTATGTTTTTATGTTTTGTAATCTGAGTATTGTGACAGGTATGCACTTGTGCTGTCTCTCTGTGTACAGGATGACTGTGTGGCTCTCTACGGCCCCCACCGAACCCCTCACTCACTGGTACCAGGTGCGCTGTCTGCTGCAGTCACCTCTCTTTGCCAAGGCAGGGGACACAATGTCAGGCACTGCACTTTTAATCGCCAACAAGAGGTGAGCACACACCATTCTTTGTGTTAACCCTCAGGTCGTTAACATTAGGTTGTTAACTCTCAGTTGTTTCCACTTCCTCTCACAGACAAAGCTATGACATTAGTATTGTTGCTCAAGTGGACCAGACAGGATCCAAGTCCAGTAATCTACTTGATCTCAAGAACCCCTTCTTCCGGTGAGAGGACGCATCGCTTTGGAAACCGATAAGAGGATGTCTGAAACGTGTGTTGCTTACGCTATGCTGTGTTCTGCAGGTACACGGGCACAACACCCACCCCACCTCCAGGGTCACACTATTCCTCCCCCTCAGAGAACATGTGGAACACAGGGGGAACCTATAGCATGAGCCAAGGCATGGCTGTGTCAGGTAGCTCTTACAAAATCATTCTTGACTTCTTCTTTTCACATTTACAGTAGTTGACCACAATTCCTCCCATCTAACTGCTGTTGCATAACTGGAGTAATGTCACTCACATTTTGCTGTCTCTGTCAGGGATGCCTACAGCTTATGATCTCAGCACTGTCATCGGCGGCAGTGGGACAACAGTGTCCCACAACAATCTCATCCCCCTTGGTACAGACACGCATGCACGTATGGATATTTACACACACACACTCACACATACACACATATGTGGAGTGAAATGTTCTCTGGTGTGGTTCAATTAAAGAGACCATTCACCAAAAATTAAAATCCTGTCTCTCCAAATCCTTAACTTTAGTTCGTCTTTGAAACACAAATAAAGATATTTGTAATATTCTCTCATCATCAAATCCACACAACCAAAATGTCCATGCTAGAGAAAGACATGGTAAAAGTAATCCAGAAGCTCAGACCAAGTTTGATCTTCTGTGTTTACCATATTTGATGCGCTTCTATGCGTGTTGATCTATCAATGTTTATATATTAATAAAAGCCTAAATTACCGGTAAATCTGTTCATTATATAAAGCAGGGGTTTCCAACCCTGCTCAACACATCTTGAGCTTGATTAGCTGGTTCCAGTTGTCTTTTTCCACACAACCAAAAAACTTACTTCAGTGGATAGACAAAAATGATGAGTGTATATTAAAAATATCTTCAGCTATATTCTGAGGATGAAAAGAATTCAAACGTCTTTGGTGCAGAAAACCTTTATAATTGGACATCAGGAAAAATAAAATAATGTTTGATATGACCCCTTTAATGTAAGCTATACATTACATGCTTATGTATCTCTTCTATAAGCCTTTACAGGACAATAAATTGAATATTGTTATTGAAAGGTTTTCTACACAACATTTCTAAAGTTTGATTAAGATTTTCAATACTACAGTACGGTCTGTCTCTTTCAGCTTCCTGTCAAGTGTTCATGTGTTTCTTGTTCACATTTTCCTTGTGTGTAAATTGAAGAGAGGTGTCTTGTCTTTTTCCCCATCAGTGAACACGGGGATTGTGAACCACACTCACTCCAGAATGGGCTCTATAATGAGCACCGGAATCGTCCAGGGTGAGTGTCGCTTTTCTTAATGTCCTCACAAGTTAAACAAGACCTGCACTTTTACAGATTTAAGTGATGGTTCACCCAGAAAGGATAATTCTGTAATTTACTCACCATGTTGTATCAAACAAAAAACAAGACTTTTGTTCATTTTCAGAACACAAATGAAGATATCTTTGTCCATTCATGGAAAGTCCATGCAAACAAAAATGTTCTCAGTTAATTACATAGACAGTGTAAAAGTGATCCATATGAATTGAGTGGTTTAATCAAAGTCTTCTAAAGAGACATAACACGCTTTATATAATGAACTGATTTAATTTGTGTTATTATTAAAATATAAACATCGAGATGTTGATGCTTCATGCATGAGAAGAAACCTCATTGGTTTGATCTCCTGAGATGATGAAATAATATAAAAAATATCTTAATTTGTGTTCGACTAAAGATGAACATTTGTCGTATGGGTTTGGAATCGACTGAGTGAATGATGACAGAATTTTCATTTTGGATTTTTATTTTTTTTTCTCACTAAGTGAACCAAAAAATTGAAATGGTTTCATTTTAATATTATGTTGCACTGAACATTTGTTCTTGGTGTGATATGACTAGGCTTTTACAGTATAGTGTGTGTGCTGAGTGCCTGCAGATGGATATATTGTATCCATTCTCAAACCGTGAGGGTTGTATTTTCGAGATGCCATGTTAAGTTAAAAAAAAAAATGTCTACTTCATTGTATTCCAGTGTGCTGTGTTCCAATTAGAGTTATTTTATTTATTTTTTATTTTTTAAGGATCTTACAAAGATCTTTTTCTACTGTGAAACAACAGCCTGGACGAATTATTGCACAAAAATGTAAGCACGAGCTTAGCTACACAAGTCAAATCTAGCTGCACATACAGTACATGCAAACTATTCTGATGACAAAATTTACATCATGTGCAGATGCGCACTTTACGCATACCCTATTGTACGCGTAAAAACGGAAGCATACTTTGGACTAGGGATGTGTGACATCACTGGTAATACCGGAATCACTGGGGGGTTTCCTTTTTTGCACCTCGTTTTTAAATGGCTAATTCGAATTTGAGCTTCCATAGGAATGAACCATAGACTGTAAAAAATATATGGACGCAGTGTCTGTGACGTCACCCGTAGGTTTTTGAAGAGCATTTTTGAAGCCCAAAGTGGGCGGAGCTGGGCGTCGCCATCTTGGCAGCGCGTCAATCCCGGATAACAGAAAATGGGAAAAGAGGCGGGACGAGGGTGGAGCTGAGGTGCCTGGTTGCTAAAACCACCACGCCGCCTAGCTCGACGTGATCACGTTAGCTCAGGCTAAGGAGCTAATGCTATATGCTACTGGCAGTACCGACACAAGGGCTGTGCCAAGTGTGCGACCGCACTGGGCCTCGCGCTAAAGTGACAGCTGACTTGATGATGTAAAGCCAATAGTTAAAGTTCATGTTTTTGCCCTTTGAAATACTATAATAGTTAAAAGACAGCTAAAACTGAGACTGTGTATCATGATACTGTATTCTGCTAGTTAAAAATGCATTAGGTTTATTATGCAGTAACTTACAATATTGCTCAGAGTGTGAGACAGTGATTCATGCGCATACATGTCAGTCAGCGCGGCATCGCATGTCAAGTTCAAATTCAGTCCATTTTAAATTCTGATTTTGGCTGCTTGTCAAATGTGTCAAACCATACATATTACCTAAGAAGTTCAAGTAAATGCGCTCAAAGTCCACGCTCATTCAAGGATGTGCATTTATTGCATGAACAGAGGAAGCACTGACACCTGCAGGATTACATCTGATGGAACTTTAACACTAAATAGTTAAAGCATATAGTCTGTTCCGTGAGAGCAACAGTACTGCAGAATGAGTGTAGCCTCTATATCTATAGACGTTTTTAAATCTGAAAACTTAAGAAAAAGCATCGTAATTGTAAGACATCCATTAGTGCATGTTCACAGAGGAAAACAACTGAAAAACAGCACTGTTGTTCTCTTGATACTCGACAATGACGGAATCCAAAGGCGTGGGTGAAGGTATATTGCGTGTATTAAATTGTATGAAAAAATCCCGATAAAAGCACAAACACTGCATCTCTGCCAAGTTCAGCAGCTGGAATTAGCTGAGTTTACGTGAGGGCTAACAGACCGCAGACAAACGGCTAGAAGTGGCTGCAGCGGCAATCCACATGTCACTCAACAAGTGACCTCGCCATTAATTATGCAGAACTTTAAGGCTTAATATAATTTAAACGGATGAGTTATTTAAAAAAAATCACCCCCCTCACAGTTGTCATGAAGGGCAAAAGTAGCTATATAGACCAAAACCACTTTTTGCACCAGGCTGTAGAAAAAAAAAATCTGCTGTAAAGTCTCTAGCGGCCAGTCGATGAATTGCGGTTTAAGTCACTTCCGAGTTGGTTTCAAGAGAGAGACACGAAGGTTGCCGCTTGGAATAAACTGAAAATACTCGCTAGCTCTGCGCCATTGGACACGCACCGTTATTCTCTAACTGAACTGAATGATTTTTATTACTATAAAAAATCAGAACGACCGCCGCCCACCGGTAACACAGACTATCGCAGCAAGCCTACTTTGCATTTATGAACACTTGGCGTCCAAGATGTTAAAATCCAAAGGATGCAATGTTGCTTATTGCTTTTATCTCTTCTCAGGGGCCACAACTGCCCAGCAGGGTCCCAGCAGCAGCAGTCCTCATTACCCCGTTACCAACCAGTTCACCATGGGCGGCCCAGCTATCTCCATGGCATCTCCTATGGCCATCCCCAGCAACACCATGCACTACGGGAGCTAAGGCCAAGGGATGGCCTCTGCATGTCCAATTCCCCCAACCCCCCACCCCTGAAGATCAA
Source organism: Phoxinus phoxinus (assembly GCF_949152265.1). Classification (NCBI taxonomy): domain Eukaryota; kingdom Metazoa; phylum Chordata; class Actinopteri; order Cypriniformes; family Leuciscidae; genus Phoxinus; species Phoxinus phoxinus. The sequence goes on from NC_136876.1 coordinate 30,072,444, forward strand.
CCACAGCCAAATTCAGAATACCAAAACCAGTGCACCAGTTTCTGACCATCACTTTATACTCTCTCTTTCTCTCTCTCTCTCTCTCTCTCTCTCTCTCTCTCTCTCTCTCTCTCTCTCTCTCTCTCTCTCTCTCTCTCTCTCTCTCTCTCTCTCTCTCTCTCTCTCTCTCTCTCTCTCTCTCTCTCTCTCGCTATCTCTCTATATAGATATACATGTATACGTATATATATATTCTAAACTCTTTATCTCACTGGTGTTTTATTCTTACATATCCGTCCCACGACCCTATAACGCTAGTGTGCGCAGGCATTCGGCCAGTTCAACACGTCTGAGGTGTGTCATTGTTACTCTTCCCCTCCCCAGCCGCACGCAGCGCCTGCTCCACACCAGCCACTAGGAGGCAGCACTTGTCTGTAAGCATGCTGAAAAAGCACAAACCAGAGACTCAAGACTCAACAAAGGACTCGGTCTGAGAAACGCTGTCGACGGGACACGTTTTTTTTTTTAAAATATATAAATGCTTTACAAATCTGCACATGTTCCCCCTTACTTCATGAACTCCCACTTTTTTTTAGCCGCACATACGTCATCATCGACTGACTATTGATATGAATTGGAGATCTATTACAGGATCTTGCTACTGTTCCTGACAAGCCCAGCTACGTTGAACCTACTCTTCACTGTTGGCTTTTTTACGTTTCCAGCGACATCAACTGGCCATCGTATCTCGATTCTCTCAGCATGGGCTTTTGACAGCCACCATGACTCACCTAAAATGTTCACAACCTCTCATCGCTCACCTGAAGAGATGGACACGTGCTGTAGGCTCGCAGAGTTCATTACGACTACTAGCACAGTACCGCTGGATCCTGCCTGTAGACAAACATAGCGTAGATAGAGATCGTCTTACTTTTCATTCCATTTCTGACTGTTTTAACGTAGTGCAGTCCCAGATTTATGTATTTTGCTTGGTGTTCCCTGAGGTGAATTCTGAGCGTGGTTTATCGAGGCCGCTTCTGTCGACTCCCGACTCCAACACGAAGCAAATCTGACTTATAAATTGACAGATTCATTCTCAGTCAATTTTAAGGACATAAAAGGTTTCAGGAATAAAAAGACCAGCAACAAACCCTCCACTACCAGCCAAGGAGGACGGCGGAGTGCTGGGACGGACAGTCGGCAACTGGGGGAAGAAGACAGAAGGATGAATGATATAAACCGTGAGGTCCGTGGACACAAACTGACCGCTGCAGCAGGACAACTGTTTGGAATGGCAGCATCCTAGTTTACATCCCTTGAACCTTTATTTTGTCAACTTCTGTGTGTTGTGAGACTCGTTGAGGAAAGGAGGAGATCAAGTGATGCCTGACTAGCTATAACTTTCCTCCTCATTTCCTCCTCCCTCTCTCCCTCTCTCTCTCTCTCTCTCTCCCTCCCACACCGGGGATATGACGAAAACCCCATCAAAGACTTTGAAGTCGTATGCACCGCTTCCAGTCAATTTTGTTTGTTCATTTGGTTTGAAATAGCAACTATCATGAGATGAAAACAACCATGTCTGTTAGTTTGTAGAATTAACGTTTTGTTTTGGTTTTCTTTCACAAAAAAAGCAACAGACAAAAAAGGAGCAAATTAAATGTTGATGGAGAAGTCCCTATGTGTGGCTGCTAACAGTAGCATTTGTTATGTTTTATGGATGAGTGTGCAAAAAAAAGTATAAAACCAGACTTGATGGTTTAAGGAATCACGTGATCTGGATAGGTTGTAGATAGCTAAAGATACATTTTCTGCTTTCCAGTGAAGCAGATCTTAAATGGATTAAAAAATAAATTCTGTACACTTTACATTGATGTTCAGTTTGTTAATATACATCTGGTATTATGAACTAACAATTTTTTTTCACAGTATTTATTAATCAAGGTTAATGTCAGTTTATAAATATACTATTGTTCATTAACAATATATTACCTCAAACAAATGAATTGAAAATGTATAGCCTACAACTTGAAATGTATAAAATGTCGAAATTAATATTAACCAAGAGAAAAGCTTCAAAAGAGTTAATTGTTAGTTCATGCTAGCTATTGTATTAACACACAAAGCATTATTGTAAAGTGTCATTTAATATATCCTGTAACACCTATGACTTTCTAGCTTTGTCTTTCATGAAACTCAAAAAAAGAAATTTTGCAGCTTGTTTAAGCTGTTCTTTTCTATATAGTCAAAACAGCCGGTAAATGAATTTGTCCATCACCCAAAGCTATTGTATTTTTTTTCAGAATTCTAATTTTAAGGTGCTTTTGCCCTTTATTTGTTGTATGAAAAAGAGCAAATTGGATTAGTTTATTGGAGAAAAGAAAGTGATACGGGTTTGGAGCAACATGAGGGTTTGGTAATGATATGAACTATTTCTGGGTGAACTATTCCTTTAACCTCTTTATGAAAATATAGTTCTGTCTTTGGCTCATCCTTCTGTCATTTAAACTAGGAGTTTCTTTGGAGCATAAAAGATAACTTGAGACATTTCTTTTTTTTATTATTTTTAAAGTAAATGGGCACCAACACTGTTTGGTTACCAACATTCTTCAAAATATTATCTTTGTTCCACAGAAGAAAGTTATGTGTGACCCTGGATCACACACGCGTAAATTTGTGGCTATAGCCAGCAATACATTGTATGAGTCAAAATTATAGATTTTTCTTTTATGCCAAAAATCATTAGGATATTAAATAAAGATCATGTTCCATGATATTTTGTAAACTTCCTACGTTAAATATATGGGTCATTCTACGAAAATGGTGGCTTTCCTGTCCCGGCCTCAATCACCAGGAAAAACACTTAAAAGTGTCAGATAATGACACAAAATATATGTTTTTTGTTTTAATTGAAGTGTTTTATTGTTAATAAAACATTTGTAAGACAGTTATATTGCAAACTATTTTTTATATATATTGTAGAACACGGTCAGCACCATGAAATTGGCTTGTCCCTCGGGTCAGGAGTCGTGGTTTAGTGACATATTTTGAGTTAAATCATGTATTTTTCTCCCCCTTTAAATGTCATAATACAAAGGGAAGTAGTATAGTTATTTAATGGACTACTTAAAAAACTAAAATATAAACTAAATATTATAAATAATTTACAGGGAATACCTGTCCCTCAATTTCATGTCACTGGTGTTACAATTTTAAAAAAACACCACTTTGAAAAAATTCAACATCCTTGCCAACTTCTTCCTGGGTCAAAGGCTCATTGTAGGCGTGGCTGTTTTGAAAAGCACATTGTGAGTGTGAACTCTCTCTTCACCTCTTAGCAATTTGATAAATAATTTGCTAATTTCATGCGAGGACTTAAGATGTGTCACTGGTGTTCTACAGTTTATAATAAGGGGAAAGGAAATTTTATTAATATAATTTTTCAAATTGCATGATTAAGTGATTAATTTACAATTTAAGAAGTGTGGTTTGAGCTACTGTGGCCGACATCTTAGATATGCCATTTTGTCTGCAGATTTGTCACTGGTGTTATCGTCACTGGTGTTACTGTTGCTGCTGGTAACACCAGCGACATGATGATAACACCAGTGACAATCAATAACACCACTAACTTTTTTCTCAACATAAGGTTTCATAAAAGCCTCAACAATTATATTAATAAAGACTTGTTAGCATTTCATAACTGTTTTAATATTGTAAACACATAAAATTGCTATGCTTTTGACAGATATGTCACTGGTGTTACATTGCGTCACTGGTGTTACCGCATGGCATATTGGTTTTCTGGCATCAGAGTTGCCCAGTTTCATAGAATATGGTTTTTGTATCTACCTAACTGTTGCTGCATTCATTAGTAAGCATTTTAAGGATATGATCATTAAATTTTGAACACTCAACTTCAATTATTTCTAATGTTACAACAAAAAACACAATGGTAGAAATAGAAAAATGTCACACAATAGAACTTTACACATGCCTGTTTAAAGTAAATTATTACTAATTAAGACAATTTCTTAATATTACATTAACTTTTTCTTTATATGATTTTGTATGCAAATTAAATAGTCAAATTACATTCTGGGAAGCCTGAATTGTCATCTAAAATATAGGTAACACCAGTGACAAAAAAGCAGCACAAGCATTTTTGAATGTAATGTAGTAAAAATATAAAAATACATTAAGCTGTCATTTAAGTTTATTTATAATGTTAAGAGGTTGACTATTATCTGACTATAGATTTTGGTATAAAAAAAAGAAATAAATTTTTAAAAAGTTGTCTGTTCAAAAAGCCACCATTTTCATAGAATGACCCATATCAAACTTATGTTTTGAGTGAATGCAGCATACTTGCGAACATAAATAGACAAATTTAAAGGCGATTTTCAAATAGTTGTATCTCGGTCTAATATTGTCCTATCCGAACATATTTATTCAGCTTTCAGATGATGTATAAATCTCAATTTCAAAACATTGACCCATGTGACTCGTTTTGTGGTCCAGGGTCATGTGTTTGGAAAGTGATGGGGTGAGTTTTTGAATTTTACTTTCTGGTTGAACTACCCCTTTAAGAGCATGACTTTATAAAGCACAAAGCATATCCATCCATACCAAACAAGCTCAAAATGAAAAGGTCCACCCTGACAAAAAATATTTTAATCCACAGTGTCATCAAACCGAAAAGCAAAATTAAATACTTAATACATACATTTCCTCTCAATTTACAGAAAAATTTGAGAAAGTAGCATTGAAAGGAAAGAAAGCAGTCAGGGGTTATAAGGCAAACCTCAAATCAGTTCACAGTAATGCAAGAACACTTTTAAATTACTTTATTTTCAATAAAAAAAAAACCCACAAAATGGACATAAGTGACCATAACGCTCAAGGAAAATAATATCAGGCAGGTCACTATGTATTCAAGAAAAAAAGTACAAACTAAAGTCATCAGTAAATCATTGCTGTGATTTTACTTGTGATCTGAGGGAGGTTATTTCATCTGCTGGGTTAGTTACAGACTAGAAACACTTTCAGTGTTTGCTGGGAATGCATGTGTGCATTTACCAGAACTCATACTTCATTGAATTTTCCATGTCCTTCGAATCTAAAGACCCTTGAGTTCAGTTGCTCATTGAGGTTTTCCAGAGGTAAGTGATGTGTGATTGGAGGCTGGGGTAATCTGTTGTACAGAGTGTGATGGTCCTGTGTACATTGCCACTTGGAAAAAGTAGAGCTAAAACGAGAGAAGAAAATGTATTAAATACTAAAGCTGAGCGTTTGTCATAATGGATGGTGTAATTGTACCAGAAGAAATCATAAATGACACTTCATGTACAATTGAAAGGGGAGTTTGCTTATATGACCCCAAACTTTTGAAAAGAAGTGCATGCCAGATTATAAATCACTACTAACAGCATCTGTTGTCAAATATCACAGAAAATAATACGGACTCATCCTTTGATTTGTAAAAAGTCACAGAATTTAAAGAAAGCTCAAAGCATATATTCTCTGTGCTATCAAACTGTTTCAAATGAAATGTGTTAGCATAAGGGTAATGCATAACCAGTAGTTGAACCTAGAAAAATTGCCCCACCTTGAAAGGCCAATTTAAAGGTAGGGTAGGTAGGATTTATATAAAAACTTTTTACCAGATTTGATTAAACTTTCTATATATATCAATGCATAATTAAAATGTAAGTACTCTGATAAAAAGAGTATAAAAATCGAGTGACTCTAGACCGTTTAATCTTCATTAAACACAGCTCATTATTTCCATTCGGGACGAATCACAGGATTGGGTTGCGCGACTGTCACTCTCCGTCGCCATGACTACCGCCGCTATTACTGGCTCTGCCCACGTGCGCGCAGTCGCGCACCCGTTTTTAGGTGGGAGTGAATGGAATTAATGAGCTGTGTTTATTGAAGATTAAATACACTAGAGTCACTCGTTTTTTTTACTCTCTATTTCAGAGTACTTGCATTTTAATTATGCATTGGTATATAAAGACAGTTTAAGCCAATTTGAATAAAAGTTTTTTTTTAGACAATTCTGACCTACCCTACCTTTAAGGAATTTTACAGCTCAAAGAAGAGTAAAAAATACTTTCTGTGATGTAGCTAAATACTTTTAAGGTGTATTTGACCTGGAATATTCATTTGATGAGTTTCTCTCACCTTGAAGCCAACAGCCAGAAGAGCATGAAGTGACACTATAACTGCCATGGTAGCGAAAGCCGTTAGTTTTGTATCATCACGAACAGCCGGCCAGAACGTCAAGACCAACACAGAGCCAGAGATCACCATGGCAATGACAATCAACAGCCACTGGAGCCAGTTGAAGGGAATGGTCCATAATATCTAAAAACAGATCATGACTTATTGGGTCTAACATGATAAATTTTGATCGTGTGTTTTTGAACATGATCTCAAACTTACCGAGGTAGGGATATAAATGAAGAGAGAGTAACCGTAGACACACACGGTCTCTAGAAACGTGTAACCGCTGATCTGTCTCTCAACACTTTGACGCCACATTAGGAAGCCCCAAACTCCTAGAGGCACCAGCCATGCATAGAGGAACACAGTAACTGCTGCAATCGAGACTAAAACAGGACAAAACCTTCTTTAGTATATTCATAAGCGAATGACAGAAACAAAACCTCACTGAACCTAAAATCTGATTGGAGGTTCATATAATTAGTATGTAGTGTATATGAATTAAAAACAAATGTTAACAATAAGTTATATTCTTTTGATTTAATATATTAAGTATAGTGTTAGGTCAAATCAGAAGCAGAATCATTCTCTACAAATTCCCATCCCTACTGCCCTCTCACCTCTGTGGAATTCAGGTCTGTAGTGATAATCTGTGTTTCCCATCTTACTCAGAAATGTGGAGAGATTTCCACTGATGGCCACTGAGAACACTAGAGTCACACAGATCCAGAAAGGACCTGACAGAGGCAAGGGAAACAAAAAAATAAACTGTCTGAGAATCTAGGCAAGCAAAAATACACTAAAATATACAGAAATTGTTTGGGTGTGTTGTAAAGTGGTTAAGAATAATATGGTACGTTACCATATAGGTCAGGGTTACTTCGAATGTGGTGTTTGATGAAATTCCGTCCAGGTAAAGGCATAACTGAGCCCTTTATCCTATCCAGCACCTACAATAATAAAGATAACAACAGCACATTCAAGTACTAGGGCACTCGAGTTGTTGATGTTCACACTTGAATGTGGTAGCTCCAAGTAAATGACCAAGCAACCAGGATCTCCCAAAATATTAGTAATTTATCAAGATATGAGATGTCAAGACAAAAATGTATAGTTACTAGTACTATTGTATTATGTTGCAGGTTATTTTTGGAATGTTTGTGGTTCAATTTGCACAAGCAAATATTTTATTTTTATTTTGTTTCTACTCTCCCCTTATATTTACATTCACATATTTGGCAGATGCTTTTATCTGAAGAAACTTTCACTGCGTTGATGGCATACTTTTTTATCGGTTCATGTGCATTAATTTTTCTGGGAATCGAACCCATGATCTTGGCGTTGCTAGTGCCATTCTACTATTAGCACAGAAAAAGTCCTTTTCCACATTTTAAAGTGTTTGTAACATTTTTTATTATACATTTTGTGGAAATTCAGTTTTTTTGTTTTTTTTATTCAAATGTTTATTTCTTTTGTAATGTGTGGTTAATGTTAAAGGTTTACTGTTTTTACCCCATAGTGTGATTTTTTGTAAATGACACTGAATCCAGTTAGGGTAAATTTCAATTTGACCCACATATAATGACCGTACCCAGATTTTTTTATATAATACAAGGGTTATGAAGAAAGCCAGAAGTACGAAAACAACGTACCTGCAATGTATCTACGTTGAAGAACGACTGATAGTATTCAAACGTCCAAAAACCACCAGTTTGTTTTTCACCTCCAAGCAACTGTGAGAATAATGGACAAACTGGCTTACACCATTGACCCCAACTATGTGAAACAAGCAGCAACTTGTGCCATTATTTGCCGGTTTTGTTCTGCAGCTCACCTCTGAACTCTCTTGCTGATTGTCTTCATCGTCTGACAGGTCAACTTTCACCTCTTCAGAGGAGGCTGCAGCAGCTGGGCTGGAGATGCTGAGGGTTGAGGCTCCAGGATTTGAAGACAGGAGATCTGCGGCTTCATCAAACTCTGGAAACGTGCAGAACGAAGATTAAAGCAGAGAGACAGAGACAACAACAAGGTGGCACATGTCAGAGGCAGAATTAATTTACCCTGAAACTTTAAATCATCTGGGCTAACGTTAGTCATGACTGGAGATTACAGGTCTCTCAGGGAGTTCTCATAAGAATACTATCTGCGAGGGAAAAAGAGAATAAACAAAACAAAATCATTCGACAGCCGTCAGCACTAAAATCAGATCAGATTTAGACTAATTCACTCACCTGGCTGCTACAATATGGTAACGTGCCAGACTCCTTCTGGCAACTTCACCAGTTTAGATTGTTTCAAGCTAGCAGGTAAAAAATAAAAAACAATTGTTTCGTCAACCCGGAAGCTATTTAACAGTATACTTTGATCAACTGATATTTAAAAAAAATCATTGACCGATTCGACTGAAACCAGAATAGATTTGATACCGTCTTAATAAGCAGGGATTTAACGTTATCGTCCCCATATTCCACGTCACCTGCAGGGTTCCGGTGCGTCAAAACACGACCACGTGACCGGAACAAAGCCGGAATTAAAAATGTTTTTTGTTTTTTTTACCTGTTCATATTTTTTTCCAGTATAATGGTTGCACAGAATGAGGGATCGTCAATGCACTTTGTATTATAAAACCAAAAGGGTTTTGGTTAAATAATACCTCTGTGTCCTATTTTTTGTTGTTGTAGTTGTTGACTATTTTGATCAAATAAATTAAAGTTTCTGACTGTTAGGTAATAATTAAATACTTTTGACAAACATATTTATTAATAAAGAAATATTATTAATTTGAATAAAGCCAGATATTCAAAACTACAGACCTCTTTATTTCGTTTTTATGAAAGAAACTGAGCAATACCTCAGTTAATATAAGGACAGAAACGCTTTAAAAACATTATTTAAAGTAAACATACTGACAAATAATACCCCTTCCTTACCCTATTTTTGTTTTATTGTGTTTAGTGTTTTATGGTGGAACGGAAAAGGACATTTTGTGTTTCCCCACCGGACTAATAACATTTCACGTACCGTGAGTCTCGCCATTTTGGCTCTTCGGTTTCACCGCAATCGTTGCTACTTTAATACAGTCTTGGAAACTGTCTTCTGAAAACTCTTTCCGTGGTATATCCACCGTGAACTGTGAACTGTCACACTTCGTGAGTTCATTTGCTAACATGGCCGCCTCGTGGCTGCTGAAGAGATGGTGCTCCACAGCAGCCACAGTGACAACCAAGGGCACACGATGGCAAAGAATGATAAACAGTCGCGCAGGTAACGTTAGGACTAAGCCATGCTTATTCTTTTTGCTTCGTACATAAGTTGAAAGATAGTTTATGTTCATATTGCCTTTAGGTGGTCAGTCACTTGAGTCAATTGTACATTTCTTTTAGTTGTCTGAATTTTCTGCAGTGCAGGCGTGTTAATTGTATTTACAGAACTACAACTGTATTTGTATTAAACATATATTTGCAATAATTGTTAGAGAATCAAGTCATTTACACGATGACGGATAGGACACTCAAGGCTCACACGTACATTTTTACTATCAGGAGAAAATGCACCAGTGTTCATCCTGTCAGAATCCAATGTCAATTTAACATATTTTGCTGGGCTGTAATACTTCTGGGGAATCTGTTGATACTTTCGAAAAGGTTTTTAACCAAGTAAATCCAATTGTAGTCTTAAGGTTTTTAGAAGAAAAAAATTACTCTTAAAACACTTTATTTATTTATTATTATAACTAAACCTAGCTCGCCATGGACAAACATATGAGATGGAATGGCATTTAGTTTGCTAACTATTTTTCTAACTCTGTTATAATGGGACTAAGAAGAAGATGCTTCCGTATTGCATGTATAATTTTTTATTGCATTATTTTATGCATAATGTGTCAGAAGGAAAATGTTATTAATTGAATGTTAATCAAGATCTGCTATTTTCTTCACTGTTTTCAGGTTTATGGTGCCGTAGTCTTTTAAGCGATTATAAGGAAGCTTGTCGCGAGGCAGTTTTGGGGGCTCGGGAACAACCTCTCAAATCTTCAGTATACCTGGGTCTTCTAGGAGGAATGTACGCCTGCTATTACACCAACCCTGATGATGATTCCTTTGAGACCAGCCTGCTAGAAACCTCCAACCGTCTGGCTCTCTTGTCACCATGGACACGCAGTGGCACCTCAGATGGACATGTCCAGGCCCTCATGAAACTGCGAAACGAGGGCAAGCTGCGCTATGCCAGTCTGGGCATTGCCTCCTTGACTTATCACACAGACTACAACTCTGAGTCCAGCCTGTATGAGGCGCAATGTTCAGCCATCTCTGTGCCCTGGACAGAGCTGCCCAAACGTGTGCTGGATGTGGGTTTTGTGGGACGCTGGTGGGTGCTTGATCATAAAATGAAGGATTTTGATATAAATGAGGAGGAGTTCAAACATCTTCCTCCTGCTCTGGTGGCAACAGCCCCCCCGTCTTCCCATATAACTGAAAGGAATGAAAAGCTTCATCAGGAATCGTGGAAAGCTGTGGTGATGGAGGATGAGAGCAATGAATTAGATAGTATACAAAAAGACCTGGACATTTCTGTTAAAGGAAAGGAAAGCAACACAACATAGAAAGCACAGACTTCTTTATGAACATAAATGTAATGCTGTATCTCACAAATGACCCCAGTGATCATGCTTGCAAGTATCATCTGTTGATAAGAATTGAAAAGTAAAATATGTTAGTAGGAATCATCATTATTATAATGTGTTTATTGAAGTAAGCAACATTATTTTGTAGTCTGTTACTTTACTGCTAAAGTTGTGCAAATAAGTGTGACTGGTTGACTGCAAATACATTAAAACATCTGCATCTGCAGTGTATGCTGACCTTGTTTTATATGACAGAATAGCACAACACTAAATAAACTGATCAAAAATATATCTTTGTCAAATTTCTTTTAATTAACAATATTTTGCAATGATGAGGCAATGCATCAAAACACAAGTTACAAAAATAAATATTTACCGATATATACATGTATAAGTATATACATATACATGCATATATACTCTCTCTCACACACACACACACATATACTTTGTGTGTATATATACACATATATATATATATATACTTTGTATATATTTATACATTTATATTAGTAGTCTTTTTGTTTTAACCACACAAAAAAAATCTAATAAATGCTGTTCTTTTGAGCATATAGTTTCTTCGTAACTAACCAATAATATCTTTGCTGCCTTTTAAAAGGAGTTAATTTAAAAAAGAGTTGGGTTAATTATCTCCATTAATCCCATTACCTTTGACCTTCTGTTTCAATGGCTGACTTTGATTCATTTTCAAGGGAAATCCTCCTTTACATTAATCTCTTTACTCTTCCTCTCTCAGGCTTGTCCTCCTCCATTAGTCTTTCGCTCTCCCCCCCATGCAGTCCTTTCTAAGATGGTTGGTATTGATTCACTGGCTCATGGAGCAGCATTCGCCTCTTTTTTTTTTTGATTGGTATCTCAGCTCCTGGAGAGGATTGTTCATTCTGGTCGTGCAGTTCTCCTCCAATAAAGCATGTGAATGCAGAGCTGACCCGTTCATGGCAAACTAGACAAGATCATATTTTCAGTAAAAGGCCAAATAATGAAAGTAAGGGATAGTACACTTAATGATGAAAAGCACTTAAGATACGCTAATGAAAGTGTAGGAGCCCATTTGAAGACGTTTCTAATAATGTAACAGTGGCAGACTGCAGGGGCTTATCTGTGTGTAACTTAACCCCGCTACAGTCAATGTTGAAATAATAATGTCATTAGGGTGCATTTACAAAATGCCTAACAGAAATATTGCATGTCACTCGAGACGAGTATTAATGAGAGAAGACCTATGGCATTGACTTGCTTCAGGCAAAGGCTGAACCATCAGAAATCCTAACGATCCCCTTTTAACTTCTCCGCTGTTATAAATGACTCTTACTGTTGTATATTGAAATGGTCACTTAGCATTATCACACTGCTGTTATCCAATCACTAAAGATTTTCAGCCGGTAGGAGGATGTTGCTTTAGCCTCGGGCAGCGGTATCTGATGTGTCTCAATCCTCATAATGTACTGAAGCACTCTGCCTGTCCATCAGGGTGTCCACAGGGACCCAGACATTGGCTGATTGCTAAAATGGAGGAGCTTTTCTGACAGTGTAGCACTTTCTGCAAGACACTCTCAGCTCAGACACACCACTGCTGCGTCCCAGAGCTTTTAAAGTGCTGTCCCTGGCCTGCCTTATTGCCTTCAAGCTCACTGAACTGAGATAACTAGGCAGTGGAAAGCAATGGAGTGGAAGCCCACCATGTTTTTTCAGGTAGTGCCACTGCTGTCTTGTTTGCTTTTTTTTTTTTTTTTTTTTTTCTAGGCTAAATGATTATGGAGATGGAAAACTGTTTCTTATTCATTTTTGCTTTTGTTTTGTCTTCATATTTCATGGATCCTTGGGTCTCAATTGTCAAAAGCAATTTTCGCATAACCCCATGACACTAAAATAGCTAATACAATATTTAAAGGATAGTTCAGCCAAAAAAGAAAAGTCTGTCATCATTTACTCACTCATATTGTTCCAAACCCAAGTGACATTCTTTCTTTTTAGGGAACTTAAAAGGAGATATTCTGAATATCCAAAACTATTGACGTATATTGTGTGGACAAAAAAATTGCAGCTTGTTCAAGTTACTTTGTAAAATTAGATTTAGTCTGCTTAAATATGTAAATCTTTTTTATTAACTACGTGATTCGTTTTTATTGACATTTAACTGGGCAGTTGAGACTGCATTAGGAGAGTATTAATTAAGTATCATTTTATGTATTTTTCAGTAAAGAGAAAGGCTTGTTAATGTTTAATGCTTACTTACGATGGATATTTTGAAGAGTTTCAATGGTTTTAAGGTTTTGTGGTTACCATTGTGCTGAAGGAGGTTACATGATGATCATGGAGTCTGTTGCTTCACTCAATGAACAATAATTATATATCAAGTAGTACTAAGAAGTAATACATATCAGTAATGAGATCAGCTGCGACTTACTTGCTCATCTCATGTTACAATTGTCTTTTTCATGCTATAATGCTATTGCTAGTTGTCTAAACAGGAGCTGGATTCATTTGGTTCAGCAAAACATTATTTGTTTAAATTAACTTGTTTTAGTCGTTTTGGACAGCCCTAAAGTAATTTCATGGCATTTTCCTTTATTTAAGTGCATTGAACAAGCTTAACTGAATTTTTCTGAGTGCACTAAGGCATTTTTCGGAATATTTAATTTTATGTTCCACAGAAGAAAAAAGTCAAACGGGTTTAACACAACATGAACGTAAGTAAATGATGACAGAATTTTCATCCCTTGTACTACGTTACAGTCTCCCTCATTCATCTTTCGATCGACTTGGATCCTCCCCCACCCTCCACAACCTGCCCTGTATTGACTATTGACTGTCACTCTATCCATATATTCAGCTGCCAATGTCAGACGGATATGGTGGCTGAGGCCGATCAGTGGTCAGTGTGGAAAGGGGGAGCTTGAGTTCAGTGAGGACATGTTGGGAGGGGGCCGGGGGTCATGCGTAGGGGTGAGGGAGTCTAGCCATGGCGCTGACCTCAGTAACCACAACCCCACCACCCCCTCCCATAATGTCTGATCAATATGTCACTATAAAGGAAGAGAGTATGGAGAGCACGAGAGGGAGGAAAATGTTAAAGGCATGGCAGTGTCTACAACCAGACACTGGATCTGTTAATGCAGTTTAGCAGTGTGTCTGTAGGGAAAATATACTTAATATATATAATTATAAATATATATATATATATATATATATATATATATATAGTATATATAAAATATACTATATATATAATTGCATGTCTAAATATGTGTATATGTAAATACTTATATTATTATATTAAACAGTTAAACAAGTTGAGTTAAAATGATCACTTACAAGACTGGTTACTGAAGCTAAAAAACAACTTAAAAAACAACAAAATATGGATAATATGTGAGAATAATCAAAACACAAATGTGAAAATTAATAAATAAATAAATAAACATTGAGATTGTCTGACACCAAGCGGTATAAACTATTTTTAGGGTAGTGGCTCACAGAACACAAATGGTTAAGTGTCTGGCACACAGTGAGGAAAGCATGAATGTGTGTGCATTTGTTTAAATGATGAGAGAGAGAGAGTGATGAGAGAGAAACACGGGGGAAGGGGGAAGTATAAAAATATAAATGTCTGTCTGGAGTGTGAAAATGTTTGAAGATGTGAAGAAATACAGATGGAGCAGGCACCCAAAAGAGAGTGAGAAAAAAAAGAGTGCGCAAGAGAGTAGGGTGGGGATGAAGGGGGAGGGAAGGAAATGAAGAGTGAGGAGAGAGAGAGAGAGAGAGAGAGAGAGAGAGAGAGAGAGAGAGAGAGAGAGAGAGAGAGAGAGAGAGGGGCAGAGGGGGAGGAGAAGGAAGCGGAGCGCATTCACAATTTTCATTCAAACTGACTTAGTCTGTGTGTCCCGATTTGCACTCCCTCTCTCTCTACACGCATACACACACACACACACACAGCAAGAGAAACACCAGACCGATTGCAGTTAAGTTAACAGCGACTGGAGGATGGCTTCAAGAAGAGTGAGAGACCGGGACGAGAAAACCAGAGGAGACTGGTGGAAGGGGTGAGAATAGAAAGAGGTGGTATGGAATTCACAAAGAGATGTCAGGGTGGAAGGTGAGTAGAAAGAGGACGAAGAGTTTTAAAATAGAAGAGAGAAAAAGGGAGGTGAAGGAATGCAGGGGTGGAACGGCCGAGCTCGACGTATGGAGGGGAGCAGAGATCGACTGGAGCCAGGATGGGTGTATACATCTGAGAGAGTCACTGTGGTAAGTGTGTTTTTCTTCTCGAACCCCTGCCACCTCCCTAAATGAAGAGCCTGTGATCTACTGTGACTGCTTGAGCGCATGCGAGAGGACTTTTTCATTAGGATGCATTGTCATGCTGTTAGAATGTGATACAAATTTGATTTGACAAATGTGACAAGTGTTGCTTATGCGGTCAGACATCACTGCAGGACATTTTAATGTGATGTTATCCACCAAGGCATGCATGAGTGTTGTGTTTGCATGCTAGTTAAAGCTTTGGGACATGTTTGGGGCTTGTATTTTTTGAATGTTTTCTATCTTTTTTTTAAACAGAAATGTATTTTATTTAATTTTTAACTGCCAACTTTGACTAATTGTTGGTTGTAAACATTAGTATGGAGAGTGTAATGGTCTCCTAATGGTGTGTGTGTGTGTGTGTGAGTGCGTATGTTTGTGTATGCATGTGAGGTGATATCAATCCCTATGGAAGTGAATGGCAATTGGATTAAACTATTGATTTAGTCTGGAGCAGGTAGACATACACCCAGTTGGCCAGACGAGGGGGAAGGGCCATCCACATTACTGCAGACATCTTCATCAATAATCCTCTTGCACCCAAAACTAAACTAACACCAGTGACCGGCACAATAATGACATGTGAAGTGTTTGGATGCAATAAATGGTCAGCTTTTGCACATATACAAACATACAGACTACCATGTGAACTTCACAAGCATGTTACAATGTGCTACTTCTGAACTTTTTTCATCAAAGGAAATGTGCGGTCTGTGTATTTGTGTTATGATTTTTTTGTGTAATTTTAAAATATTGTGTAATTGTTTTTGTGATATGTCAACGTGATGTCATTTTTATTTTAAGACGACTTTTAAATTGTTGTAAAAGCCTGGATTCTTTTAATAAGTTGTCCGATATGCTAGTTTCCTAATTACGCGTTTCACACCCTAAAATACAGTTTTAAAAGTTTCCCAGCGAACTTGTCGGGTCCACAAAACTGGCTGTGATGCCTATGAACTCATTCACCAAAGGGTCATGAGTTCAAGTCCCAAGTGGGGGAGGGGGCTGCCATGGTAGCCTTATTTTTTCTTCCAGACCCTTCCCCCTGTCTTTTCCGCATCTCACACGGCCGTCATTTCAACGGCTGGACAAACATGAACATCAGGCCTGTTACTTTTGCCTGCTCATATAGTCAAAGATCGACCTTCCCCTCATAGGCCAACAGCTGGTCCCGTTTTTTGCAGATGTGGGTCTTGAGAACAGTTTCTTTGCCCTTTTTAATGGCAAATAGTTGTTATGTAACCTTCCAAAAGTCCTTTAAAACTTGCTTTCATGTTTGAGAATGCATACACACCGCACTGTCTGTTTGCACGTGCATACGTGAGCGTGTTCCAAATGCATCGAGCCAACAAACGGACGAGGCGCATTTCAGACAGCCCCTCTTTCATAGGAAATGAGACCCTTTGACCTTTGCCATTCAGTCTGTCTGGAAATGCATAGCCTGGAATCGATCAACACCCCCTTGCCCAGACATGCACTCACCACCTCCACTCTGCCCGCTCTCTCGATTCCTCCTTCCCCCTTACATTTTTCTCTTTCTCTCCAATCGGCAACCCCCTGTTCCCGCTCACTCTCAGCTCCTGGTCCCTTCCCCCACGATCAGATAATAGACCCCACAGAGCTCATGCTATACTTCATGCAGCGCTCTACACATGCTTCCCTGTGCATATGACCAAAGCCTCCAATGCTCACACATAACTTCCCCTCAGCGACTGTGAGTGCACAAGCTCATATGGCCCAAAAATGTATTTGTCCTGGTCAAAATATATGCTAAATATAGGCTGGGCTGATTGCAATTTCATTGCAATATGTATTTTAAGGGCCAATAAAACATATTCAATCTTAAAATGTACGCTGAGTAAATGAAAAATTGGTGTGTACGTACCATTGTGTAAATAATAATAATAATATATATATATATATATATATATATATATATATATATACGTCTGCCATTTTTTTACAGTACTGATGGGTCGTAGATTTGTTAATAACATATTTGAAATGAGTTGGGGTGGGAATGTAAGCAGTATCATGTGAGGTACATAACTGTGTTTATGTACTTTTTTGGTGTGCATGTCTAAAATAACACAATTCCAGCATTTCCAAAGTATATGTCAGTCCCAGACGAGTCTCAATGAACATTCAACGCTGTCGGTGAGTTTGCAAGTCAAAGAAACCATCGAGTGTTGAGTGTACCCTGCCTCTCGAACACACTCCGACCACACGGACCTTCTGAGTGCCAGCAACTACATGTGCGAGTCCATTTTGTTGCTGAGCTGGCCAAGATGGCTGCTGTAGTGTCTCTAAAGCTGTCCCAGCTGATCAGTGAAGCGGGAGACTGTATTCTGCATCTACTGTCACAGCTCTGGGTCCTGATTCACATTCATTGCTGTCGGTGGGTTTTATCTATTCGACTCGCCGGACAATGAATGAGAACTATGGCTCTTCCTGCACTTATGTACACAAAAGCAGTGGGTTGAGAAAAGAAGTACTATTAATCTTTTTCACTATTAGTCATGTCACTCAACACATGTACATCATAGAAGGTCAATAAACAGGGTGTGAAATAAGAATTGGGAATCTGTTGTTGTTTTTTACTGCATGTTGTGTGAGTTAAAGGGAAAGTTCGACCAAATATGAAAATTCTGTCTTCACGTCATTCCAAACTTCTATTAAGCTTTTAATTATTTTATTTTATTCCGTATTATGTAACATACTTTCTCTAAATTCCAGAGAAGAAAGTCATATAGGTTTGGAATGACACAAGGGTGAACGTGACAGAATTATTCTTTTTCGGTGAACTATCCCTACATGTTTTCTTTTCAAAAAATGACTTGTGCATTCCTGTTGCCAGTGGTTTGGAAGCCACAGTGTCTAAGGAACACCCTAGAGCCAGCAAATCGGCTCACTGACCAATGTGACCCACACAGACATAGACAGAGTCAACATTACTCACAGCGCAGTGTTCTTCCTCGGGCACAGTATGCATGAAGCTAAAAATGGTCTGGCGAATCTGAAAGGTGGATCACCAGGGAAACTCTCATGACTATACAGAATGTATAAGGTTGTATTGAACTCCTCACAAGACAAAGCTTTGCATTTTGAGAATAAATAAAGGAGCTCTTGAGGAACTGCTATTATTAGGTTCTGTGTGCACATAGAGAGAACAGGTTTTAATGAATGAACCCATATGTTTTGGGGTTCTGTGACATAGCTGTTCCCACACTGTGAACAAGAGCTTCACTTTACCTCCCAGCAGCAAGTCATTAGAGAACTACAGATATGAGCAAGAGGGAGTCGCAATCTTCAATCAATTACTATCACAATGGTCCTATACCCAAACAATAATACATGTATGCCGCATGCTGTGTCACATCAGAATATAACTTATTGCTGTGTGTCTTTGACCCAGTTCAATGTGCTGGTGGTTCAATGGGGTCGGCAGCCAATTAGAGTGTGACTCCAGTAATTGAGTTTGACCAGATTGGTCCAAACTAGGCAGGGAAAGGGAGGCTGATTGGAGCAGTCAGCTGTCTGATCCGATTGAAGACTTCACTGTAATCAGCAGCACAAGACTCTCTGCTGGCCAAGACTCTCCACTACCCTCACAAGACTGTTCACTAACGGTCAGAAAAATATCAAACTTACACTATTTGGTTTACTATCTGGATCTATGTATGTATTGTTGTTCCCTCTCTGAGAAATGAATTCACTTGCTTGTTACATTGACTGCTGCTATAGTGTTTGTCTGGGTCCCCAAACAGCTTTAACTCAGAATGCAGCTGCAGAAATCATTCTATACGTCACTCCAAAGTGTTTATATATATATATACATACATACGGTAGTGTCTTAGTCTGCTCCTTACTTCAGTTGTCAGTGCACTAGCATGGGGGTTAGCCGTTTTTAGAGTTAGCATGAAATAAAATCAATTTTATTAAGTATTTTATACATTTCTGATTGCAAAGTTGCATTCATTTTTGAGTACTTTATACCCCGACATCAAAAACGATGCATAGAACCAGTTAGCCCTACAATTTCTTTTCTTTTTATAAATCGCTATTTTTTCATAATTTGGATGTGAATCACAATATGGAATAAAATCTGTCACTTCTGTTTCATTGACACTGTCCCATTGCTACAGAACTACAGAGCACTAACATTTTTCTGTCTTTAAAATTTGCAGAAATGCACTGGTAAAAAACAAAAAACAGATTAAAACCAGCCTCTAAAAAGCCTGCAAAAGAGATTTTGTTTGTAATTGTATTTCACCCCTGATGTGCTTGAATGGTATTATATTTCTTTTCCTAAATGATTTATATTATTTTTATATTTTTATTATTATTTATATTTATTTATATAAAAACATCTTTATATTTTATATTTATTTGCATTAATTTTATATCTTATGCTATTTTATTATGTCTAAATGCCATTATGTATATAGGCTGCTGTATATTATATTTATTTGCATTAATTTTTTTTTTTTAACAGCTATAACAAATATGCATGATGATAGCAATCTTTTTTATTCCTTGCTAGTGCCCAAATTCATGGTAAATGTATCCTCATTCCTGATAGAGGGAATAGAATGAGACACACCCATAAATATAAAATACTTTCACATGTTAATATCTCTCCTCGCCACATACAAACATAGCACTCTTTGGCTTTTTTCATATCTCTGTGTTGTGTACAATCTGCACTAGTTATTATTATATAATTTCTGTCCTCTCTGCCAGTCTCCAGGCCATGCGTTACCTCTGCTTTCACCCACACACTGCTCCATTTCCTGGGTCAATGCCACTATCAACCTGAGAGCATTAGACACTTGAAAGAGAGGTGAAGAGAGGTCAGAGACACTATGTCTTGTCATCACACACATCCATATCTCAGATAATGACAGAAAATAGGCTACTCCTGTCAGTATACTTTTCTGGTGTGCCACTTAGTAACAGCTAACCACAGTAGGGAGTACACAAAGACTATCAGAGATTATTGTGATTTAAAAAAGTTAAAATTTAGAGGACGCGTCTGTGAACTTTTCTAAACAAAGATATATAATATGACATTATTCTACAGTCCAAAAACATTGAGAATCCACAGTCTATGGCTGTGACTTGGTTTCAACCACTGAGAGGGGCAATGACAGTACAGGGCTCAAGGAATTTGTGCCTCCTGTGAATTCTAGATGCAAATCCTCTCGGTCACCCCATATAGAAACATATGTCAACAACAAGAGACCGTCTAAAATTGGAGCCATCATTTCAACTTAGCACACGGTGAGAGCAAAGCCAGAAAACAATAAACATTCGTAACATGGTTTGGTGACTGAGCACCACATGAAAGCGTGAGAGAGGACAAAAAGCGGGTCACTCTTTAAACTGTGCGAACACAAAAACAGTTTTTGAAAAGGCGATTGGAAACATTTCAAGAGACTGTGCTGCTCTGACACAAAGCTTCTGCAATTTTGAGCAATACACTGAGGCACAATCGCACACAGTCGGATGATAGATTTGTATTCATTATCATGGCAACTAGAGTCCTGGCGAAGAGAGAAAGAAATTGAGAGCGCGATCTGGGCAGGCCTGCAGGGCTGTTACTTCTGTCTGCGCTGATGATGAACAGTCACTCGGTCATCCCCAGTCTGCACACGCACCAGAGACCTGCATCACAACACGGTGCGGGCATCCATCGCAGGCACGCAGTCATAATTCATCCCGCTGGCAGCTTGCAGGGGTCAATGCAACATAAAGCGCCGCACATGAGAGGAACACAAAGGAAACATTTGGTGATGGCTGGAAGATGTGCAATAGAAATAAACTCTCTCTTCACTTCTCAGGGAACACCAATTTGTCTTGCGGTTGAAAGATAAGAACTGTTCACTGCTTTAAAATGCAGATGTATGGGCAGAGCAAGTAGAAATATAGAAGGTATTTAATCACAGAGATAAGCCGGGGACCTTCACATAAATAAACAAATGGCTTTTATGAAAATCATGATCTTAATTAATCACTAAAATCCTCTGAATCAATCTAAAGCAGATTTATTATATCTATACAGTGGCACTTCAGCTAAAGTAAAGAAGTTACAAAAGCAATGACCAAAAATGTAAACAATTCTGTTTATATATAACTTAACACCAGTATTTTTCACTGCCGTTTAGTTATATAAAGTTTTATATAAAAAGTTTACATTTGACTTTCTAAACGTTCTAGTTCTACATTACTAAAGAAAACCCTAACATAAAAGGAGAAAATGCTCTGAAAGAGTGAGCATGAAACAGTTAGCGCTACCTGATCTCATGTGAAAACATAAATATAAAGTTCTGTCATGAAACTCTAGATGGCGCAGGCTGAAAGGTCCTTAACTCAATCTGCTTGCAGTCAAAAATGTTCTCTAAAGCCAAGGGCAGAGCTGATGTATCAGTAGCCAATGAGCTCGCTGCTCAACCTTCAAATACTCTGTCAGCATTTGCTTTAGCAGTTGCAACGCTTTCAGAAACCCTCCACCTTCCCCCGCTCCACCTGTATAGATCTGCTACGGGTAATATGTATGCTATATTGTACAGAAGCAGCATGTCTTACTTGCTCACAGTAGCCTGTCGTTTATGTATAGACCAATTTTGTGTTAGTAAACATGGTGACGTTTTTTGTGTGGGCGGAGCTTAGATGGTGGCAGAACGATCCCTCTGGCCGCTTCACTAACGTTAGTTTGCAAGTTTCGTTAGCTTGTTTTAACAATGACTGGAGAAAATCCAATTTTATCTTAATGTGCAAGGTCACTCATTGTCCAGGACTGCGATTGTTATTTGCAAAAGTTATTTTTAACGGACGGAACCAGATTGGCCGACCATACACGCTCAGTCAATGGATGGACGATCTGACAGGATTAACGCTACCTCGGTTGAGAAGCTGACTTCTACACCTACACGATAGACAAACCGAGCGTAAAGAGAAACTGAGGGCATATGCCTCTTTAGATGCCCATAACTATGTGCTGAATGGCCATGTAAGCTACAAGACTGGTACGATCCGCAGTTCTGCCGAGCCAGCGCCAAGGCCAGAAGATGACAATGTAAAGAGTGACATTACGGTGCAATTTTAATTATGTGAATATTTTCTAGAAATAAAAATTCCAGATACAGCATATTCATTTTTTAACTATCTTAGAAGAAAAGGTTCTGTATAGAACCTTTTAGGGGTTCCAAATATGAAGCGCCTATAGAACCTTTTAAAGTTCTATATAGAACCTTTTCTTCTAAGAGTGTATGTATTTGATTACCCTTTCTTACCAGGTTCTTCAAAAAGTCTAGTCACAAATCAATCAAAACAACAATCATAGACGATTCCCAAATAATCACAATCAAGAAAACATTCCCCCGGTTTCACAGACAAGGCTTAAACATAGTCTTAGACTAAAATGCATGTTTGAGCTTTTTAACTGAAAGCAACTTGCACTGAACGGCATAGGCCTATCTTAAAATATATCGGTGCCATTGTTTTGTCTCAAAATGCACATCAGTGATGTGTTTTTCTAACTCATGTTTATAAAAGCGACTTAAATGCCCTAATTAAACTAAGGCCTAATCCTGATTTAATCTAAACCCTGTCTGTGAAACCAGGCCATTATGTGATAAAATTTCAAATAGGAGCCTATACTCCGTCGATTCTAGCACCCAACAACACAACAAGATGACATTTAATAATGATAATAATAATTGAAACTCCTTATTATGTAGCCAAATCTATGCTGGTTTATATTGGCCGCCTCCAGTTTTCACTTTGTTCTGCCTCCAGCTAGCGCCATGACGTAACTGTGACGTCGGCTCGAAATTGGTCTATTGGCAGCAATAACCAACAGCAGCAGCGTGGCAGATCTATTCGGCCAAGACAAAACATATCAACATTGTCATATCCATTACCATGTCAAACACTCCGAGAGATTTCATGACAAAATTACATTTTGGTGATTTGCACAAAACATAGAAAAAAGTGTTAACACTTTAAAATACGGGTGCACTAATATCCGTTCATTCATGCTTAACTAATAAACAGATAGGCTAATTGAAATTCATGGCTTAGTGTGGATGTCAAAACCAAAATGACATATTAACAACTGTACATGCTATGATTGGGATACATAACCTCAGTTCTTCTTTATCTCAATTTCAGTAGAGTGTAGTATCATTAACCAGCCTTGAAGCACACCTGCAGGTGTTTACCTGTAGACAATTAGTCTCAAACTGAATGTCTTCACAAAGCTTCTGTCAGGAGCTTCACTGTTTATGCGTCACCTTTCCCTATCATTACAGGGGAAATTAAAGCCTCTGTGGCATGCACGGTGGGGGAGAGGGACCCTGCATGCTGAAAAGCAAGTACTTATCTCCTTGAGAGAAAATTACATGTTTTCCGCTTTCCCGCATTGTTGGAAAAAGCCTGAGTATTTAGGGTTTAGATCTCAATACATTTTTATTTCAAGTCTCTATTGTACTTGATAAGGTTAGACTGTGATCATAATAATAATGTGTTAGGTTTTCCTATGAAGATGCTCAAAGGGGTGAGAGAGAGAGAGAGAGGGGGGGGGGGGGGGGCTTGAACACAATACTGATTTTATGTCAATATTACAAACCTTAAATATTAAAGTTATGGATTTCGCATAAAGTGCATATTGAACCATGCCATTCCAGCTCATTATAATAAATGTTTCTAAACACTGTAGTCTAATTATGTATAGTATGTCCTCAAGCAGGATTAAATAAAAAGAGAGAGAGAGGCCCAGACTTCAACCGATCTAAACCTGCTATCTCAGCCACCCACATCTAAATAGGGACTGCGGTTTTGCCTGATTCACAGTAAGCTCTCTTATTAGTCTTGATTGTGCTATTACTTTGATAATGCTGTATTAAGTCCAACTCTGAAATTATATATGAATATATATGAATATATTAAAGGTATAGTGGAAGATTTTCTTTTTCCGGGTGGATCATCAAGACTATTGGTCCTCCTAATTGTCAATCATTCTGGTGATATGTTTACGTAAGGCCGTCGTACGTGCTCGTCCAGGTAGTTTTCGCTTTCTGCGCATGCGCACTTTCAGGTGTATATGTTTGGTGAGCTACGGTTTCAGCCATTCATTGAAGCTCGCTGTTCTCACCGGGTTTTTTCAAAATGTCTGAGGGTCGCAAGAGAAAAAGTGTCTACGAATTGTATGACAAGAAGAGAAAGGCCTCTGAAGAAAGAAACAAGACCAGAGTGTTTTTGGGAGAATATTTCACACGCTGGCGTGCGCTAAAAGCACAGGTTGGGCTTAAGTAGAAATTTTGAGTATACTTTACTGGAGTAATTATTTTTCAGCCGACTTTTAACTTCTACTCCTTACATTTTCACGCAATTATCTGTACTTTCTACTCTTACATTTTAAAAATAGCCTCGTTACTCCTATTTCATTTCGGCTTGTCATTGTTCCAAAAAATCAAATATTGATTTGGGGACAGATGTTTTTACAATATACTGTATGACAATCGCGGGATAAGTGGCAAACATAACGTGTGTGTGTGTGTGTGTGCAACCCTAATTGAAATGGTCGAAATATCCTCACAAAGATGGCAATATCCAGAAATCGTTGGCCTTGTGGGGATTTTTTTTTTGGGGGGAAACAGCTTATAATCAGACTAAGTGATGTTTTTTGAAAATGTAAAAATGCAGAAAGTGTTCTGTGATAGGTGATTCTATCTTCCGCTTCATGAAACATGTTAATGCTCAGTAGTACACATATGGTTCTTTAATGTATTTGCATTGTACTAAAATTAAAAAAAAATTAAAAAAAATTAAACATTAACATTTTAATATAACATTATAGTCATCATTACGGCCTTTAGAAAAATGTTTTTTTTGAGGAGGTGGGGTAGTGCACTATAGGCCCCTGTGGCGCGGCCTAAGCTTTTGTCCTTAATGGCATTTTTTTACTTACATTACTTTTATCCTTTAAGTAGTTTTGAAACTAGTACTTTCACACTTTTACTTGAGTAAAAAGCTTGAGTTGATACTTCAACTTCTACAGAAGTCTTTTTAAACCCTAGTAACCTATCTATACTTATACTTGAGTAATGAATACTTTTGACACCTCTGGCTAAAAGCACACGTTGGGCTTCCCACTGATTCCTCAGTCGCGAAGTTTCTACTCGACAGGTACAGTTTGGCATGCTATTTTGGAGAAATCCATTTAAAATGACTGCTAGTAAAAGTTAATGTAAGCTATGATTAGCGATGCTAGCCCTGGCACAAGTCACACACCGCGCAGACACGGTAAACATCTCAATTTGTAAGTAGCCTTATGACCAAATGGGAAAAGGTATCACACTGAAATGTTATAAAACCTTGTGTGTTCATTTTTGATAATTCCAATGTGTGACAGTGGAAAAAGTGCAAATCTTCTTTTTGAAAGTAGGCTTTTATGAGCCATGCCGACAGCAACTTGTAAACAGAGTGTGCACGATGAGAACTAGGCTCGTGCATGCTCTCTCGTGCACACGTTTAATAGGCGTTACCTCTCGGGAGCAGGTAGCTGCTAGAGTGTTGCGCATGTGCATTTTTCAAAAAGTGGAGAGGGCGGTTCTTTTCTAAAACTCGGGAAAATCTTCCACAATACCTTTAATATTATGCAAGTGGTCACGATTGAATTGATTGCAAGCTAATGCACCAAAAAGCTGGATGCCAACCGCTCTAAAAATATTGGAATGAAGAAGAAGAAGAAGAAGAAGATTGATTGCAAAATATACCCCAACCAGCCAGGCGATCAGGACTCCCGCTAAGAGAACAAGCAGTCCATTTTCAACTGGTGGGTCCAAGACCGCGGAGTGTGCAGTGAAAGAAACAACAGCAACGAACGTAATTCTGTTTTTATTATTCGAGACTTTAATTTTGAAAGCCGTGCGTAAAAGCTGTTGACACTTTTGTCAGACGCAGTTTAAGTAACGAGTGGCTGAGAAAAACATGTTGTTCCGATTCAGCCTAATTTGCGGTCGGATGAGATGTTGTCAGGCTTCAGTGTCATTAGCCTATTTTATTCTTAAGTTATTTTCGTAACTTACGAAATAAAACGTTTCTTACCTCAGAAAAGCGAACTTGCCTGTCCTCTCAGCCGTTACAGTGTTCGCGGCGCGCACTCTTCCATGTCCTACCCGCCAGATTGGCTTACTGCGCATGCGCACTTCAATATTTATTTATTTGACAAAATATTTGCATTGTTTTAAGGGTAGGGGTAGATATGATTATTAATAAAGCCTATTTTAATGGTGGGAGCTAAATCTGGTAGCGGTATCACTTCATTATAAATAAAGCAAAAAATATATTATGAGCATGTAACATAGTTATGCATAGTTAGAGCATGCATAGTTGCATAGTTAGAGCATGCATTTGCCAATTAGTAAGTCATGAAATTACCAAAAATTGCCAATAAATTACGTAACTTTGTGTGATAGCTGGAAATTCCAGCTATTACAAGGATATGCATGTTGGTGATGTTTATTCTATTCATCAGGAGCAGTTTCCATAGCCTATGTGTATGCTGGTGTGTAGCCTGGTAAAAAAAAAAAAACATAATCCTTTTGTACCTATTTTAATTGAACAATCCTTATTCAAATAAAATATGTAAGGATTATTCAATTCAATTTGATAGAATTTTACTATTAATTAAATTGCGTAAATCTTAAAAAGGCTTAGGCCTACATTGTTTTTTGAGTGTGAATCGTTTCCTGTGCATTTGTGAATCGTTGCATGCATTGTGAATCACTTTCTGTGCATTTGTGAATTGCAGCACTGTGCATTTGTACATCTTCTACAAAATTATAAATAAAGAATGTGCAGTGGTTGTGTTTTACTTTTTCATGTTTGTATACACAGGTTTCTGTGCAACGTCATCACGTAGATGCGCGCGCATCTAATGCCTGGTTCAGATTACACGATTTTTTTGTCGGTTACGATAGTCACTGTGTCAGATTACACGATTTTGAATCCTAAAATCTTGTCGTGTCGTGGACAAGAAACATGTCAGACTACACGTTGCTTTCTGACCAGTCATCGCGTGCCGTCGCAGACATTCACTCGCACATATACTATGTCATATACACACGCACTCACTCTCACACATACACACACACACACACACTGGGGTGAGGGACAGTCCCGAAGTTTGAAGCTTTGTCCCGCAAGTCATAAGCAGTGTCCCACATTTTAATTTTGTCTGCATCATTTTATTTAATCGTCCTTTTAAATTACAATTATACAAAAAAAAAGTTAATAAGAAAACACTGAACGTGCGCAGCCGTTATTATTGGTTCTAGCCAGAGCGGGAATTCGGAAAAACAAACACTGAGAAAAAAAAAAAAATCTGCAATAGAAAAATGGATCTATCCGGAGCTCCCGAGAAGAAAAAGCGTCTTTGTTCGTAAGGAATGGGAGAAAAAAATATATACATGGTTAAAACCAGTTACAGGTGACCCTAAAAAAGGAGATTGCTGTGTAGCCACCGAAGTTTCACCATCACGCATGGAAAAGACACAAAAATAGGCTACTGAATCCGGTAAGAACGCATTTAATCTGTAGTCTTTCCTAATGGAATTTGTGTTTATTTGGAAATGTGCTTTTTAGCGATTGGATTATTATTTTCACTTAATTATTTAGATTGAATAGACCCGTGCTGTTAAAATGAGTTTTATATTAGGCTATTAGTGACGTTCACAGCGCCGGTCAGCGCCGTCATAGACTAACATTTTTATAAAGCTAGCAAAGACATCTAACGTTAATATAAAATCAATATTTATTCACCTATAATAATAGTAAGTTATCTCCCTCGTGTCCCGCGAAATCAGGTCTGACCTGCAACAGAGCAATATAGCCAGGTGGTCACCCTAGCACACACACTCACTAGCACACACTCTGTCTCGCTCGCTCACTCACTCACTCTCGTCGTGGAGGACCGAAAAAAAATCAAACATGCTAGTCTTTTTGTCGTGATGTCGTGAAGCATCGCAGACGCGACGTAGGTTGTCGCCCACTATGACACACTATACGAGATGAAACGATCAAATCTTGCGTCCCGACGCCCGTTGTCGTTTACGAATCCCCACGACACCCTGCGTCAAACGAATCGTGCCAAAATCGGGCTAAAATCGTGTAATCTGAACCAGGCATAAGAGGCAGAAAGCAACAGTCTTTACGGCTATATCTAGCAGAAGCAGAGATGACGCGGAGCTGTTGTGCTGTAAACTAACCTAAATGCATAGGGTATGTCATGTTTTTATGATTCGCAAACTTAGTTGGACAATTTCATACTAGTCAACTAACTAACTTTTTACATAATGTTATATTAATATGCAAATGAAACACAAGCAGACATATTCAACTCTGAAATTGCAGTTTATTATTGAGTCAACAAGAATTTACAAACAATGCGAAATCTACGTTAATTACAATGTTCTTTTACAGAACTCGGCATAACGTATAGCGGTCTTGCCTCTTGGATGCGCGCGCATCCGGTATTGTTTGTATACAAGAAACCTATGTATAGCTACAATTTATCGGTGCTTTAAACGGATCGTTACCTATATGCCATTCTATCGATGTTGGACAATAGCTACTTTCGTGTTATATTTATATATAACTACTGTATATAACTCAAACAAAATCTCGTAATTACTTTGTGAATGCAATCTTTTTCCGACATGACTTGAACGCTTTTTTAACTTTATTAAAAACTTTAAAAAAGGCTAGGCTACTAGCGTCATCTGGAAGATGGTGAATAGCAGGGCTATATTAAATATAGGCTATATAAGTTTTTGTGACTTAGGACAAAACAAGTTTCTAAAAGCTCAATCTAAACCCTCAAGCCAATCAATTAATTAATTGATTATACTCGATGAACATGGCGTTGAAGATTCAGTGAATGCCTTGGAAATCTCTTATCTGGCACAGGAATCACAGATCCGATCGGAAAGGAAATATAATTGTTGTGGTTCTGCCCATTCAATCGAGTGATAACATTCGAAGCGGGTGTGTATATTGCATTTTTTTTCTTGTAACCCATTTACCCATTGACGGTGAAGAGGATATTCATCTTCCTGACACTGAATGAGCCATACCAGCGTTAAACAACAAATCCACCAGGCAGAAGAGGCCCATCTGATCGTGAGTTTAGTCAACCCTGACAACACCCCGCCAACCACAGTCTGTTTGTGTTGGTTCTGCTGTCACAAAGACTCAGTTTCCAATCCTAAGAAATGTCAAAAACATTCAGAGTTGATGACACCACTCATTCGCATCATAGCTCAATATGATCTATTTCATTAACACAATGCCATTCATGATGAAAAGCTCTTAGACACAAATGTGATCTCTCCGGGTCAACTGTGATTTATAGTTGGCTATAGATTAAACATTTCCAAAGACTGGAAGTGAATTAGCTATTGATCCCTACTGGGCTGGATCACGTAGTGCAGAACGTGATTTGCGAAGTATGAAGTTTTGGCTGGTTAAAGAAATTAAATTGTTGTATCTTATTAAGGTTAATAAGGAAATGATGTAGATGACTTTGCCCAGATTCCGACCAACATGTGCTTTTGCTAGCTTGCATAATATGCAGCCTATGAGAGGCGTTTTGTTCTTCCTGTTTTTATGATCGTAATACACTTGAGAACCTCGCATTTGAATGCCACACTAAAGGAGAATTTAAACTGGCTGCTGTCCAAAGTAAACAGACTGGAGACATGGCATTACTACCTGAAAGCCAAGGTACCACCTGTTTGTCACGGCCAGCACAAATACTCCCACCCCTTTCATCCTCCCGTTCTTTCTCCTTTCCTCTCTGTCTCTCCCCTGTAGCTTTTGGCTTTCGTTCTGGATGGGCATCTTGGAGCATCTGTGCCTGCCTGAGGCACTGGACTGTGGTAGATGTGGGTCAGAGCTGTAAATCCTGTGTGGTCTTGTACCAAACAGCCATTGTAACTTCAGGAGACACAGCAAAGTCATGCCAAGTGTTGCTGATGGATTGCAAAAGCAGCATGCAAAATAATAAAGTCAATAATGAAGGTCATAAGTCAACTTAATGGTTTGCCTGGAACTTAGCCCTCCCTTTTCTAAATGAAATCCAAGTGAGGAAATTCCAGTTCATTACCGCCACCTCCTGGTCAGAGTCTAAAAATACATTTTTAGACACCACTGAAATTACAATACAAAATGTCTTAGATTCGTACTTTTTCCTGATTTAAAAAAAAAAAAGATTAAGTTTCTCCCTTAAATGCTGCTGGACAGCCAATCTTGTAATTCAGAAGCACTGGATCTCTATTTGAGCTTCTTAAAAGAGCACTTGGCATTGTACAAAGTGAGGGCTGTGGGAACAGAGTGTGTGAAGAGCCTGCAGTTGAAACAGTCTCTCACCCACTCATGCTGAGGAGCTTCGAGGGCCGAGGGCTGTTAAATGAGGAGGGAGATAATGAGAGAGAGGCAGCAGCATGGTAATCAGCAGGCCTCAATTTCCTCACTGATGCTCCAGATTAGCCCAGCCTCACAGGCTCCCTTAGGCATGTTTCATCTCCTCTCTCCCCTCAGAGAACACTTTGGATGAAAGGCAGAACTTCTCCATCCAGTCTGCTTACGAACCCCTGCTGAGGCCACTGTGCAAAACTCTGTTGATAATCAAGGGGGATTTTTTTCTTCTCACTTCATTATCTTTTCCATTGCTCTCGGGTCCATTAGCTACACTTTAAGCTCTATTTTTATGTAGCATTTTCCCTGTGTTTTATGTATTCAAATACACACCATTGATTTTTACGTCTATATTTTCCACAGTCTTACTGAATGCAGAAGAAAATCAGGTTTTGTTATTATCACTATTTACTGGAGCTTTGGTGTATAGGATCAGTCACAAGTTGGCAGGTTTTGCAGGCAGGTATATTGTGAAATATTATTGCAATTTAAGATTTATTATTGAAAAAAAAATTAAAGTACAATTTTTTAAATAAGTAACTTATTTTAAATTGTAATATAATTGTCGTAATATATTTTCAATATAATTTATTCCTGTGATGTCAACGCTGAATTTTCAGCATAATTACTCCAGTCGTCAGTCACATGACCCTTCAGAAATCATTATAATATGCTGAATCGTTGCTCAAGAAACATTTCTTATTATTATCAATGTTGAAAACTGTTGTGCGGCTAAATATTTTTTTTGTGGAAACCATGATAGAACAACATTTATTTGAAACAGAAATTTGTAACGATATAAAAGTCTTTACTGTCACTTATTTAATGCATCATTGCTGACTAAAAGTATGAATGTCTTTCCAAAAAAAAAAAAAGAATGACCACCAACTTTTAAAAAAAGCTGTGACATTACACTTGAGGTTTGTTGATATAAAATTGCTTGAAATTGTTAATGGCATTAATTCCGCTAAAGCTCCCCCACAATATTGTCACAAAATAATTAGTCACAAACTGAAGATCTAAGCTTTTACAGAAAATCCAGAAAATTTGAACTGTTAGATCCACCTTGTGGCCAACTATGTAATAGCTATTACCATCCCAGTGCAGTTCTTTATTTCTTTGTAAATACTGATAGTGGACAATTATTGTCACCTTTGGTTTGTTTTTGAACAATTTTGCTAATTTAAAGGCACTGAGGCAGTAAACAGCAACCAGACCCATTTCACGCTCTGAGAGGAGCCCAGGGGAGAGAGGAAGCACACCCATAAAATTATTGCCCCGGGCCCTGTGATCTTATGGCCCTGGCCATATGAGGGATGCACTTCTCTCACTATTCAATAATTCATCCATTACCTTCAGGCTAATTGAACTGTTACATATTAACATAATTATATTTCAGAAATATTATTTATGTAAATGAATTACCTGTACCAGGAAATCTGTACAATATTATCTCTGGACCATATAAGTAAACATTAACTACAGAACCTTTGTTTGCTAAAAAGGGATTTAACTGGAAGCAAATATATTTAATAACTTTAATGATGTAAGATTCATAAATTCTCTATGAATGATTAACACAGATTCATGAATACTAAAATCCTCTGTGTTTGTTCAGTCTGCGTGTGTCTCCGCTCACAGGTGATATCAGTGCCAGTGGAGGTTGCCCTGGATACACGCTAAAGGGAACAGACAAAATCATCTTTGCCTGCAAAGCATATGGGACACATTATATTTCATGTCTCTTTGTCTTTTGATGAGTGTTCTATCTGGTCGACAGTGGTGATGATGTAACCATGACACATTAAAAAATAACTGGAGTGTATGAAGTCCTTCAAATGGTTTTGTGGGAGTCTGGAGTGTGATTGAGAGAAATATTTTTTTTATGGCCAGAAATCCTCTGTGCCTGAGCCACTGCACTGTAAAAAATTATATGATCAATAAGTTATGACAACATATGTTTTCACATTTCTTTAACTCATCAAAATAAGATATATAAATTTTTTAAGTCAGTTTAATGTGATTTAAGTTGAAATGACTTAAATATCCAAGTTGATTATACTTAAAAATGTAAGGCAGCAACTTTTTTTTTTTTTTTTTTACAGTGCGATTGCACTTGAAGTCTACCTTTGTACTTTCTCCTTTCAACAGCACAATAAACTAAACGTTTGTAAACGAGAGCATAGTATGGCTCAGAAATACCCAGCACAAAACACACCCCTCCCTATTGATTAGTATCAAAGCATTGCTGTTTATGACAGGTTAGTAGGCTGTTATTTGAAATGGTCGATTGTTGTCTAGTGAACTATAGACTGTAAATTACCAAATTTAAAAGCAGAGCCATTGACTCCTTGCCATTCACACGGCACAATCAATTATGACAGAAATAAGCGGCCTGCCCTGTAAGGACCATTAGTCTATTATGTTGTTGTATGTTTTGCATGATAATAATTGAATCCAGTATAAAACTATAGCATGTATGACCTTATTGTTTCTATTTGACATTAAATATAACAGTAATACAAATATTAGTATTATCAACACAAATTAATTAACATCAATAAATGGTCAATTATATTTCTAACAGTCAGTCTTTGATTAAGGTTGACATCCTTATCGTCATGACAAAATCCTCCACTGGGTTCCTTCTAATCTTGAACTATCCTCTAAGTGTTGACTCAGTAGTTTCCATTCATCTCATAGCATCACTAAAGAGGATGTACGTCATGCACCCTAAGCACACTATATTCAGCAAAGCATGTTGTGCATTTAAACTGTTAAAAAAAAAGACAAAAAAGTTGTAATTGTTAATTGTATAAAAATGCAGTTGGCTTTTTGATCAATGCCATTAGATCGCACTTTTGTTCTGTTTTATTGGATGATTGCTCCTGCAGTGACGCCCCATCTTGTGACACAGAATGAGGACAGTTCCAAAGTTTTCAATCAAAGGATGGATGGAACCTTTTCATATGTCTGGGGTTCTCAGAAGCGGATGCCATTATAGCTGGTTAAACTTCTATAGTAGTGAAACTAAAACAAAAACAGTTGCAACATTTCCTTCAAATGTATTGTAATAATTTATCAACTACTTTAATCTTTTTTTATTTTCAAAGAAAAGTCTTTGCCTTTATACAGCCAGTTTAACTTAGTGAAGTCTGTGCACAAGTAAAATAAATACATTTGAAAATTATGTAAAATAATGATTTTATTAGGATAGCCTACATGTTAATTAATGTTGCAGCCATCCCCTGTTACGAGGTCAGTTGCAACATCTGACTTGATCTATTTAAATATAAATTGTGTATTATCATATGCACACATGTAACAACAGTGTGAGTGGGCAGCTGAGAGATGTGGGTAAGCCTAGTTGTATTAAATGTTTGGCTTTTTCAATACAAACAGTCTCTGAGAAACTCAAGTAACGTTAGGCTAAATGCTAAGTGTTGCAACCGTACCCACTCTAAATATAGGCCTACTATATTCCATGATAAAATAGTGCATATACTATAGTTAGGCCTATAATACTTTAACGTTTTAACAGTGTTTACGAGACAAGGTTTTAAACACCACAAAAGTAAGAAATATTATGTTCAATAGCCTACGTTTGAAGACGTTGCTATAGCAACACGCTGCAGAAGCACCGTCAGTAGATCAGTAGCCTGCCGGTCTGTAAAAAAAAAAAAAAAAAAAAAAAAAGTAGCCTATAATGACTTTATTAAAGGTTTGTATTAAACCTGCAAAATATCTATCTATCTATCTATCTATCTATCTATCTATCTATCTATCTATCTATCTATCTATCTATCTATCTATCTATCTATCTATCTATCTATCTCTATATAAAAAGACTTGTAGCGAAATGTGCCACAACAAGGCTTCCGCGACGCACGAGACGCACAAACCCATCAGAAACAGACCGACGTGAAGGAAGCTAGTGAATAATTTGAACACTACGTAAAGGCAATCAATGATATCCTATCGCTCCTCGAGTTGGGACACGTACCCAGCCCTTCTCCTATGCGATTTTGCACCCAGCGGCGACGGCGCTCATTCTGCACACCACAGAGAGAGAGGAGCGATAAAATGAGCAAAAGACGTTAACTGTAAGCGCATGTGTGAGCAACAATTAAGCGTTTATATGCGGGTCTCTTCGTCGCACTGATATGCGGTAACGTATAGCTAACCGGTGCGGGCGGCGCGCTTGCTCTTGATGTCATCTGAGCTCAGGCCAGAACAGGTTCAGGTTGGTGGACTTGGGTTTGAGAGAAGCGAAGTCACGGTCAAGGGGATTATTATTATTCTAGCCAGAGGGGCAGAGGTTTAATACTTCCTGGATTAACTCTGTCGTAATCGGAACGGGCTACAGTAGAGCAACGCGCTGCTGATATTGTGCGCCCGTTTAAACGTTTCATTTAAATATAACGTACACTGTTGTGGGACTTTAGACAGGTGAACGAGGCAAGCAGGTGTTTTTGATTTACCTTAATCCACAAATCCTCAAATTGGTATTTTCTGGAGATCACCTGTATTTGAGAGGTAGGATGCTGATCCACTGCCTATCACAGCTCTGATTCTCGAGAACACATTTGGCCCGTTTTCACCGACAGCTGTTTATATGGGCGAAGCGAGAACTCGGTTCCCTTCATGTTGGACATGGGCTCGCTGTCAAGATAACGGGGTGTCCGATCCAGAACGGGAGAAACGATGGGCAGAACTGTTCGATCAGCTGGATCTGAATAAAGATGGGAGGATCGACGTGAATGAACTGCGCACCGGATTAACCGCACGGGGGATCCTTCGCAGTGAGGTGGACGAGGTGGGTCCGGGACGTTAATAGTTGTTCACCTTAAACATGCTGTAGCCAAGTTATGATGAATGGGAAACATCTGAAACATCAGCATATCATTTATTAAGACCAATCGAGAACTTATAAACTTACTTTCAGAGTAGCTAAAACATATCCAGCATCTAGGCTACTGCTGCGTCTTTGACCAAGGACAAATGATCCCGTGTAATTTATTTAAGAGTTAGACTTTACACGCTGCAATATTGACAAACCTCCAGACTAATTTTGTTGCTTGTGTAGGGCAGACGTGAAAAGTGTTGTAAAGCAGGGTGATATGTGACGTCATAAATGTAACCTTGTGGTTCTCAATCAGGGGGCCTGGGAATAGATAGATGGATAGATGGGTCAGGGCAAAAATACTTCTA
Source organism: Phoxinus phoxinus (assembly GCF_949152265.1). NCBI lineage: Eukaryota > Metazoa > Chordata > Actinopteri > Cypriniformes > Leuciscidae > Phoxinus > Phoxinus phoxinus. The sequence continues at coordinate 30,108,292 of NC_136876.1, forward strand.
AAGTATTTAAATTATTAATAGACATAAATAAACTTGTAAACTGCATCATATTTATTTTTATTTTTCCTCAGTAACTTGTTTCAGTAACTGTTGAGAACTACATGTTCGAAAATATGAAGTGTCGCTGACCAGATGGGTAATGTTGAATAACACCTCTAGATCAACTTGACAGCCTAAAATATTGCACAAAATAAAACATGCACATTGTTATATATATTTTTTAGACTTTAATAGCATATATTAAATTAGATTATTAAAATTGGTGCACTGACACAATTTAAATTAATGTTTAGTCTTGCATCCCCACTATTGGTTTTGTGGTCCAATTCTGCACAGTTTTGTTTTTAACATTAATTTACACCGTTTTGGCAGAGGTTGCACATTAAAAAATATATTTTAACACAGAAGACAAATATGAGATAGTTTTATAAAAAATATAGGCACATGGTGCAAAATAACAGAGCTACAGATATTGAAACAAAATTTTAAACATCACGATTTTAGAAAGTGATGTCCAATCATTTGCCATAAACAGCATAAATAAATCTGCACCACTGGATTAGGCTGCTTGAATTCAGGGAATGTAAGTGCACTTGATCAACACACTGACAAGGGAAAGAGTTTGAAATATTGACAATTTATTCACTGATAATCTTTTGTATGGTCTGTTTACTTTTTGTTTTCCACTGAAACCATCTTTTACAAGACTGCATATTTGTTGACAAGCAGAACAATAATCACTGGTTGGCATTTCAACTTGAGTTGAGATAAGTGCGACATTTAAATTGATGCCCAAATTAAACAGTGCTCATATTGAGATCTTGATGCCATTTAGGCTACCTGAAATTTCCATTTTTCTAAAACTTGCAACGCAAAATATAGAGCACCAACATTTACATTTTCACTCCTGTTGTAAACAGCCTCGTTCTTGCCAAAGCGACTTGAAAAACAGTGCTTATGCTGTGTTGTGACTAGGGATGCATAACGATTAATCGCAATTAATCGTTTGCAGAATAAAAGTTTTTGTTTACATCATATATGTGTACTGTGTAAAATAATTATGTATTTTTAAATACACACACATGCATGTATATATTTTAAAAATATTTACATGTTTATATACATTTTTATATTTAAATATAATTTATATTATATATAATTATAAATACTTAATATATACATATATTTATTTCTTAAAATTATACATGCATGTTTGTATATTTATATATACATTATTATTATACACAGTACACACACATATATGATGTAAACAAAAACTTTTATTCTGCAAACGATTAATTGCGATTAATCGTTATGCATCCCTAGTTGTGACGATTACTTCAGCAGGTAGTTAAGGATACTCATCGAGTCCTAAGATGAAACCATGAAAGTACCATTAAGAAAGTAACTTGGAGCAACACTATATGCCAGTGGTACTTCTGTGCTGTTGGGTTGTGTGTTAGTCATGTGCTGTGATGTAAGAAGAGAGATTAGCTCTTGTTCATAATGTGTTTGCGATTGGAGCCGCCAGACTACTGGCAGGGCTTTGCACACAGAAACCTTGCATCTATAAGCTCAGAGCAATGCCTCTTTCTCTCTATCCGTTTGCATGACCACAGATGCAGTGTTAAATCAAGTTCACACAAATAACTCCATCAAACCCTCACAATCTTGCCCTTAACTGCACTTTCCACCCCCTCCACCCCTCAGATTGTACGTGTGAGTGACACCAATCATGATGGCCAGCTGGACATTGAGGAGTTCACACGGTATCTGCGCACACACGAGAAAGAGCTCCGACTTATGTTCCACAGCCTGGACCGCAACAACGATGGTCTGCATTATCCTTTCACACATTATAATGTTAACGCACGACATCACTGTAACTGCTACCCCATAATACTTCACTGAAAATGCACATTTCCTTTTTGGACTATTGCTTTTAAAGTGTTAATATAACTTTTGTGTTTCTTTGTCTAGTAGGCTATATGTCGTCATAGTTCAAAGTTTGGGGTCAGAAATTTAATTTTTTGAGAAAGAGAGAAATTAAGGGTGTCCGATTAATTTCGATTGTCCACTTTAGACATTCTACAAACTATAAATAACTTTGCAACTAAATTTCAACCTACTCTCATTAGAGTATTAGTAGACTTTCTGCTTGCTTAATATCTGCTAACACCTTATTTTGATGTTCAACCCAAAACCCTAGCCTGAATCTCTATTATTACTCTAATGAGAGTTAGTTGACATGTAGAGCAGTGTTTCCCAACCCTGCTCCAGAAGGACCCCCAACACTGCATGGTTTCTTTGTCTCCCTATTCAAACACACCTGATTCAACTCATCAGCTCATTAACCCATATGATAATGAGCTGATGAGTTGAATCAGGTGTGTTTGAATAGGGAGACAAAGAAAACGTGCAGTGTTGGGGGTCCTTCTACCTATAGTAAATAGATCTAAAGTGAACTATCAAAATAAAGTGTAACCAAGATGTCTATTTTAAACAACTGCTGTTCTTTTGAACTTTCTGTTTGTCAAACAATCCAAAAATGAATCAAGTTTATTTTTATTTATTTGTTTATATTAAGCAGCACAACTGTTTTAAACATTGATAATGATAAGAAAATTGTTTCTCAAGCACCAAATCATCATATTAGAATGATTTCTGAAATATCATGTGACACTGAAGGCTGGAGTAATGATGCTGAAAATTCAGCTTTGACATCACTGGAATAAATTGCATTTTAAAATATATAAAAATAAAAGTTATTTCGAATTGTAATAATATTTCACAATTTTACTGTATTTTTTATTTATTTGTTGTATTTCTGATCAAATAAAGACAGCCTTGGTGATCCTTGGGTGCAGTTGTGGCCTAATGGTTAGAGAGTTGGACCTGTAACCTGAAGGTTGGGGGGTTGATTCTCAATACTGGCAGGAAATAGCTGAGGTGCCCTTGAGCAAGGCACCTAACCCCCAATCGCTCCCTGGGCACCGCAGTGAATGGCTACCCACTGCTCCGGGTGTGTGCACTAACTTGGATGGGTTAAATGCAGAGGACATATTCTGAGTATGGGTTAACACTTGGCTTTCACATGTCACTTCACTTCAAAAGAGATCTCTTTCAAAAAATCTTACTGACCCCAAATTTTGAACAATAGTATATCCTCTGCAGTCTATATATAGAATAAGCATTAAAGTATTTTATTACCTCAGGTCACATAGATGTTGCAGAAATTCAACTCTCCTTGCACAGCATTGGAGTGAATGTATCCACAGAACAGGCCTCCAGAATCCTGCAAAGGTTAGAGTACTTTAGCTTTTCACAAAACACTGTGATTTGATCTTTTTAGTGCTTGATCAATGTCGTGTACACAACTACCTCCCACTCTGGCTGTGTTTTCAGAAGACTTTGAGATGTTTCTGTGAAGCCCACATGTGTTGAGTCACACAGTTGCAATAGGCATAGAAAAAGCTTGTTTTAACTATTCTATATTCCTTTTTGTGTGTCAGCATAGACAGAGACGGCACTATGACCATTGACTGGAATGAGTGGCGAGACCACTTCCTGTTTAACCCGTTGCACAACATGGAGGACATTGCCCACTACTGGAAACACTCTCTGGTTTACTTCCAACTCTTACTTCCAACTCTTCAGAAATTAGACTGTATGCTTGATATTCATTTATATTTTAGAATGTATAACTTCATCTGTCTTTTGAATCTGTAATGTTTGTGTGTCAGATGTTGGACATTGGAGAACAGCTGACTGTGCCAGATGAGTTTTCGGAGAAGGAGCGGCGTTCAGGTGTGGTGTGGAGACAGTTGGTGGCCGGGGCAATGGCAGGAGCCGTTTCGCGAACAGGAACTGCTCCTCTGGATCGTCTTAAAGTTTTCCTTCAGGTTCAGTCAGTTCTTAAAGAGGCAATATTATGTCCTTTTACAAAGTCTTGAATTTGTTTTTTGGGGTCTACTAAAATAGTTTTTCATGCTTGAAATGTTCAAAAAACATTATTACCTTGTTGCAGCACCTCTCCTCCCAGTCTGTCAGTAATGCTCTGTTTAGTTCATGTCTTTATGAAGCCCATCCGCGCGTCAGCTGGTCAACAAATGCTTTAAGTGTGTTTTGAAAATGTCAGGCCCCTTACCAAAACTGCGAAATTCAACACACCATTAATGTAACTCAACCAGGCGTTGCTCCTTTTTTTGCGATTGCCTTGGGTGGGAATTATTTAAATGAGCATTATTGTGACGTGTTTGTTCATGAAAGAAAACGATCAAGACTACAATCAAAGCGTTTGAGGGAGTTCAGAAATAGTGCTTGGTAATATCTGAATTTGTAGTGACTTTGTGCTTTGTAACTTTGCAGACCTTTTTTTATGTACAAACAGCAACATTACACACTAAAGAAAGTTGAAAATGTAAAAAATAATAATAGGTCCTCTTTAAAAGTGTTAGAATGAAGTTTTGTCTCTATGAATTATTGTTGTATCAAAGAAACTCAACAGAAATAAATAAATCCTTTGTTGGCACTGGCAGTTGTAAAAAGTACATTACTCGTGATGAAAGGAGTGTGAACTGAGTGGGTTTTCAACAGGTCCATGGCTCAAGTGGTGTGAGTTTGTTGGGTGGCTTGCGTGGAATGGTGCAGGAGGGAGGACTGAAGTCCCTTTGGAGAGGCAATGGCATCAACGTCCTCAAAATTGCCCCGGAGTCAGCTATCAAATTCATGGCTTATGAGCAGGTAAACAAACCAGAATACAGTAGCTACACATTTTAAACCACTCTGTTTTTTAGCGGCATATTGACTAATATTAGTAAACAATTTCAAATGTCTTGTGTAGATCAAATGGCTGATCAGAGGCAGTAGGGAAGGTGGCTCTCTAAGGGTTCAAGAACGTTTCATTGCTGGCTCACTGGCTGGAGCTACTGCTCAAACCATCATCTACCCCATGGAGGTAAGAGGAGGAAGTGAGAGACATCAAGAGACTTTCAATTTTCAACTATATAAGCAATGTAACCACAGACCTTTTTTCACTCAAATCAAAAACCGGCATTCTAAAAACCCATTAGGAATGCCTGAATCCTTGGTAAACTAGCCTTCTTGGTTGGCCTACAAATTGACATCAAGACTAAATGGCTTTATAAGGATAAGCCTCAGTTGCATGATTTCTAAATGTATTGTCTTTATTATCATAAGCACTTCTACAGAAATTGTATAAAGTAGCTACAAAAAAAAGATCTGTCCCAGTTTTAGACTATGGACAAAATTGGACTGAAAAACTCAGTATAAGCTGTCAAGCTGATATTATTGTTATGTGGACAGCAGATGAACCCAAGCGCAGACAGTATGTAACACACAAAGTTTAATTAAAGACAAAAACAGGGAAAACAAAACCCACGAGGGGGCAAAACATAGACTGGACAAGGGTGACTAAACTTGACTAGGACTATACAGATTACAAGACAACAAACAAAAAGCAAATACAGAAACAGAACTTTCACTAGACAATAAGCTTGACAGAATACTCACTAGGTTTCACAACATCAAATAATGAACCGGCACAGGACAGCAAACACATGGGGATAATATAGGGAACACTAATGACGAAGACAGGTGAAACTGACTAGACAATAATCACAAGACGAGGATAACAAGGGGGTGGGGTTATGTAACGAGACAACACAAAACAAAACATGCACACAAAACATGGGTCTGTCATTATCCTGCCTCAAGACTAGAAAAAACATTTTTACAGTAAAATATACATTTATAATGTTAAAAACGATTTCTATTTCAAATAAGTGCTGTTATTTTGAAATTTAATTTCTATTCATCAAAGAATCCTGAAAAAAATTGTCCATGTTTCTACAAAAATATTACGCAGCACAACTGTTTTCAACATTGATAACCAGAAATGTTTATTGAGTATTAAATCATCATATTAGAATGATGATGATTATCATGTGACAAGGAGTAGTGATGCTAAAAATTCAGCTTCGACATCACAGAAATAAATGACATTTTAAAATATATTCAAATAGAAAACAGTTATTTTACTACAGAAAATTCAACTCATATTTTATATTTTCATAAAAGGAAGACACTTACAATGGAATTACAGGGGAGAGGCAGTAAATATTAAAATACACACTATAACCAAAGTATATGTGTACAAGCCTATGCTATTATTGATACCTGGATGATTTAGATTGAAATCTTGTATTTGACCTGGAATATTACTTTAATGGTCTTACTCATATAATGTCTGGCAGTAAAAGTATCATATCGTGTATTTTTTTCAGCTGCTAATGTAAAGTACAAACACTGGAGAATCATGTAACAGGAGAATCTGTTTAACAAAGCTGTTCCTAATTGCTGTTTGCCTGTTTACTCGTGTTGTTCTAAATGTTCAAATAGTCGAAAATGAGCTGGGCCTAGTTAACAGATACAGATTGTCTTCCTATTTCTGGTGTGCTTAAATGCAGAAAACAAGTTTCTTTTTTTAGGTTCTGGTATTTATTTAATGAGGCAGATCAGTTCACATTTTGGAAGCCAAATCCTCTATTTATTTATTTAGAGATCTTGGAAGGAGTTTCTGCAGCTTAAAGTTAAAGTTACCTCCAAACTTCTCTTTAATAATTATTATTATTTTAACTTTCTTTATGTTTACTCTGTTCCTTCCCAGGTGTTGAAGACGCGTCTAACCCTCCGAAAGACAGGACAATATTCTGGCATGGCAGACTGTGCCAAACAGATACTGCGTAAAGAAGGAGTGCGAGCGTTCTACAAAGGCTATGTGCCAAACACACTTGGCATCATCCCTTATGCTGGCATTGATCTGGCTGTCTATGAGGTACGGCTGTGTGTGCGTATTTGAACACATTTAAGTGTTTGCGAATGCCTGCTGCCACAGACAGGCTGTGGGAATTTATGATTCTCAGTTGCAATGGTGGGTAAAATATTTTTTTTTTGTATTTTACGTTGCTGTGCAATTTTCTCTTTCTAACAACTCACAGGTCTTTATTCAGGTGATTGTCTTATTAACCCCATGTCATTGTCTAACATGTGACAAAAACGTTTTATTTGGCCAAGGACGCATTAAATTAATCAAAAGTGACAGTGAAGACATTTATAATGTTACAAAAGATTTCTATTTTAAATAAATGCTTTTCATTTGAAATTTATATATAAAATTAACCTATCAAAGAGTAATTTTACTCCAAAAATATTAAGCAGTACAAATCAACATATTCGAATAATTTCTGAAGAATCATGTAACACTGAAGACTCGAGTAATGATGCTGAAAATTCAGCTTTGCAATTAAATACAGGTAACTATAACAATTTTATAAAATATATAAAAATTTACTTTTGTATATGTTAAAATTAACTTATATTACTATATATATATGTAGTGCAATGTTGTTACCATTTAAAATAACTGTTTAAAATTTATTTAAAAAAATAATAATAAAAAAATGATGTAAGCCAAGGGATAATCTGGGTTTGTTTCTGTTTTGGGTGGGTTTGTCGCGTGTTTTAGTTCTTTGTCGTAGTTTTCAGTTCGTTTCTATGGTTTTTCATTGTTTGATTATTAGTTACACCTGTCGTTCATTTCATTGATTTGTTTGTCTGATTATTTAATCCCAGTGTTTCTTTGTTCATTGTCTGTTCTCATCACATTATTATGTTTTTTTTTCATTCATGTTTCGAATAGATGTGTTCTGACTGTTTTGTTTTGAGTTTGAATTTAATAAATCTACAGTTGCATCGAATAGATCCATATATATATGTATAGATAACAATATCGTTTTTGTATAATATTATATTTTGAAATATATAAAAAATATATATCTGAAACATATTTGTATCCCTCTTCTCTGTTATTTTGACAGACTCTAAAGAATGCTTGGCTACAGCGGTACTGCATGGGCTCGGCTGATCCTGGGGTTTTGGTGCTGCTCGCATGCGGCACTGTGTCCAGCACATGTGGGCAACTTGCTAGTTACCCACTGGCTTTAATCCGCACACGCATGCAGGCTCAGGGTGAGCAAGAGGAAATGCAATGTTATTCTGATTATGTTGTGATTTTTTTTTTTTTTTACGAAACCCATAAAAAATGTTCACAAGAATGAAAATATTTTAAATGAAAATATAACCTCACTCCTCCCTTTCTTCTGGATAGCCTCAGCAGATGGTGTTCCACAGCTGTCAATGGTTGGCCAGTTCAAGCACATTGTGTCCCACGAAGGCGTTTCTGGACTTTACCGTGGCATTGCCCCCAATTTCCTCAAAGTCATTCCTGCTGTTAGCATCTCTTATGTGGTTTATGAGCACATGAAGAAAGCATTGGGAGTGGCATCCTAAGGAAGATTCAGAGTGAAAAAGAAAGAGAGAACCTGTATTAAAAAAAGAAGCATTAGGGAGGCACAGAGGATCCCTAGAGAACAGGATAAGGAAGACATTGTCAATGAATGACCTAAAAACCTACTCTACATCATACACAATTATACATTCTCATTGCAATTTATATTTCAATAGGATGAAAAAACAGTTTTGGGCTGAGGCAATCATTCAGAACAATGGTTGTGTTTAGAGTATGTTTCTCTTTGACTGGCAGCTTGTAGATCTCAGGTTTATTGTGCACTATAAACAGCTTCTTATCTTCAAAGGTGAAAACCATATACTTCATTTGAGATGGAATGCAATGTCATTGGCGTAATTATAAATGTGGGGTAAGAAACTAATAGACAATGAAAGACATCTAATGACAGAGAATGATGGTGAAATAGTAGGCCTATTGCAGTATTATATTTTTTTTTTATAAATGACAACCAAAGTTTCCCTCCTAAAATTGACCAAAATATTGAAGGTGTTTTAATGTACACTGGGATATAGAATATTTTAAACAGTCTCTCCTGACTGATGTTTCATAACATTTACGAATGAGTGATAAATTGTAAAGCATGTTTCTGCAGGGATTTACATTATTGTATGACTTTTTGTATTTTTGTAAAGGTCAGCGAGAGTTAAGCATGTCATATGCTACAATTGAATGATCAAGAATTTGCACTCTTCAAATGATTGTGGAATTATTTATATCTTAAACTGGATCATGATGTTCTTTTATGACATCTCTGCTGCTTTGCTTTTTACAAATTTAGCCTTTTCTGATATTTCAGGCCTCATTATTGTGTAGAGTAAAATACAGGATTTAGTGTTGCCTTGAACAATTTGTGAATGGAGCAACAACAAGGGCATTAGATAAGATGAGGACAGGGCTGTTTCTGGAGGGGAGAAAGGTGGTGACTACAACAACCTGCACTGGGGCCCCGAAGACCCTAGCTGAGGCCCTGGACGGGGAGTTTATCAGTAAAGTTGTGCATTAGATTTGGATGCTTTGTGTTTATTAAGGAATGTGCTATGGTGAATGATAAAAAAAATGTGGCTCAAAGTAGTATTAATCTGTTCAAAAAGGGCTTTTGGTAGTGCATGATGTCAGTGTCACAAGTTGCATGTTTTACGTGTTTTAAGAGCTCTGATTGTCCATGTCAAAAAATATGCAAAGCACTGTTAGGCCTATTTTTAAAACTGACAAGAAATGCATGTTTATTTAACATAAAACATGACTGCTGTTACCAGACTCTAAATCAGAAACACATTATAGAACAACTGGATGCTACTAGGGCTAAACAACAAAAAACAAAGTAATTTGTTTGGTTCTGTAAAGAATGAACTAATTCGAATTTTTGTATCACGTCATTTTATAGATTATAGTGGGTATTCAATCCTACTCTTGAAGGTCCTTGGGCCAGTTGCATAAACTCCTAAGACTAGTCTTACAAGTTAGGTATAATTTTTTTCTAAACGAAAACCGTTCATAACTTTTTAAAGTCAGTTACATGAAAATGTACATTTGATACCCAAGAGTACAACTGACTGTCCCTTGATTAACTACTAATGGTTCATACTAGATCTTAAGACACTGTTTTAGCTGCATCTAATTCAGATTTTGCTGAATCACAATATTCCAATGCCTGCCTTTTTACTTTTTTAATATGACATGGTTTTAGAGATAAATGCTGTTTGAATGTAATATTTTGAAAATCTTAGAAAATAATTACCTCTGGAAACTTTCTTCTTCTTTTTTTTTTGCTTTTATGCATTGCATTGAGAGTAGTGTGCCTTGACATGCTTTGTTCACTTTAAAATATGTGCATGCTGTGTAGCCAGTCTCGCAACGATTCCCTGCTTTCTCATAAGTGAGAATAAATAAATTTGAGAAGTTATTAGATATATATACAGTACAAAATAAAATGTTTTACTCGTAAACCTGTCTCTGAATCAAAATTTCCTTTCAAATGTTGTCATTAAAATCAAAAGGCCTAGAAACAGATAACTGAGTTTCCATCCACTTGTCAATCGAATTACCGTATCTGAAGCCTAGGCTCTCCTACGTAAAATAGCTGCTTTCTCTAGTTTAATTTGTTGCTTTGCATTCATGCTAACTTCAAACCCATGCTAAAAACAGTAGCTATGTTTGGGGGTGGGAAAGTTGTAACAGTTCATTAAAAATGTAATCGACCCCTTATACTGATTCCAGTAGGCCTATAAGGTAACTAAGTCCAGTTATATCCTCTCTTAAAGCAAAGACACATGAGTTTTTTGTTGCGCATCAATGGATTATGGTAGGCTAATTGTGTTTTGATGCATGTCTTCTTATCAGGTAAACAACATTAACCGCTTTATTAGAGCACATACGTTTTTTTGAGCACATCTTTTGAATGTATGTGCATCTTGACGTTTCCATACAGTTTTTATGTGATATCGCAAAATTCACAAACAAATAGGTGCATGGCAACAAACAGTAGTGTGACGGAATGTGACAGGAATAGCCTACACAAACACACAGTCTAACACAAAGTCTAAAAAGAAAATAATACAATAGGCATATAATGTTGTTTTTGTCACTTTAAATGGTTGACTTTATTCAAAAGTAATTAGTCTTTGTTCTTCAATAAAGTTATTGCATAAATTAGATAGTGTATATCTTATTTCAGCTACGTGTTGTTACATCTCTGTTACAACTCATCTTAGTGGGGTTGTAACAACAAAACTCTTTGTATTTGACACTATAACTCACATCATTTGTGATTGTGTAGTACATGTCCAATTGAGTTGTGTTTGTACCATTAAACACTGGTGAGATCAACTCTTTAACACTTAGGCTACTGACAGGTCAGTAAATAATTCATTGGGCGAACTATTTACTGTATAATTAGACTCTAAGCAATAGATTGTGACGGAAAGTATGCATTGAAAGTGAAAAAACTTTGTTTAATGTTTAGTCATAAAATACATACATACATAAATGATAACTGAATTCAGTTAATTATTATTATTATTATTATTATTTTTTTTTTTACTTTTTCTGTCATTTTGAGCACCAATTTCCAAAGCTGTGCACCTCCTGTCCAGTTAGTGGCGGCATTACTGATGAGTTTCAGTGCATGGAAAATGCCGTCGTCATGTCCTGTTTACTCCATTTTGTTTCTGCTAATAGTTTGGTAGGTGTCAGTGTGCTGATTGCGGAAAAGGCTGTTAAATAAATCATGGGGAGAAAAAAGAAGAAGCAGATGAAGCCCTGGTGTTGGTATCCTTCTTTTAAAGCTATCGTACTGTTGTTCTAACATTTTCGCTTGGTTTATTAGAAGGGGTTGGCTCACTTCCTGTTTACGGATGGCTAATGCATTGTTCGCATGTTTCTCTGATATCAAGGCTGTGTCTCAAAAACATACTGAGCTAATAACGTGCTTTACTCCCAAGACGTCATAGGCGCGTTCGAATTTGAGTTCTATTTGAACGCCCGTCTGATCGTTGAGTAGATGTTAAGTCACAGTCCAGACTCCAGTCTTTGTCGTCATCCTTCAGCTGGTGATGGTGGATCAAACACCTTATTTTAATGAACAGTCAGTCGGTCATTAGGTCACAAAATAAACCGTGTAAAGCGAAGACCTACCAATTAATACTCTGACTTGATACATCATGATATATCTAACGATATAGAATGAAATTATTTTTTCTTCATGTCTGTTTATTTGTTACTTGTAGATTAGTTGCAACGTTTCCGCTAGCAAAAATTACCATTATGTTAATAACGTGGAGAACAGTCAACAAGGAAATAAAACGTTTCGTGGTTATTATACAACAATATTGGACTGCTAAATTCCTCAATTGATCATTCACAAAAAAGTTATGTTGAGAGTTATATAATAAGTAAATGTATCTCATAGCCATTTTAGTGCCTAAACTTCACACTATCTTGCTATCATCATGGCCCATTAGGTGACCTCAAGATTATTTAATATAAGATCAAACAAGCTGTTAAATAAGAAATTCCTTTATTTTGAATTGTTTGGCTGTTTTTATTTATTTTATTTTTTTATTTTTTATCAACCATGTGTAGAATATAATGTGACACTGAATCACGAAACCAGTCACAAATGTTGCACGGTATATTTGTGGCAATAGCCAACACTACATTGTATGGAGCAAAATTATAGATTTTTCTAGCCAAAATTCATTAGGCTATTAAGTAAAGATGTTCCATGAAGATATTGTGTAAATTTCCTACTGTAAATATAAAAAACATTCATTTATGTGAGTGAATACAGCATACTTGTGAACATAAATGGACAAAATTTAAAGGCGATTTTCTCAATGTTTAGATTTTTTTTGCACCCTCAGATTCCAGATTTTCAAATTGTTGAATCTCAGCCAAATTTTGTCCTACCCTAACAAACCATATTGAAAGCTTATTTATTCATGATGTATAAATCTCAATTTCATAAAATTGCTCCATGTGACTGGTTTTGTGACTGGGTTTGTGACTGGGTTTGGTCACATATGCAGAAGCATACTTTTAAAAGTGTGATTTCTAGAAATGCAAAAGTCCTCTGAATTAATAAAATATTTATTTAGTTGAAGTATAATTCTCTATGGGCATTTTTTTAATGATAGGCTATTCATTTTCCTCTAAAATGTTTTAACAGGTAGAAAAATCCTTATCCTAAATCCTTATTCAGTAAATCACAAAGAACTGGAGAATGTCACAGGGCCTTTGCTCATTATTGTGGAAAATGGTGGGAACTTGTAGACGAAAAGGTTGAGAACCACTGGTGTTTGTAAAAGAAGTGGGTCAAAAGATTTAAGCATCCTTATGCGAATAATGTTACCTTAATGACTTTTCTGGCTTTCTGTTATGATTTTTTTCTTGTTTATGTGACTTTAACCACAAACCCAGGTACTGTAACAGGGATTTTGATGATGAAAAGATTCTCATTCAACACCAGAAGGCCAAGCACTTTAAGTGTCACATATGTCACAAGAAGTTATACACAGGTCCTGGTCTGGCCATCCACTGTATGCAGGTACATATGTCATTGGGATTTTGGATTTTGTGTATATTGTAATATGTTGACTGTATGTCTTAAACTTTTAGTTTGTTTTCAACTTTTTGTTTGTTTATTGAAGGTTCACAAAGAAACTATTGATGGTGTCCCTAATGCAATACCTGGAAGGACTGACATAGAACTGGAGATCTATGGAATGGAGGGTATTCCAGAGAAAGACATGGAGGAGAGACGACGTGTACTTGAACAAAAAACACAGGGTAGCACATTTAACTTCTTATTACTTATGCTCTTTTTGTAGCCCACATAAACCTATAATAACAATATTCCCAACCTTTGTGTAAACAGAAAATCAGAAGAAAAGACAGAACCAAGATGACTCTGATGAAGATGATGAGGACGAAGAGGCTGGACCCTCCTTCCAACAGCCAGCATCAACCGTACCGCCTCAGCCAGCCTACGCCCCCATGACTCAGCCAGGAATGGCCCCTGTCCCAGCTCCAGGGATGCCACACGGAAGCTACTCAGGTGTGCTTTGTAATAATACAAAACAACCAGTTCAAGCTTTTATGCATAGTATATTTATTATGTGTCTCCTAAATTACTTATCTCAAAGGAATGCCCCCAATGATGCCTGGTGTTCCTCCAATGATGCCAGGGATGCCCCCTGTCATGCCAGGGATGCATCCAGGGTAAGCGTTAATAGTCTGAATATTGCTCATCCATGTTGTAAACATATTTCTTTCAATAACTTTTCCTTCTCGTTACATGTAATCAATAGCATGATGCCAATGAGTGGCATGATGCCACCCACACATGGAATGCCCCCAATGATGCCAGGCATGCCACCAGGTACAGGAAGTTTACCTTTCAATTTAAGGCTCAGTATGTATATAAAGAGACATGTTTTGTTCAGTCGTTCGTAATTATTTTATTATTGTGGTAAAATGATTTGATTATTGTGGTATTGCAGGAATTCCTCCTCCCATGGGCCATCACCCTGGCTTACCCCACATGGCTCAGGCTCTTCCTACTACCACCCGGCCAGCTATGCCTGCCACCACAGTGTCCACGCCACAGCCAAGTGTCTCCAAGCCACTGTTTCCCAGTGCAGGACAGGTATGCTGCCCTTTCTTGCTAGTTGCAGAACCGAAAGGCATCTTAAGTCAAATTAAATGTCACTTTCAGGGACTGATTTGACTCGTATGGTCAGTTTTTGGTTAGAAAGAGAGACCAGGATTATTAACACTTTTGCATCACTTCATGCTACTGACAGTGATCGCATCACGAGTGTAGGACGTTAGTTACAGGTGTAAATGGGGTCTAAAACGTTTTGAGCTTGTCCACTTTCGACCACTTCCAGAGGTAGTCGAAAACTCATTTGACCGGATTGTTTTCGTAGTGTAGACGCTTATGTGGTCGAATGCGTGCGAACAGCCACAAGATCTGATAAAGCCCATACATTTACTCGTCCATTGACCCTCCCCTCAAAGAAATCAGGACAGAAGTGGTTGAAAGTGGACAACAAAGGTGAAAGTGTTTTCCAATAAAAGTGTATGAATTCATAGTTACATGCAAAGTTGTTTAGGCTATTATTGCTTTAATTATTATTAAATGAAAAAAAATATGATAATTATTACCGTTAGTTGTTTTATTAAAAACAAATCATAAAAAAAATCTGTTGGATATGTGACCCTGGATCACAAACCAGTCACAAGTCGCACGGGTATAAATAAATAAATAGTTGAGTTGAGTATATTTGTGGCATTAGCCGACAATACATTGTATGGGTTAAAATTATGGATTTTTCTTTTATGCCAAAAATCATTAGGATATTAAATAAATAAAAATTCAGTGACTGCAGCACAATCGCAAACATAAATGGACAACTTTAAAGGCGATTTTCTCAATGTTTCGATTCTTTTGCACCCTCAGATTCCAGATTTTCAAATAGTTGTATCTCAGCCAAATATTGTTATATCCTAACAAACCATACATCACTGGAAAGCTTATTTATTCAACTTTTAGGTGATGTATAAACCAAGTGACTGGTTCTGTGGTCCAGGGTTACGTATATGTAATATATTGCTTTGTTTTTTTAAAGGGGTCATGACATGGGTTTTTTTATTTTATTATTATGTTCCCTTAGGTGCAAATATAGTATTACTATAGTTTTTTTTACAAAAAACTTTTAAAATGTAGTGATTTATGACCTTTTCCCACCCTGTTTCTCATCCTCTGATTCAAACAGTCTGTTTTGGGGGTGTTTCCCCTTTAAGAGTTCAGTGTTAACGCCCACTGTTATGATTGGCTAACGTCAGTGCCTATGCATCAATTATTAACGCCCCCAGCCAGAACATTTGCGGATTCGGCGCAACTGTTTAATAGCGGGTGATGCATGCGAAGCGATGGCTCTTGCAATGATAAAACCTTATTATGTTTGAGCCAGAATCAGAGGAAAATGAACGATCACCACAACAACGAAGACTGGATCCGCCCGTGTCCACATGGAAAGTGAAACTATTTTGAATTAATAAAAAAAAATTAACCCGAGACACTTGAAAACGGATTATTGTTGCATAATTATCCTATAGCTTAATTTGCTAACAGTTTAACATTATTTAACTAATTCCAATGAAATGATAGGGTGTAACTTACAGGCCATATTTGAAGATGCAGCATTGATAAAGGCAACATTTTTAATTTTCTATCACATGTAGGCCTACTAGAAAGGCGACATATTTTCAAGATTCTCTTATACAAATGTGTTTAAATTAGCCATGGTAAAAAGTAAGTTTGCGTCGTCGTTATTGAGCCCAGAATATTCGGCACGGACTTTTCTTTGAGCAACAGTTTTCTGGCAAAGCCAAGCATCATATTGGGATTTTTTCCTCAAAACAGTCATCCTTAAATGTACAGAACACTGCCGTGTCTGGGACGTCCGCAAAAAATAAAGTGCATCCATTTTTTCCCTGACGACTGGATCTTTCAGCGTATTTAAAAAGTAGTTTAAAGTTTTAAATACATTACTTACAGTTTGCGTCGTCGATGTTGAGCCCAGAATAGTCGGCACGGACTTATCTTTGAGCAACAGTTTTCTGGCAAAGCTCAAAACAGTCATCCTTCAAATGTACAGAACAAACGCTTAAACTAACACTGCCGTGACTGGGACGTCTGCAAAAAATAAAGTGCATCCATTTTCCCCTGACGACTGGATCTTTCGCAGCGTATTCAAAGATGTTGTTTGTCCACATCCAGGAACAGCACATCTGCGTGGCATCGTAATTTCCCTGTACACAGACCCACTCGCTGTCCGTCGACTGAACACTTGTGAGGCGCGCGGCGCGCGGGCGCGACAGTGATACGAAATGAGCGCAGTTGTCTTGCGCTTAAAGCGTAGTTGTCTTGCGCTGGAGGCGGTCATATGCAAACGCTGGTACGTCACTTCGTACCGTGACGTCACTTCTTACCATGGATCCAGAACGAGCTGTATTTAGAGCTTGATTAAATAAATGATTCGTTTATAATGGGGAGGACGTCTTAAGCTATGAAACTTGCAGGATGTTTTAATGGTACAAAGACCTCTTATATACCAAAAGATCAAGGCAAATTTGGTTTCTCATGTCATGACCCCTTTAAAGTAAGTTATCCCTTTTTCTTTTTTTTAAATCCTTTTTTTGCTGTTGCGGAAAGTCTCAAGAGACCAAAATGTGATAAGGATAAACCTAAGAGGGGCAAATTTTTAATTTTTTTTTAAACCTTAGTGCTGTTCGTTTTAAACCGCAGTTTTAAACGACCAGAGGTTCAGTGTTAAGTGTTCATGATAGTAGAATTAAACAGGGTCTTTACTGTGTGCTCTCTCTCCATGCTGCAGATGGGCACTCGAGCTCCAAGCACAAGCTCAGCCTCCTCCAGTCTGGACACTTTGTCAGCATCCTCTAAACCGCTGTCCCAAGTATGCAGTAGCTTGCTGACTCGGTGAAAGAGCTGCTTCCTAAAACTATTGATGGCATGTGACAGCAGACAGACTCAGACGGCCTCTTAGAATAATTGCCTTTGCTCTTGAGGACATCTGTAGTGCTTCAGAAGAATCGAGAGATTTTTAATTGAGGCTAATAAGTGATAGACAGCTTGATTTTTCTCTTTTAAACTCAGTCTTTCTCTTTCTTTAAAATACACCTTCAAAGTCAAATTTTTAACTCTGTATATATACAGTGGCCCCAAAAATTATTTAGACCCATTGGGGCACTTGATCATGATCCACTTTTTACAACCAGAAAGTGTCCAAATTCTTTATTTTGTTGAACATTTTGTGTTTTTATCATTTAAAACCAGTCGTTCATTCAGTGACTTTAGCTGGCAGGAGGGACAGTAGACTTGCAGGAGTGAATTGAGGTAGTCAGTCCACAATGCCAGCATCAAAACTTTAAATTTAATTCTGTCTGCAACTGGGAGCCAGTGGAGTGAGATCAGGAGGGGTGTGACGTGGGTTTTGGCTACCGTGTTCAGGATCATCTACAGAGGTTAGTTGCACTGGCTGGAAGGCCTGCCAGTAGAGCGTTACAGTAGTCCAGTCTTGAAATGACAAGAGCTTGGCCAAGAAGTTGCACCACATACTTTGACAGGAAGGGTCTGATTTTCTTAATGTTGCAAAGCGCAAAGACTGGGTTGTTGCTGAAATATGGGTGGATAATGTTATGGATGATATTAACTCTGTATTGTTTTTTAATAAGACAAAATAGGATACTTAAATTAAAATCAGTTTAGACATAACACCATTAATGTGCAGTATGAAAAAAATTGCATTTAACTGTTATTAAATTAGTGTTTCTAAATACTGACTTTAAGTGAGCATTAGATGGTGGTATTTTGCTTAAAGTGTGCTTGCTCTCTATTTCTAGATAAAGTAAATAACACTTGATTTGGTATTCTGTTATATCTTGCATTGTATATCAAGTGTGACTTAAATACTTTGTGGGGCCACTGTATTCAGGCTTTTAAGAATCCGTTTTGCTTCTGGTAACTGTAGTACCTAAGTGCAGCATTGAGTTGAATCCCAGAATGTATCTAATCTGCACTTTTGTCTCCCTTCAGGTCCAGCAGGCTGGTTCTGGTGTAGCAGTGAGCGCTTCTGCACCTCCTTCTGCTGCGCCTAAACCCACATTCCCAGCCTACAACCAGTCCTCCACCGCTGCTGCCGCCAACCCGAGCAGCACCGTGGCCAAACCGGGCACCCCAGTCACAAGTAAGCCCGCCACCCTCACCACTACCAGTGCAACCAGTAAGTTGATCCACCCTGATGAAGACATATCACTGGTAAGTGAACCTGTTTCTGTGCTTTGTCTTTTAAGCTTTGCAGAAATAACTGGTCAGCTATCAATAGTGCATGCTTGCATTTGATAAAACACCTGGATCATTATCCCAGACTGTCTCGTTCCAAACCTGTGACTTTTTTCCCTCTGCGGAACATTTGAAGAACGTTTTTGTTCAGACAGTGAAAGTCAAAATGGTCCAAAACAACACTGTACCCCAGTGACTTTAATTTTTCACAATATCTTCTTTTGTGTTCCACAGAAGAAAGAAAGGAAACAAAAAAGTCCATATTTATGTCTTACCGCCCTGCACATTTTGCTTTATGTGTTTGACAGGAGGAGTTGCGAGCACAGCTGCCTCGCTACCAGTGTAAAAGCCCTAGTGCGGGACAGGCCCACATATCTTCGCCACCAGTCGCAGCAATGGGAGGCGTGTTGCCCCCTCAGCAGGGCATTCCTGCGCAGCAGCCGGGTGTTAGGCATCCCATGCAAGGTAGTATCTTATATCCCATATAAGTGCTCTCAGACTTTTGGATGTCCACTGAATATCGAAATAAGAGTGAAATGTCTTGTTACACTACTCTTTAATAGTTATTCAGAAAGAATGCAGTAATCAAAAGTGATAGAAATATTTTGTACCATTATTAATTACTTGACTATTTCAAATAAATGCTGTTATTTTGAATTTTCTCTCTTTATTAAAGAATCCTGAAAAAATGCGTCACGGTTTCCACTAGAATATTAACTGTTTTCAACATTAATGATAATTAAATGTTTCCTGAGCTTCAAATCAGCATATTAGTTGGAATAAGTTGCATGTAACCACGTCGATTCGTATGAATTGGCCAAAAAAAAAAAATCCGATTGTAATCCGATCGAGAGGACATGTAAACACTTGATCGGATTGAAAACAGAAACTGGAAAGTACTGCGTATATGCAATGACATATAAATGGTGTAATGGCGTATGACGCGCGGAACAAGCTGTTCTTCCTGTCATATAAATGTGTCCCGTCAGTCATTCTAAAATTCTCCTTTCACTCTGCGTCTGTGAAGTGGAGCAGGACAACGTGCCACCAGTCCTTGTTTCGGACTCTCGTCCAAAGATACCTTGTTTTGGGCGCTGGAAGGACTGTTTTTACTGCTCGATTTAAAATAAGCAGGGAGGCACAACGGTTCATGTGCTCGCCGTCTCCTAATTATGACCCAAAATGGAAAAGAAGCAATGTAGGAGAGTTGTATGCGCAAACAGCCGAAAACTATTTGTGCGACTCATAAAAATCCATTCTGGTTTGACACGCGTATGTCAATCACTTTATTTAGTGTTCGTGTAAACACTACGTTCGGATTCATCAATTGGAATGAATGAATTCCTATTGAAACAAAAAGTGTCCATGTAAACGTAGTTATTGAAGACTGTAATTTGTTTCTCTGATGTCAAAGCTTTAGCAGCCATTAATCCATTTGACACTATATTCAAATAGGAAAAAGTTGTTTTAAATTGTAATAGTATTTCACAGTATTACTGTTTGTACTATTTTTTTTTTAATCAAATAAATGCAGCCTTGATGAACACAAGACTTTCAAAAACAAACTTTAGAACGGTATTGTGTATGATTGTGGAATCGCAGTGTAAGATGAGAGCAGATTTGTGTTAAAAATGTAACTAATCAGTTTCTTCTCATGTAGGGCCATATGGTGCTCCACCTCAAGCAGTGCCTGGGTACGTCCCAGGAGGGATGCCACCGTATGGGCAAGCCCCACCCATGGTTCCTCCTTACCAGGCCGCTCCCCCTCGGCCTGCCATTGGCATGAGACCTCCAGTAATGTCTCCTGGAGGCCGATATTGAAGCGTCGTCATTAGGTTTGGTGATTCAACCATTTTACCATCTAGTGGCGTTCTTTACAATCCAGATCAGTAACCGTAACCCTTCTTGCAATGAGGGGATGGAGTAATGAAACTGTGTAACGCATGGGACATTTGATTTTACCAAGTCTTTTATTTGGACCTTCCCTTTGTTGCAGATCATACAGTTTGGCTTTTTTTCTCATGTTTTGTTTAGGTTTTTAGAAGTGAAGTGTAGTAAATATGGTTCGTAATAATTTGAAGCGGCTGGAGTTTCGTACAGCACCTTTATCAAGGCAAGTCACTGTAAATATACTACTGTACTAAAAGTGTGAAGCCTTCGCAGCACCCATAGGTGCTGTTGGACATCCTGTCCCCAGCGTTGCTTGGTGAGGGCTTCAGTTAGCTGTCACTGTTGAGTTTATTTTTCTGTGTCTGCTTGTCTACATTTACAGTGTTCTCTCTGTAGGGCCAATAACAAAAGGACTCCTGTGAATGATATCTGTACTGTTCCACTATGAATTGTAATAAACTATTGAAATCTAACGGCTGTTTTTTCATGAGCGAGTAAAGGACAACTCCGTAAGGTTTGTACTTCAAATGATCCACATGATGGCTGTTATTTGTATGAAAGCAGTGTGTTTAGCGTATGCTGGAATGTATTTATGAGTGTGAGGAAAGCCAAAGCGTTTGCATCCACGTTTGATGTTCTTTCATATTGAAGTTCGAGTTTAAAGGGGTCAAATTATTAGGAATTACATTTTTCTGATCTTTTGAAAGGAAGTAATTTTGTACCATGTAAACTTGATGTAACTCAAAACATCTCACAATGTCTGACATTTACACATCAGTGGATGTTCGGAAGCTTTGAACACCCAGTAAGGATAGGATATATTCCATTATTCCTGAACAACATACAACTAACAAAGGTCCCTGATCTTAACAGTTGAGGGTGCTTAAAAGATGCTACAACAGAAAGTCAATTAACTTGTAATGTTCAGAGACAAAGTGGAAAACGATAATGGAAAAGCTCAATTTTGACTATTTTTGGTGTGGGGAAAAACTGGACCTAAATGTTTAAGACCCCTTTAAATGTTCAACTCCTTATGCAAGAACATATGGCTCTCAACGAGATAAACAACCATTCAGATGGCAGTCTTCCTGAAGATCACCGTCTTGTGAAAGACTGAAATAACCCAAATGAACCGGCTAAAGCTCATTATTTGACTGTGATTTTCAGGAAGATGCAGGCAAGGCTGTGACTGTAGTTCCCTGTGGTTGTTGTCCTAAACTGAGGATTTCTCTTCTCCTTGTAGCAATGCCATGGGACTGGCTGAGGCAGAGTCTCAGTGTTGCCCTGCACAGGCTGAGGCAAGTCTCACATTTTCTCTCTTTACTCTCTGTATTCAGGGGGCCTCACAGTCATTTGGCTGTTGGATGCAAACGTCCCCAAACTTAGAACAAGTTTGGTGATGGCCCCCAGTTTTATTAATATCAGGGGAATTTTCATAACTAACTCCGTATTAGCTAACATGTTAAATGTACACAAATATGCTCCAAAATTTTCGGGTCAGTAAGATGTTTTAGGGGGGTGGGAAAAGAAACGTAGTGTTTTTGATTTAGCAGGGATGCATTAATTTGATTAAAAGTGGCCGTAAAGGCATTTATACAAAAGATATAAAACATTTCTATTTCAAATGAATGATGTTCTTTTATACGTTCTATTTTTCAAAGAATCCTGAAAAAATTAAGCACAACTGTTTTAAACAGTGAGGATAATGTTTCTTGAACATCAAATCATCATATTAGAATGATACTTGAAGGATCACGTGACACTGAAGACTGGAGTAGTGATGCTGAAAATTCAGCTTTGCATCTCAGAAATAAATTATATTTTAAAATCTTTTCAAATGAAAAAGTTCTCACTGTATTTTTGATCAAATACATGTAATCTTGTTGTGAACAAGACACTTCTCTCAAATTCAAAAACATTGAAAACTCTTGCTGACCCCAAACTTTTGAATGGTAGTGTGTTAATAGAATATGTTGTTATTTTCAACTACATCTATGGCATTCTGTCGATTAGCACATACAATGACTCGTCTCGCAGTTTGTACTAAACAAATGGGAAATGGATATGCAATTAAAGTTTAGCAGTTATGCTAGCTAATAAGCCCTTAGAAAATGGAACTTGCATTTAAACATTACATGTGTGTAATGTAGTTCCCATTTTTACAAACAGAAGGATGAGTTGACATTTTTCAGGATGCCACAGATTCTGTCCACAAGCATTGTTGAAAATCCAGAATATTAATTGAAATCGTTTCACTGGTTTTGGAGATGTTTGGCATGGCACTAATGGTATCAATCCACAGAACTACTACTTCAAGGAATCATTTAGCATCTAGCCAACCATGTGAATCCGATGGTTTTGTGTTTTGTAAAGTACTGTCTGTGAGTTTTTTTTGTGGTTCTTTGTTTCTTTTATCTGTCCGTTTGCTACTGATCAGTTCCCCTTGATTTTTAAGGAAAAGGTAATCCAGGACCCCCTTTACAGAGTTGAGATTTGGTTAAAAGCAAAAGACACTGCTTTCCGGTTCACGGTCAACTAATTTTTCGCCTGGTAAGTTTGGTTAGGTTTAGTCCCCAATTTTCTAAATCTGTACTCATTTTCCTTTTTACAGGGAAAACTGAGATTTGTTTCAGAGTTTTGAGTTAATCTTTCCAGTAAAGTGCAGCACAAAGTGAGTTGCCTTTTCCTTTTGTCCCATTTGAAAATAATAAAAACTAAAATAAAAACAAATGAGCTGTGTATTCTTTATATGTATATTTGGTCATATATTTTATAGGACTGGTTTCACAGAGAGGGCTTCATTCAATTAGGACATGGACAGTTAAAGGAGAACTCCGGTCAATTTTAACATTGAGCTCAATTTTGAGTAAATTTGGAGTGTAAGATTGTCGAGTTCACGCGCGTGATCATAGGTAACTAAACCTATGCGCGTGAACTCGACAATCGACTACTTTGGACTTCGACCGAAAACAGGAACTAAATACAGGCATGTGTGCTGGCTGATATAACATCATTTTTATTCATATCTTTCACATCTACTGCAGTCAGATTCACTCGTGTTCACTCTGAAGGAATCACTCAACATGGCTGGGCACTTGTATGACACATCAAGGATGATAAGAGAAATAAAAGCAGGTTTAAAATAAGACCCCATTCAAGTCAATAGGGTGCAAATTTTAAAAAGAGGATAACGGTGTAGGCAACACTGATTTTTGTCGTTGTTCTCTGTATTGACAGCACTCCAAATTTACTCAAAATTGAGCTCAATGTTAAAATTGACCGGAGTTCTCCTTTAAGTAGCTTTTATGAACGTGCCTTAAACAAAACAATGGCACCGACATATTTTACATGTCAGTGGAAGTTGTTTAAGTTAAAACAGCTCAAACATGTATTTTAGTCCGGGACTAGCTTAAGCCTGGTCTGTGAAACGGGGCAAGTAACAACTGAACAACAATATTAAGTGTGTTAGTTAAAACATAAAAAGGATGAGAGTACAGAAGAAAATAAGTTTCCTGCAAATCTGAGCTTTAAATTACTTAAAATAATGTGCTTTAAATGAATGATGAAGAATGTCAGTGCTGGAATAAACTGCCAGAGAATTTTATTTTGGTACAAATATGGCAACATTTACTCTACAAGTCATATTTATATAACGCTGTACTTTCAGTAGTAACACACTACTACACTGACACAAATAATGTGCGTGTCTGCTGAACTTCCTGTGCTTGGGTGGAGCTCTGCCGAGATGAAAAGAGAACAGTCCTAGAAGCAGAATCAACGCTTTGAGGAGAGATGCATGTGAAACTGGTCATGGATATTTAAAACATTTAATAAGTGCAGTATGAGAGCCTACTTATTTCTCTGGATTTTTTTGGAGCAAACTTTAGGTACGTCACTCTGAATGGGATTCCATAGTAATGTTTATTGTAAGCTGTTAAATTTCAGTCTAGGCTATTTGAATAAGCATTAGATCTCAAACATTTTAATTTAAGAAATTAAAGTATGTAGAATGTATTATACATGACCATTTTAAGTTATTGATTGGCCTACTCTGTAATAGGGGTACACCAGTGAACCGATCTATTTTATGTGTATAGAGCTTGATAAAGAAAAAGCGTGCCTAAATTATGCATATGGCCACCAATGCAATGATATGCAATTTCATGAGTTTAATCCTTTCATTAACACTTTTCAGCATTTCAAGATTTTCATTACACCCAAAGGCTTGAGGGTGAATCAGTGGACATATTTTGTGTGACACAAGCAAGTAAATCACACCAATCGCTTCTGTACCTGCGGCGAAGGTTTGCTCATTCAGAAAATGTGCTGAACATCTCTGAAGATGAAGGGGTGAGAGCAGATCCAGGAAATGAGGGACGTATCAAGATCTTCAGACGGCAGAATTTTCTCCAGACAGGCAAAATTACTGTGACTCTTTTTGATTTAAGACGCACAGACACGGGGCTTTATGTCTGTGATTTCTCAGGAAATACATCAGATCAGCATTTGGTGAACACAGCCCTTTTTCTGCTTGTGAATGCAGCAGGTTGGAAAATGTTTCTTTATATTTAATTTATACACGCACACATATTATATATTGGTGCAGTTCTGCACTGCATCTCTGCGAATGTTTAATTGTGCAAGGGTGGTACAACCTGTCAATATTTATGAGACCCTGGACCACAAAACCAGTCACAAGTAGCACGGGTATATTTGTGGCAATAGCAAACAATTGTATGGGCCCAATTTATAATTTTTTCTTTTATGTCAAAAATCATTAGAATATTAGGCTAAATAAAGATCATGCTCCATGAAGATATTTTGTATATTTCCTACCGTAAATATATAAAACGTTTATTTTTGGGAGTGGATGCAGCAAAATCGCAAACATAATGGAGAACTTTAAAGGCGATTTTCTCAATGTTTCGATTTTCTGCACCCTAAGATTTTCAAATAGTTGTATCTCGGCCAAATATCGTCCTATCTTAACAAACCATACATCACTGGAAAGCTTATTTATTCAAAATATTACCCTTGTGACTGGTTTTAGGGTCCAGGGTCACATATTAATAAATAAAACGGTCACTAAGAGTCAGACAGAGGGTGGAAATTGGAAAAAACAAACATAAGACCCCACCGCTATAGCCCAAATACAGGTGCTGGTCATATAATTAGAATATAATCAAAAAGTTGATTTATTTCAAGAACTCAACTTAACAGGTGAAACTAATATATTATATAGACTCATTACATGCAAAGTGAGATATTTCAAGCCTTTATTTGTTATAATTTTGATGATTATGGCTTACAGCTTATGCAACCCACGAAATCAAAATCCCAGAAAATTTGAATATTACATGAAATCACACAGTAATTACACAGTAACACCATGGTCATTGAACCAGGTGTTGGTTCTTTTGGCAGTGTGGGCAGGTGCAAATCCTGCTGGAAAATGAAGGAAGCATGAAGTGCTCTGAAAATGTCCTGGTAGACGGCTGCGTTGACTCTGGATTTAATAAAGCACATGGACCAAAGTCCTCTTTTCTGATGAGAGCAAATTTTGCATCTCATTTGGGAAACCAAGGTCCCAGAGTCTGGAGGAAGAGAGGAGAGGCACAGAATCCACGTTGCTTGAAGTCCAGTGTAAAGTTTCCACAGTCAGTGATGGTTTGGGGTGCCATGTCATCTGCTGGTGTTGGTCCACTGTGTTTTCTGAGGTCCAAGGTCAACGCAGCCGTCTACCAGGAAGTTTTAGAGCACATCATGCTTCCTGCTGCTGACCAACTTTATGGAGATGCAGATTTCATTTTCCAACAGGACTTGGCACCTGCACACAGTGCCAAAGCTACCAGTACCTGGTTTAAGGACCATGGTATCCCTGTTCTTAATTGGCCAGCAAACTCGTCTGACCTTAACCCTATAGAAAATCTATGGGGTATTGTGAAGGGGAATACAATGCAGAAGAACTGAAGGCCACTATCAGAGCATCCTGGGCTCTCATAACACCTGAGCAGTGCCACAGACTGACCGACTCCATGCCACGCCACATTGCTGCAGTAATTCAGGCAAAAAGAGCCCCAACTAAGTATTGAGTGCTGTACATGCTCATACTTTTCATGTTCATCCTTTTCAGTTGGCCATCATTTCTAAAAATCCTTTTTTTGTATTGGTCTTACGTACTATTCTAATTTTCTGAGATACTGAATTTGGGATTTTCATTAGTTGTCAGTTATAATAATCTAAATTAAAAGACATAAACATTTGAAATATATCAGTCTGTGTGTAATGAATGAATATAATATACAAGTTTCACTTTTTGAATGGAATTACTGAATTAAATCAACTTTTTCATGATATTCTAATTATATGACCAACACCTGTATATTTAGCTGTAGTGATGGAAAAGTAAGCTCACATCTGACCTCAGTATACTCTCATTGTTTGATTTAGGTGAGCAGTGTTCCTGTGGGATGTATTCTCTGCTCATCTATACCATCTCTGTAGGAGTGAGTCTGCTCCTACTCACAGTTATCGCTCTCTTTTTGACACATGTAAGGTCACACAGCTACACACTTCATTTAGCATATATGATAAGCAATAGTGTGTCATTCTTAAAGTTAAAATACCACTTTTTCTTGTCCTCAGAAAAAGCCAAATGCTCAGCAAGAGGATCAAACTGCGGTTCCGATTTATGAAGACATGTCAAGTGTGCAAGGAAGCAGTGCAAACCATTATCGGATCTGTCCACCAGAGCCTGAAAGATCTGCTCCAGGCTGGACCAAATCCAGTAGAAAGACTATGCTGGGAAAACTATAGATCCTCCAAAAGGACAGATAATGTGGCATCAGCATCAGAAAAAAAAGAATAATAAAAAATTGCAGCTTGTATGTGATATTTGGATCCATTTACAACTACACAGTTTAAGAGTAGTGGCCTATTGCTTTTAGACATACGTTAACACGTATATATTTCACTGGCCTGTGATATGAAAAATAAATAAAAAAGTGCAAATATTCTGTCATCTCAATTCATGTAATGCATAATTAACTGCCATAGCAACATAATTGTAAATGACAGTATACAGACAAAAAATATTTAATTACAAGTATTAAAATAATGTTATAATAATAATAATAATAATATAACCTAATTTACTGGGATACAATTATCAAATCTATAAAGTACTTATAAGTATAAGGGAACAATATATAACGTTTGGGGAATAAAGGGGTAACAACCAGGAGAATTAAAAAATCTATATGTATACTATTATAGAACTAAGGGTACTTATTCTACTATTATGATACAAAAATCTAACATTTGGGAGCAATTTAGCAAGAACTTACACTGTGTACCTTTTTGTAATAATGTTGCACCAATACATACTGTTTAGGCTTTTTAAAAATTACATATCTATGCATTTATACAGTAATCTTTTTAACAAAAGTGCACTGAAAACTAAAACAATTGCAACTTTTGCTTAAACATTGGGGAAAGATACTCTTGTTTCATGTAGTGGTGCTTGTTACCCTCTTGTCCCATGTAGTTACAGACTGTACAATCAAAATATATACACACAATCTAATATCACTGACTCGGAAAACTTTATTTAAAAAACAACTTAATTCAAAACAGATTTACAACACTTCTTTTTAGTTTAAAACTGCTTTTTTTACATCAACAATTCGTTTAAAAACTCTTGACAGAAAGTAGCACGTTTTGTCCTCCCATTTTGTCTCTTGCTTGGCTTCTTCCTTTTGCTCCCTTCTTTTTCTTTCCTTTCCACTGATGAATCTGAAGAAGAAATCATGTCTCTTGCTATTCTGTATCATGTATTAAAAGAAAATGCAGTACACCCAGAAATACGTTCTCACCATTTATTCATCTTTTACCCTCATGCCATCCAAGATGTATACGACTTTCCTTCTTCAGATTAACACAAATTAAGGTTTTAGAAAAATAAAAAATACATCTCTGGGAATACATATCCCAAGCTCATATACAATACATATAAGCTCATGTGTTCCTAAGTTGGGAGCATCAATCTGCAAATACTGCAATAACTGTAGTAATCCATACAACCCTAATAATGGATGCATCAATATCTTCTGAAGTGAAACGGTGTTTGAAAAAAAAATTATAATATTTTTAACTTTTTAAACTCTAGACTACATTTCCAGATCAACTGTATTAAGTAGTTTTTCAAATAAAGATTTCCGAGTCAGTGATATTAGATTGTGTGTAGACTATGTATTTTTATTGTACTTGCCATGGAACAAGAGAGTAACAAGCACCATTTTAATTTACGGCCAGCAATGTCACACTTACCCTGTAACTACATGGAACAAGAGTATATTTCCCAGTATTTTTTTTAACCCTTTAAGTGTCACCCCCCCCTTTTTTTAATATACATGAAAATGCACTTTCCGAACTTAAATGTTTGTAACTCAAGAATGCCTTGGAATATGGATGTAAGATTGGTCTTGTTTTAAAGAAGAAAATTGGCAGATTTTTGTAGAAGTGAAATAAATTAAGAAAGTGTAACAGAAAAAAAGTTATAGAAGTTTGAGTTTATGAAAATATAAAATACAAAAAAATAATTATTCATATTTTATTTAAAATATATTTTTTCAAAACCTGGGTAACTCTGAAACTGCACAAAAATCAAAGCCAAAAATCTGAACAAGTTGTGTTTTAAATTTTAGGTTGATATCTCAAAAAATGAGCTTTCAGTGAGATTTTGTTTGGGCGCAGTACCACACTTTTTCACTAGTTGACATTACTGATATAAGGGCGCCTCCATTTCCATATATGGTTTTTCTTTATTTCTAAAACATTTTCAGACCTTTTTTTCTAATAATAATTGAACAAATGCTATCTTTTGAACTCTTGGCATGAAAACAAACTGAGGTTTCTACCATTTTTTTCATGATTTTTCATGTTCATCACTATTTCAAAATAAAGGACTGAATACCTTAGGAGTATGAAAATATTATTGTTGCAAATTGATAAATTACAGCTCCTCTGTAATTTATTTTGAAAATATGAAAACTAGAGATTGTAAGCTTTCAAATGATATATAGTTTGTCAATATTACTTAAGGTTTTTACTAAGATATTATTGTTTTAAAAATATAATGGCAAACGTCCCCCCTGTGGGACGGTTTTAGCTTTACTTGCCTTGAAACATGTTCGCCCAAACTTAAACATCTGCACTTTTGTAATAAATAAATAAAAAAACTTTATAAATGCATATATATGTACCTTGTAATTTTTAGAGAAAAAGATTGTTGTATAATAATAGTAAGTACCCTTAGTTCTATAGTAGGCTACTACAGTATAAATATTTGTTTAATTCCCCAAACTTCCCTTATACTTACATGCAAGTACTTTATACACTATAATTACTGAAAGTTATGCTGTAAATTCGTCTTAATTACGTAGTACTTTCCAGGCTGTAATCTAAAGCGTTACCAAATATTCTTATTTTAAGGGTGAATACAGGTTGGATACTTTCTGATAATTTGTCACGGGCATGTTTGTTTTTATTCAATCCAAATCACTAAATAAATGTCACCCCACACTATACTTTACCAAAGCATTCTTCATCCTATTGGAAGAGTACAATGACAGGTTAAGCATCCCACTTTACCTGTATTCGTCACAACACTGCAGGACACGTGATGTCCACTAATACGCAATGACCAAACCAAATTCATTACAGCCAAGAACAAAAATGCAATTTATTAATTGTTTGAAAGAAGCTCCATAGTTGAAAACATTTTTTTCGGTGCATGTCAACAATCACATTCTATGAGGAGAGAGAAAAAGAGGAAAAGAGAGGGGAAAAACCCATCAAAAGCCATTGACTTCTTAAAATCTCAGTACAGACATATTCCTTAACAAAAGGCAAAAGCAACCCAGTATCTCCACCCACACTCATCCCAGTAACACACTCACTCACTCAGTCACACAAAGAACAGACAACCTTGAAAGTCATGGGCTACAAAAAACCCCCACAGTGCTTCAGAATGAGACGTTCATTGGTTTAGGAATACACAGCATGGCGATGTACTGTATGTAAGAAACATAAAAAATGGGAAGTAACATGGGGTTGGTGGGAGGGAGACAACAGAGCAAATGAGCACAAAAAAGGACACAAAAAAAGATTCCCTCTAATCCCAGTGAGAGATGGGTCACAGAGGCTTTTAGAACCCCACCCCCCTTGTGCATAGATCATGATCCGTATAAACCAGCTTTTTTTTCCTCTTTAAATTGATCAAATTGATACAGAAACCCTGCCCCCAACCCCTCGTTTTTTCTTCTCATCGTGTAATACCCGCCACAGGAGACAGAATGACAAAGAGGAAAGAAATAGTAATGCACAATGGTCCTGATTTCAACAGGAAGGGACCTCATGTTAAGAAAATACAATAAAGAATCACACATACAGCATTTGTATGTTCTTTCACCGTCTTTTGAACAATCAAAATCATTGATCATTTTGTTTAAAATGTAAAGCAATTTCAATATAGAGATTTATATATAAAGCACTCCATTTTTTAAAGTTCATTAAGAGTTCATTATTTGGTAAATATGTAACTGCTACGGATTTAGAAACAAAGGTATTTTCTTCTTCTGAAATCCATAACCTTCAGTGCTTATGTTTTTTTTTTTTTTTTTTCTGTTATCCTCTTTCTCTAAAAACAAACATTAAATGGCGTGGAGTTGGTACTCTGGAACCCTTGCCTTCCTGAGACATGATCCACTTTTATTTGTGTGTGCAAGATAGTGAACAACTATGTCTTCTTTTCTCTTAAAAAAAAAAAAAAAAAGTAACAAAAAAAAAGATTTTTTTTTGCTTTAAAAAAAAAAAAAAATACAGGCTTTGATAATCTATGAAAGTAACATTGCCAACATAAATAAAAACAAAAACATGACAACACTGATCAATCCCAGAGTTCTGCAAGTAGCACAATAATCTTCATTCTGTAAAGTGTTTTTTTGTTATTCATTTGATGGAAGTATATGTCCTTTAGGATTTTCTTTCTTTTCTCTTCTCATGACAATCCCATCGTAACATTCCTTTTCCTTGAACTTCAGAAAAACATGAAATGTTTGTAAACTGTTGGTGGCCTTGCACAAAGAAAACTAGAACAGAAATTAACATTGACAATAAAAAAAGCAAACCAGAAAGGTAGGCACCTCTGAAATGAGTCTTGTAAGAAACTCTTCTCCAGATGTCTATCCAGCTCATCATGGTGTAACATGGGGAGTTACAAGTCCCTCTACATCGATCTATGGCCACAGTTCTTCAAAAAGATCCCCCCCCCCACCCCCACATTTCATTTTAATATACTTCTTTCTTTTTTTTTTTGCTTTTTTTTCTGTTTATAATCTGAAAACAAAAATGGTGCAATACTCAAAATAATCCATTTCTTTATCATGGATTATTCCACAATAAAAGCCACTATAAGGTAGATAATCGTATTACAGATAAAAACACACTTGTTATTTTTCTCAATAAGTCCTTGAGTAAACATTAACACATGAATTGTCACCTTGTCCCCTTAGTACTTTAATATCATGTTGTACGATTAGCTGAATGAGGGGAAGCAGACACTCAGTGCAACTCTAATAACAAAGCTAATAACAAATACAATAACAATACACATCCGAATATATTTTTGACTAGCCAACAAAAGAAAGACAAAAAAAACCTCTAAGATGAAACAAAGGCGCAAACAAATCCACTGTAATCACTAGCATACATTGGTTTGAACTCACTCACACAGGCAAACGAACGCATTCATCCGTCATACAGTACACGCAATCTTGTGCAAACACTCACACAACCGATGTCGTTTTGCATTTTTTTTATCTTTGTTTTTTTTTGTTTTTTTTTTACTACATTTTTTTTTTGTTTTTCGTTCAGTTTGAACTGATGTTATCAAAAAGCTTGGAAGTGTATGAATGACAAAATTATTACAAAAAATTTCACATTACATTATTGGCGCTTCTTTTGATTCAAGTATTTGTGTTTTTGTCATTTGTATAATTTTGATATGTTTATGCCTTTATCATCTAGTTAAATTCATGGAGAGAAGGAAACAGGGGGTTACTCAGGCCTGAAAAAAAAAGTAAATGAAAAGAAATTATATATATAACCAGCTCTATACATACACAGGATTTCAGATGTACATGTATATCAACCAGCATGTGCATATTCTAGCCAAAGGATTTGATTTTCTTAGAGGTCATCTCCACCCAGGCCCTGCCCCAGTTATTTTGTACGATCGAAGCGGACTTCTTACTTACACAAAGTTGCATCTGAGCCATTCTCGTGGAGCTGGGGTACATTAGTCCTATAGATAAGACCCAGTATGCCCACTTTTTAGCTAGCTAGCTAGTCTGCCAGGCATTCCTCTGGATTTTTAAGTTTTGGATGTTCGTTTTTTTTTTTTTTTTCTTCAATCTGTGGTCTCGAGTACATCTTAGAGAAAGGCAGTTAAAAATATATATATATTTATATATATATCTTCAAAAACAGGCAATAGTGATTGTTGCTAGTGTCACTCGAGTGTGAAGTAAAAAAGAAAAAAGAAAAAAAGAATTCTTCTAGAAAGGGATTTCCCCTTTTAAGACTTGGTATCAACTGGCATGTGCCCCAGGCCCCCTGATACAATAGGTCCATGTGGAACGGACCTGGACCTGTTTCAAAAATAAAAAAACTAAATAGAAAATAATCTGTACCGTTCCCCTAGTATTGGGTCGGGACAGAGTATAATACCATCAATACAGCAAACCCCAGAGTCATCTGTCCGCCACATCAGGGCGTCAAAGGCTTGCAGAGAGAAGCACTTCAGTCAAAGAATGTACTACAGATTTAAAGTTTCCTTTTTCACAATAACATTAATAATAATAATAATAATAATGAGACAAAAACCTTTTTTGGTTTAAAAAAAAAGATGTACCCAAATGTGAACCATCTACAGTGCACCTAAACATTCTGGATTCCCTGTTTAATTCTCAGCAGTCCTCCCAGCGTATACTTGATACCCGGGACAAGGTGCTACCCGTCTGTCTTGGTGCCAACCTGTATTCTACCTCTCCACCTCCATGTGATCTTTACAAAACCAAACATCAAAACACATTTCAAGAAGTAACGAGTCCCACTCTGATAGCTAGGTTAAGTCTACGATTGAGAATAGGTACATTAGGATCTAAAAAAACAGAGGAACTTCCTGCGAATCCTTCTCAGAGTCCATTCAGCATCTTTAAAGCCACATCGGATAATGCAAGAACGCACGACTACGCCCCCCTCGGAACGATAAAACAGTTTGGGGTTCTCTGAGGCTGCCCTGAGACTGCATGTACATAATGTAAGAGATCATTCAGAGAGTAAACAGTGAGGGCCTGGTCATTAGTTCAAATGAAGCGGGCCGGTTTCTTTCTTTAGGCTACACCGTAAGCAAGCTGCCTTCTCACAATGAACTGGTAAGCTGAAGAGTGGGCTTGGAGAGAACTACAGATTGAAGCTGAAGGCCGTGAACTGCAACTCTCAGCCGGTCTTTGCATAGAAGTGGAGAGCCGAGTCTCTGTTATCATTTGCTTTTATTACTGTGAGATGAGGCGGCCAGGTAAAGTAGTGTACTCTGTCTGCCCTTAGTCGTAAGCACCAGTGTGTGGCCTGGCAGGGCTCTGATGCCGAAGCGGAGGAAAGTGCAGAGGAGAGGCAGAAGACAAACTGAGCACCATCAACCTACTCTTCGTTACGCCAACTACGTGCGCGACCGAAAACAATCCGTATTCCGTATTTCAAAAGCCATGGCGACATTAGCGGCCGCCATTTACGCTGAGGTGTGCCTCTTAATCAGAGTGTTTTCTGCATATGCGCAGCAAGAGGGGCTGGTGAGAGCAGCTACCGTAGAGACCACTGCATTGAGACACACACACACACACACACAGACCAAAAAAGCGCAAAATAACGATATAACATCAACAACAGCAATGACGATAACAACAGCAATGTTGACACACAAAAAAAAAAACACTGGCAATTCCAGAAGGGAAAAACCCAATTGATCATAAAAAGTACATGAAACGAACCTGTCCACTTCCAGCTAAAGTGATCTTTGCATGAGAGGGAGAAAGAGAGTCTATGAGAGTGAAGTTGAGACGAGGTCGAGTGCTGGCGCAGTAGTAGTACGTACTGATTGGCCAGGTCTGAAGGAGCCACTGCTCCGGCCCAGGCAGGTCTGTTCTGGCATCTGGTGCGCCGGCCTGGCACAGCGGGTCAAAAGTCAGAGCGTGGGCACCTGAGGCGCCACAGCAGATAGGCACTCAATGGCCACACTTATCATACAGGTAGGCAGGGCCACCAGGCCAGGGGGCCCCACAGAATCCATTAGAAACATTACAACACGTCTAGCATCTCCAGACAAAAAGGCTAATGATTTTGGAGTACTTTAACAGTGATATTTACTTTGATATATATCATCTGGGAAAACAAAACAAAACACGAGAACACTTCAGTCTTGTTGTGGTGTTTTTCCCCCTCATCAGACATCCCTTCGTTTTGCTACCATTTTCGAAATGTCTGATTTCAAAGTCGAAAGGCTGTGGAAAGACGAAGATGAAGAAGAAATGAAACGGCAAAATCCGTTTAGAGTTCAAAAAGGAGCATGGAGGAGAAGTTCGGTAGATTGCTTTTCATCGTTGCTTTTTGTCAGTTTCACACGTACACGTGTAATTTGTTGGCATTAAAGTCGGAGCTTTACGCTCTTGCTAAGTGCTATGAAGAAACCACGCCGCCTTTGTTCCATACTTTTGTACCAAATACAACAACAAGGAAAAAAAAAATGCACTTTGTCTACTGGGTTACAAGAAACACCTCTTATTTGGTTTGAAGCCCCTGTTGCCCCTGTAGTCACACTTGTCCTTGAGTGTGTAGAGGAAGTGCTAGTGAATGTTTCATCACCATGGGCTTACACACTGACAGAGTCCTCTTCTGTTCAGTCCCATGCTTGGTGGTGGAGCTGGAGACGAGTCTTTGATCCCTCCCGTCCCCAGATGAGCGCCGACCGTTTCGCCAGCAAAAAAAGCACTGCGTAAAGGACGGAAAAGTCTGTGGCATATATTGCACGTCAGACGAACGACAATGAGGACTTGTGTTTTTCGAGAGACCGAGGTCATTTAGGAAATTTAAAGAAAAAAAAAAGAAAGTAGTCCATCTGAAAAAGTATTTCCAGTACAGTTTTTTTTTTTGTGATAAGTGGTTAATATATTCCTCAGCTGTCCACGTGTCCTCTCAGTTTAAGAATAAATACCTCAAATGTGCAGACGGGTCATATACATGTCCATCCTTTTGAGAGTAATGAGGACAGGATGGCAACCGAGGGAAACAAGGAGGACGAATGCGCGTATGCTGCGGCTGACATCCAACCCATGACAGTCTTGGCTCAGAAATGAGAAAATGTGCAATTCTCAAGATGTTTCTTCAGAGTACAAGTGGAGTGGGACTGATCAGCAGTTAAGGCTAAAGTTTAGTGCTGTTAATTAATCCGAACAATCCAAAAGGACAATTGAAAGAAAAGAAAAAAGCCAGTCCAAAACACAGGGAGTGGGGAGAGTTGGTTTGGAATGATGCATATTTCTTCGGGGGGAGGGCATTATGCTGTGATTGGGCTGACAGGATGTGCTCGAGCCAGAGGAATTTAAAACAAATGGCAGCTTGTCTCATCGGTTTGTAGTAAAATACACTTTTCACACTGGTATCAGATAATAGAGAAAAGTTTCTGTAAAGGTTCACTTCTCTTTTAGTCACGGTTCTTCATAAGAAGTCTATAGAATACTGTAACCCACTCCTAATGATCAAAATAACACATATGACAAGACGCAAAACCAAACAAAAAAGTAGATGAAGAAGGTCAGCAGCCTCTATGCAAGTGTGGCCTCAGCCTCCTGTCTCTTGGTTTTTCACAGTTCCACTGACGCTGATTATCGCCAAATGATTTGCTTGGTTTTTGCTCTTGAAGTTTCATATTTCGCTGCGGTAGGGGGTTGAGCGCTTGGCGCTCTCACATGGACTCTCCGCTCAGCAGGTCTCCAGGAAGCAGCGTATTGATTGGGGTGGGGCTCCCGACCACTCGACCGTCCTCGCCGCTGGGCGGCCCCCACAGGCTGGAGTACTGCGGTACACCCCCCCACAGCAGCTCGTTGCTTGCCTTACCGCCGGACCCCGTCCCACCTGTTCCTCCTCCCAGACCGCTGCTGTTCCAGTGGCCGATGGGGTGTGTGGCCGCCGTCCCTCCGCCTCCCAGCCGAGTTTGATTGGTGCCGGGGTTGGCCTGCCAGCTGGTGGTGTGCGTGAGGGACTGACCCTGTGCAAAGAAGCGGTTCACCTCCTCTTCTCCAGCAAACTCTGCCAGTATAGTGGTGTTTCCCAGAACACACCTGAAACGCAAGTATTTAGAGAAAGAACAGACGTGTGAATGTGAAGAATGTGATCATATTGTTGAGGTTGATTCCCCCCACCCAAAAAAAAGAGAGAGAAAAAAAGAAAGGTGAAAAATGTATGTACATGTGTAGGGACTTCTGGGCCTTGGCAGCCTCCTCTTTAGAACTGTAGCGCACCACGGCATTGCCCTGCGTCAGGTTGAGATGGAATGTGATAAGCGGGCCGTGCTGCAGGCACAGTGTCCGCAGTGTTGAACCATCAATCTAAATATCACATAACAGAAAGAGCAGATTTATAACACTGCAGACAATTCACCAATACATTTTAGGGCAATGAACATAACAGTAGCCACAAGAATACCTGTGGTGTGAGGTTTCTCAAAACCAACCAGCTAGTGCTCCTGCTGGAGCTGTCTGTACTCCATGTGGTGCCTACTAAGAGAGAAATTAATACTTTAAGGCCAAACATTTAACAATAGTCCATTAATATAACCATTACAACATAGTCTAAGAATAAAGTAACAAATTAAAGTTTGGGACAAGCAAGAATAAAAAAAGAAACAAATATTTTTATTTAGCAAGGATGCATTAAATTGATGAAAAAGTGACAGTAAAGACATTTATAATGTTACAAAATATTTATTTAAAATAAATCCAGTTATTTTGAACATTATATTCATTAAAAAATCCTGGAAATAAAATATATCACAGTTTCCACAACAATAATATATAAGGTCACCTCTGTAAACATTTGCTTTTATTAAAAATGTATCAAATATTATTTATATTATATATACATATTATTTCTATTTTATTCTATATTTTTCCATTACTTTTATTTAGATTACTATAATTGCCATCATCTAACGTACACTAATTTTGAATAACATTGTAAATGTAATTCTTAGCATATCTCAAAATTAATAAACATTGTTAATGCTGTATATGAATGTAATGCCTTAATCCACTAGTAAAATTGTAACCGTTTTCATGGTTTTCATTTTATTTAGACAAAATAGTATTGAGTTTATCATTGGCCATAACCTGAAAACAATTAACAGATTATCGTTATTGACCAAAACATTCACCCCTATGTCATGATGCACAACCCGAGGTCAACCCTTCACTTTAATTGTACGAAAAGAGAGTGTGAACATTATGCTGAACATCATAATATGAAAGCCATATGGGTTTAGAATTACATGAGAGTAATTAATAAAACATTTATTTTTGGTTGAATTGCCCCTTTTTAATGTTTCGGCATAACATTTTTTTCCTACAGCATAAAATGCACTGTAAACAACTGCTTCAGTTAAAAGTCAAGGAAGTGT
The DNA here is from genome assembly GCF_949152265.1 of Phoxinus phoxinus. NCBI lineage: Eukaryota > Metazoa > Chordata > Actinopteri > Cypriniformes > Leuciscidae > Phoxinus > Phoxinus phoxinus. The sequence goes on from NC_136876.1 coordinate 30,146,725, forward strand.
GATAAGCAACAACATGTGAATGTTGACTAACACAAAATATATGCGAAACCACAAAAGAAAAAAGAGCCTGTGCTTGCAACCGCTCCAATCCTCACCACATTTAACCCCCAACGTTTTGACTAACATTCACACCCACATAAAACAGTCAACTGACAAAATTCAACTGCTGTTTCAATATGCCCACACCTTCGCCTACGAATAGCTGTGCAAATACACATCCGCCTGGGATTAAATTGCGCCTTTCACATACACATACACAGAGACACACACACACACACACACACCTGAGGAGTAGGAGCCGCTCCAGCCAGCCACGAGGCCCAGGGTGTTTCCGCCCCACGTGGACGAGGACTTGGTGTTGGTCAGGCCCGGAGGTGGCCGTGTGGGAGCCGTTGTGTTCCGGGGTCCTTGTGGGACTTTCCAAAGCTCGTGAGAGAGAGAAGGCTGGGTGTGTGAGATGGGCCCTGGGGACCAAGTGGACTTCATGTCAGACAGCTTGCCTGTAGATCAGAGGTGTGAATGTGTGAAAAGGTCAGAAGAAGAAACAGATATGCTGACAGACATCTTATTTCCTGTTCCTAATTCTGTGCACCCCAGAATTAGATATACTGTGGTGAAATGTGTTCTCACAGCAGTCAATAGTCATTGAGGCACCACCGCAAACAGGAAAGAGAGGGTCCAGGCCCATGTGTGACATCATAAGAGTAGATGCCTCACAAAAAAACAAAAAAAACAAACAGTGGTGGGTGGTGCCCTCTCACCACTTCCACCTCACAAAAATCACAGACAGCAGGTGACCATGCTGCACAAAGAGACAGTGTGTGACTAACACCACCGAAGGGATGTACGGATGAATGTAGGCGGGACAGAGCTCTCTAAGGGGTAAAGGGCCACTCTTGAGTCGGATGCACTTGATATACAGGAATGCGGCCACCGTTTTGGGGCCACATGCTAGGTTGAACGGTAAGAAAAGGCTATGATGGGGAGGATTGAGGGCAGGAAGGGGATTCTGGGAGTTGTACCTGTGCTGTCTGCCTCGGGGGAGGACAGACTGAAAGAGATAGTGACTGGCCAATCGCTGGAGGGAGGCAGAGCCTCACCCTGTGAGGAAGTTGGGGTGGAACCTACAACGTGTCCCGAACAAAGCAGGCAAGAATTCAAAGTGGAAATCAGAAAAATAATACATGTGAGAAAAAAACAAAACAAAAAAAAACTTAGTGGTTGCTTTATGTAAAAAAACGTAATAATTCTAAACAAAACAATACTGCAATACGCAATACCTTTTATCTAAATAAATACTATTTTTACTAGAGATAAGATAGGATAATGGGATTTGTTCAGGCTTTGTGGCTCCAGTGTCATCTGAAAGCAAGTTCACTGAAAGATCATTTCTTTGAGGAGAAAAGGTGATTGGTCCTCTTACCTCCACTCCTGTCTCTCAGCAGGTAGCGGTTAACATCCTGAATGGTGGTGTTGATGGTGGGCCCACTGGGAACACTCCCTGGGGTCATATTGGGGTCAGTCTCAGGGTCAATGTTCTGCAGTCCTTTCCATGGCACTCCTGGACAAAACTCTGAGGGATTTCATACAAATCAGATCATGACAGATATGATACATTGTCTGATACATAGTATTTGAACACAATTAAAAATGTGGGATTATCTTTGCCTTATATAAACATTTCTCATCAGCTGAATCATCCTTTATGATTTAATTAATTTTTAGCTAGTTTTGAAAACCCCAGTTTGGGACACTTAGATCGAATCAATAGCATTTATTAAAAGAAATATAGCACAAACACACAAAAACAAAGTAAAGTTTGTTAACTTTTAAATTATAAAATAATAGATGTATTGTTCAACAAAGTATTTCACTATTTTACGGTTATCAAACGTTAGTGGATGGTTAATGTGAAGACCTACGCCTGTAGTTATTCTGCTGGACACCTAGGCATAAGTCAGTTGAAAAATGGCTAATTATTCATGTATTTATTTTTTGGCAGAGGCTACATGGTTTGGTATTTTGTAATCCAGTGTAATGACATTCAGTTCTTTTAAGTATGACCTAATGTCCAATGTCCAAGAGTCCTTTCATAATACTATAACTAGTCCAAAGAGATTTAAGAGATGCCAGTTAGTCACCTGGAGGCCAGTTGATATTGGTCCCGTTGGAGATCTTGTCATTGGTGTTCTTTCCCTGGCCCCAGCTATCATGAGGTGCCAGAGGGCTGGCAGGAGACTCGGAGCTGGGAATCAGATTGTAGGGACTGTAGGAGTCATCCAGCTGGGGCTTACTAGGGTGACCCAGACTGGGTCCAGCAGAGTGCCCTATATAAAATAGGTGGTATGGAATATCATCAGTAGCAGGCCTGAAATTAACCACTATGCCACATATTTACAATACTGATAACTGTAACAGCGATGCATACCATGCTTACTGTAGTTGGACTCCATTGGAGAGGAGTTCCCAGATAGGTTCTCCATGGAGTTAGGGTGTGTCCACTGTGACAGGCGTGACTGAGGCTGAGGAGAGTCCTTAATGGACAGGCCACCCAGCTCCATGCAGTTTACATTCATGTTGGGATTTAATCCAGCTGAAAAAAAAATTCCCATGACTTTTTGATGACCTTTCTAGTCATTTGTTACTGAATAGGAGTTTTTAAAAATCATTGTGATTTGGACCTATTGGCCAATTTATCATTCAGGTCAATCATTGTGAACCGGTGTGACTGATTCAAAATAATGGATAATAAAAAAAAGAAGATTTGCTCACATGTTGAACCATCAATATGGCTTGCAAACAAATTGATCTGTAACAAATAGCACTATCTAGCTAATGAACCAGTTTAAAGCAGAAAAAAAATATTTAAATATTGAAATTCCCATGATTTTTCTAGGACTTTAAAAATCCCATGGCAATTCCAGGGTTTCTAGGACTGTGGGAACCTTGTATAGAATAACATTTGGATCTTTACTTGTCTAAACACAAAGAATACAATAGCAGACAGTGTTGGCAACTCACAAATAGGGTAGGGTGAGAAAGAATTTGGAGAAGACTGTGGCTCTTTGGTCTGAAGGTCGGAAACAGAGAGGCTGGAGATCTGGGGATGGGATGGAAATGTGTCCAGAGCTGATTTGCCTGCGCTGGGATGCAGGCCCGGGTGTGAGGGGGGTGGCTGCTGCTGCTGTTGTTTCATCAGCAGAGCCTGAGCCAGCTGCCGCTGGTGCTGCTGGATCTGTTGCTGCATGTTATTGATTGTACGTGCAACCTGCAAGAGGACATGCTTGTGAACAAAGAGCAGGCTGTACTTTATAGGCGGCTGAGATTTAAAACAAAAACTACAAACAAATCAGTATTGAGAATCATGAGATTCTAATGGTATCATGATGACATTAGTTGGAAGAGAACTGCTCACTTGCTGCTCTTGCTGTCGGATGGGGCCAGAAACACTGCGCTGTGCCTGCAACATCTGCTGCTGAATTTGTAAACGCTGGTACGCCTGCAAAATCATCGAGACAAATTTACATTACGATGAGACATTATGAGTGAAATTTAAGATTATATGCTGACAAATAAAAATACATTCTTTAAATTACAGATGAAAGTATCAACAATATGTAAAAAAAAAACTGGCACTTACCAGTTGCAGCTGATAAAGTTGGTTCAACAGGGTCATATGCTGAGGGTTTATTGGTGAGGTTAAAAGTGCAGGGTTGAGACCAATGTTTTTTGCTGCAAACTGTAAAAGCTGTGCTTGAACCTTTCAGTGAAAAAACAGTCAAGAGGTCAGCATGATTTCATCACTCCTACACAATACTCAAGTGGTGAAAAACTGTGTCACCAAATGAAATCAGTGTCACAGTAAGGCGCTAAATAGGGGTGGGAAAAAAATATTGATAGGGCAATATATAGTGTTTACCAGCTTCCTTAAAATAAACCTGGAGAGGAATAGTGTTGTCAAAGGAAACAACTTTTTACATAGCATTGACACTAGCATTTCCCCCTTGCATTTTGAGCGCTGTTGAGCAGATTCTTAAACACCTCTGATTAGCCTTTGTGTTCACGCGCTCAACATATGTCTGTGCATATATGCATCTATTATTTTACTCGCACTGCTGTCCGCCATCCCGTTAAAAAACTTTTTCTTAGGCTAGTTAACTTAAGTTCACTTTTCCTTCATTCATGTGTTGAGCGCCAACTCGAGGAGCCATGAATTAGCGACGCTGGGAGCAGGGAAATCTATTTAGAGCACCTTATTTTATTAATTAAAATATCAATATTTGGTGCCAGCGTATTGGTCAATTTTTGAAATGTACCAGGTTTATATAAAACAAGTTGATGAGCAGTTAAATGTGTCAGTTTACACACAAAGAAAAGTTGAAGCTTTTCAAAAATATAAGCATAACATGTTTCATTCACTTAAAATGGTAAATTTAATTTACAGACTGAAAAACATTTTGTGCTGTTTTCTAACAATTTGGAAATATGCACTTAACCTTTTCACAGGCATTTTGTTTTCATAATTAGACATATGTATCATTATAGGATTGTCTAGCAATATACTGATTATTGCAGAATTGCTGTATTGTGATGATATCGGTATCGTGAGCCATGTATTGCGTGTCGTATCGTTTCGTGAGGTACCCTGTGATTCCCACCCCTAGTGCGAAACCAATTGTGTCCATGTCTGTGCACACCTGAGGGCTGAGAAACTGAGGCACTTGAGCGCGAAGACTAGGCTGGGACGAGTTGAGAGGTGGCACTGACGGCTGGGGAGGAGGCTGCTGCTGCAGGGCCCGGGCTTGTGCTGCTCCGCTACTACCAAACACTCCACTCTGCATCTACACAAATGCACACAAAACTACTCATCCGGAATCTGACTTCATACAACATAAAAAACAGACAGACTTTAAAAAAAGAATAGATATGGATCCTAATAGACCCACCTGTCTGTTGTTCAAGTTTTGCATTGCAACTCCAAGGCTCTGGCCAGGGAGTGAAGCACTACCCAATGGGAGCTTCAGGCTCGGAGAAGGCATAAACGGTGAGGTTTGGGCATCATCTGCTAGCCCAGCATCCTAAGGAGGAAAGAACGAAAAAACAAGTCAAACAATATCCACCACAATGTAAAGTCTTCTTGATGTAATAACCACAATGTGCTGATTTTTAATTGTGAGAAGCACAAACCTTGTCCAAGAAGGGGGGGCGATCTGAAGAGGATTCTTTGGAGATGACTGAAGGCCTGCAGCCCATTGGTTTATTGACTAGGCCGTTGTTATAGTCAGAGATTGCCATCCCCCGTTTATCTAGTTCGGTCTTCTTCTCCAAAAGGGCGCCTACAATACAACTAATGTTTAAATACAATATTCTAGCAAATAAACTCTGAAGGAATTGAAGATTTTGAAGGTATAACACCTACTCATGGCCTGATCCAAGTTCATGTTGTTGCTCTTGAGAGCCTCTTCTGCAGGGTCTCTCTGCAAAGGCAAACACAAACACAGTAAAAAAACCATATATTAACCATTTGCATGAATAAATATTCATTTTAAAAAGCCAATACATTTGTAACTAGACATTTATAGCTATATGTAAGGGATAACCTACAACTAGCCAGTCAGTATCACAAAATAAACCCCAGGCACAACAGTCAAATATACAGAGAATTATTTGGGATATTTACAGAGATAAACAGCACTTACAGGGAAGCCCATGTCAGTCAGCTGCTTGATGAGACGATTCATTATCCAGGTATCATCCGGTTTGTTTGGGACTTTTCCCTTTAAACAAAAACAGAGATCAATGAGCTCAATCTGCAGCATGTAATGTGACTAACACCTACCATATTTTCCGGACTATAAGTCACACTTTTTTCATAGTTTTGCTGGTCCTGCGTCTTATAGTCAGATGCGACTTATATATCAAAATTAATTCATACTGACTGAGATGAACCAAGAGAAAACATTACCGTCTACAGCCACGAGAGGGCACTCTAGCTAGCGGAGTTGTTCAGAAGCGACACCGAGGAAGAATTCAATGGATTCAGTGTTGTGGACTGAGATCGCAGTCTTGGTGAACTTACTGACCGGTAACTTGTTGGACTCGCTGGCTTATTCAGCCTGACAGGTATATGTTCTTTAAGCTATTGTGTAGGGTTTCCCGCAGAAAATTAACTTTGTGTTAGCCTACGTGTCGCCACAATACACATCAGCATAAATGCTCCTGATAAATGATTAGTTATTAAAGCATTAACATTCACAAACCACTGTTCATTTAACATAAAAGCAAGCAGGCTGCGTGCATGGTTTGCCATGACTGAATCCGCGCTACCCGAATAATTCTTAAAAAGCTGACATCAGTTCATCACGATCTCATACATCTATGTTATTATCAATGAAGCTGAGTGCACAATGAATCTTTCATGATCAGAGGATTTGTCAGCATGCAGAATTCAGCACTGAACAAAAAGTCAGTTTTGAGCGGTGAGGGGATTCTATCTTAAATTCTTCTGATTGGCCATTGCGTTCAAGAAATCAACACGTATGTCTGTGATTGGCTACATCGCTCAACGCTGCAAACATGTTACAAATAGAAACTCTCACCTGTAAATCATTTCTATTTTGTTTTAGTTGTTCTTGTTGCTTTTCTGCAACAGATGAATAACAATTTATTCGTTTGTATATGTTTTATTCATAGATATTTATATTAAATCATTTTATTCTCCCACAGCCCGCACACACAGAGTGAGTGCATTAGGCTAACGCCCGCGCTCACACTCGGCCATCAAATCTAGTCCCACGCCGCACGTCTCTAGATCACGGGCCCGGCCCGAGTATAGCCGCGCGTAAATATCGGGCTCGGGCAGAGAATCTAAGATCTAAACAGGACAGAGTAACAACGGATATCGATCATATACATTTTTTTGATGGCGTAGTTAAGGCGACAGGCGTGTTGCTTAGGCGGCCGCCTTTAGTTCCATAGTGCTGCGGGAAACCCTGTGTTACGTTAACATGCCGGACACCTATTCAGCCTGTTGTCCTGTGTGCTATTGTGTAGCTGAATAACTTGCCTTTCCAGATTAAATGTCTGTTCTTGGTCTTGGATTTTGTGAAATAAATTTCTAAATAAATGCGACTCATAGTCCAGTGCGACTTATATATGTTTTTTTTCCTCTTCGTGATGCAGTTTTTGACTGATGCGACTTATACTATGGAGCGACTTATAGTCCGGAAAATACGGTACATTAAACTCATGTAGGTTTTTTTTTTTTTTTTTTTTACCTTTGGTAGACTCTTTTTGGGTGGGTTGCCCCAGGAGTTGCAGGAGGAGTTGCTCTCCTGAGATGCAGTGCTGTTCCACATGTCACCATCATCCTGCTCCCATTGCCCTGCAGACATGCCCATGTCCTCACCACCTCCCCAGCCATCTTGCATAGATTTGGGGGCTGGAGGATGAAAAAGATAGATTTTTGGAAGCGTCCATAGTACAGATCAATATTTGGAAATGGTTAAGTTTACTATTAAAAGAAACAAACTAAATTGTCCTTGCTGACATAGCAAAACATGTACAATCCTGCAATGCATTATTTACAACAACAGGGGGCCCTGTTGTTGCACATTTCAAAGCTCTGATAACTAGCATCTGACCAACATCAATTTCCAACACTGTTAATTTGCAACTGGATAATTGCACGTGTTTTTTTTTTAAATCACGCAAAATCATTTAAAGCCCAAAAAGTTCTTATATTCAAATACATGTAAACGAATAATACTAACCAGGTTTGCAGGGGGCAGGTCCAGGGGGTCCGTTGCCTCGACCATAGACCTCAGGGCCATTATCACCCCAGCCACCTTGGGGTTTGCCCCATGCAGAAGTGCCATTGTCCACACTTGCTGCAGGGGCAGCTGGCTCCCCCCATGAGGGCTCAGGTTTTGAATGGACATTTGTCATCTCACCCCATCCTGCAGAGAAATATTGCAAACTTTAGAACAAGTGCACCTTAAGTTAAGAGTAATGCATGCACTAAATGCTTTAAAGGTTGGCACCATGTAGTACATAGTACAAGTTTTTGAAAAAGTGCATTTTTTCCCCCTCTACAAATTATATTACCAGCATAACACATGGAGTAGGAAGTTGAAAAAAAAAACCCTGCACAAATATATTACTTTTAAAACATATATTGTAATTAAAGCTTTTATTTAAAGCTGTTTTATAAAAAAAAAAATGTAACTTGGTAAGCTCCACTGTCTTAAAATTGAATAATAAGTTACAATATTAAATGTCTGTTTAGTTCTTGGCACATTGGAGAACTGAGGATGCCATGTTAAATACAGCTTTGGCACAGGGAGTGTAAAGCTACAAACAAACAGCAGAGGGCGTCGGGTCTGTTTCCAAGTATCCTGCTGAGGAACAGTGATACTCCTCACAGATGGCAACCCAACTAATTACACACTTCCTCCTGGCTCAAACACTATGTTGAACTTCACTCATAGACTGAATGTAAACACTATTCTGTTAGCATGAACTGTTACTCAAATTTTTTGTATCTTGATTTGTATGGCATTATAATCAAAAGTATAGTGATACAGCTTTACTAATTAAAGGTCATTGACAATAAATGCCAAAGTAAAGAGTCTTGTTTCTTACCTGGATTCATGTGGGTTGTTCTACTGTGAGGCGGTCCCGTTTGATGTGGGCCAGCATTATCAGGGGAAATGTTATTATTGTTTGAGTTTGGCCCTCCATGGCTGTGAGCCTGCATGGGAGGTTGGTTATGGTGGGGATGATGATGATGATGGTTGTTGGGTACATTGTTGCCATTGCCAGGTCCTGGTTTGCCTTGGTTCCCAGGGTTATTCCTGTCCCAGAGATTGACTGTCTTGTTGTAAGTGGTTGGGTCCCCCCAAGCTGAGGTACCGTCATCGATCTCCATCTTACGGCGGATGGAGGGTGGAGAGGGTTCTTCCCATCCAGTGGGGTCTCCAGTATGGTCAGGTTTAGAACCTCCACCATTGCCTCCACTCCATCCAGAGCCACTCTGCTTTACAGAGCTAGAACCTCCCCAAGAACCCATGCTTCCACTGCCACTATTGCCATTGTTGACCTCTTGAGGCTTGTTATTCCATCCTTGTGGTGGTACACTGGGGCGTTGTGCATCTCCCCAGTTTCCCCCTACTCCCGGGGCAGGCTTTCCCCATCCCCTGGATCCCTCATTCCAGCTGGGACCCTCTCCCTCCCAGGTAGAGCTGGAGGGACCATTTTTCTTTCCATCTCCAGGTTCACCCCATTCTCCTCCAGACCCACTTTCTCCACCAGGTCCATTGCCCCATCCGTGAGATTGTTTGTGCCCCTCAGACCAGCCCTGTGGTTTGGCTTTAGAGTGACTGTCTTCCCAGGTAGGAGACTTCTCCTCTGGACCCCAAGTCTGACCACTTTTTTGCAGGTTGCCACCTGGGCCTCCGGCTGGGGTATTGCTCCAACTTCCAGGACCACTGGAAGGTTTCTTGTTGCTGGTTGGTTCAGCCCAACCAGAGCTAGCTTGAGGTGATGGCTTGGCTGTGGCCCATCCAGGTGCAGCTCCAGTACTAGGACAGGGGCCCTCATTCTTGCCTCCAGAGTCAGGTCTGGATGTAGTGCCAGAGTTTGGGTTGGCACTGCCAGAAGTTGGTGTTGGTCCTACTTTGACTGCATTTGATGACGAGCACCAGGCTTCAGTTCCAATGTCATTCTTGCGCTTGGAGCGTGCAGCTTCTTCAATCTCCCAAGCTGTGTGCTGCCGCACTGGTGTTTGTCCCCAGCCTGTGTTGCAGAGAACCCGAGGGTCCATATCCTGGGCTGGCAGAATAGGTGGAGCCTCATCTCTTGATGAGTGGTCCCTCATGCGAGGATGGCATTCCATGCTGTCACTGCTTCCCTCACTAGCTGTAGCATTGGCCCCACGGGCCCAAGAATTGAGCTGCTGCTCTTGGGTGGGAGAGCATGAAGAATCCCATCCTTTGGCCTCACTGTTGGAATGCTTACTCCAGTCCCCAGTTGAGGCAGCTTGTCCCCAGCCAGAAGTGCCTGAGGCCCCTCCTTGTCCCCAGCTGCTCCCTGAGTCCCAACCAGAGTCTTTTGAGCCACCACCAGACTTGGCATCTCCATTACTCCAAACAGGTTCCCCATCTCCATTGACTTGCGAGGCTCCTCCTGGAGTTTGAATAAACGAGCCCATGCCTGCAGGGCCAACGCCCCAGTTAGACAGGCTGTGGCCTGGGCTTCTGGGCTCCTGCTTAGTGTGATTTGGTCCATCAGTGTTAAGGTTCTGAGGTTCGGAGATGAAAGACACATTCGTGGATGGGGTGGAGTGTGGCTCTGAGGAGTCACTGTGCACAATGCTACCCCATGTGGTACTGCCATTGCCATTGCCACCATTACCTGCAGAATTTCCATTGGCACCACCCATACTGCCACTGCTGCTAGAGCCCTGGCTGGGCAAAGTGCCCGGTGGGCTACAGAGATTAGGAGGAGGAGGGTTGCTTCCTCCTGAGCTGCCGCCACCCATGCCGGTCCCTTCATGTCCCAAAACTGGCCAGGCAGAGGGGTTGGCGTTGGGGTTTAAGTTCAAGTTAAAGTTGGAGGAGCCCCAACCCCTGGCTCCCACTGATGTGCTGGAGACTTCATTCTTCCCTTCTCCTCCACTGGCAGGAGAAGGGCCAGAGCCCCAGCCTCTGCTGGCCCCACCCTGACTAGAGAGCAGACCTCCTGAGTGGCTGGCATTGGCTTTGCTGGGGTGATTGGTGGAGAAATGGCCTTGCTGGCCAGCTCCTGTGGCCATGCTCATGCTGCTGATGTCACTGATACTTTCAGTGTCCAAGGGGCATCCTGCAGGTGCTCGGCTTTCTTTGCATGAAATGGAAGGCCACGCCTCCGTATCGCGCTCGTCAATAATCAGTGGATCCCAGCCGCTGCAGCTGCTGGTAGAGGCTGTAGTGGCACTGCGACTGAGGGATATATTCTCATACTGGGCAGCCAGGCCACTCTGTGGGGGCAGCTCTACAAAAATAATTGGAGAGAAAGAAACAAACTATTAAGATACTGTGACTAATATATATTAATTTAATTAGTTCATGAGATTATCACAACAAGGCATATTTTTCTTTATAGACTATGTGTTACTACAAAATACATTATACGTATAAAAGCAGTTATTAATACTGCATTCGATTATAATTAGATTTTGGAAAATCTATAATTTTTTTTATATAAAAACACTTTTCTTTACAAATACAAAGTACTCAGATAATGCATTTTTTTATTTGCATTCAAAAAATAAAAACACTTCAAATCATGACTGATCAAAACATTTTTTTTTCTTGGCTTCCTTTAAGACAAATTGGGTTTTACATCAGCACAGTAGCCATGGTCATAACCTACAAAAAGATAATAAAAATGCAGGTTCATATGCATGTGCTAGCCTGGAGTCATTATTTTTCACTGCTGTCACCACAAAACCTTCTACTAACCACAACCATCTCCCTCTGCTGGACTGACAGGTTACAACCGCAGACTTTGGTTTCAAAGATATTCATTCTAAATCTGATCTGACACATTGAGCTCAATATATTGAAAGCAGTGCAAATGCCCACATATGGATAATAGGATCCTGTTGTGTTCATTCGTTGGCAAATTCTGCCCAGCCTCCTGGCACTCACTCAACTCTGTTGTTGTTTTTGTGTGGCTTTGCATGTGCAGACAGCTCAGTCGGTGTCAGATCTGAGCAAAGCAGCAGCATCGTTCGTGCACACAAAGCTTTGTCTCGCCAATCACGCAAAAAACCCTTTCAACTAAAGATGAAGAAGAGGGAGTGTATAACAGAGAGGATAGTGCATTTCCAACACAAACGCTGTCCTTCTAAAGAGTCACTGCGTAGTAAAGGACGCCATTTTATCAAATCTGAACTGAAGCCAAAAAAGCTTAGAGCTGCCGTCACCATTCTAACAGTGTCTCGCTACAGAAAGCTTATTAGATGAGCACAGCAAACCTCTGCCCTGCATTAATCTCTAACAAGCAATGCAATAGCTTTAAGGATTTGCGTTTTATTTGCAGTTATTTGAATGGTACGCTTCCAAATCAAACAGCAGCAGAACAGCAGCGAGCAAAGCAAAGGAAATGCCTGTTATCAGCGCGTGGAGGATCGTACTATGAGGTTGGAGGGGGTGGGGTCGCAGAGAAGTGGAAAAGTACCTGAAGAGAGATGTCGCCCGACCATCCTGAGAGAAGCGCTAGGCTGCGTGCAGAGCACTGGCCATCCCTGTTACAATATGTCTGCTGCTCGAGAGGCTTCTGAGGCTCATATTTGAAATTCTGCCAAGGAGCTGCAGCTCAGTGCACGAGCGACCGCCCCGTTCGTCCCTCACAGCTTCGGCAGGATCCGATCTCTGTTCCCTCACCCGGGCTTTATTTATATCTACCTCTACTCCTGATTCGGAGAGGAGACTCTCGTGAGGGAGGGGAAAGGGGTTGCATGGGAGTTGAAGGTTAAAGCCAAAAGCATTCCGTTGTGCCATTAGGAGGAAGGAAAAACAAAACAAAAAAGAGAGATTCCTTTTCTTGTGCACCCTTCTCTTCTTTCATGCTTTCAAACTGTCACAAAACATTTAGCCGAGACCATTCAGACTGCAATTAGCACCGCTGCTCACAATAGAGCGAGCTGAATAGATGCACAAAAGCAAGCCAGCCTCAGAGCATAGGCTGCACTGCAAGGACTGCAAACACACACAGATCCCTGTCATAATGGCTAATTTTTAGTATAGTCTTCTTGTAATATGAAAAGTACAGTGGGTGTGTGAAGTTGTAGCTCTGCATACTAGAGGTGCGGTCCTAAGTTTAGAGGAAAACAACACTTCAATGGCTGAATGGGAAACAGGATAAACACACCAAATGAGGCTCACATGTAGGCGGGCAGGTGGCCAAGGGCTAAATGTCTGTGCAGAGTGTGCCCACGCTTTAATGATGCAGAGGAGACAAAAAGACGACCGGAAAGCATGCATGCTGGGAGAAAAGAAGGGATAGCTCCAGTACAGGAGAGATAGAAACACAGAAAATGAGATGAACACTTACAAAAGCACACTAGCTCTTGGCATCAAGGAGGGCATTGTTTACAAATGATCCCAGCGCCTCCTATATACACAAAACACCAAAGTCCGAAGAGAACAGACTCGTATTATACTCCAACTCAGAGCCAGCTTTTTCTAGCCAAATATGCAATGATGTAATCAAAGCCTCATTATTGATTATTCCCTTTTCTCCAAATGACCCTTTTATGAAAACCCTCACACAAGTAGATCTAAATGCTAGATTTTATTTAGGTTTTACTACCTAAATAGTTATTGGTTGGTTTTGTTAGTGTCTTTCTGTAGTAACTATTACAGTAAGAGTGCCGGAGTACTATCCAGGCAGCATGATGCAGCCGAGAAAAGGGGAAAGGAGTGAGTTTACCATCCTGTGTTGGAGACAAACTAGTCCAGTCAAACACTAGACAAACAGAAGAACAAATGCACACTTTCTGAACTCAAAATAGAATAACCTAAAAATGTATTGGCAACATTTATGAACACTTAAAAGTAAAACAAAGTGGATGTAATTTGTTACTATTAGAGGTTGTTATTTTTACATTTTGTGAATAATATACAATAAAAAAAGTCTGAACTTTGCCATTTCCTCAAATTGGAAGGAAGATTCCAGTGTATTAGCAACGTTAATCTTAAATTAAATTGAACACATCAGGAGTGTAAATGTGTAATTTACCTAAATATAAATTACCCATTACTATATTCATACCATGCTTAAAATGGCATCTTTGCTATAATTAAATGGTCTATATAAAAATGCACTAAATGTGTTTAAACCAGTGTTGTTTTAGTATTTTTTCTATACCTACATCTTGCTGTTTTTTTTTTTTTTATGGGATAAATCTAAATTCTCAGGACCTCTGCATTCGATTCCTTTCCACTGCAATCCATCTTACTGTTTTAACTAAAACAAATGTATCCCATGTTAATGGAAGCGTAAACTGTGTCATGCAGAACAGCACCATATGCATCCTTAACATTTTCTGCCCTGTGTTTGTATAATGCATTCATGTACAAATCAATAGCAGCGATACTGTGGGGCGAAGAACAGAGGGCTTTACTGATGTTGCCATTTGTCAGTTGTTGCAAAGATGCATAGTAGGAGAGAGGAGGGAGGGGCCAGCATGCATTAGGGTCTTATGCAACAACCATCCGTCTTGATCTACTATACCACACTCCCACTCATCCACGGCAGGAAGTGACATCAGGAATAGGCAGAAACTAGGCGACCACCAGCATTGGACAGCAGGGGGCGACTAGAACAGATGTTAGCAGAATAACACAGGAATGACAATAAGAACTCAGGACCAGGCAATACAATAGTACAGAGCAGCGTATTGGTATAGATTGCTGACAAATCCTTTTTTCTGGATCTCAATGCCACTATGTGCATGTGTTCTTTGTAAACCAAAGAAACAGAAAGCTAGCTGTACTGGCTTGAAGCAAACTACACTACCAGAATATTTTTTCAGCTCTTGATTACATTACTTTTAGGAAGATGAGAGGCTTCTCTCCATTTTACATTGGAAAGTTCTATTGATCATTTCCTAAGCTGGGCCTTCTCAACTTCACTTCCAGGTCACAACAGTGTTGGCGTTGGTAGGATGCATGCAAGTTGTATGGGTGTGACAGGAAAAAAGAGAAAGAGAGAAAGTTTGTATGGCCGGGAGCAGTGCCAGCGCTCAGGTCTGTTTGGTGGTTGGGGGAAGAGAACACAGGACTCAGTGAGGCAAACAGGCCCATAATGAGCTGATAATTCCTCTGCAACAGCAGGCCTGTAAGTTGTAATCCACTCCACAGAGCAGCCGGCCACACTGTGCAACATAAACCTCAAATATACATTCAGAAACAAATACACTAGGCCTTAGAGGCACATCAATTACACACTTCACCTTTAACAACGACAAACCCTACTGCTAAATAATGACTCAAGACCCTGGCATTGTGTTTTATTCAGTTGTGCTCTGACTAGCTGTTACCCATTCACACCATTACAGGCGTGATTGTGTACACAGACACATGAAAATGGGGCATGAGGCCACACAAAAGTAAAAATGCATCGACTTCTACAATTTCTGAGGATAGAAGGCAAAGCGTTTCTGACCCTTGGGCTGTTTTACATTAGATATCCATGTGACGACTGTAGGAAAGCAAAAGAGACAAGCTAAATGAATACAGCCTCTGTGCTGCTGCTGCTTCTGGCTTAAAGCAGAGCTGTGGGCCATTCGGCTGCATTCCAGCGGCTTCCTGTAAAAACACACACACAGAGAGAAAGCTGGGAGCTCCTATTACTTGCTAGGCTCCCAATGACCGTTAAGTAACATTCAGCGGAACCACAGCTCAGTGCACGTGTCGACTCAAAACAACCCAAAAGCAAACTCAACAAATAGAGACAGAAGCAAGCAGGAAAAGAAATGCAAGTGTAGGTTTTTAAAAAACATCACAATGCATTTCTGGAACATCCAAACAGGCAATGCACACACAGTCATGCTTGTTGATCTCTTGAACACAATGGCCAATCAGAGGTGTTTAATTTAGTCAGAATCCACTCACCACTTAAAGGAACACTCCGACTTTTTGGGACTTTAGCCTATTCACCTTATCCCCCAGAGTTAGATAAGTCCATACATACCTTTTTCATCTCCGTGCGTGCTATAAGTCTGTTTGACGCACTCACCGCTAGCCTAGCTTAGCACAAAGACTGGATGTGAATGGTTGCAGCTAGCATACTAATCCAAATAAGTGACAAAATAAAACAAACATTTTCCTATTTACATGTTGTGATTTGTATAGTCACAGACTGTACAAAAAACAAAGTCACATGAGACACAGACATATTTTAACCGTATAAATACTGGGAACTATATTCTCTGAAGGCGAAGCACTGCTACTTGGGCGGAGTGATAACCGCAGCACCTGAGACGCGCCGTTGTTTCTTCTGTCAACAAAACCAACGTGACTATACCTGAGTGACTCTAGCTCCGCTCAAGTGTTACTGGGACGACAGAGCGCGTTCGAGGCAACAATACTAACATTACAGGGGATACATGGAGCCCGTAAACAACTGCAATAGTAGTTACCACCCTATTCATATAATATCCCAGATAGCAGACCGATGTCGATTCAACGTTGATTTTTAGTTGTAAAGGTTAGTATCAATCATCAATTAAATTTCAACGTTGAATCAACTTCAGAACGTTATTACACCGAAAATAAAACATCGATTCAACATTGAAATGCGGTTGAATGGCGTGTCTGACGTTGATTCAACGTTAATTCGATGAGCAAAACGATGTTGTTTCAATGTCACGAGAAACGTTGTTTCCACATTGATTCGATGTCAGTTTGCTATCTGGGAGTGTCACTAACGTTACATTAGATCTAAGTTAGCTAATGGCACTGTTACAGTAACGTTAGGCTAAACATTTAAAAATATAACGGAACACTTACCGCAGCCGCTCCACTTTGTCCTGTAACGTTATGTGATATCGATGGGATGGCCGTATCCTTCAGCACACGTTTCATGGTCCTTGTGGCAAATAAAATTCCATTTTTTTAAAATAGTCGTCCTCATTGAAATGTACCGAGCAAACATAATGTCCCTTGATAATCTCATTAGGTGTGTTTTGATCAATATCCAGAGCAAGTAGCCATTTCTTCATCCGGTCAGCGTTTTTAGTTGGAATTCTATGAAACAACATGATATTACCTGGTCTCCCCTGTTTATTGTCACAGCTCTTTACAATACAGCGAAAATCCATGATTGTAAACTACGCTTTTACTATTTATAAATTGCTGACTCTGTTACCCAAACTCTGAACGAACTCTCTGCTCCTCACCACGGCGCGTCTCAGGTGCTGCGGTTATCACTCCGCCCAAGTAGCAGTGCTTCGCCTTCAGAGAATATAGTTCCCAGTATTTATACGGTTAAAATATGTCTGTGTCTCATGTGACTTTGTTTTTTGTACACTCTGTGACTATACAAATCACAACATGTAAATAGGAAAATGTTTGCGTTATTTTGTCACTTATTTGGATTAGTATGCTAGCTGCAACCATTCACATCCAGTCTTTGTGCTAAGCTAGGCTAGCGGTGGGTGCGTCAAACAGACTTATAGCACGCACGGAGATGAAAAAGGTATGTATGGACTTATCTAACTCTGGGGGATAAGGTGAATAGGCTAAAGTCCCAAAAAGTCGGAGTGTTCCTTTAAAACGCCAGAAATCTGCATGCTTATGAATCGAATCCTCTCATTATGCAGTGTAGATATCTATTGATTTTAAATGGAAGTTTGTAAGATCGCCAACAGAGATAAATGACAGCTTTTTAGTGGTTGTAAATGAAGCGGTCTGTACATGCTTTCGAGGCTATATATAATTAATTGAATAAAAGTTTTGTTTTTCATGCTGCTAAGAGGACCGACGACTAAGTACACGCTGCAAAATTTCAGATGCGACATCTACATACAAATGCGGGATTCACTCTCGAAATTGCAATTGGCATTGATAACTAGCACAGGGGAAAAAAAAAAAACATGCCATGTCAAAAAAGATATGTGCAATATAAATGCAGGATAATAGATTAATAGAAAAATATGGTGTATGTTGCCTAGTATGCTTACACATTACATCTGCACTTTACTGGAGAACCCTCACTAAATTCAGATGCACAGTGATTTGATTCTTAATTGTCCATCACACAGCAAAATTACAATTTGAAGTTTTAGTGGACTTTAATCTAAAGTTCAGGTAAATGTTTAATTGTCCATCTGACTAGTAAGATTAAAATGCTCTGCAAATCTATGAAAATAATTTACAATAACTGTGACCAAAAAAATTAATTGTTATTTTTATCGCAACATGTATGCTTGTTATGATGCATACATCTAAATTTGAACAAAAAAAGTAATATATAGACAATGATGCATGTGCAACAACAATAAAACTCAGTTTTAATCTACCGTCTTAGCATAATATAACTTGTAGGCTATATCATAATATGGTTGATTTCTAATAATATCGAAGACTTAGACTATATAGAATAGAATAGAATGAGGCATTTATATAGCGCTTTCATAGAATAGAATAGAATAGAATGAGGCATTTATATAGCGCTTTCATACAGTATGTACTACTGTACACCCAAAGCGCTTTACAATGATATCAGGGATTCTCTCCTCAACCACCACCAGTGTGCAGAATCCACTTGGATGGTGCGACGGCAGCCACAATGCTCATAGGCTTAATATGTAGCTCTGTTAGATGTAAACAGATGTAGCTCTGTTTGACATTTTGTATCAGGGTCCCTGCTCCATGTCTCTATCAACAAAGGGGTCCTTGCCCTGAAAAGCGTTGAAGACCCCTGCTTCAGACCAGAGCCAATCAATACTCTGGCATGGCACATATATATACACCGGCACATGGACAGTTCTTGTCTCCTCCCAATCAAAGGAGACTCCTTTAAAATCACGCGCATTTACTGTAAGCTGTGAATCACCCCTGCCCACAGAGCTGATCGTCTGCCATCTCTCCTTTCTCCTCTCAAACTCATTCTTTCACTCCGCCACAGCAATCGAGAAGCCACAGAAACAGCTGAAGACTGCCAAGTCCACGTACAAACTACAACACTCTTGGCACACCCACACGCCTCCAAACTCAGGAAGTAGCAAATAACAGCTCAGCATGACTGTTTCTCTCCACCTAACTTTCTTTGCCTGCAAAACAGAGACAGCGAAAAAAACAGCATCCACTACTGCCTACTGCACATGCACACATGAATGAGTTCAAACAACACTATATAACAAAAAGACCATGATTCAATGTCAAAAGGAGATTTTAACAAGACCCTGTCTGTGTGATGAATAAATTAGACCATTTTACTGCCTATTGAACCACATATTTTGTGCCTCATTAGGGGCTGCTCACACATAATGTACTTTTCATTCCACTGTGCAATTTTTACATTGTTTGTCTACGTAAACATCCGCTAGACCATCATTTCTGACAGTTGTGCTCCGTGTATCGTTTCTCCTGCGGTGTCTCGCACAACACGGCATTGTAAAAATGCGGCACTCAAAATAAGTTAAACTAAAAAAAACATCTAATGTCTCCTGCACGCGTCTAAAGCAAAAATGTGTTATGTGAATGGCCCCTTAGATTAAAAAATAGCTTCACAACACGGTGGAGTGGAAGAAGAGGAAATGTTTTAGCCCGTTATAACTTACAAGTTGTATTTTGAATTAAAATATAATATTATGCCTGAATATAGTTACAGATTTCCCTATTTGTTTCCGTTCCGATTCAATTCAATTAAAATCCAATTTGATTCTTGGGTATATTGTTGGGTACATTAAGAGTACATCCTTTTTTAACCAGCCCTATCCATTATACCATTAAATTCCAAAAAGTGTATTCCATAAAAAAATAAGAATGGTCAATTGATTTTCTTTTCAATTATTTTCTTGACTTTTCTTTTCAGCTTAGAGTACAGGTATGCAGAGTGAAACTTGGCAGCTGCTTCTCATCGTCTAGTTTGTCTTTTCTCTGCCTATTTGTAATTTGTTTTGTCGTCAAGTATCCATTTATCACCTTGCTGGTAGATCGATTATTAAGAACACAGTTTTGTATTATAATTTTACACTATGTGCTGTATGACCAAGGGTTCACCACAGCCTGTACAAACCAGCATCCAAATTACCTCCGCCACAATCAGCTCTTCCACTTTGCTTCAACATTTTATAAAACGACAACAACAAAAAAAAGACCACATGGTCACCAACTTTGGCCGACACAAAGGCCGTGACACCCTGGTCCCTGACTCAGCATGCTGTCCCGTGTGCATCATGGAGGAGAGGCTGACCTGGGTGGGTCTGGCAGGAGAACGGCTGAGGTGTAAGGCTGGCGGACGCTGGCTGCGCAAGAGCCGTGCTCCCGGCGGGCAGAGGTTGGCCCCGCTTCAGTAGCTGCTTGTGTTCGTGTTGACGGAAACGAGGGGGCACCTCTCTGGGCGGGTAGCGAGGGGCTGCCGGCTGCTGCTGTTGTTGTTGCTGTTGGTTGCTGGAGGGTGCACGCTTGCCATTGCCGCCAGTGCTGCTGCTGGCTGAGGGCACGGACGGGTTGATGGCGGTGCTGGGGTTGGTGGGGGGAGGAGGGGTGGGGCTGGGCTTGGCAGAGTCTGGCACTGTGGACACAGAAATGAGAGAGAGAGAGAGAGAGAGAGAGAGAGAGAGAGAGATAGAGAGAGATAGAGAGAGATAGAGAGAGATAGAGAGAGAGATAGAGAGAGAGATAGAGAGAGAGATAGATAGAGAGAGAGAGAGAGAGAGAGAGAGAGAGAGAGAGAGAGAGAGAGAGAGAGAGAGAGAGAGAGAGAGAGAGAGAGAGAGAGAGAGGGAAGCATAAAGTTAATTTTAGCACATGCCATAATGAAAGCAAACAGGAAGTGTCTTTAGAGGGATGACTATGAGAGGATTCGGCAGGGATGAGCGGGTGCGAGACCATTGAGGATGTCGGTTTCCCTTTCTCTACCAATCACAGACACAGAAAGGCACTTGGGGAGGGAGACGAAAAGAAACGGAAGTGCCGTTTATCTTAATACCTCAGTGTTGTGGAGGAGGTAGAAACAGTTACAAAATTAGCCATCAGAGAGACTGATCCAGGCAGATCTCCGCCTGAGGCAGAGGCAAAGATGAAGCAGTGGGAGCACAAACATCTGTGTGAATGAGTGCCGGACTTACGTAACGCACTCCTATCTCACATACGGGGGGAGATGCATATACTGCTGGGGGATAAACCACTGTCTGGAGGAGCAGAAGCTTGGAGGAAAAAAATAACAAAAACTATTTGATAATTCTACTTCGTTGATTTTTTTTTATTATTATTGATTTTAAGAGCTTCTGATTTTGTTTAGGCAGAGTGACAGAGGGGGAAATATCAAACAGACCACAAAACCTCAAAAAACAGCTCCGCAACTAAGTATTAAGTATGCATTTTAAAGTGTACGTATAAATATCAGTAAAAAGAGAAAGGTACAAGACTGCATACTTTATGGGGGAATTAGCTAGTCATCTGATAAACAAGTACTGCAAATTACATAACTGTTAAATGACTACTGAAGCTGTTTGAGAGTGTAGGGAGAATGCTCGATGACAAAATTAACTAGTATAGTCTGTTCAATGGTCGATCAACACATTGAAAATACACCAAAACAAAGGTTTTTGCTGCTTGTTGAAAATCTTTTGAGATGTTGTCATTTTAATTTCATCATGTTCAACCACTTAATCCATTAGAGCTGGGGCTACATGAATGATTTTATTGTATTAAAGTAGCATTGCATAAACTGTTAACAGGATTTCCACAACCCATCGTGCTTTACATGGGACTGGATAAGAAGAGTAAATGTTTACAATGTTATTTTATGCATTTTTTTTTACCAAGCTGAGAAAAGGGGAGGCCTCATTCATGCTTAGTGTTCTGTTATGTTGGTGTTTTTGGGGTGTTACCATTGCGGTGATGTGTAGAACATGTGTTTGGGTTGAAGACCTGCTAACAACAATTCAAGGTGCTTTAATAAATAAGCAAATACTTATTTTGGACTACACTTGGGAATGCAATGGATGTAACCAGTTTCATATTTTGGCTGCCAACACCTAACATCAAATGTGTAAAGGACGGTATTTAGCTTGCTAATGTGTGTAATTGTTAGCTAATTGTTTATTTCAAAATAACTTGATTCAATTGTTATTTTGGCACATCTAAGTTTAGTTGGGTTTACTTCAGTTCAGTTTCTTTAAAGGGGCTGTGTGGAGTTTTCAGCTGCATCTAGTGGTGATGTTTCCGATTGCAACCAATACGTTTACAAGCGAGTGCTCGTGCGCATGCTATTTTAGTTTTTTATTATTATGTGAAGTTTGTGTTGGAGTCTGTGTTGTGCTTGTCATTTCTTAGTATTAGCAGACTCCATGTCATAAAGTTGCAGTGTCGTCGCTGTTGAGTGCAAAGTCAGTAGACGAGGCGAGAGGCTCGGGAGCGCGCATGCAGGTCTCAGTCACGTCACTGGATTTCGCGGCAAATCCGACCCGGACACATCACATAGAAATAGGAATACTTGCTTTCAGAGGTAATAGCAAAACCCGCCAAGTGGATAATTTTATTGTGAGATTACAACCCCTTCACACACAGGCAATAAAAAATGGATTCATTTTAGTAGAAAAACTCCACATAGCACATAGCAGAATTGGATCAGAGATAACAAAATAAAGAGTTTTAAAAAAAAAGTATGCAATGAAGAGTGAAACTGGACTTGACATAAGAACTCATCTCTCCCTCACAGCCTCTTTCACATTTGTGTAAGTATAAATTTGGCGTTTTCTGTTCGGTCTTTAAAACACTCACTAAAGTCACTCATTAAAGAAGGTTTGTGGTAATCAGGTGAACTACATTCTCCAGCATCCACTGGTTCTTTCCAATAGGCTGGAAAGAGGCTCACATACACTATAGATAATGCACTGGAGAGGCCCAGTGTGACAGCCTGAATGCTACATGAAAACATGAATCCTGAGCTAGTGTGAACATGTCCTTTCAATTTCTCCCTTTCTCTCTCCTTCACATGCAAGTCCCTCCCCCAGTCCCCCCTCCCCCCTTGCTCTCTTTTATGGCATGTTAGCAGCACAGGCGCTTTCCAGTGGCGCAGTCGCAGTGCTAAACTGGAATCGGTGACGCCAATCCCCCATTAAGTCCAGCTCAGCCTGCCTGCCAGGAGCTGGCCGACCAATCGCTATAGATTCCTCCACTCCTCTCACATACGTGTCTGAGGCCCATTGTTACAGCCGATTATGAACGTGTTACGGGAAGCATACGGACTGCCAAACGCATGGCTAATTTCTCTTGATTATTCTGGGAGTACCTGCACATTCACACTTTTACTGAAAAATTGCTGCAGTCAGGGCCCTTTGATGAAGGGTATTCTAGAAGCTTCTGGAAACTGTCAGCACTCATCCAATCACAACGCAGCACCGGCGAGGGGTGGTTTGAGAGTGGAAGAGGGAGGGAGATGCAATGAGTCCTCGAATGGGAGACGAGGGGGAAAAAAAAGGAGTCTCTGTGTGTATGCATCTAAATCCAGCTCTCTGAACACTGGATACATGGACACACAACACAAATCCTCAAACATTTACACCGTTGGGAGATTTATGTGAACTGAAATGCTTTAACTGCTAACCAGTTTACTGAGACTTATTTTAAAGCTTTGACGCTCTGATACACACTCTCACGTGTAAAAGCATGAAGGCAACTCGCAAGACCATTGACACCGAGATCAGTTTTATGGCTACATTATAGGTCAATAATAACAAATAATAATTTAATAATAATAATAATAAACTAATAAAATAAATAACAATATAATAATAATGACAACAATAATAAAACAATATGATAATATAATATAACATTTACTTTGCTAAAAAAATTATGTTTTTTGTTGTTGTTGTTGTTGTTTTGAAGCAAGCATGTACACAAACAAAAAACAACTCGCATGATATGCCAGTGGATACAAGACAACATGGTAACACTTTACAATAAGGTTCATTAGTTAATGTATTAACTAACATGAACTAACCATGAGCAATACATTTGTAACTGTATTTGTTAATCTTTGTTAACGTTATTTAATATAAATACAGCTGTTCATGTTAGTTCACAGTGCATGAACTAATGTGCACAATATTTTAATAAAGTATTAGTAAATGTTGAAATTAACATTAACAAAGATTAATAAATGATGTATACGTGCAATTCATTATTAGTTCATGTTAACTAATGTAGTTAACTAATGTTAACTAACGAACCTTATTGTAAAGTGTTAGCCACAACATTTTATATGCATTACAGTGATGAATAACTAGTTCAGGATAAGTAAGTAAGGTAAGGTAAGGTAAGGTAAGGTAAGGTAAGGTAAGGTAAGGTAAGGTAGGAAGGAAGGAAGGAAGGAAGGAAGGAAGGAAGGAAGGAAGGAAGGAAGGAAGGAAGGAAGAAAGAAAAGAAAGAAAGAAAGAAAGAAAGAAAGAAAAAAGAAAGAAAAAAAGAAAGAAAGAAAGAAAGAAAGAAAAAAAGAAAGAAAGAACATGTCTGTGGTAATGGACATTATGCCATTAATGCTGTCGATATACATTACCTTATTGATCCAAGAAAATTAATTTAATTACCATTGTTCGATCTACTGTTCGGAAACAAACACTGCTTGTGCAGAAATGCAAAAGCTTTTTCATATAGAATTTATCAAACAAACAAACAAAAAAAGGTGCTCAGATAAATCCTAAAGCAATGGCTCTAAAGAGAAAAGAAAAGACTGACAGGAAAAAGCAGACATCAGCTTTTGGGAAAACCGCATTAGATATTAAAGATGTCTGTTTGGAAAACAGCTCAAATGCACTCTGAATTCTCAGAGAATTAAGCAGCATTTCATTTTCAAAGAAAAAAAAAAAAAGCATATTGGCCCGAGGGAGTATTTTCCATCTTACGGCGTGCTACAGATCTCTCTCACTTTCACGTAGACCATTTCATTTACTGTCTGATGAGAAATTAAATCCTACATTAAACGTTCAATTGTTCGACTTCACAGGACAGATGAAAGCACTAAAGGTACGGGAATGGTGTAACATGTCTTGGTAGGATGAAATTACAGGACCTGAGCCCAGTCTAAATACAGAGGAGACACCTTAACTGCGCCTCCTACTACAGACACACACTCCGCACATGCTGCTAACGTGTAATGACAGGCTTTCCAATATGAGCAGTGACTTCAAACGGAGGCCAAAAAGCGCTGAGTGGGTTTATTTTGATCAAAAGCGCTTTCCAGCACAGATTTCAGACTGTACGTGAGTTATGAGACAAGACAAAGGCATTGGGCTGTGGAGATGTGAATCAGACCTCACAGAGTGAACAGGTTTTTGAGGTCAATATAATTGAACGTCACTCTCTCTCTCAATGGCACGTGAGTGGCTGTCTGTGGAGAGAACAGGCATATGTTGTGCTACCAAATCATTATCTGTCATCACTTTGACAGACTGTTGTAAATGTTTTGCCATGCTCTATTTTAAACCGTCCTTGTTTTCCCAAACATTATATAGAGTTTGTAAAACATAGGCTACAATGATAGTTAAGGAACTAAAATCATGACCAGTACAACTGACAAGAAAGTTCGAAGAAAACAATAATAAAAAACAATAAATAAAAAAAACCTTGATTTTATTTTTCGGAAACATTTAAATGATTTGGCACAAGGCTGTCATAGTTCCCACACTTTCTGACCAGTGGATTTCCATGTTTTTTCCATGACTTTCATTCAATTTTGGGCAGACAGGGTTTTTTTTTTTTAAAACATCTAAGAGAGATAGCACTTCACAAATATAAATTTCTTCTCAAACGTTTTGCCTCATAGTTTGAATTTGCCTTTGAGACTTTGCCTCATGCATTGCAATAAGGATTAGAAACTTTAAAAATAGTTTTCACTCAATTTCTACCTGATAAAATATTTCAGAGATTAGCATAACTAGAAAAATGTATATTCATAAAATGTATTAAAAGATTTGATTAATTTACATGATTTTTTTCAGGTCTACAGTGTAGGCTTCCTTATACATGCAGGTTTTCCTGTTCTTAAAAGAACAACAACAAAAACAAACGCTGAGAGGGTGAATTAAAAAAAGAAACACCTTGATTTTTTACTGCTCGTTTTGCCTTATTTCTAATAATTTTAAGTCATCTTAAGGCCCCATAGAAGTTTGCTGAGGCCCTTGGTTGAGAACCACTAATCTCTAACACCTAGAAATGTATGACTTTTCAAGGCCTGAAAAAACACACTTGTAAAATCGCCTGTTAGCTCTAGGTTTTGCAGGACTGGTGAAACTCCATCCTGTGGCAAGAGCTCTACCCTTTTTATTTATTTATTTATTTACTTGCTCTCAAAATGTAAAAGACAACAGAAACTTAACATTGGTCAATCTATTGCTCCCCATAATTTCTAACCCCTATTTACATTCCTTACTGAGAGAATATTTCTGAAGCAGTAAAACATCTGATATCTCATTTTGTTTTATCTGTAAAAAAAATTTGGATTGTCCATGGACATTTTTTCAATTCAGTAAATGAGAGATAATTGTCAGAGTGCAGAGGGTATCCTCTGTTTGTGCACATCCTCAGGAGCCAGACACACGGAGCATTTCTCCTTAGGGTGGCACTTACACGGACACCTTGTGATGCCTTGTGCATCCCCGGGTCCCAGACTAAGCTTGTTGCTATGGAGATACACACCTTGCAGTTGTTTTTTTCTCTCCGCCTCTCCCAGATCTCATCACAGCAGAGCATCTGTCACTTCCTCACAACACAAACAAACCTCACACAGGCTGCTACAGGACGCACAAAATGTAATAAACTGACAGGTCAAAATGAGTGAGCAGATGTTAACAGATAATATAGTTTTAAGTGAGGCAGCTTTATGTGCAGTTAACCAAGCAGCTGGCTCAGGAAATGATGGGTAATACTTTTCATTATAACTGCTATGTAAGGAACCATGCAATTTGAACAATATGGGGACTGGGGAGGACACTGCATGTTTGTGCTTTGTCAGCAAGAGCAGATGCAATAACCAAAAGCATCCTTCTTCACGTTTATAGAGCAACAATAAAAGAAAAATGGATTCAATAACGGTGAATTCAGTTGAAAAACTGGAAACAATAACTGTGAATTTTTTTTCATAATTCAGCTAATAAAACACTTTACACAAATACCATACAAAAGTATGGGGGGTCAGTATGCTTTTAAAAAAAGAAAAAGAAAATGAATACTTTTATTAATTATTTTGAAGACATGTTTATGCCTAAAGACATACTTATATTTCTTAAGCATCAAATCATATGATTTCTGAAGGATTATGTGACTTCAAGTGCAGTACTGCATATCACAGGAATAAATAAAATGTTACAATTTATTAACATAAAAAACTATTACATATTTTACAATATGTTACATAATGTTATATTACAATTATAATTATAATAACAAATATTACAATTTTACTCTCTTTTTGATCAAATAAATGCAGCATTGGTTAGTAGTACACTTTATATCAGTTGATTATTTTCATTTTTTTAATTGGAAATTGACTGACATAAATTAACAAAATTTATTTATAACAAATTAAAGATAAGTGTACTATTAATGTGTGGCATGGTGGCTCAATGGGTAGCACTGTCGCTTCACAACAAGAAAGTTGGCATGTTCTCCCCGTGTCACAGTCCAAAGACATGCAGGTTAGGTGGATTGGACAAGCCAAATTGGCCATTGGTGTGAGTGTGTGTGAGTCACAAGCCAAGTAATAGGGAGGGTTGGGGAAAGACCTAACAACAACCTACCTGGGAAAAAAACATTGCCATTAAAATTCATGGACGGCCTCTTGCCCATATAATCACAAGTTGGATGCGTCTAAAATTGTAATATAGCTAGATAGTATTAATACAGATTCATATTATGTTAAAATCAAAAGACTCAAAATGATAATAAACGAAGTATGACTAGCCATCGTAAAATAGCCTATAAGAGCAAACCGATTTGTATGTTTGGGTGTCATAAAAAGCATCATAAAAAATGGCTTGAAATCTGTATGTGTGCTTTGTCAACGTTGACTATCGCTCCATTAGCTCAAGCAAATAATCTTTTGTTTTTACAGTATCAAACTCTAGATGTCAAACAAAATAGCCAGCTCGTGGTCAGAGTTCAATACCCTGCCGCAGTGAGATTAGCTCTAATACGATCTACACAGCCGAGAGTGACGCGTGACTCGACCCTGCCAATGGACACGTTTCAAAAGCTTCAAACATAAGATCATTAATCAGAGGAAGACATTGCAGGGAAATAATCGCAACGCTCGCCTATCATGCTAATCTCATCGCTTTCCATGTTTAACCTTGCACGAATGAGTCCGGAGATCTTAATTAGCAGCGTTTAAATATGTAGCTGTATTTAAGGCCTGCGGTTTCTCACAGAGAGATGAAAAGACCCACACGAGGAGGAGACTGGGAGCTGCTCTATATGAAAACTGGGGACGTGTCTCATGGGACGAGCACAGAGCCGAGAGGAATCCTTACCATAGTCACCCTCAATTAACCGCACTTCAAATGAACACCCTCCCCTCCTCTCTAGCACATGCATTAACAAAGAGTAATAAAATGATCGGATCGTCATAACACTGACACTGTACAAAAGCATTAATAATGTGTGTTTAATTAATTGTACAATTAAACTATTCACTTAAAAAATGACTTGTTTCAATAACAACAAGGTTAAATTCCTTATGTTATGCAACTTTAATAGCATGACCGCAGATCAGCTGATTTCAAAATGTTGTAGTTGTTCTGGTAAAAAGTAGCAGTATAACGTAACAATGTCAAATATCACTTTGTATTACATACCAGCAAACTGAATCAATACTCAAAGGGACTTTCCTACAGTGGCCTTCATCATCTCTCTAAAGAAATGTTGGGAAGTCCAAATCATTTTAGTGAAATTATTAATCCAGGTGGCTATTTTTAACGAACTGGTTCATAAAAAGATTGACTCATTTAAATCATCACACTGGGCAGGAACTTCTGAAAGGAGAATATTAATATCTACCGCTCAAAGGCTTTGGGAAATAACTTTTTTTAAAGAAATACTTTTATTCAGCAAGCATGCATTAAACTGATCAAAAGCGATAGTTAACATTTATAATGTTACATACAATTTCTATTTCAAATAAATGCCATTCGTTTGAAATTTCTATTCATCAAATCAGCATATTAGGAAGATTTTTGAAGGATCATGTGACTGGAATAATGGCTGCTAAATTTTGCATCACAGGAATTAATTACATTTTAAATATTTATTAAAATAGAAAACATTAATTAAAAAATAATAATAATTTTACTAGCTGTATTTAAAGGTGACATATTATGCCCCTTTTCACAAGATGTAATATAAATCTATGGTGTCCCCCAGAATGTGTCTGAAATTTCAGCTCAAAATACCCCAAGATCATTTTTTTATAGCTTGTCAAATTTGCCCCTTTTTTGGGTGTGAACAAAAACACGCCGTTTTTGTTGGTGTCCCTTTAAATATCCTTTACACGAGCTTCGGATACTCCGGCAATAACAAAACACGTGATTTCTCACTCATCCAAAATCTCAGAAATAACCAGTAGCGGAGTGCAGCCTTACGGAGAGACTCAGGAGCACCTCGTGACCTGGACGTTTCTGAATAGTTAGTGGATGCATTTATGAAGTTGTTGTGGAGCTACATTGATTCATCTCATCGACTTGCATGTACAGTCATGTTTAACTTTATCACAAGTTGACACAGTTCCCTGAAGTCTTTATAAGACATACATTTTTGGGTCAAAATACCATAAGGATGTAGCCTAGCCTGAGCGAGAGATTGCATGCTTTTCTAGAACTTTTGCCATTATAACTGGTTACACTGTTGTCGCTTGCGAAAACCAAATTAGCGGTGCCGTGGGGGGAGACGCGCAGATTAAGAGGCGGTAATATTATAAGATCCCCTTCCTATTTCCGAAGGGGAGCGAAAATTTGACCGGCTTATTTGTTGACATGCTTGCAGAGAAAGGCTTACCAAAACAAAGTTACTGGGTTATCACTTTTCACGTTTTCTGGGTTGGTAGATGACCCAGCGACCCGATTATGACACAAAAAGTCAGATTTTCATGATCTGTCCCCTTTTTAGTTGCTCATTGCTTTCGTGCCAAAAAAATGGATTGCTCTCTTAAACAGCTTAAATTAGCAAAAAGTAGTTAGAAGATTGAAGTGTAGCTAGCTACTTCATAAAGTTTATTACTTCATATATAGTTTAAATACTTTAAATTATGATTGCTTAGCCTCAAAGTAACTTTCCCAACATTGTGTCATAACAATTCAAGCCACAAATTTCACTTGGGAATCTGCTGTCTTTGGACATAGACCACTTCCTAAACCACTAATCTGGAATTGAGCACCACTAACTGCTAAACACTGAGGAACCACACAGTAACCTGCCGTGTCTGACTCCCTAGGCTGGAATTGGTCCAGGCCGGGTCTTATGAGCGAGAGCTTTATGATTAAAGGAACGTGCGTGAAGACGAGCAGATTCCAGAGGTTGGCTCACCTGACCTGTGCTACCGGTACGCATCTGCCTACGTTCTTTCGCTCCACATTTTACCAAATTGTTTGACATTCGGACAAATATGTTATGAAGACCGACAGCTCTATTATAAACCATTATGTGCGTCTCCCACCATCACTTTATTCTACTATAACACACTATGGTGGGCCTTTTTACGCAGAAAGTGATGTACCACAAATCAAAACACACACTCAAGCACAGCACTTTTATAAAACAGAGTCGTTTTTAAAAGGAGATGGAGCTAGTGTGAATACACATACACGGCTGGCAAAAAGACAAGATGGCGGTAGGCTGCACTGCCTAAGGGAGGCTATAAATACTGACCCAGTCAGAGAATGTTTCGGTCTCCCCACACACACGCACACCACCATCTTCAGCGCTTCAAACACACTCTCGCTCCAAATCAGCAAAACCATCAAAGCCTTTTTCGAGAAATTCACACTAACACAGTGTCCTCACCAGGCACAAGCACAACACGATAAAACAACATCAACATGCGATAAAATGTTCTTCTGTGTTGACCTGTGTGCGACAAGCCACACAGCATTTTGTTGAACGCTTGCTTTCCATTCCTGTGTTGTTGCACTGCCCCTCACCCATAGTGAAATCTCATTGGTCCAAAATCCAGCTCTACACAGCTGTTTATTAAACAACAAACATTCAGTACTTTTTGCAGTGCTGGATTCATTTACTTATTAGCCAGGCATCATGACATTTGACAAGAAAAGAAATGCACAAAGAATCTTTTTTTTTTTTTTGTACATAAATTTGTCAGATTGGTTAGTTGTTTAGTGGCTCTCTGGTACTCTCATTGTAGTAAGTGCAAGTCACTTTTGTTACAAAAAAGCATCTTAAAAAAAAAGCTACAATCAGTATATAGTATCCATTCTCACACAACACATGTAACACTGAATACAAGAAAGACTCGAAAAAGAAAGCAGGCTGGAATCAGCATATCGAAATGGATTTGCATCACCATTTGTAGGATGTTGTAAAAATAGTTACCCATGTAAAAGTGCACCAATTGAACCACAGCGTGTTTGGTTCTCAATGCAAATCAACAGGGCTTCTTTTGAGAGCCTGCTGCTCCTCAGAGAAATACTGACAGCTGACTAACATGCACGTGAATGTGGAGAGTTTCTTTATGAAATCCAAACTGTGCCTGCCATTACAAAGAAAAGACTTTGACGGTGACAAAAGTTGGCACGGCACACATTTTACAGGACTTCAACATGCTCTGCACATTTTTCATGATCTGAATTTTTCATGCACAAGAAAGCAAATATCTTCACAATCTCTCTATAGGAAGCCAAATAAAGGAATCAAGGAAAGCACAGAAAACTACATGTAATGAAGGTGAAGTTCAAATATACACTCAAATTTGACAGAATTTAAAGGAGAATATTAGATTTTCTCATGAAAATACATAATTTATATACAGGATTCCTACACACTTAAAAATTCCACTTTTCCAGTCTCAAGTTTGGCGTCTGTGTTACTGCCAAGAGACGTTTTAGTAACAACAAAAGTGAATTTCTACAAAGCAAGTTCAGAGCTTAAAACAATGAAACATCCAAAAAAGCATGCTCCACTAAGCCATGAGTCATCCTTCTGCTCGCTGCCCTGCATGCTCACAGTGGGTAGCGGCTGCCCTCTCAGATAGGCTGTCTGGGTAAGGACTCATGCCTGTACTCTGCTCATACAGCGAATGCCAAGGTCTCAGGGGATCAAACTCCTTACGAACTGAGGAACTCAAGGACGAACAGCCAGACTGAGTCATTAGCAGTAATTAACGAGGTCCTAACTCTGCAAATATGGCATAGGAAGGAGCTGTAATGAGCAGGTTCTTAAAGTAGGAGGTTTTAACCGACAAACAACCTGTGTGAGCTATTCAGCCTGACATAGACCCCTCTACAACTGCCCCTGACCACCATATCAAACAGACTTAAGGATTGTTTACACCAAGAATGATTACAATTAGGGCTGCGCGATATGAGGAAAAGCTGCGATGTGCAATAACATTGTTTAATATTGCGATGACGATATGACTTGCGATAAATTTGATTGTTAACTATACTGTTCCCATGTCTTAGTGCTTTAATAGGTTCTTTGCGTGATAGGTCAAACGTTTATTACCGGTCTGGTTCAGAATACACGATTTTAGCGCGATTTTGACGTAACGTTTGACGTAACGTTATGGGTGTCGTGGAGATTCGTAATAACGACAACGGGCGTCGGGACGCAAGATTCGATCGTTTTATCTCGTATAGTGTGTCATAGTGGGCGACAACATACGTCGCGTCTGCGATGCTTCACGACAGAAAGACTATATCATGTTTAATTCTTTAACGGTCCTCCACGACGGGTTGAATACGTGAGCGAGGCGAGACGTGAGTGAGTGCAACAGTGAGTGTGTGTGTGCGCCAGTGAGCGTGCGTGTGTGTGTGTGTGTGTGTGTGTGCGCGTGAGTGAGTGAGTGAGCGAGGGACAGTGAGTGTGTGTGTTTGTGTGTCTGTGCGTGCGAGTGAATGTGTGTGTGTGACGGCACGCGATGACTGGTCGGAAAACAACGTGTAGTCTGACATGTTTCTTGTCCACGACAAGATTTTAGGAGTCAAAAAGGTGTAGTGCTAATCTGAAATGCCCTCGATCCTTAAAGTCAGGTGGATTCTGATTGACTGTTAATGTTTTTATCGTTCATAAGCTGGAAAATAAATCATTCTGACAGCAATTCTAACAATATTGTTCCTCTGTGTCATTATCAATATTTACAATTTTATAGTTACAGTAATCTTAACAGTTCTTGGTACGAAAGGGCCTTAAGATAAGCAGGGCTGTCTGAACAACAGTTTCAGATCAAGCTTTCCAGAAGTTTAGAAACAAGACAATCTAAAATCACTACAAAAAAAATGCAGCAGGAGTCTCAGTGAAATATTATAAATAATATTTGACAAAATGACATTTAATTGGCAACTCTCAATTAATAATTAATTGAGATTAATTATTATATATATCGTTATACCGCGGTAACGATATATATCACCGTACTGCCCAAACCTAATTGCCATGCATCTCAATATTACTTTTGAATTTAAACTGAAACTGACCTATGAAGCGGGCCAGACCACACTCAAAATAGAAATCTCAGAGTTTATGCACAGATTAATATACAAAAATATTGACACCAGAATCAAAATAATCCATGCAATATAATGGGGAAAAGTATATGATTGTTTCGGCAGAATTTGGCACAGTCGTAACTGGAACTATTGAATGCAATAACTAGTCATTATTTTTCTACATGCAATACGCAATACAAAGTTAAATGGGTCATAGACATTCTACCTGGGGTTGAAACTATCTTAAGGGCAACTGGACCAAAAGTATATGATAAGTGAGCAAAACAGAAAGTCCCTGTGGCTGAGGGGGAGAAAAGGTGCCTGAACTGAAACAAGAGCAGAAACGACAGGAATCTGGTTTAGCACATTAACAATCAGCAGCAAATCAGATTAGTCCTTGAGGTATGCGTCTATGTGTGCGCATATGCAAATTAAGTTTAAGAGAATGAGTTAGAAAGAGAAAGAAAGAGATTTGGAAGGGGGGGAAAGGGGGATGGTTGTTTTTTCAGTTGTCTAAAAACCTTCAGAGGCCTTTGAGCTTCTCTGCGGCCAAAACCAAAAGACTTGAGCTGACAGGAAACTTAAGCAGGTTCTCACACTTTCTTTCACACAGTTCCACTGCTCCCTTCCTCCATTGACACAGACAACTACAGCGCTTTCCAACTTTTTTTCTGTACTTCTTTTTCTCTCTCTCTTTCCTCATTCCACAAAAATACTCTGTTGGTTTGGCAAAAGCACTTCCTTGTGAATCTCTCCAGGTTGTGTGCATGTGTGTGTAGGCCCCTGCTGGGCCTCTCTTGAAAAGAGAAAGATGGTCTTGAAGTCATCACTTCTCACTCAGTACCAGAGCAAAGCGCTGCTTCCTCCACGAGTCTCTTTAGAGACTCATGCCTCAGAGCTCACCTTCACCTTTCTCTAATGATACAAATGATCTTTAGGTGGCATTGTGCTAAATTTAAAATGTCCTTTCAGAATTCACAGAACATTGTTGGCATAGGAACATATTCAACATACTTGTTACTATGGCAAGGCACGGCAAGCTCAAATCATTCTGAGTGAAGTGTTGAGGTCAAATAGAAGGGGTCAGTGGGGTCAACTCCTTTTTTCTTTTATTTAGCTTTAATATTTTTAGTGGGAGGGCTTTAAAGGGGACACAGTGAGCACTTTCTCAGAGAGCATTCTTGCATGCTGAAAGAATAACAGAAGTTGTGTCGAGCCATCAAACTTCAGAACTCAAGACAATAATTGCCAGTCTTCAAATCGCTTGCTGTTATTTATGCGTAGGTCTCTGTTTTTATAATGACTGACAATTTTCTGCACCACAGGTTACATCATTTAGTCATTTTGTTGGATGAATACCTGTCAGTTACCACACTGAACAACTGCGATTAGCATCTAAACATTGCTAAAAACACATCTGGCATTTGATGGACATGCCCTAAACCAGCCTAGTTATAAATGGCTTCCTTAAAGTGACAGTACACTCCCCAAAAAATAAAATTCTGTCATCATTCACTCACTCATGTCGTTACAAACCTGTATGACTGACTTTCTTCTGTGGAACATAAGTGAAAATATAGTGAAGAATGTTGGCAACCAAATAGTTTTGGTGACCATTGACTTCCATTGTGTGGACAAAAAAAAACTGACTTTAAAAAAAAAAAAAAAAAAATGTAAAAGTTTTTCGAACAACATAAGTGACTAAATGACAGAATTTTCATTTTTGGGTGAAATATTCCTTTAAGACCAACTAGTTGTTCAAACAACCCACTAAATTGTGCACATCCTTACCATAAACATACAACTTAATCAACAAAAGCCAAATTACAAGGAAAATATGTTGGGGTGGTACAAACATCACTTTATCTACTTGTTTGTATCACATTTGTCAGACTATAAAAGATCTGTCACGCAGACAGTATCTTGGGTAAAGCATTTAGAAGGCTTAAGCATAAAAAGGTCAACATCGATCCAGGAGAGTTATACTACACTATTACCTTCGACAAACTCTTTTTTTTCCACAAACAAGCACTTTGGTTTATCTTACTTAAGTTTACACAGAATAAATCTAACACACATGTCGAGCCACCCAGAAACAGGTCAGCCAAATTCAAGAAGATCTAAAGGCGGAAGGAACAGACATATCCTTATCAGCTGCAGATAATGTGTGTCCTTAGGTACCATGGCGCAAGAGGGGATAAAGAAAGATGTGAAACAAAGCAAAATCAGATTAGATCTAATTAGCAAAGCTCCACGAATGCCCCTAGTGTACTCCGATTAAAGAAACAAGAGATTCTAAACACTGACTCACGCAGTGATACAGAAATTCGGGGGATGAAAGAGGAGAAGAAATAGCTTTCCGACTTAATTTTCCAGAATATTTTGCAACGGAAGTTTCCTGTGCGCACGAAACCAGCATTCCCTCCTGCGTTAAGTCTGATGTTTGAGAGTTCTAGCATTAGCAGATGCTCTAATGAGATTTATGACTGTCTATCCCTCACATGACATAAGCCCCTCTCCCATCTGCCCCATGACAACCCTGAAAAAGCCCTTTCTGCCGTCTAAAATTTACTGCCTCATACCTCACCCCTCTCAATGAAGGCGGCGTGACCTGGCCTATGAGGCGAGGAGACCAGAACCAAACATGTCAGCACATAACCTCTCCCACTGCTCCCACTGTCTCTCTTGCAGTGCTGTCCCTCTCACTTATCCTGTCAATCCAAGATCTGCTGCTTAACACGGATTTAACCAGGACCTACGAACAACCAGACTAACATAGAACAGATCCCTTTGAACGAATGGGTGTTTCTTCACCTACAAGCACTTTTTTTTTCCAGCTTGTTTCTTTTTGTAAAATTGTTAGGCTTTTCTCCATATCTCCATTTATTTGGCTACTTTGCAAACACCATTTATGCACATATTCTATTGTTTTATACTGGTCCCCAGACACAGATATAAAACAAGATTTGATCTAAAAGTATGAAAATTCATAATTTGATAATCTACTATGATACGCCACAAAAGGAGCAAAATAAACAGTAAAGATTTTAATATTTACTATGTGAAAAAACTATTTAAATCTTTACACAAACTACTCAGTTGTCATACATAAATACTAAAATTAATAATATAAAGTTTTAAAACATAAAACCGTATAAAAATATAATTTGATTATGTGCATTTAGAACTAATCTAATGCTAGTCTTAGCAAGATAAAGTCAACCATTTTAAATGTAATTTTCATTAAAAAAAAACTTTAAATGTAATTTCCATCACATAATTCAATCAAACATAATACATTATTTGAGATATGATGGCAATAACAAAAATGACCAAAAGGAATTATTCACTGATGAACACAAAGTCCACAGGGTCAAAAGTGACCACAGATGAAAAAACACTTCGTATGATGCCGCCTGTTTACAATCTTGCCAGATTTCCAAAAAAAAAAAAAAAAAATTTGAACAATGTATGTAAAATGTTTTATGCTCAGCACCTTATTTGTGAATAATTCATTATATATTACATTAAGGACAATCCTGATTTACTAACATTCAAATGTTTAAAGTGCAAACGTCTGAGTCTCTCTGCAGTCACCAGTCGTGGTTGATTTGTCTCTACCAACTGTTGTGCCGTCTTGTGCCAGTCATTCAATTCACCCACATAAATAACTGCGCAGATTCTTATCAAATGTACTGCAGTCCCACACTACCGTTATAGCAAATGGTATTATGTTTGTGTTCATTCTGACAATAGCATTAAAAAATTTCTGCAGCACATGCAACGTAGGATTTGCCACTCTAGAGGTGTTTGACAAGATGGTATGAACATATGAATGGAAAAGATCCTTAAAAAAGTAACACTTTTAACTTCATGCTTTAGTGCAGCACTGCAAAGAGAATCATAACTGACCTTTGGTTTTCTGTTCAGCAGCCTGTAAAGAAAGAACAAAGGTAGACTGAGAGATGAACACTTTCACAGGTATAGTGTACAAAAGCTTTATAACAAACAACGTGTCGCTTCTGGAACAAAAAAAACAACAACAACAAAAAACAGTACAAAGTGGACCATAAATATTGGAGCATGTAAGATGGATTATAATGGATATCTTCAGTATTATGCTAAATAGAAATCAAGCTGGATGTGCTAAATCAGGGATGTTCAACTTCGGTCCTGGAGGGCCACTGTCCTACATAGTTTAGCTTCAACCCTGACAAAAGCTCTTTTCTAGTAATCCTGAAAACATTGATTAGCTTGTTCAGGTGTGTTTAATTAGGGTTGGAGCTAAACTCTGCAGGACAGTGGCCCTCCAGGACTGAAGTTGAACATCCCTGTGCTAAATCAATCCAAAGAGCAGCAGGATGTGAATGATACATTAGTAAATGTACACATACTTTGTAACTCCATGATGTCTAAGAAGTGATACACCATAATATCTATCCGTGTTTGAATAGAGTTTCACAGGCAGACATTAAAACAGGTTGTTGTGAGCTCTAAGTCTTCAGGTTGGTACCTGTGCTTTACGTTGCTAAAGACGTCTCAGAAGCTTATGGCAGACTCAGTAAGGTGTCCGCTAAGCAGCTTTCATAAGGAGGACGCAAGCAAAAGATTCTTGGTGAAAGCTTGTAGGTCATAGGAAAGAAGCCCTCACCTTTTTCTGAGCAGCTTCCTTCTTTTTCTTTTCCTCTTGCTTTTTCTTTTTCTTTTCTTCCATCAAATGGTTCTCCTTTTGTGTGACGTGTTTTGTCCCAAGGCTGTGAAAAGGATCAGTTGTGAGTTATTTTGGTCCTAATCTTTACAACAAATAGAGACAATTGACAAAGTAAAGAAAACAATATTTTTCTAATTTATTACTATAATATTACTACCCACAAAACCAAGGACAGTACTAATTTGAATATGATCTAAAATCTAAAATAACTTAGGTACGCAACTTTATACAGTAGCTGATTTAAAAAAAAGAAGAAAAAAAAAGAAAGAACAAACAAAATATTCCATGTCTGTTAATGAAGAAAGTGAACCTACAAATGTAATAAACTTAGTGTGGCTTTTTAGACTAAAACAAAGTCTGGTTTACCACCAATAATAAGTCTGAGCCACAAAAGAAGACAAGACTTAAACAAGACATTCTCTAGTATTGAGAAAAATACCAAAATAAGTTTCAGTGGCTGCTCCCAGACTGTAGAATGCGTTACCTTTTAATATTAGATTTGCTCCATCCATGTCTGTTTTTAAATCTAGGCTAAAAACTTATTTTTTTTAACTAGCATATGGTCAAGGATGAAATGTATTGCATTGTGTTTTGTTTGTGTGTTTTTATTGCCTCTTGTATTGTTGTAAAGCACACTGGTCAACTGGTATTGTGTTTAGTAGTACTATAGAAATAAAAATTGACAAGTATTGACAAAATAAAGCAGAAATTGCTGATTTAAACTAGATTTGCACAAATAAATGAAAGCAGCTGCATCAAGTAAAACAATTCTAGTTAAATAAAATAAAAAATCCATCTGTGAACAAAGCTCAAAGGTATTAGACCTGGTCTGAATGTTTGCGCTTATGTTAACAATAGTCAGAAAAGAATGTTAACAAGAAATTCACAGGAAAAAGGATGTGCTTGGGACTTAGAGGAACATTTCTTTTAGGAATAAAAACATTGACTATGAACTTTCTTCGTTGTATACCAGCTGTTTTCAGTAAACTCTGCCTGAGTGGATGAATCGCAGATAAACAAATGTGACATGAACCAGATGCACCAAAACAAGATTGATGGAAGCCTATGAATGGCTCTTCTTTAATAATCACTAAATAAATATTTGAAACGAGAGATGCACGGTATATTGGCACGGTGGTCGTCATATCAACTGATACACTACCGTTCAAACTTCATAATCTTCTAAAATATTTTTGAAAGAAGTCTCTTATGTTTAACTAGGCAGCATTTATTTGATCAAAAGTAAAAGTGACATATTACAATTTAATATAACAGACTTGTATTTCAATATATTTAAAAAATAATAATTATTCCTGTGACGGCAGAGGTGAATTTTCATGCATCATTACTCCATTTTTTTATAGAAATAAAAAACATTTAGGCTAGATCAGTTGGACAATGGACACTACTATTATAAACTGAAAGTGTCTTACACCAGTCAGATTTCACTTGTGATGAGAGTAGGGAAAGATGACTGACAAGACAATTGCGGAGGGATTCAAGTATTCGTTTTGTATAAATAAAGGGAAAGTTGTAAAGATCTAGGCCTAATGTTAAAGATCAAAATAAATGCAACAGATCCTGAGCGTCACTGACAAATATCTTATCTTGTCACCGTGCAAATTCAAATAATAAAGCAATTAAATGCTTTATAAAAAAGACTGATCATTTAATACCACTTAAATCTAAAAATGAAAAACTACATTTTTCATTCAGCACATTATATCTGTGTCATGCCTAAATTCACTTGTAGTAGCATTTGAAAACATCAGTTTTAGAGATTTATTTTTAATTATATATTTAAATGTAATAGTATAGCATAGAATTTAAT
Organism: Phoxinus phoxinus; assembly: GCF_949152265.1. Lineage (NCBI taxonomy): Eukaryota > Metazoa > Chordata > Actinopteri > Cypriniformes > Leuciscidae > Phoxinus > Phoxinus phoxinus. The sequence continues at coordinate 30,186,703 of NC_136876.1, forward strand.
ACCATCTATTTATTGGTTATCAGCCAAAATAGCCTACCGAAAACAATTATAAGTCTATAATCATGTGTGAGATTATGGAAAGAATTAATGAGATGAATACACATCCCACAACATAACTGCCTACATTGTTGGTCTCTTCTGTATTTATGATGCGGTCCAAGTCAAAGTCAGAATGAAGTACTGTAGGAAAAAGCGGTAGGTGGAGGAAGGAGGGGAAATGAGCGAGTTGAAGAGACGGTGGAGATGAGGTGGTAGGAGGGTGGGGGGGAATAGCTAGACGCTCTCTGGGCACAGAGCCAAAAAATGTCAGCGCTGCAAGACAAACAAGAGAGCTGAGAGCCCTCGGGAACCTGCTGGCTAGCAACAGCAGCCTACAGAGGAAGAAATCTGCAGCCTCTCCATCAGACACAAACAGGCATTAGAAACCCATAACTTCCGAGCCATTTGAGAAGACCAGACCTGACATGCTAGTAAACCCCTGGATAACACGAAAAACTCCTTTAGTCACCCAGCCGCACTCAACAAATAACAGACAAAAGACGGGGTGAAAGAACCTTTAGAGTCTGATTTTATTTCTACAGGCAACTATACAGTGGTGAAAGTGCGGCGTGAAATCCCGTTTTATGAATTCCAGACCATGTGAGAACCTTTTTAAATTCAGCAGAAGAAAACTTCCTAGCAGCCTGAATGCCAATAAAAAAAAACAGCGAAAGGTGATTTTTCATACGTTCAGCTCCTGGCGGGCAAACAGACGCTAAAAATAGCTTTTTGGTGGATTGACTCGCAGTCATAGCAGTCCGATGACTTTCATCTTCCTCCAAAGTCACTAATGAAAGCACTTTCACAAGCTCTACTGACAATTTATTGCCCTAATAGATCACACAAATGCCTTCCATAAAGACCCCTGTCATTATACTCAAATCACGTAGGTCTTTCAGCGACTGCACATTTGTCTCAATAAAATGCAAAACATCCAACAGTTCAGCACACTAATGGACTTAGCATAAGAGGAAACTCATGTAACGAAGGACTAAATTGAGAGTGATCAGTTCTGAGTTTATTAGTGATGCATCAAGGGGGAAAAAAGTTGTCAAACGAATTTTAGTGAGATTAGTACAAACCCTGTACTCAGCCATGGCTTTTCATTCTTCATTCTTCCGGGAGCTTCAGAGTACGTTTACATGACAATGTATTAACAATGGAAACGTTTTTCCTTTTCAATTTACGCATACAGCCGACACCATTGTCAAAACGATCCCCGTCCACACGGCGAAAAAACTATTACGAATGCTGTATTCTGCTGCCAGGCCAGTAGTTGGCGAGGTCACATTGTAAAGAAACACTACACACCTATCTGCACATGACGTCACCGTTTTCAAATATTTGTGTTTTTGTAGTTTACACGGAGATAATTATGGTACATGTTTCAAAAGGTTGTACATTGAAACCCGTTTTCAAAAGTTAGCATTTTTAGTCCCCCAAAACGCATTGTTGTGTAAATGATTGGCCCCAAAACTCATTCAAAAGTTTTAGTTGAAAACGGTGACGTGTAAAAACACCCTCTTACACTGGACCTATGAAACCTTGAAGGGATAGTTCACCCAAATTTTTTTATTGTCATTATTTAGGCCCTGTTTACACGAGAACGCTCGCGGGTGAAAACGTAAAAATATTTTAGCGGATGTGCCTTTCGTTTACATGGCGACGGTGTTTTTGGGGCTTAAAAACGCAAAAAAGTGAAACCACCGTCCAGAGTGGAAATCTTAAAAACGCTCCACCATCGCGTTCCCGTCTAAAGGGTAAAAACGCAAAAGTCTGCTAGACAGTGAAGGCGTCGCGTACGCGTTTAAGTCACAGGCATGCGCCAGTAGAGGAAAATAACAAAATATTATTAAAAAAATATAGCATTAATTTCATTGACAAAAAAAACACAAAAATTCTGTCATTTTTGAGAGACACGCGAAGAGCACTGAGGGTTAAAGCAGCAGCTTTACCGTATTAAACATGAAAAACAGTGTCAGCGTCTCGTTCACTTTCAGTGCTTCACATTTCCACCTAGCCGCCTGGAGTGCATACATCGATTTTCACACACTTTTGCGTCACCATATGCACGCAGATTCCCCCCCCATAACGCTCGTCTAAATGCAGAATAAAAAGTGATAACACAACGCCACTTTTGCGTTTTCTCTTCAGATCGTTTCCGTGTAAACATAGCCTTAGGCTACTCACCCTCATGTCTGTTTTTTTTTTGGTCTATTAAATGAAAGTCAACAGGGTCCAATGTTGTTTGAACTTTCTTCAAAATATCTCAAAGATCGAACTAGCCCTTTAAGGCTTAAAGGCCCCAATATACTCACGGCAAAGTTCTTTTTCGTGACACTCCCTTGCCATGAGTATATTGGGGACATGCCCACGAACTTCCCCACAATACATTCACTGACCATCTATTGCATACTGCACACAAAACTGGTGAAAATCATAAGCGCCAATAAGACCGGAGACTGCTATGCAGTATACTTTTTTGTTTAAACAAATTAATACATATCAAGAATGCATTATTATTGATCAAAGGTGACAGTAAAGACGTGTAGCCTACATTATTACAAAAACAATTATATAGCTAATTTCAAATAAATTCTATTCATAGAACAAACCCTGAACAAAATGTATCATTGTTTAAATAAAAACATCAAGTAGTGTTTTCAACGTTGATAATAAGAAGAAATATTTCTTGACCACCAAATCAGCATTTTGGAATGATTTCTGAAAGATCATTTGACTAAAAACTGGAGTAATAATGCTGAAGATTCAGCTTCGACACATCACAGGAATTAATTACATGTTTAAATATATTAACATATTACTTTTTGATCAAATAAATGCAAATAAATGCATTATGGTGAGCATAAGATACTTCTTTCAAAAAAACAACAACCCAAACCTCTGTAAGGTAGTGTATGAAACCACAAGATATTTAGAGTTTTGTTTAAGGCACTTTATAGCAAGCAAACTATAGGCTAGCCCATCGCTTTGTTTTCTGCCTGTGAAATAATCAATATTAACTACTATCGGGGAAACAAAAACACTGATCGTGAAAGTCAAAACACATTTCAACAGTTCAGGGAGACTGTCATCATGGCTTATTCTAGAGATGTATCTGTGCCAGTCTATTGTGGTATCCATCCATTTCAGATTTACTCACCCCTAAACACCACAAACTGTAGCTCGCTTTACAAGTCGGTCAGAGGGTCTCTTCCTGTCTAGGTGGGCGGCTCTTAGCCAGAAAAAGCCACAAATATTCTGAATACCATGAAACATGAATTTCAGATAAACTATCAAATAACTGAACTTTCAGCACCTCACAATTGGTCTAGAGCAGTGTACAGAGTTATAGACAACATTGCTGAGCCCTATGTGTGATTAAAATGTATGATAAGACATCCTAATAGGCTAGATGAAGAGGAAAGACTAAACACCTTTACTGTAACTGAAGGCTGCCATATTGCAGTCAACCAAGCAGGTGAAATGTGGCATTATACGAATAAAACATGCCTTTCAAAAGGTTAATGAATTCAGATAACTGCTACAGTGTGTCTCAGAGTGGCAAACTTGCCCTTGAAAGACTGAGCTGCCCTTTGCCCTGCGGTTTTCAACCAATCAAAAAAAGAATGTAAAGCTCATGCCATGGCATGCCAGAAACGCATCCTGAAGATTAAAAAAACTCAAGCTACTCACATCAGACCTGTGTGAATGGAGAAAAATCGCATAGCATGCAAAACATTCATAACATTGATAAAGTCTCAACAAACGTAATAATCTAAATTCTAGAGGCTTAGCCTGCATGAAGATTTCAAAGAAATATCTCTACATCAATATCATCTATTATGATGAACAAGTTCTATGAGGGTCAGTGGGACACAGATCCGGTCACAATCTCCAGAGATCAGCATAAATCTAACTTTAGAAATGACAGCTGTTGGTTAGTGTCTTCTGACCAAAAAAATTTAATTATTGTGATATTGATGACCCAGGTTGATTCGAGGCATTAAAGGATTAGTTCACTTTCAAAACATATTTTTGCTGATAATTTACTCACCCCGATGTCATCCAAGATGTCCGTGTCTGTCTGTCTTCAGTCAAAAATAAATTTAGGTTTTTGAGGAAAACATTCCAGGATTGTTTTACACAGAATGGACTTCAATGGCAAGCATCTATCCCAATGTTCAAAAGAAGGTTCAAATGTCCGTCTCAATGCAGCTTCAAAGTCTCTACACGATCCCAGTCGAGAAATAAGGGTCTTATCTAGTGAAACGATCGGTCATTTTCTACAAAAAAAAAAAATGTATATACTTTTTAACCACAACAGTTCGTCTTGTGCTGATCTGCAACGCGCCACGCATTACGTAATCACGTTGGAAAGGTCACATATTTTAAAAAAATAATAATTATACGTAATTAAAACAAAGATGTCGGACGATTTTGAAGTTGGAGGAGAAAATAAGATGGAGTTTTTCGCCCTTCCCTACTTTTTTGAACCGGAGTACACAGACAAATAGCTTAGATAGATGACGTGAACGTGACCTTTCCAACGTGATGGCGTAATATGTGGCACGTTGCAGACCAGCACAAGACGAACAATTGTGGTAATAAGTATATCAATTTGAATTTATCTTTTGAACATTGGGATAGATGGTTGCCATTGAAGTCCATTCTGTGTAGAAAAATCCTGGAATGTTTTCCTCAAAAACCTTAATTTCTTTTTGACTGAAGAAAGAAAGACATGGACATCTTGGATGACATCGGAGTGAGTAAATTATCAGCAAAAATTAGTTTGAAAGTGAACTAATCCTTAAATGTCAAAGTTTTACTAGACACCAAGATCTGCACAGCACATAGCAAAATACAAGTGTTTCAAAGTTAAAGGACTGTGGGCAATAATGGGACATAGGCTAATCGCTCAGCTATAAAACCTTACTAGTCTGATACCAGTGACTGTGAGGAGCTCAGATGGGAGCCTCTATTTTAGATTAGAATACAGATGCTAAACTGATACATGTGCCAAATCACCAAGTGTAGAAAATATCAACACAGTTGCATGCAGATGTAAAATGTGTATACCAGAAAATAAAACACCCACACAAAACAGTTGTTCGCAGGATACGCAAAGAGATAAACACCTGCATGTAATGCAGCCATCACAGTAATTTGTTTGAAGGAATAAAAACTGGTTATGATTTTACTTCAAAAGTAGATAGTTTTATTGAAGTTGTTGAATCAAATATTTTATTTGTATTATTTACAATTAGTAGGCTATTAGGCCTATAATTTCATTCTATTCTTTTTTTTTTGTAACAAATCGTGATTTTTGTTTTTTACAGAAACCAGTTAACCCTAATTGACCTTACTATAGAAATATCAAGAAATCCATGGTTTTATCTGTGGTTATGGTCTTGCTCAAAATGCCACAGTAAAGGAACTAAGTTTCACATGGGAATCATGCACCAGACTCAGCAACAATGATTCCACTTCAATAACCAACAGCGACAAATGACCAAACATGAAGCCACATGGTGCAAATCCCAAGCCACAGTAATGCTGGTAAGGCTTTATTAGAACAAGCTGAGAGGGGCAATGTGACCTAAGCTTTATGGTAATCTGAGCATTAAGTGGCCTCTTTTTGTCTGACCCTTTTTCACTCCTGGAGAACACACAGCCCTTTTCAAAGGTCTGGCTCTGACAGGGGGACCCTGACCCTGTGAGGGGAGCTGAAACTTCCCTGCCAAATTAGCAACTGCACCACCACAGGAACAGTATAGAGCTGGTAAGTCCCGCCCCTCCGTAAAACCCCGCTGGACCTCAAAGTTGAAAAAGCGTCAATGCAAGTGAATGGGAGAAAATAATTATTTTCTGGTCCCGTTCGATTTGTGCCATGAATGTGAACATATGTTGTCTGTGAATTTTTTATATAATCTTTCGTGTGAAGAATGCGACAATTTAGCGGGTAGAAGTTTGATACGGGTAGACTTTGTGTGAGAGCACTTTGTGGACTACAACTCTTCGCTGCTTTCGACGCGTTTGAAACGTCAACACCACTAGCTCACGGCTCTAGCTCACGGATCCCGCTAGACATGGCTGTGTCTTTGGTGCACTTCACCGCCTTCTTTCAGGGAGAGGACAAAATCGTTGAGGTTGGCGAAAACCACGGGTAAGTCAACTTTATGCGGTGACGTCACATAGGCGACATGTAGTCTTTCTCGTTATGTCTTTTCCACAACTGATAGCCGACGAATCATACCATATACTGTCAAACTTGTAACATGAAAGATTATATAAAAAATTCACAGACAACATATGTTCACATTCATGGCACAATTCGAACGGGACCAGAAAATAATTATTTTCTCCCATTCACTTGCATTGACGGTTTTTCAACTTTGAGGTCCAGCGGGGTTTTACGGAGGGGGCGGGACTTACCAGCTCTATATGGTTATGTTTGACATGAGTGCTGTCCTAGTAGCGTTATCATGACAAAAACAGTAATCCGTGCGCTTGCGAAATTTTACCATGGTAACCACAGTATCAGTCTCTAAATCAGTAATCGCCACCAAAACAAAAAGATGGTAATTTTGTAGTTATCTTGTAAAAAAAGAAAAAAAAAGAAAAGTAAAATAGTGACAGGAAGATTCTAGCAGCTTGTGCATTTACTTATTTCAAAGTAGTAACAACAAACGCAAGAACTGACATTTTGACGGAAACTAGCCTATTACCAATTTTGTAAACAAGTTTACTCTAATAGCTAAAACCTCTCTAATTCTCACCAGAAAATAAAAGAAAACAGAAACCCCAAACCTAGAAGCTTCAATGAACTTGAGGAATCTGAATACCAGAAATAACAGTAGCTTCTTCGTGAGATATTTCTAATCCAAACCCCATGAAAATATAAACACCACAGCAGTTATTTCTCTATCGTCCATCGTCCAGGGTTAACGTCATTGCAGAAAGACTGTAACATGATTCTCCATAACAATATCCTAATGTAAAAACAAAAACTAGAGAGTTGCCTTAGCTTAGATAACATTTTACCATCAAAACGACGTGACAGGACTCCCCGCAAATCCTGGACACATATTTACACAACACACAATTCGAGCGTCAAACTCTAGCGTTAAGTAAACGCAACAACGGGGGGAAAAAAATCATAAAATTGATCACATTGCCAGATACGCGCGCGTATATTTCTAAAAAATGACTGGGATCCGATAAGAAATAAGGCTTATCTCGCATCTGTTTAGAAAATGGGCCAATGTTGATGTTCGGGGGAGTAAACATTTGCACACGAAAGCTATTTAACCATCACAACAGAAAAGACCGTGCATGTTAAATACCCTTATCTGCGAGCGTTTGAACACAGTATGTCTGGTTTTAGTGATTTCACTAATTCTGCGTCCCTCTCAATGTCACTGTCTGTCTGTCAGAAACAAAACAGCTCAAAAGAAATTCCTAAAATGACGCAATATCACTGTATACCAAAAAATATCACACCCCGCCCACCTAAAATATTATAACCGTTTTAAAAATGTCTCGTCTTACCTTTATTTTGCAGACGGAGCAACTGCGGTCTGCTATTCAGATGTGATGCATGATCTGCATGGTGAAGGAGGCTGTTGTCGATACCCGTACTGGCACAGATCAGATATTATTCAGTCAGTCAGGACAGTCACAGGACACTCGCTCCTGCAGTGAGCTGCAATGGCGAGCCTGGCTTTCCAGTTGAGGAATTCACCTCTCAAAATGCAGGGGAATTTATCCAGATGCGGAAAAAAATGCCAGTGCAAACAGTGAAAAGACAATTTTGCACGTCAGCAAGACAGCTTAAGGTTGATCAGCTTTAACATTACGACGATTTTAGGAGCAGCTACACAAGCGCGCACCCACACAGACGCGCGCACACTGGCAGTTTGAGCTTTTGTATTTTTTTGGGGTGTATATAAAGTGCGTAAAGGGAAATATTTCAGCATGCCTTCAGTTCGTTAATGCGTATGTAAACGAGTCCACACGAGTAAATGTCCCGATGCTCAGAAGGTAGGGAAATTCCAATGCATCCATTTAAAATGATACTGCACTGACGTGAAGCGTTCACTGGATTTTCGTTAGTGGCGCTCCAGCAGCCATTTTGTTGAAACTGACAACAGCGGCTCAAGTCTCAGTAGAGTCAAACAGGAAGTGCCCCCATTCCCCAGCGCCACGTCACGTGACTTCAACTAACAAACAATCCAACCCCTATGTTAAAATTTCGCTCCACCTTAATTGTTGCTATGACAACGAGGGTCGAGAAACTACCTCTTACCTCCCCCAACAACACAAACTCGTGTATACCCAGCCAGAGTACCCAGCCATCAGATCCCTTGTGTTTCTCTCATTTGAATCATTAATCGGGCTTTCTCACCAATACCTAAAATATATAAAAACCATAGTTGTTCTAGAGAGCTCTTGCATCCATTTTAGTAACAAGGTTTAACGTACCACATTAAATGTTTTTTTATTTCTTTTTTTTATAGACATCGTTCTAACGGCAGGGGGCGCTATTTCGACAAACCACTAGACATCACTTGGCATAGTTGGCAATCCTCTCTTAATAATGAGCTAACTTCCCAGATAGCAGACCGATGTCGATTCAACGTTGATTTTTAGTTGTAAAGGTTAGTATCAATCATCAATCAAATTTCAACGTTGAATCAACTTCAGAACGTTATTACACCGAAAATAAAGCATCGATTCAACATTGAAATGCGGTTGAATGGCGTGTCTGACGTTGATTCAACGTTAATTCGATGAGCAAAACGATGTTGTTTCAATGTCACGAGAAACGTCGTTTCCACATTGATTCGATGTCAGTTTGCTATCTGGGTTGTCAATGTCAACTGAAAACTAAAAACAAATGAACAGACAATCATTCAATGTATTATCCCTCACTGACAGAGGGTGACTTTTAGACATTCCTGTTTTTGTGGCTGCTAAAATACCCTCTGGATTGACACATCTTGACTGGCTCACCAGAGTGCACTTTTTTCTCCAAAACAATTACTGTTTTAAAAAGAGGTGTTTTAGTTTATTTACACTACTTGAATTTATTTTAATCTTATTGAGATTAATAAGAAGCTGTGATTCCACAATTTGGGACACATGCCTGGTGGTGTTATCAAGCATGGCGTTCATAAGGGAACAACTCAGCCTATATTTCATACTGAAATATAGGCTTAAAAATATAGGCTTGAAAAAGTAGGCATAAGTGGTCTCCACCCAGGGGGACATTTTCACATTGCAACACTGATCCACCTCTGTCCCATTCCAGCTCACAGCTTTATCGCATAGTCTGGGAAAGACAAATATGATCAGAGAGCTGGCCAAACATTTCGCTGAGCAATGAGCCAAAACCCAATCTCACTAAGGACTCATCTTTCTTGCTCTCATTAGCATTCATCCACCCAATGACAGCCAGAGCACTTCTGTTGGCCAGATGAATCTGAGAGGATGGCTGGGTCGCTTGAGGTAGTTAAAAGACAAGGGCTCGCCGATAAAGACCTGCTGACAGACCTTCAAGGGGCCAATTAAATAACAATCCGCCCTAATGTCATCTGCATATGGATTACGGCTGAGATATGTAATGCGGTGGCAGAGGAGAAACGTGATTACTGAGTGTGTTTAATGATGAAGTATGTATAGAGGCATAAAAGATCAGCTTGGCAGGGAGGGCTAATCACAGCTTATGGCAATTAATCTTGCTTGTCGTGATAATTCAGATTCATTATTCACCGCGTCACCTCTTCAGCACAGGAGCAACATCTCGGAGTTGCAAAGGAGGCAACCCACCCAGGCACTGAAAAGTCATGTCTTATGGGAGCAACTTAAGACAATAATATAATTACTTTTAGGGTGCAAATGCATCGGGAATGTGTGTTGATTTACAGACCACTGTTCAGGTTGCCACAGTTATGGGCAAGGCATTTCTGAGTTTTATTAATTTCCCTTGAGATAATGGATAATGGCAGGAGATGGAGCAGGATCAGGCTTTGCTGCATCACAAATTACAATGTCCAAGTGAAATGTTGAAATTAGAGCATTCTAGCGGTCACATTCAAGAATATTGTTAAATTGTGTTCAAAGAAGCCAGATAAATGATACAAAACAGTGGTAACAAGCCATTTAGAAAATGTATTAACCATAACCAGGTCAAAATGGAATAACAGGGTTAGTATTATTTATATATTATAATTTTTTTATAATTATATATATAATTATAATTCATTTTTATTATTTAATTTCATTTATTTTTAGTTACATTTTAGTTTAGTATTTTTTAGCACTTTATTCTAAAAAATGTAAATGTTGTCAACTAAATGAAATACGTTTAAGTTTTCCATATAACATTTATATTTTATTTTATTTCAGCTTTGTTTGAGTTAACGATTTTTTTAGTTTTATTTAAAAATAACAACACTAATTTGTTTGTATTCTAATTTAAATGTCCATAATTCAAAAAGTTCACATCCTTTGCACCTGTTTTTTTCCTTCTTAATTTAAATATGTCCAATAAAAGTTAGGAATTTGCAGCTCTGTTTAGCATTTACCCTGTTTACATCTATTATGTATAATTACATAGATAAAATACATATTATTATACATAAAAGTTATACAATCATAAAGTTATAAAATAATAATATAATTATAAAATTATACTTATATTATTAAAGATTTAACTCCATTTAGGCCTGTCCATAACTGTCCAGCGACCAAAAAATCCTTCTCAGCTCTTCAGCTCATATGCTGATGTTTATTTTAGATACATCAGCACTGGTTAGCTTTACTTGTGTTATAATCACGCACGCTTGTTGAACAAGCATTAGACCTTTGTGGTCTCCATGGCATTAGGGGAGCAGCGTAGAAAGGTTAATCAGATTTACAACACACATACCCATAATTGGCTTCTTTTATAGATTTAAATGAGCAATTAACTATGCCGCATGTGTTGCACTTTCATTGGAAACCTGAGAATGTGCTGCCATAATAGTTTTGTGAAGAAGCCCACAGAGGCAATCAGAGCTTCAAACACTACCCATGGCTATTTGGAATACTTCATTCTGATTGCTCCATAGCATTTAGCATTTTCAAATATGGCAAGGCAATGGTATTTATCAGACAGGTCATTGTACATTGTACTTGCGCTACTTTCGATATAAAACCACAATGCCATGCTCTGCAGATCAATACATGTTCTAAAAGTAAATTCTAAGAAGCATTAAGTTTCTCTAAAAGAAAAAAAATGCATCAGTACTCAAAACAAATCTGTTCATCTTAACTAATATTTGGTCCTAGACCATAAATGGCAGAAACAAACCCTCTGGTCACATTCGTCAATAAAACGATGAAAAGCTCTGGCCAACATGGTAAAGACCTCAGCCGTGCTCTGACATGAGCTGTAGTGACAGCTGTCATGCTTTGTTTATGATACATACATGTGTCAAGGAAAACTTCATTCAGATACATGTAGCTCGATCGCATTACTGTTTCCATGAGACTGGAGTCTGCCATAAGAGCATGTTGACTGAAATCAGCACAAGCTTTCAGGAAGGAAACAGTCTACAAAGAGAGCAAAGATTAACCACAATAACTCTTCAAACATAAAGTGAACCACAGTGAAAATAAATCTTTGAATGCATTTTGTTGATGGACACTTTGCTCAGCAATGGGAACAATTGGTTATTTTGATCTCATAATTCCTCATACTATCTTCGCCATTATCTCTTATTCAGTTGTTGTTTTTATGTACAACAGAGTATGAGATCTTTGAGCTCAAAAGGTAGACGATAAACAGAGAAAGAGCATGACCTTAGCTCTTCCTGATCAATACTCTGTCTGATATAGTAAAAGGGGAGAGATCAACCTCTTTGCCATTTCTTATTCATTACACTTTATTGATGGAGATAGATGGAGGATAGTATTATGTGTAATGTGATGCAGAGCGAGGTATGCTGATGGCGTAAACAGTGTGTTCAAAATAAATGCAACCTATCATTACAAATGATACAATATTGGAATTATACAATATTTAGATACAATGAGTGAAAAGTTAATTTGGTCTATTCCTCTTTTGCTTTAATGATTTCAAGTTAAAAAATTCAGAATTTCAAGTTAAAAGCTGATGATCATGTTCTCGAACAAGATTTGAAAATTATATTTTAAACGTATCTTGAGCTTCAATGGAAGTACAAACATCTGGACTCAGTATCACAACTTCACATTCAGCTAGGTTCATCATCCATAACTCCATCAAGGCCAGCCAGGAACCTTAGAGTTGTGATTGATGATCAATTGAACTTCACAGACCACATTGCTAGAACTGCCGGTCCTGCAGATTTGCCTCATACAACATCAGGAGGATCAGGCCCTTCCTATCAGAACATGCTACACAACTTCTTGTCCAAGCGCTTGTTCTATCCAGACTGGAGTATTGTAATGCTCTTTTGGCAGGTCTTGCACTGTCAAACCTCTGCAACTGATCCAGAATGCTGCAACTGGTGGTCTTTAATGAGATTGGAGAGAGCACACGTCACTCCTCTCCTTACAAAATTGCACTGGTTGCCAGTTGCTAGTTGCCGCTCGCATCAAATTCAAGTCACTGATGCTTGCCTACAGAACTACCACTGGCTCACTGCCCCCTTTTACCTAAACTCATTACTCCAGACTTACGTGCCATCCAGAAACTTGCGTTCTGCAAATGAACGTTGTCTCGTGGTGCCATCTCAAAGAGGCACAAAATCCCTTTCATGGACCTTTACCTGGTCTGTTCCCTGCTGGTGGAATGATCTGCCTAACTCAACCCGAGCTGCTGAGTCCGTGGCCATTTTCAAGACATGGCTGAAGACACATCTTTTTCGGCAACACTTGATCTATTAATACTAACCATTTATTTTCTCTTCTCTTCTATTCTACACTATATCTATAGATTAGAAAAATCTAATATTAAATATTATGAACATACTAACCTGAAATAATTAAATTAATAATTTTAACCTGCAAATGAACAGATGCACACTATAATTTTACATTCCATTTTAGAAAATACAGAACAGACCATTTTATGTTATTTGATAAATAAATACAATTTCTTGTGAAGTCCCAAAGATCTATAAGACAATCGTCCGTCCAGAGTGTTAGGCACGAACAGTGCCCTTCATGTAATGGAGATGCGGATGCTTAGGTGGACGCTAGGGCTGACCCGATGGGACAAAGTAATGAATGAGGATGTTAGAAAGACAATGGGAGTAGCACCAATTACGGAGAAGATGAGGGAAGCGTGACTTTGATGGTATGGCCACGTAGTCAGGAGCGACGAAGAGTCAATAGCGAAGAGGGCCCTGCGTCTCAACCCTGAAGGAAAACGACCCAGAGGAAGACCAAAGAAATGATGGATGGATCGGATAAAGGAAGACTTGAAACATGACAGTGCCGTCCCCCGAAGATGCCCTCGATCGGAAGAAATGGAGAGCAACCTACCGAAAAGCGGACCCCGCATTAAGACGGGACAAACTAGGAGAGAGAGAAAAACATTGTATTTATTTCCAGACTTTGAATCCCATCTGGAATTTTTAACCTCACTTTTTCTGATCTAAAGTGATATTTAAAGTAATATCCAAAAAATATTTTAAATGGATTTTTGAAGTGGTTGTGGGGCCATAGGAAGCTTGTGTAATTATTGTGGTAAATAAATCAATTAATCAATAAAATCACTAAACCAGTAACAAAGGCTAATATAAAACAAATTGTCGATAAATAGACACACTTGCAGATATTCACAGAGAGAGCGCTAAATGTAGGTTAGTAATGAGCATGCCAAAGTTGCAAGCCTACAGCTTCCCTTTTCTCCCTTCCCCCATCCCACAGCATCACAGTGATGAATGCATCCCTCCGGTCAATGCCCCCCAAGGTCACAGGAACAGAGTAGTGGAGAGCCTCTGCACCGAACGACTTGCTCCCAACCCACTCAGGTAACAACAGCATAACTCACTCTGACAGACAAACATCAGGCTCACACCAATTTAATCTGAAATGTAATCAAACTGGTAATGTGCACAAGAATGGACAGTGCATAGTAAACATATACAGAATACCCAAAAGTCTGAGATTAGATGTCTGGGATGTTTTCATAAACCTTGAAATGAACAGAAAGTTGTAGGCAATTAGACATTTTAATACCAATAAATGTTATACAGTCCTTTTATATTTACCCGCAATGTAAATACATAAGTCACAATGTTACGTCACAAATATTATTTAATTCTGCATCAACCTAAATATTTTACGTTACACCATTAAAAACTAAATTTAAGGCTAGGATAAGTTCATTAAGGTAACAACCGCAAACAAATGGCCATTAAAAAAAACTAAAATCAATCAGCCACTGCTATGTAGGCAACATGCAAGCAAAATAACACACTCAAAGGCACATTGGTATGCAAGCGTGCAAAAAACGACTACCAATTTGATCATTAATGAGAGCAGTGGAAACAATATCGTACTAATGCAATCTGACAGCCATCTGAATGAAAACAAGCTTGTCAGCTCATGTCATTAGCAGTTTCCATATGCCAAGCTGTATTGTTCTCAGACCTTCTGCAGCCTTATTACAGAGGTCTGCCATTCAAAAGCATTCCACGCGTGTCAGGCTGCAGGCCAAGCAATCTCACATGCCACACTGCAGAGTGACACTACATTTATTAAACTTCTCCACTGGGCACACAAGGGGACACAAACACTCTCTCTCTCTCTCTTCAAAGCCAGTGGCCAGGGAAATGGAACCGGGGGGAGGGGTGATATGAATCTGATTTCCCATTTGAAAAACCAAAGGTAAAATTGTCTGACCTTGACTTATGGAAGTGGAGGAGGGTGGGATGGATGGGAGGAGAAAGGGGAAGGCTGGCAAGAGAACAGAAGTGTATATTAATGAGCTGAAAACAGGAGCACAATAGCATGACTGACCGTGATGGGAAGAAAATGGGCCAGGCAGGAAACAACGGATGATGCTACCCTGGTCTTGTGCTCCAACAACCAGCAAGGATTCGCAATAATTCTCATATCGCCATTTAAATGAACCTTATACTTCTGCTCTGGGGGATTGAATTGAACTCTTTATAGATGCTTGTCATAAATCTGACGGTTCATGATTGTCACAAACAACATGTCAGTAGCAGCTTAATCAAAGTCCGTTTTCTTTGTGCTGCTGTATTCTTTCCAAACTGCTGTTGACGGATGTTGCATTCTGTTTGTTATCGGTTGCATAATTAGTTGACTGATATGGAAACTATTCAAACTAACAAAGGCAGGGTTGTGGAAACTTATTATTGAGTTAGACTTGAGAACTTGAGAGAATTGAGAGGATCCAAACAGTACAGTGTACAGTATCTCAGCATTTAAAACCTGCTTTATTAACCAGCTGAAATGTGCTGAAATAGTCCTGCACTGCATCTACACTATTGTTTGAAAATTTGGTGTCTTTTCTTTTTTTTAAATAAATAAATATTTTTATTCTGCAAGGCCACATTAATTTGATCAAAAGTGACAGTAGCTAATTTATAATGTTACAAAAGATTTCTATTTCAAATAAATGCTGTTTTGTTGAACTTTCCATTCAAAGAATCCTGAGAGAATGTATCATGGTTTCCACAAAAATATTAAGCAGCACAACGTTTTCAACATCAATAGTAAATGTTTATTGAGTATTAAATCATATATTAATAATTTCTGAAGGATCATGTGACACTGAAGACTAGAGCACCGATGCTGAAAATTCAGCTTTGCATCACATGAATAAATTACATTTTAAAATATACTCAAATAGAAAGTTATTTTTCATCATAATGATATTTCAGAATATTAGTGTTTTACTGTATAAAAAAAATCAAATAAATGCAACCTTGTGCATTAAAGACTGTTATATAAAAAATATATCAGATAGTGTAAATAAAACAACTCTTTTTAGTGTAAACACACCTCCTTTCTTTGCAAATTGGGCTTGCTCTAGATTGCAAAAACTCATCACTTCTTGACTGATGCAATTACTATTAAAAACACCAAAAACAGGTGCTAAACAGTTTTAAGTATTTTATATTTTATATTGAACATAGTAGCAATAATTCATTAAATCAAGGAGAAGACCATTATAGACCATTACATTAAACTTTTTATGGTTTTGCTCGGTCATTTACAGGACATGAAAACGCAAACTTTTGAAAACGGGTTTCAAAGTGCAAGTGTGTGAAAACAAAGTATTGCGTGTTCAGCCTATAGCCGCGTAGTGGTTCTTTACAAAGTGACATCGCCAACCACTGGCCTGGCATGTATAATACAGCGTCTTATTTTAAGTATAAGAACGGGGATCGTTTTGACATTGTTGTTGTCTGTACGCGAAAAATATAAAAGGAAAAACGTTTCCATATCCTAAGAGATGAAGGAGAGTACATTTTTTGAGAAGAGTATTATGAGAGCTGCAAATATAATGAGCCTAATTAGCTCATACAATACATGTGTTTGCAATGACGAGTGAAAATGACAGTGCTTAAATATGCTTAAATATGCCTGGTGCAGTGCTATACCAGCACAGACAGCACCTGCATGATTCACCTGTCTGCCTCGCTGTGACTGCTGCTGCGAGTTGGTTTGTGGCTGTAAGCTTCTTCTAAGCCTTGTATTAGCTTCGTATTTCTTTCTGTTTTGAACCATTATTTACTATCATTTCTAGTTGTTTATACTACTAAATACAGCTTACCAAACATCACACATTAACCTGACATTGCTAGCTTCCGTTACTAGCACAACACGCTAGTAATTCGCTAGCCTGTTAACGCGCCGTCTGTGCGCTCAGTTATTTATCAAATTTTATTTATATTATATTTAAAATTCTGAAAAAATAGAGATTCTAATTATTGGACAAAAAACTTCCACACGTAATAACCTAGAATACTGTCTAATACTTGATGGCTGCTCTGTTAAGTCTTCGTCGTCGGTTAGGAACCTGGGTGTGCTCTTTGATAACAATCTTTCATTTGAAAGTCATGTGTCTAGTATCTGTAAAACCGCATTTTTCCATCTTAAAAATGTTATCTAAATTACACCATATGCTCTCATTGACAATGTGGAACAATTAGTTCATGCGTTCGTGACCTCAAGGCTAGATTATTGTAATGCTCTACTGGGTGGTTGCCCTGCACGCTTAATAAACAAATTACAGCTAGTTCTACTGTCAGTATTACAGTAGAGTACAGCTCGAGTTCTTACCAGAACCAGGAAGTATGACTAAATTAGCCCCGTTCTGGCAACAATGTATTGGCTCCCTATTAAACATCGTACATTTTAAAATATTGCTGATTACTTACAAAGCACTAAATGGTTTAGCTCCGCAGTACTTGAGCGAGCTCTTAACGCATTATAGTCCTTCACGTCTATTGCGATCTCAAAATTCCGGCCAGTTAATAATACTTAGAATATCAAAATCGACTGCTGGCGGTAGATCCTTTTCCTCTCTAGCACTAAAACTTTGGAACAGTCTTCCTACCATTGTCTGGGAAGCAGACACACTCTGTCAGTTCAAAGCTAGATTAAAGACACATCTCTTCGGCCTAGCATTCACATAACTCATTGTAGACTTCTATAATTCAATGTTAGGCTGCATAGTTTAGATCAGCCGGAACTGGGAACACTTCCCTTATATCCTGATGTACTCGTTACATCATAAGAAGAATGGCATCTACGCTAATTTTAGTGTCTTTGTTTATACCGAGATTTTCCCGCTGCCTGCCGGATCCAGGCCGTATTCAGATCTGACTAAGGACCTTCGCCTGGACCCGATGACAACGCAGTGCTGAAGTGCCAACTTGTCTCTCCCCTGTGAAAGATCCCTTTACCACTCTATAGATAAAGCGTTGTCGGGATAATTTCGGTTTCGCGTATCTACCCTGAAGTGATAAAATTCTGATAAAAATCCAGACAAGTAGTTTAAGGCTTGGTTTGTAGGTAATTACAAACCTACGCACATATATTCAAACGCGCATAACTATAGAATTAATTCTTAATGCGCACGTGAGCCCAATCAGCGTTTCTCACAGGTTCGTGTTTAAAGTCTGTGTAGAGAGAACGATGTCGTCTTAGCGGTCTCTAATTTAATAACTAATTGATCCTTGCGACGGAAGTGAATCAATCAAAACTAACTTTAGCTGGAAAATATATTTATTCAAGAACCGCTTTAAAGCCAAAACAATCTTAAATTATTTTGGCTACCTTAAATTATCCGTTTATTACAGTAAAGCCGCTTTGAAACAATCTACATTGTTAAAAGCGCTATATAAATGATGATAACTTGACTTGACTTCAACAGGTATGTGGGTACTTAAATCAGGTTTGTGCCATAAACTACCTCTCCAAAGTGGCAAAACTGTTTTGTCTCCCCACAAGTACACAATACCAGTGTAAAGGTCTTCTTCACTCGCTCTCACCCACTGTCTTTCTCCTCTCCCCTTTTCTAGCCAAGACATATATTCTACAGAGAGTAATGAATAATTTAAAGGGGTCCAGTGGGTCCACAACCTCTAGACGTGCTTTCTTACAATCCGCCAAATAAATTTTTTTTACTCTCCTTTATTACAAGTCTTTGGGATTTTTGAAACCTTGTTTTATTATATGCCGGGGGATCAAAAAAATGTAATCATCAGCCTAATCATTTACATAAGTAATAGCAAACCTCTCCTTAACAAACCGCATGATTTGAGGTATCACCAATGTCTATAGCACGAAAAGGCGGAATAAACCGTTTAGCTTTGTCAAGTGCAGTTTAGCACTATCATTAGCACCTTCGCAAACACCACTACTGACAAAAGCTGCTATGTAACTATCAAATCGTGAAAAGAGATTTTATTTGAATAAAATGAGAGATTGAGACCCAGAACGAATCCATTTCCAGTGTTATTGTTGTATGTGTGTTTGTACTGTCGGTGTGTGTTCGGCTAGCTGCGTTGACCTGCAGAGTTCTGCCAAATCAGCGCAGCATGTCTCAGACAAACACTCTGTTTTTCAGCCTCCTCCCAATGAGCCGCTACAGTGAGTTAGTCAAACATAAGGCAGAACAACTCACGGCTGCAGTCTTCCTCTGAAAACAGACTGCCGACCTCCATACACGCACACACATACACACAGAAACACTATTGCAGCATCTGTTCTACTAACCATTACTGCTACAAATCTCACTCTCGCACCAGCACGCATTTCCTTCCTACTAATTAACGATTCTCATAGAGTCCTTGAATCACAGAGTTTGAGGACTGTCACTTCAGTTTCAAATCATAGCACAGTCTGCAATTGAGAGGATGTTCTTGGCAAAACTAAAACAAATGACTTCCAGCTGTGGTGACCTAACACGCAGTGTACTTCATGATGTGTGTCTTTAGCATCAGAGCATTGGACTTCCAGTGAATCTATATCAGATGGTACACCCAAAAATGAAAGTTCTATCATCACTTACCCTCATGTCGTTTCCAAACCTGAATGACTCTTTCTTCTGTGGAACACATAAGAAGAAAAATGTTGGATATAAAATGGAAGATATTTCAAATAAC
The DNA here is from genome assembly GCF_949152265.1 of Phoxinus phoxinus. Lineage (NCBI taxonomy): Eukaryota > Metazoa > Chordata > Actinopteri > Cypriniformes > Leuciscidae > Phoxinus > Phoxinus phoxinus. The sequence goes on from NC_136876.1 coordinate 30,206,364, forward strand.
TGTTTTTGTGCATACAATGAAAGTCAATGGGGTCCAAAAACAAAATTGTATCAAATTGACTTTCATTGACAAAAACAGTTCTTTGAAATATCTTCCAAATAAGAAAGACATTGGAACACGTTTGAGTTCTGATTTAGCAATGTAACAAGTATCTGACTAAGCAGTCTGATGTATAATGTGAATTCTCGGTAAATTCTGAATTGTCCTGTCCTTTGTTGTCTTTGCGGAATAAAATATACCCTTTGTGAGTCTGGTGCTTTCCACTTCATTCCCTGCAGTTGAACTGTTACATGCCATTAGTGTCTTGATGTAATAAACCACACATTTGTTACGTTTCACTGAGTCCAAACATCTCCAATAGACCTAAACTGTGTTCTTTGGCAAGATAGAAATTATATGACAAAATGCCAGGTCACGACTCTTGTGTGTATGTGCTATTCAGCCAGGGGACACTTTAAGTCTAACAATTAGCAAACGTGATTACATCTTCTCTGTGTTAAATGCTGTTCAGCTCAAAATGTCAAGCGTGGGGCTGTGCATTTCCTCTAATGAGTATTCAATGACTGCATAATTCAAATTGCATTGCAGGATCAGGACAGAATTTTAATGTGTGACGGCTTTTGGACTGTGGCATTTGCAGTCTTGAGGTTGCTTTTTCCTGCAGCCAATGAGGAATAAGTGGATTGATTTCATACAGCACAGAAATTAATGTACTCCCTTCAAATCATGCTGGAGAAACATGATCATCAGGTTTAACACCATCTTATTGAGTTCATGCAGCTCGAGTGCTGCTGTCATTAACCCAAAATGGGAATACTGAATATATATGGTATACTTGTAGCAGTATTGTACAGTAGCAGATGTCTAGCAACGAGGTGATGGAGATGAAAGTGGGAAACAGAAGACTGAAACAGTGAAGTGACAGGTCAGAGATCTTAATCTTTGAGCTCTCGATTGGCCTTTATCTGAGCTAATAATACATTGCAAGTGGAAGGAATAGTCTTTTTATCAGACTTTACTTCCCTTCCTTTCTATATTCTCTTTCTTTCTCTCACTTTAATGCTTATAGCCTGATAGTTACTCATTTGAATGTTTACTGAGCTCCCTCACATAATTTGTTTATTCTCCCTTTCCCTCTTTTACAGTAAATTATAAATTAAATTTAGGGTGTCAGCCAATATATAAACATCAGCTATAACCATGCTTATCGCAAATTAGCATACATCTGTATGTTTTCCATTCCTTGTGAGAGAAAATGTGCATAAAGCGAGAAGTTTAAGAGTATGGGTAAGAAGTGTATGTATGTGCATTGAGGGAGGGTTAAGAGAGAGGCAAAAAAGTGTATGTCAGAGAGAGAGAGAGAGAAGAAAAATGAATTACTGAGCTGGAGTGTTGGCCATTGCTCTGGCCCTCAGTGCTTGTAGATATGAATCACTATCACCAGAGAAACTGCACTCACATCCCCTCTCCTCCTGCACATCCACCTCTCCACATCCATCAACGCATGGGAACTCAATGTCATTTATTCACCTGCAATTATAACAGACTCACATCTTTTATGCTCAGAGGTGAAGTGTGTATTTTCCTGCCACTAACAGCACCAAACAGAATCGCAAAAATATTAATGCAATAATAATACAGGCTATGTGTTTATTGTCTTATATTAGGTTATTTTATATGTAGGTCCTATATGTGTAAGCCCTGTTTAAATCATTTACTTTACTTGTTTTTCACAAATTTGATCTTCTATTCACTTTTGCACTACAATAACTGCTTTTGTTGAAATGAAATACATTATTTAAGATTACTGATCATAACTGAATTTGACTAACCTGAAAAAAAAAAACTCAAGGTTTTCACACAAACCTTTTCTTTTTCTTTGTCCTTCAGAGCAGATGTTCTGTATCTGACAAGAGTCACGACTTCTGCCCTCTATAAGTATGGTGCAGTTGTAGTGTGCATATGTCCAATGTGTTCATCCTGAGCTTTATTGAAAAGTGTATATTGGGTCAATGTAACTCAATTAAGTTAAGCATTCCCTTGTTTTATGCTACATAAACCTGATTGAATTAGGTTACAACAACAAAATTAGAAGGTATAATCAGGTAGAAATACCTCCTTAAAGAAACTACTGCACTACAGTGTAGTTCTGTCCCACTTTTTGTGTACACACTTTTTATGTACATTTTGCTGCACTCAATAATTGCAGCAAAATGTCCGGCATACGTCACCACAATTATAATGTTGCCTTCAAATCTAATAGACATGAGCTAAAGCCACAAAACATTTACATTTTAATTTCATGGGGTTTGTAATGAAAAGCACAATATGAATAGCAGCCCTTTGACAAAGCAATTATACTTTAATGAAGGCCTCTATGAGTTTGATTACAGTGGCGTGGCAACACTATCCCCCTCCTCCCCTCGTTCAGTTAATAACGCTCTTGAAGAGCCGTGCTGAGTACAGGATCCTGGTCTGGCTCTGTGATACTGGGGTCCGTGCACCGCTCAGTGACACAAGGGAGGTTTAACCACTTAAAAACAATGTAATTACAGAGACGCTGGATAAAATCAATTAACTCCAATGCCGATTTGATTTAATGTGCGTCTAATTAGCATGGCACTGTATGGGGGGGGGGGGGGGGGGGGGTCCAGAGGTGTGCATTCTGTGGAGCCATTGTATTCCTCTGTGCTCTTTTAAATAAGGGAGAATATATGTGTGGGGGTATCACTTTAACAAGTGAAGGGCTATGATGTGTATTTCTTGTAGGTCTGCACGAAAACTGTGATACAGCTTAGTGTGATTATCAAAACGCGAAGACTGTAATTTAATTATATAAATATATGTGCAGCGTGTTTTATAGAGTTAAATATTTCCCATGCTAAATATATATATTTTTTTACAGTGAAATATTACAATAGGAATAATGTTATAATACTAGTATTAATATTTTTATTTAGTAATAAAAATAATTATTATATTATTTTATATAGATATTTAAAACATAAAATTGCACAATTTTACACCAAATTGTGCAACCCTTCAAACAAGCACAAAAAAAAGATCAAGTTATCCCAAATAGTTCTTAATTTTTTTAATTAGTCATTTGATTGATTTTGCAGTTTCAAAGCATAAAACATCGAACATTGATTAATTGAAACACTGAGTACCGGTAATTGCCTTGGATAGTGGAATGTGATTACGAAACAAACACAGACATCAAGCATCAACCTCAGTACAATCTTTCACAAGGATTTATGATTGGACGAGAGACTGACCTTGAAGGCATAGTTCACACAAAAAATAAAGATTATGTCATCATTTACTAACCCTCATACTGATTCACACTTGCATGACTTTCTTCTGCAAAACACAAAAAAGATTTTTAAGTATAATCAACAAATTTGAGAATAGGGGTGGGCAAAATGACCACAATCTTATATCACAATATAATTTTTTTTTATTTTTTTTGAAATTTCATAATCACAAAAACAACTATTACTAACTAAAAAAATAAAAACCGAATTTCAGTACTCGCGCTGTATGAGCAGCGACTTTTTCTGGGACAAAAAAGTCTCCGACAGCTCTTGCATATACCAAAATGAGTTCTCTTTTCACTCCCTTTTAAACCGCAAGACTTATAAACCCTTCCAAATGATACGCTAACTTGACGGCGCAGCCCGGCAACGTCACGTAAGCGTATCCACGATAGAGACCATAGAAATCTTGACAAATCTCTACCGGTTTATCTTGTCTTCCGGTATATGGCCCACAGTAGAGAATATTCATTTTTGGGTGAACTATCCCTTTAAGCACTCACAGGAACCCACTCCCAAAGGCAAGAGTGCTGAGGACAAATAATTCACATCAACCTTTCCAGAAGTGAAAATGTCAGCCAATTTCACCCTCTCCTCATAAAAGTAAAGGCTGTCCTCCTTACACTCAGAAAACCTCTGCATATTTCTCTATTTGTCCATCCTTCCATCTTTGATGTCTCTATTTGAAGGGGGAGTACTGAATAAAGAAATGTATCCTATTAAAATGGGCAGCAGAAAGGCAGAGCATGTGAGCATGTCTTTGTGTGGCTGATGAGCACTCCAGCTCGTAATTGCACATCAACACAGAGGACGATGAGGGACAGGACGGCCTCCTCTGCGTGTTTCATACACAGAGGCAGAGAGAAGAGCTCAACCTCCAAAAAAAGCACTGTGCTAATGAGGAGCCTCTTTCACCACTAGTCCCCTGTAAAGCATTTCAACTCGCTTGTCTCCTTCTCTCTCCCTCTCTTCTCTTCCCTTCATGCCTCGACAGTTACTCGCTATGTTAACCAATTACTGTAACCAAACTAGTTGGCGAAAGATGTGCAAAAGTGAGGATGACCGCAAGGACACGCTATCGGCCTGAATACATGAATACTTTAAACCTCAATACTTCAACTACAGAGGTTTGAAACTCTTTTGCATAAGAGTTGCCATATAATTAATTATAATGTTAAAGAGTTGTTGCAAAGCCATTATATATGTGGTAAAAATACCTGTATCCATTCCATTGCAATGACACAATTATATATATCTGTATTCAGACAAAAGTAGATGTGGGTCAGTCTTGTTACTGTTAACCTAAACTAGATTTGAAATAAAGCAGAAATAATATAAAACATAAATATTAGATGAAAACCGTAAGCTTAAATGCTGCATTGGCAACTATAACTGAAATAAGCTAAAATTATTCAATTCAATAAAGCTAGAAATATTAAGAAATTACTCATAAGAATGACAAACGCACATAACAAAATTACTTAAAATAAAATGAACACTGCAAATATATAAAATAAAAAGCTAATTTAAATTATTAATAAATACTATAATAAAAAACAGCTAAATACAAATCCCACTTTTAGATGTAACTATTTATAGTCTCAAAATAGCAAATATGTCTTGTATAATTCATACAATTATTTATCAGACATGCATGTTCAGTTTTACACCCACCCTTAATAGAAACCAGTCAGTTTCTATTAAGAAATCTACTCAAATAAATACAAATAAATAAATAAATAAAAGTACATATCTTTGCAAATACCAGCTTTAGAAATGCCCATTTACATGATGGAAATGTACTATAGTTTATTATTAAATTATAGAGTCTCCAGCATGAGGTGCAAAGAAACTGTGGTAATTATTGCATTAGCAGTCCGGAGGTCTTTTAATCTCAGGTCATTTTAGGTCACAGGAGCGTTTAGCTGGCCATATGCTGACAGAGATGGGGCCGCCTGTGCCCCTCCCAGGCCTCAGGCTCTCTCTGTGTGGGACTCCGCTTGAACAGCTCTCCCTACTGGATAATCAGACGGCAAATGAGGCTTAGGGCAGGGGTATTGTATTTCAACCCATTCTCACTCCCAGGGCGTCAAAAACTGAAGCATGGTCAAGTGCCTTCCGCGTCACCTAGAAGACGTCGAAGGTGCCCCTAGGCGTCACTATATTGACGAACAAGGAATTCCATTGATTTCAACGGTTTGCCTTATGCGTCAGATTAAGACGCAAAAGGTAAATTAGCCTAGTATAATAGACCCTACGTCATCGCAATTTTCTAAAGCTCTGGTAAGAAATAAATAGGCCTATTAAATTTATATATTTTTTATAGCTAAGTTTCTATAGCTACATAAATGTATTTAATGTCTATAAATCCCCCTTTTAACATTATCTGTAAAGACTTTTATCTGGGCTTGGCTACCTCCAGCAACTGGAAAGCTTTAAAATCCATAACACATGTGTGTATACATATATATTTATATATATATATATATGCGTTTTTATAATTCATAACTAAATTATTGTGTAGGCCTACTGTGTATACTTCTGGCCTGTTTCTTATTGTACAAAAAAAAAAAAAAAAACATTTATATTTATAGATTTGAGATCTTTAGGCTATGTTTACATTTGATGCCAGGGACATTAATATATTAATTATCAGCTCGCTATTAATGTTATCTGTAGAATCTGCGATATTACGTGCTTTTACTTTTGTGGTTCTTATGTTGGCCAATCAAAACATAACAAACTCTTACACATAATCAACCGGGTATTTTTACGGAGTAAACTTTTAATTGGTGGTTTATAATGAATAAATGTAAAATATTGTAATATATATATATATATATATATATATATATATATATATATATATATATATATATATATATATATATATATATATATATATATATATATATTGTAATATATAATAAAAGCAATGCCACCAATAAAGTTTTTTTTTTTTTTTTTTTTTTTTTTTTTTTTCATTCTCGCGATAAATCCTGCCGCGCTTTCCAATGCTATACCTCGTCTTTGCACGGTAGGTTCTGGTACATACATTACATAATTTAGATAAAGAATTTCAGATTCTGGTATCATTGTACTTTTTTGTGCACCATGTTAACACGTCTATCAGGGTTGTTATATATATATATTTCATTTATTTTATTTTTTATTAAGAATAAAAGCCATACTTAAAACCTATTGATGGGTGCTAATGATACCTGATGTAATGTTGCTATGTATAATGTGCTAATGGTACCAATAGGCCTACGTCCATTTCAAGTGTTAGCATGTTAGCTAATACTTTATAATTTGGGGTTTATCAGATACTTTATGACCTGGGATTTGTGTTAGACTGCCATAATAGACTAATTAAATAATGGATGGTTTACTTTTTATTATTTACATAGAATATCGACTTGGTCTATGTCCATGCACAGACATATAATTTCTACAAGTGTGTGTACATTTGTTATACATAATGTGCTTATATGTTATTTGCATTAATACACATACTGTAATGATAAGTCCAAAAATAACTTGTTTGAATTCATTTTCATTAAAAGTATTTCTTTCACATAATCTACATTCAGTCATGCATTCAAAAAAATATTATCTAATTATTATCAAATTTTCTGTCCACACCACTACACCTTCTACTATACAGTATACTGTTGCTTCCAAACAGAAAACGTCAGTCATCAGGTAGAAAACTCCAATTGTGGCAGTTGCCTGCACTTGCTTTGTTTGCATTGTATTTGTTCTTTGTTTTCTTTTAGAGCAAAATGACAAAACCAAAACAGAAACCATGTACCCACTGCCAGGCACTCAACAATGCCAGCTGCAAAACATGTAAAACATGTTTTGCTAGTTTAACCATCAGACAGAGAGTTAAAATCAAGCAAAAGAATATCGAGGAGAGTGCATGGAAGTCCAGCACAAAAAAACACAGAAATGCTGCTCGTGTGGTGGATTCTGCCCGCATTGCTGTAAGTCTTGTTCTGCAAAAGTATAAATTATATTATGTTCATAGTAGCCTATACTACATAATATTCAACATAATATAAGCATACGTATATATAACTGTGAATAATTAAATAGTCAAAATCTGTTATTTAAAAAAGAAATGTTATATATATATATATATATATATATATATATATATATATATATAATTATAATAATAATTTGTTACATTTTCGCTTTTCTGGGTACTCAAAGCGCACTATTACACTATATATATATATATATTTCTTTTTAAAATAACAGATTTTTACTGTTTAATTATATATATATTTATATTAGTCTTACTTGTAGCAACTCATAATGGTAATACAATTTTCATACTGTAATAATTTTCTCAAAACGTAAAAAAAATACTGAGCTCATGATGTAATAACAATTTTTACATTTTGAGAAATGTATTACATTAGAAACTTACCAAAACATATCATATTTACATTACTGTAATAGCTTTTAAAATGGAATACCAATGTTTTTTGTGAAATTAATATATATGTAATATTAATTGCATAAATATTTTATATATTTGCAGGTAGTTTAAGACTGGATTTTTATTTTTATTTTATTTTTTCAATGTATTGTAATTTAAAAGCTATTACAGTAATGAAAATGTTTTGTTTTATATGTTATGTTTTGACATATGTTTTGGTAAGTTTCTAATGTAATACATTTCTCAAAATGTAAAAATTGTTATTACATTATGACCTCAAGATCTGATTACATTTTGAGAAAATTATTACATCATTAACATTTTATTTCAATAATAATGTAATACTTATTTCATTATGTGCAGTTATTACATTATGAGTTGCTACATTTCTCAATTAAACATTTAGACATCTTTATTTTTTATTTTGATAATCCAGTTGATTTGCAACAGAATTGTCTGGTAAGTCCCTGCTTACCATTATGAATACATCGATACTTATCTGTGCTGTCTGTGCATTTGTTTTACAGGTTAAGAAATTGGAGGTTCTTGGCTATAAGCCAATTCTCTTCATTTCTAAAGAGAAAAGAAATGGGTTTGTGGCTGAAGTCATCACTTCAATGGGTCCATTTGCAGTTGGACCACTTCAAACCATATTTGAAAGGATGACTAGCCTTTATGAAATTTGTGTTAAAAGTAAGTATTTCGTATGAACTACACATGCAATATTCAAAGAAATATTTTTTAATTTTCTTTCAAAAATTTCTCATAGATTACCTGAGGATTCAAAACCACACCAGTACTGCTGAAACTGTCTGCCAGCACCCGACTTCCTCCCTTCCTCCTCCTCCATCTTCTTCCTCCAGCCTTCCTCCTTCTTCCTCCTCTTTTGACACCCTTCCTCCTCCTCCATCTTCTTCCTCCTCTTTTGACACCCTTCCTCCTCCTCCATCTTCTTCCTCCTCTTTTGACACCCTTCCTCCTCCTCCATCTTCTTCCTCCAGCCTTTCTACTTCTTTTTCCTCCCTCTACACCCTTCCTCCTCCATCTTCTTCCTCCAGCCTTCCTGCTTCTTCCTCTTCTTTCTACACCCTTCCTCCTCCATCTTCTTCCTCTAGCCTTCCTCCTTCTTCCTCCTCTTTTGACACCCTTCCTCCTCCTCCATCTTCTTCCTCCTCTTTTGACACCCTTCCTCCTCCTCCATCTTCTTCCTCCAGCCTTCCTCCTTCTTCCTCCTCTTTGTACACCCTTCCTCCTCCATCTTCTTCCTCTAGCCTTCCTCCTTCTTCCTCTTCTTTTTACACCCTTCCTCCTCCTCCTCCTCCTCCTACATCTTCTTCCTCCAACCTTCCTCCTCCTTCCTCCTCTTTCTATACCCTTCTTCCTCCTCCATCTTTGTCTTTCAGCTTTCCTCCTTCTTCCTCGTCTTTTGATACCCTTCTTCCTTCTCCATCTTTGTCCTCCAACCTTCCTCCTCCTCCTCCCACTTCCTCTTACATCACCCTTCTTCCTCCTACCTCTTCTTTCCCCACTCCTCCTCCTACACCATTTCCCCTCACCCCTACATCCTCTTGCATCGCCCCTCCTCCTTTCCATAATTCACATCTTCCATCTACAAACCCTTCTTTCCACTCCCAGAACAGTCATGCTGCCCCATCTAAGCCCAAAGATGCAGGTGATTTTTTTTTTCACTTCAGGCAAAAACATGCACAACATGCAACACGTTTTATTTAAGCTTGAAGAAAGTTATATTCCCAATTTTAGTGCCAATGCCAGCATTTTAATCCATATGTAGTTCTGACTTTATTTTGACTCAAATTTAAGTAAATGTTTTGTGTGTGTGTGTGTGTGTGTGTGTGTGTGTGTGTGTGTGTGTGTGTGTGTGTGTGTGTGTGTTTTACAGACAATTCCTCCACAATAATTCCAAGGACAGGAGGCAAACAAAGAAAATGGATGTATAAACAAGCAGGTATTGTGTATTTGCATTTTTAATGAAAACTGACTAACTACAAAGTAGAAAACAAGTTTCTTATTTCAATATAATTTTTAAAAGGCTGTTTTTAAGTCGCACATTTTTTTACATTCAATAACAAAAATTGTTAAATTCCATAACAAAAATAGTTAAATTCCATAACAAAAATTGTTACATTCCATAACTAATCATAGACAATAATGTCTATGAAGCTGAATATGTGTATGCAACTGATAAATTGCATAAACTGGAATAATCCACTTCATTGTTCAAACTTACTTCTTGATTGTAATACAATGGTTAAATGCGTACAGGCGACATGCTATTCCTGTGTGCATGGTTGCTGTTTTAATTAAATGCTTTTAAATAATACCAAATGAGTTAAAAACTAATTTCAAGTATTCTATTAATGGAACTGTGGCGAGCAGGACGAGGTCGAGGGACGTGGGAGACCGGTCGAGAGCGTTGCGCATGTGTCGCTCATCAGTAATCACGCCACCGGTCTAGTACCGTCCTCTCACGTCCCTCGACCTCGTCCTGCTCGCCACAGGAATTAATATTTAAGCCTTTGTTCAAATTCTTGATCAAGACGAACATGCTATGGGGGCTTGATGATAATAATAAAGTTATTATTAAGAGAGCGGAATTATTATATATTATAATGACGGAAGAGAAAACAATTTCAATTTGCATGCTGTTTAACTGTCAGAATACAATCTGTTATGCTCTCCATACTGTAATGACCATACAAAATAAGCAGCTCCTAATGACAATGCACAGTGCCTTTACAGTTAAAATAAAATATTTGGCATTATGCAAATGTAAAATCATGCCATCCATGAATGTTTCCATAATGTGCACTATTACCAAACCACACAACCAATTCAAAGCAAATTGTACTTCAGATGGTCTAATTTCAGTTCATTTTTAGGGTTTCAGGTGTCCCATTGCAAGGATTTATGCATTCTATTTATTAAGAATTGCTTACCGAACTGTTACCGAACTGTTAATATGTCATGAGTGTAAACATTTCCTGATTATATATTATATCCTTTTATATTTTTCTGTTGTAGAATGCCAAGTACATCCCAGATTAAAAACATTTCCATATGACAAGATCATAAGGAATAGGATGTCAAAGGAAGTAAGATTGAACTCATTTTGTAAATATTTGTCGGAAATGTATTCCTTAGTAAAAGATTGAAACGTAAGAATTTTTTTTAAATAATGTACATTTATTTGAAATGAGAACGAATCTGTGGCCTAGTAAGGGTATGGTACAGGCACATTTATTTGTATATATTTTTAGCATGATGTTTAATGTGTGTGTGTGTGTGTGTGTGTGTGTGTGTGTGTGTGTGTGTGTGTGTGTGTGTGTGTGTGTGTGTGTGTGTGTGTGTGTGTGTGTGTGTGTGATGCTTATGTTTCTTAAAGGGTGTCAAAGAGGTCAAAGTGAGATGGAAGCCGTGTTCAGGATGGTATGTACCTGTACTCACATATAACCTGTATAAGGGTGTTGTAAAAATCTACGATATTTGTGTTTACATGTATTATTAATAAACTTTTCCTTATTCATTTTGATTGCCTAATACATCTTTCTTGTATTTTTTTTCTTTAAATGTCTTAACTGAATGCAAAAATATTTTTGCCCTTCAAAAAGTCAATCTATTTTCAATAGTTACATGTCATAGCCTGTTCTGTAAATTTGTCTATGATCTTTTTTTTTACTGATTTGCAGTGGGATGAAATGGACGGACACCTGGGAGCCCTACAATCTTTTCTTCCAAGAATAAAGTTTAGTTTAAAGTTTATGTACCTGTTCTTGGTTAAGTCATTGTGTTTGTTTGCTGTTCTTGTTTTCTTATTACATGTATTGCATGTAACTGTTTCTTTGCTGTTTTCTAATAAATATAATAATTGATTGATTACTTTTCTCTTTAAAAATCACTTTTATGGTAATTAATGTTGAATAAATGATCAACATTGGTAGCCTACTGTAAGTGTTTTTTCCCCCATGGAATTTTGGAGTACCTTAATATTTTCAACTGGGTGTTACAAAGGCTGAACATTATTGAAACTTTACACAATCATCTGGTAAATGTTATTGAATTGATAAGTATTATTTATGGTAACTTTGGCAAAATGGTTGTTCTTGGTACCAATTGAGGTACTATGGCAAAATGATAATAATATATATATATATATTGGAAATAATTAACTAATACAGTACAGGCTTAATGAATGGAAACAACCCGAACGTATGGCCAGTCCATTGCATGACAACACAGACAGACAAATAAACAAATTTACATTCCAGCAGCTTTATTATCATGTTTTGATTTCAACCTTGCCACCTCTTACTCAATGGATAATTTCTTTTTAAATCTGGGTTTTCACTGCCTTTGACGTTTCATTGGAACTCACAGGACCTGTTGAGGTCTTAAAGCCATATTAAAAACAATTCCTGTTACAAAGTATGTTTTGCTGTTATTATTACGTCAGTAATACATTAAATTAACAATGGGGTGTAGCAATGTTGAGAGAAATTACTAATTTACAGAGATCCTAACCCTAACCCTAAGCGTGACTGACTACCCACTTCAATGAACTACAAATAGCAGCGCCATGTTTTCCTGTTCCATCTATATAATGACTGAGGCGTATGGGTAATGTAGTTTAAAACGATTAGTAACTAAATTAAATAAATAGTATCTTTAATGAAGGCATGTCTAAATATGTTCATTGTGCAAACCTCAATGACATATTTTAGAGGCAGGCTGAAATGTGTTATTTTACTGTGAGCACTTTTTAAAATGCCTTTATACCACCTTTCCATGTCTGAAAACTTTGTAAAACATTATTTAGTAAACATAGCATAAATAGTTAGACTTGATTTAGCTACATTCATTTGAAATATGCCATGTTTTGCTCTTTCGGGGAGCGCTATGGGCCCCTGGGGTGTAAGGACAGTAAAACATGTGCATAACATACACATATATTATCTTACATACATACATGCATAAATGCAGCCTTAATCATGGACAACGAACTGTGCTGAATCACATATATATTTAAATACTGTATTTTCTCTTTACACCCTTTTCTATGCTTACATCATGCTTGTATTAGTTGTTGATTGGTATAATGGGACTATCTGATGAAATACAGAAATATTTCACAGAAATGTTGTAAATATAATAGTAATAATACTAGGCTACAGACTAGCCAACAAATTATTATCCAATTCATAGTTATAGCAGAAGGACCTATGAAATGAGCTTCTCCATTTATTTCTCAAGCAATGACTTTGGCCTGTGGAACAAGAATACAATGTCCTCCTCAAGTGTTGGGCGTCAGTACTTTGCATAATTATATGCACTTTTCAGCCATTTGTCACTGTAACACGTCACTAAGTATGAGCAATGATAATATTTTGGTGTTTTGTCCCAAATGTCATTGATCTGACTAAAAAAAAGATGGGTCTCAGTAAGAGTCATAGTAAGGATTTGTATGTAGTTTTTCTTTTATTAAATCAATACAAATTGAGGGGGAAAAGAGCTCAATCAATCAATCAATCAATCCACATTTATTTATGTAACACATTAAAAAACACATGTCGGCCAAAGTGCTTTACACACCAGGACACATTCATACAATCTAGGATTATAAAACCAAATATAAGATAAATTTTAAAAAATCACAAAATGAAGTGCAGTCAAATGTAAATTGTGTGTGAATATCCCAGTTTGTTTTGAGTATTGTATATATTTGTGGAGTACATTTTATTTCATTTGGGCAAGTACAATAAGTGCCTTGAATAACTGTAAAGTGTCAAAATATGCATACTGAATGTAAACTGTATTACTGAATCTTTTAAGTGTAGACAGCTCTTAATCATCCAAATAGGTTATTCATGTGGAATTTATAAGGTTATTGTTCAAAGACACCCCGGTCAGTTCCCAGACAAATCGCGATAGTGCCTTAAGGAAAATCATGTTCATCATCTGAGCTGTTGTCGCTTTCTGAGAGCCCTTCCTCTTGCAAGTCATCTTCCTGTTCAAGCTTCTCTTCTTCTGACATCAAATCTTGTTGGCTGAAAATTTTCACATAGCCTGCCTTTACCAACTGCATTAAATGCCTAAGTTCATAATGTTTCTTTCGAACGATGCAGAGGAGACCTTTGCATGCGGTGTCAGACAGTGTTGGAAAAAGAGCTGAAAAACAAAAGGATACATTAAGAAAAAATACAATGTTATATACACAAGCGCAAATACATTTTTAAAGACTTTCTTACATTTTGAACTTATCTCATTAATCAGTGCTTCAAATTTGGACATCTTTTGTGTCAGGACTGTCCAGTGCTGTTTCATCTCCTTACAAATTAGACCTCTCTCTTCCTGAAGGCGTCTCACTGCCATCACCTTGTCAAACACCTTCCTCTTGGTGAGAAATGGAGCCAAATCTGAAATAAGGTTAACAAAAATAGTCATTATATACAGTGCCTGCTCATAAAAACAATGACATAGACTTGTCTTACAGAATAGGGCTATTCAATTTTGTTCCTGGTCAAGGTCTTCAGGATTGCTTGATTATTACAGGCAGATGTGTTTGACTAGGGTTGGAACTGAATTCTGCTGGTTGTGGCTCTCTGGGAACATAACTGAATTGCCCTGTTATATAGAACATACCAGTACTGCAAGGGATTTGCCAAGGCCAAGCAACAGTCTCAGCTGTAAAGAAGTTTTCGACTGAGCCAAGCTGCTGAGATGGATCCGCTATGCTGTTGTATTCTTCCACTGCAGCAGCAAGCTTCTTCTTCTCCTCACTCCTTCTGAGACGCAAAGAATGGCGTCGCTTGTTGCTATCTGAATAAAAAAAATAAAAAAATGTATTAGGCATTACAGCACTTTTTTAGCTACAAAGAAATAAATACATATACATTGTGACATCTAATGACATAATAGTTAAAAAATAACATGGTAAATTCCCAATGTTTGTGTTTCACCTGTTTGACTGTACAGACGCTGTGTACGCCTTTTGATGCTGACTGTTAGTCCCTCTATTTCTTCTTGCAACCTTCTCGCATCACCACTCCCGTGTCGGTCATTTTCTACACAAGAAAATGCATAAAAGCAGCTTTATGTATTACCTGCCAATAATAAGAATAATAACAAAGCAAATCAAAACAATACCTTCTGCCCATTGCTGTACATCTGAAACCCACTGATGAACAGTATCATCATGAAGTGATAGCTCTGTCTTCAATGCCTCCAAGGTGTGTTGCTGCACTTGAAGAGCCTTCTGAGTCTACAAAATACAAAGTCAACTTGAAAAAGTCCTGCATTTCATTAACAGGCGCAGTAAACAATTTCTAAGAAACACTGGATAAAATCAACTCAAACAAACACACCCCTCCCTTGATTGCTCTTTTTCCAGTGATATTCCCTTCTTTTGTAATGTCTCCCTCCCTCTTTCTCTCACTCTCTTCTCCCCCATCATGAGTGGACACGGCCCCTACTACTGATAGACTTTGATTTACTTTTTACACCTTTAATTTAGATATGAATAAATGAGTAAAACCTAAAAATCCCAACTGCAATATGTGACTGAGAAGAAAGTTATACCTTTGTATATCTGTTAACTAGAGCTTGTCCCAAATTGAGAACCTTCCGCTTATTCCAGGACATGGCTTGTGTTGTAATCATGTCTGTTCTGCCTATAACATAAATATAAGAAAATGTAATGAGAGGTATGTATATAACAAAAGTCATTCTGTATTAATCATACCTAATTCAACAAACCTGCTTTTGACATGTATTTGCTTGTAACAGCAATTCGAGATAGGAAGCTGTTCACCTGCTCCACTTCCTCACCAATAGTTGACCCAGCTCCTTCCTGGTAGGCCCCACTGAACTTGACCTAACAAGTTTTTAAATCAAAATCAAAATCAACGCATTTAAAATTTGTGCATTTCTTCTTATTATTACATACTTAAAACGCATGGCAATATACCTCACATTTCCAAGAGTGTGCTTTGGCATGCATCACAGACAGAAAAGGATGCATGTCCAGTAAAGACTGCAGCTCAGGGCACTGTTTAGACACACGTTGGAGATATGGGAAGTATTTGCAGGCTACATCTGAACAGAAAAATGTAATGCTCCCTTGTGACATGTCTGCAAGTTTTTTCTGAAGAAAGAGGGGGTAAGCAAAAATTTCCCCTCGGAACATGTTTAAGGCCATAAGGAGAATGCCATGGCGACAGACAGCAATCTCTAATCCCTCCTCATCCAGTTTGCTGCTTGATTTCTTGGCCAATTCTTTTGCCGCTGTCCATTGTGATGCACCACACAATCCTCTTCCCGACACCTAGATCACATAAATGATAAACATTTTAAAAAAGCTCAAAAGAGATGCTAAATAGACCACTCTAAATATGATGGGACTTAACACATGATCAACAAAAAAGATTAAATATTTACAGAACATTCACATTAGCTTTTGTAAGATGAGTTTACAGCTTTCTCAAAAATGCTTAATGCTTTGAATAAACAAATCCATCTCACTATGTATTGTACATATTGACTGAGTTAACTGTTATATTATGCTCTTTAAAAAACTACACATTGACTGCTTCAATCCAAGCTAATTTTAAAACAATGAACACAAAATATCTGAAGTAGTCATAATGTAAAATGCACATAGCATGTTGTCAGAGGACATCATATTTTATCTTCTGGGTCTGTTTAATTATTTTCTAAGCAATACATTTAGTTTAAGGAATGTGTAAAATTGTTTGAGAAAAGCTGTAAATTAAATTATCCAGTAATATCTGCCAACATAAATACAAATACTTACGTGATCATTGTTTTTGCGAACGAAGTCCACAAAGTTAGACACCTCCACATCACTTTGTATAAAAATATGGTCAAATAATCCCCTTTTCTCTGTGCTATCGAGGAACACATCAAGAACGTATATTAACACATCATTTAAAATTAAGAAAATCACTTTATTTAAAAAAAAGAAAAGTACCTTGCTGTGTTTTTAAACCGATAGTGTTTTCGATTTCCATCGACACATACAGCTAGCATGTCTGGAGTGCATGCTGGACAAGTGAAAAACTCCTCCTGGCACATCTTTTCCACTGCATATCTTGCTGCAACCCATTCATTAAAACTGCAGCTGAAGATATTGGCTGATATTTTTCCACTCTGTAAAATAAAGCACATGTAATACTGGTGTTTTACTGGGTAGAACATGTTTGATTATATGTAGCATTGAAAGCACTCATTATTTTAAATGAATCTCCAAAGGGTTAAAAGGATAATCATAAAGGATAGTCTGCTTAACTTTAACATCAGTTAAGGCTAGTGTACATAGCTGAATTGAGAATCATATTGCATAACATTTTCACTATATTCAATATCTTAGTAGTTAAATCTATTCATGAAAAGGTTTCTACTACCTTCAAAAAAAATAGTAATTTTACTTGCCAGTGGTTAATAATAATTAAAAATAATAAAAATAATACGTACTCTACCAAAGAGAATTGTTTTCTCATCAAGCATTTTAACAAATGCTTGAAAAGACATCCCTGGTGATGCCATTTTCATCTCTTGAAATGAGACAAGCACATCTGTTGTCAACAGCATACTTGCAGGGATGTTGCCAGGCCAGTAACCACTCCTCTGAAGCTCTGACAAAGACGTCTCTCGTGAATGTCCACACAAAGCACAGGACAAGTGAGGCATGCTAAGGTTGTAACGGCCTACAGGAGTAAAACAAGCTACATGGAATTATAAGACAATAAGGAAATGGTAATAAACATTAGAAAAAATGTGATGCAAAAATCTTCCTTTCCATTCATAGTGATGAGGGTCATGGGCCTGCCTGAAGAAACAAGGACTGTCCCATTACTGCAATCACAAATATGGGCAGGTATTTCTACAGGCAGCAGTCGAACTGTGCAACAAAGAAGATATATTTAACAACATGATATATTAAGAGCACAATAAAACAACAATAATACAACTAAGCATAACATTATCTTACCAAGATGTTTAGCAGAAATTTGACCAGCTTCCTGGCAGAATCCTGTGGATGGAGGTAAAGGTTGTACAAAACCTGAGACAAGAGAATCCCGATTATGGAGAACAAAGAAGCTACCATGTCTTTTCTCATCACAGCTGGCACAGAGGAAAGGGTAAGGGAGACAGTCCCTACAGCGCACAATAGCTGCATTTGATCTGCACTGTTGGCAGGATGAGGAACTTGCATCCTCTCCTTTCAAAATGTTCTCCACAAGTGAAGATCTAGCTTCTTTCCATCTCTCCTCCCTCATTTCAGTTCTAATGGTCCAGTCATTGGATGCAGACCGAGGTTGATGATCTTGCATTGGCATAACCATATCATCACCTTCCTCAGTGTCCAACAGCCTCTTTAGCTCTTCAAGAATGGTATCTACGTCAAATTAATAAACATATATTTTTTTTTTAAATCAAGATTTACATCTAAAAGTATATAACTGTGTATGCACTTAAAAGTCTAATGATGGAATTATTCACATCTATATAAAAAAGTTAATTTAAATATCAACCACAAATCAATATTTTGCTTCAGTGTATACCAGCTGTCTCAGAGGCATTTGCAGGGCCACCCCTCAAGTCATCTTCTTCAACAAGTGGACCTGCTAAAAAAAAAAAATTGTGAGAAAGAAATAAACACATAAAGAGATACACATACACACAACATAATTTTGATGTAGCTAAACGTTACCAGAAAGGTTGTTGTGGTCACTTCTTAGTCCTATTTACAAAACAGAAGCACAATTTCACATAATGTTCAATATTGCAGAGCAAACAATTAAGAAGCATATATATATATATATATATATATATATATATATATATATATATATATATATATATGCAATTGCTTCTTACTGTAATACATACAGTATATATGGAGTATGGATTCTCGACTCACATATGGAGCATTATACAAATATATCATTTTTATTAGCATATACAGTGAGTACCTTATACTTACGTTCTACAGTTGCCCTTCTGGCTGCTCTTGGATATTTGTAAATTATTTCCCCTTGGCTGTCCCTCTTTCTCCATTGAAAAGTAGGGGGTGAGGGTAGAGGCTGCACATTGCTTTTGCCCAGTCTTCCCTAAGAGCATAACAAATGACTAGCCAACAATTCAAGAGATATAATATCACTTAATGTCTTGTTAGGGTTAAAAAATGCATACTATTGACCAATAAAGTAACAGTCATTGTGAAATTAATATTAATTGTGACTTAATATAAAATCAACAGGACAATTTTAAGAAAATATACTAAACTCAATGCTTGTACAAAAACTTTATTTTACCTCTCGAGCTTGTAAGTTTTCAAGGAGCTCATCAGTATTTCTCAACTCTTCTTCTAACTCAAAGTCCATCATGTGAGTGTATATAGACACTCGACAGATAGAGAAATAGTGTTACACAGATCAAAACAGAGATAGATAGACAGAAAGATCAGACAGACAGACAGACAGACAGATAAGCTCTTAAAAGTGCTGTTGGGTTAGAATAGATAGATAGATAGAGTAGATAGATAGAGTAGATAGATAGATAGATAGATAGATAGATAGATAGATAGATAGATAGATAGATAGATAGATAGATAGATAGATAGATAGATAGATATGCTCTTAAAAGTACTGTTGGGTTCGTTGTATAGCCTATGGAAAAACAAAGAAAGATATTACAAAAATAAAATAATTTAATGTTCACATGCCAATGATTGTAAATAGTACTGATATAGTATCTAAGATAATACAGGTTATCTAAATTAATACAAATGTTTTAATGACAAGTTATTAGAGTTTTAACCTAATCTTCTTTTCATCTTAGTCGAAGTTCTCATTCTTATTCAGATTAGTTCATTAGTCTATTATGGAAGTCTAACATAAATCCCAGGTCATAAAGTATCTGATAAACCCCAAATTATAAAGTATTAGCTAACATGCTAACACTTGAAATGGCATTATACATAGCAACATTACATCAGGTATTAGCACCCATCAATAGGTTTTAAGTATGGCTTTTATTCTTAATAAAAAATAAAATAAAATAAAATAGACGTGTTAACATGATGCACAAAAAAGTACAATGATACCAGAATCTGAAATTCTTTATCTAAATTATGTAATGTATGTACCAGAACCTACCGTGCAAAGACGAGGTATAGCATTGGAAAGCGCGGCAGGATTTATCGCGAGAATGAAGAAAAAAAAAAAAAAAAAAAAAAAAAAAACTTTATTGGTGGCATTGCTTTTATTATATATTACAATATATATATATAGAATATTTTACATTTATTCATTATAAACCACCAATTAAAAGTTTACTCCGTAAAAATACCCGGTTGATTATGTGTAAGAGTTTGTTATGTTTTGATTGGCCAACATAAGAACCACAAAAGTAAAAGCACGTAATATCGCAGATTCTACAGATAACATTAATAGCGAGCTGATAATTAATATATTAATGTCCCTGGCATCAAATGTAAACATAGCCTAAAGATCTCAAATCTATAAATATAAATGTTTTTTTGTTTTTTTTTTTTACAATAAGAAACAGGCCAGAAGTATACACAGTAGGCCTACACAATAATTTTGTTATAAATTATAAAAACGTATGCCAATATATATATATATATATATATATATATATATATATATATATATATATATATATATATATATATATATAAATATATATGTATACACACATGTGTTATGGATTTTAAAGCTTTCCAGTTGCTGGAGGTAGCCAAGCCCAGATAAAAGTCTTTACAGATAATGTTAAAAAGGGGATTTATAGACATTAAATACATTTATGTAGCTATAGAAACTTAGCTATAAAAAATATATAATTTTAATAGGCCTATTTATTTCTTACCAGAGCTTTAGAAAATTGCGATGACGTAGGGTCTATTATACTCGGCTAATTTACCTTTTGCGTCTTAATCTGACGCATAAGGCAAACCGTTGAAATCAATGGAATTCCTTGTTCGTCAATATAGTGACGCCTAGGGGCACCTTCGACGTCTTCTAGGTGACGCGGAAGGCACTTGACCATGCTTCAGTTTTTGACGCCCTGGGAGTGAGAATGGGTTGTGTATTTGAGAGTTTATGAAAACCAGAACTTTCAGACAATCTTCACAACACATTTAGATTTTTAAATATAGGCCTACTATTCACACTGAATGCATTTTGGGAAGTATTTTCAGTAAATGTAACTTTTACTGAACTTTGAACTTTTTTCAATTCAAAATAAAGTACAACGACAAAACTGCAGATTTTATGAAGTCATCTCTGATAAGTGAGAAATAATCTGAACCCCTTTTTCTCACCTCCTCAGATAAACACCTATCAACTCGACATGGTATTAATGGATTTCACCTTGTGAGATTGCACCCTGAACTCATCAGCTGTGAAGGTGAGAGAGAGAGAGAGAGAGAGAGCGAGCGAGCGAGCGAGCGAGAGAGAGAGAGAGAGAGAGAGAGAGAGAGAGAGAGAGAGAGAGAGAGAGAGAGAGAGAGAGAGAGAGAGAGAGAGAGAGAGAGAGAGAGAGAGAGAGAGTGTTGTTCCCCTGTTAGACAGAGCAACCGGGGACCCTCACTGCAAAAAAAAAAAGAAAAGAAAAAAAAAACATTTTGTGGGAATACCCAAAACACTTCAGTTTAAATAAATAAATACAATACAAATCATAGATTTTATGGAATGTCCAAAAGCATCAATAAAAATATATATTTAATATAAAATAAAATACATGGGAATGCCAAAAAAAACACAAATGAACATAATATATATATATATATATATATATATATATATATATATATATATATATATATATATATATATATCAATTTAAATTAATTAAATACTACTACTACTAATAATAATAAAATCATAGATTTTAGGGAATGCCCAAATGCATCAATTTAAATAAAAAAATAAAATAAATTTGTATTTAATTTAGGGAATGGCAAAAATAAAATAAAATAACATTCATTTTAGGCCCTAAACGCTTTCATTTTAATTAATTAAATAATAATCACCATCATCTTCATAGATTTTAGGGAATGCCCAAATGCATCAATTTAAATAAAATAAAAATACATTAATTGTGGTGAATGCTGAAAATGTCTAAATTAAACCAATAAAATAAACCAATAATTTTAGAGAATGTTTAATAATTAAGAATGTTTAATACATGGGATTATTATTTGCCTTATGAAAAATCCCTCAAACAAAAGGCCTGCTGAGGCGGCTGTCAGGCTTGGAGAAACGAGCGCTGAGATAGACAGCCTATAGGGCAGCACTAACTCGCCAGCTGAGGCCCTGTGATTGCTGCCATGGCAACGGCAGGCAGGAGCTACACAACCTGGCAAACTGCAAACGTCAATTAACACAGATATGTAGATATAGTGTAGTGGCTGTGAGCAGAGACACGTTCTGTTGATGTCCTGGCATTAGACATAAGCAAGTGAGTGAATACAGCATTCAGCAATGTGAATGTGAGTGAAGGACTCTGCCTTGTCTGTGTTCAGTCCTCTCTTCTCCAGCTTGTGACTGGATTGGCATTTTGGTGATGAGGTTAAAGCCAAGGAGAGATGGACAAAGATGCACCTGCCTCCACTAATCCAGATATTGATCATCATCATCATCCTTGTGCAGTCTGTAGATCAATGCAGACAATGAGATGCAGGCTGTAACCTCTCGAGAGACTTAAGAGGAGAGATGAAGTACTGTGTACCAGACCCTCTCCAAAAACCATCTAGGGACTTGATTGGGACTCTGAAGGAGGCTACACAATGTTTACTGCCAGGATATAATCTCAAAGGAGACATTACACAAATATAGAGCAGCACTAAAAACCACACACTCATAGACACACATTTAATTGCCCAAGGGGGGATATCAAGCTGAGGGCTTCGCTGCACATCCGATTTTCACATCAATGGCTGTCTGGAAACCTCAACATTCATCAACAAAACCAGACGATTAGACCCAATGTCTCCACAGGCACAGATCTGTGGTGAACCATATGCTTGTGAAGATCTCTATTAATGGTTCAAACAGCAGGTTTCTCTCATCTGTTTCCCCAAAATAAAAAAAGGTGTAAATGACAACCCACAACAGTTATTGTTCTACTTAAAGTATCTTTATTAGTAGATTTTGACGTAACAGCACATTGAAGGGTAATGTACGCATCGCAACAAGCTTTTGAAATTCTCTACAAAACTTTTATCTTTTATTATAAACTTTTATTATAAACTTTTAAACCCAAAAAGGATTAGTACACTTTCAAAAAAATGTTGCTTATAATTTACTCGCCCCCATGTCATCCAAGATGTCTTTTTTTTTCTTCAGTCGAAAAGAAATTAAGTTTTTTGAGGAAAACATTCCAGGATTTTTCTCAATATAATGGACAACGGTTTGAAGGTCCAAATGTCAGTCTCAATCATAGGTCTCAATGCAGCTTCAAAGGCTCTTTCGACTGAAGAAAGAAAGACATGGACATCTTGGATGACATCGGGGTGAGTAAATTACCAGTCTGCAGAAACTTCAGAATCCTACAAAAATGCACAAAACATAATAAAAAACAGACATGTTAACAGCACAATGTCATTTGATTTCTCTAATACATGTAACAAAATTATCTTACTTTTTATTTCAGGTTTTCCTTTTATGAGCTCAATAAACTTTTACATGTTGAGGTTGATGCTTATGTATTAACTCACTTTTTATCCAACATAAATGTTCCTCAATTAATCAACAGTACCAATGGACAAATAAAATAGATAACTTATGTTTAGTTACTTTATCATATAAAATATATAAGCAGTGTTGACAACAGTAAATTCTTCTACACAATAGGACACAAACATCACTCACTCGGATGTCTATTTCATGTTGTGATGTGCTCATCTGCGATAATTATCGAGGATTTTCCTGTCAGATGTTAATAGACATTTAAAATAAGCATCTTTAAGATGTATATAGGTTCATGTAAATGCAATTTAGAGACGTAACGTTGCTTACTGGAGCTCCCCTGTCATAATAAAACGTGTTTTTACATCAAAATGACTACTATACTATACTGTCTAACGTCTTTACACCTTCGACAGTTCAACAGGCTACAGTAGTTCAACACAGATGATTTTAACACAAGGGACCGTTTACACTCACATTTGAAAGCACCCGCGTCGATGATCTCCGCGATGTTTGATAATGACGTATCCTCTCGTGTTGCCTCCTGGGATAGAAAAGTATCCATCCACGAGCTCTTCAGAATCTGGGCAGAAGCAGTAAGCCATCCGGGAACTTCTCGCCTACTCTTTTATGAGAACTGAGGTTTCGGACATACAGTACTACCCCTTTCACGTACGGTTTTCTCCTATATAGTAGGAAAGTAGGCATATTCGGACGCACTATTAGTATACGCACGTCCAAATCTCGCGAGAATTAGTACGTCACCCAGGTAATTCTCGCCTACTCTTTTATGGATACTGAGGATTCGGACATACTATTTGCACGCCTACTGCTTCAAAGGCTCTCTACACTAGTCTAGATCCCAGTTGCGAAATAAGGGTCTTATCTAGCGAAACGATCGGTCATTTTCTAAAAATAATGTCAAATTATCTACTTTTTAACCACAAATGCCCGTTTTGTACAATCTCTGAGATGCGGACGCATTCACGTAATCGAGTTGGAAAAGGAAATTGAGACTGACATCTGGACCTTCAAACCGTTGGTTTCCATTGAAAAATCCTGTAATGTTTTCCTCAAAAACCTTAATTTCTTTTCGACTGAAGAAAGAAAGACATGGACATCTTGGATGACATCGGGGTGAGTAAATTATCAGCAAAATATTTTTTTGAAAGTGAACTAATCCTTTAAACCTTCAATATGCAGTACAAATGTAGCATAATGGTTTGGCTAACATCATGGTGATAATGCTGTGCTAAATCATGAGGGAACATCTATCTATCTAATAGTATCTTTTTATCTATCTATCTGTCTTTTTTGTACGAATTTTGATTTAGATATTTAGAAAAATCAGCATCTAATGAGAGGCAAACTCAACTTTGTGGATCATTATTGTCAATTGTTATAAAAAAAAGTAATAATCTCAAATGTTAAACATTGATGAGCATAACTAAATCAGTATTAGAATTCAGATATTTTGTATGGACAGCTCAAAGACTTTTATTTAGAGATATGATTTCACATGTTCCAGTTACAGCATCTTTGAAGGAAACACCCAAGTATATCATCTCAAACGTATCAATCGTGGTCTCAGTCTGTCATAACTCCAATCAAAGAAGTTGCTCAGCTTGACCTGACTGGCATTCTCAAAGGGATAATGGGGGAAGCGGTGAAGTGTAATTTGTGTGTTTAAATACAAATACCCCTCCTCTCGGGCTTTCATCAGGTGTGGCATCTGCAGTGACAGAGATAGGCGTCTCTGTTCATTACGGTCATACATCTGAACACACTGAGCCCTGGCAAACATCAGTGTCACCAGCAGGCATTAGATTGGCAGGGTGTCCCCTGTACTGTAAGTCACTGAAGTCTCAGAGTGTTTGTGCTGGTGGAAGGGACTGTTTATAGGCAAATAAAATATTTTCTGAATCCTTCCTTTCTGCAAAATAGTGCTTTGAAGGAAGAGAATCGTTCAGCAAGCCCTCATTTGTTTTTACATAAATTAGTGGTGCTCGATAAAGCTAATGGATTTGAACAAACATCTAACATTAATACAGTAAATTTCAGTGCCTAAAGGGTCACATTTCAATGTCTGCCAGATTTTTGCGGACGAAATACAGTAGGAATTTTGGGTCAGGGTTAAATATTTCCCCAAGCCCATTTTGCAATGGGTTTAAGCCAGTCATGCTGATTCGCTGTGCTGACTTGTTGCCTTGCTGCCCAATAAGGCAATGGCTGCGTCCGAAACCGCATACTCAATGAGTAGGTACTTAATTTCAATAAGTACTTACTTAACGAGCGCTAAAAGAGTAGGTACTTGTTTATAGCCTGATCTCGTTAAGTATGAATGCGAGCCGTACATCATCCGCCATGTTGACGTTATCATGTGACCTACGGTGCGTTATCAAGCGCAACAACTTAAAAGATATGAGCAACAGGTTTAACACATCTATCTGTTGAAATTGACGAAACTTGCTCATTTTATGGTCTTGAAGAAACAGCTGCCCATTTATTTTGGGATTGTAGTATAACCAATAAATTATGGGTTGATTTAAGTTCTTATATTTTTAACCCACAGTTTTATATCCTTAAATATATAATTTTTTTATTACAAAACCCCCAAATCATCATCTCTTGAATATGTTGTTAAATTTCTTCATTTTATATGCAAGAGTGTTCGCCCACAAGCAAAAGTATCTTAAATCTCCATGGTTTTCCACTTTTTCTTGTTGAATTTAACCCTCGTTCTATCCCTCAGGCTTATAAATAGCAAACAAAAAAATGCATTTTCTTTATGTATTATGGTGAATTATTCAAAGATATTTAACCTCGTTATTGTGCTTTTCCCCCCTGTGTATAATCTTATATTATGATGTAAGCAAACCAATGCTATTTATGTTTTCTGTTTTTTTTTTCTCATTATGATTGTTCCTTGTTGAAAGATACAACCATCTTTCCCTGATCTTTATGTAACTAAGTTCTGCAATAACAAAATGATATGAGCCAGGGCCGGATTAAGAGTTCAGAGGCCCCTGGGCACAATGACTTGTAGGACCCCCTTTTATTATGAGCGACAGGTGCACTAACACCTCATCATAACATCAGTAACTCGACAGCCCTAACTAGAATGGTTTTACTCATCATTTGTAATGTCTGTACAAACGAGATGGGCAGCTGCGCGAAGATTGTTGACTTTATTCTGGGAAAATGTAAGCATCACCCCTTAAAAATTAAGATTACTCCAAAATGAATTGCATTGCCTGTCCACCCCAACACTTATGCACAATAATAATGATAAATGCTGGCCAATACTTAATATTAGCCTACTTTTTTATACTGAAAATTATACATTTTAGTAAAACAAGCAAAATGCAATTTGTTTTGTCATGACATAGCTATGCATGAATACACACTAGATAAATGCAGTGAAAACATCTCAATTTTCAGTCAAGCAATGAACTAATGCATTTAATTAAATTAATAATATATTATTTATTGACAACAATAAGAAATATGAATAAATGAGTAAAATATATAAAAAAAGTAACCATAAATAAATATATACAAGTCAACAACACATGAAACAAAGCTTTATTCATTCTTAATGTTCTAACAATCACATATTTACAGGCGGTGAACCCCACACTACTGCCATCTCAACACAGCGGCTCTCATTCTTTAGCTTTATTCTGATGAATCAGCTGACCACCGTTGTCACCTTCTCCTGTTTCTGCTGTCCATCATGAGGCCATCTTTGCTTGAGTGAACCGTCTCCCTCATCACCTCAGACAGAGAGCCTGAACAGAACCTGTGAGACTCGTCTCAACAGCAAACACTCCTGTAGGAGAAGCATATAGTAGAGTGAGCCTTTAACATGCTGAAAACAAGCTGGTGCTCTATTTTCTTCATGGCCAGAGGTGAGCCATGACTTGTGCCTGAGGTTGTTGCTTGCTGGGCTGTGCTTCACAATCGAAGGCAATAAGGGCCGGTGGAGGGATGGAGGGTCTCGTAAGGGCCGGAGGAGTGATGGAGGGTCTCATCCATGGCACCATTTCCAAGATTCAGCTCTGGGCTCCTCATCCTCAGTGATGATGATATACCAGTCTGCAGAAACTTCAGAATCCTACAAAAATGCACAAAACATAATAAAAAACAGACATGTTAACAGCACAATGTCATTTGATTTCTCTAATACATGTAACAAAATTATCTTACTTTTTATTTCAGGTTTTCCTTTTATGAGCTCAATAAACTTTTACATGTTGAGGTTGATGCTTATGTATTAACTCACTTTTTATCCAACATAAATGTTCCTCAATTAATCAACAGTACCAATGGACAAATAAAATAGATAACTTATGTTTAGTTACTTTATCATATAAAATATATAAGCAGTGTTGACAACAGTAAATTCTTCTACACAATAGGACACAAACATCACTCACTCGGATGTCTATTTCATGTTGTGATGTGCTCATCTGCGATAATTATCGAGGATTTTCCTGTCAGATGTTAATAGACATTTAAAATAAGCATCTTTAAGATGTATATAGGTTCATGTAAATGCAATTTAGAGACGTAACGTTGCTTACTGGAGCTCCCCTGTCATAATAAAACGTGTTTTTACATCAAAATGACTACTATACTATACTGTCTAACGTCTTTACACCTTCGACAGTTCAACAGGCTACAGTAGTTCAACACAGATGATTTTAACACAAGGGACCGTTTACACTCACATTTGAAAGCACCCGCGTCGATGATCTCCGCGATGTTTGATAATGACGTATCCTCTCGTGTTGCCTCCTGGGATAGAAAAGTATCCATCCACGAGCTCTTCAGAATCTGGGCAGAAGCAGTAAGCCATCCGGGAACTTCTCGCCTACTCTTTTATGAGAACTGAGGTTTCGGACATACAGTACTACCCCTTTCACGTACGGTTTTCTCCTATATAGTAGGAAAGTAGGCATATTCGGACGCACTATTAGTATACGCACGTCCAAATCTCGCGAGAATTAGTACGTCACCCAGGTAATTCTCGCCTACTCTTTTATGGATACTGAGGATTCGGACATACTATTTGCACGCCTACTGCTTTTCCCCTACTATATAGTAGGGAAGTACGCGGTTTCGGACGCAGCCAATGACTTTGCAGGTAGCATCTCGAAACCTCATGAAACTGATTTCGGACAGACTTCTGAGGCAGCGTAACGGTTTAATGATCTACAGGAAAATAGAACAAAGGAAAACTAAGTGAGTATTTAATGACTACAATAGTAATTTCTCGATAGAAATTACATCATAATTGGAAAACGTTAATCAAAAATTTACATTTACACACACACTGACAACCAGCCGCAACTTTCAGACACCATCTTTATTTTTCTAGCTCAACTGTCACAGAAGGCAAAGCCACAGGATTGTGGGATATCAAAGGCATTGAAGGATACATCTCTGCTGCCTTCAAAAATCAATCAGATGAAGGTGTCTCGGGAGCTCTCCAGTTATTTACGGTTATTAGTTTGTCCTGTTTTTGTTTTTCTTATACAACTAGTTTCACCTGCTGAACATTCGTCCGTACACACCACCCAATCACGTATCGGTTTTTGATTATTCAGACGTTTTGCTGAACATTGTAGTTGGAGGAGAAGCCTCGAAGCTCAAGCGCTCCAAGACGCGCATGCATGGGAAGCGAGCCGGCGTGGCCTTAGAACTGAGCTGCCTAGTATCCATCTGGCGAATCTTTGCTTGCGTCTACCTCTTATTATCATTCTTACTATCATACACCCTCAAACTGGGGATTTCTTTAAGACTGCAAGGGAAGCTCAGCTTCCCCTATATTTAAAAAAAAATATTGGTCAAATATGTACTATTGTGTTAACATTTTATTGACTAAAAATGCGTTAGAACACGTTCATCTCGAAGTCGAGTTCGTTCAGAATCAGCTACATATAGCAGGTCGGCAGATTCAATTTCCTTCTCATACAGTCCTGTAGCGTCACAGAGCATTTCCTTGTTGAAGCCGAGCGTCCATTGACTTCAATGGGGCTGCTTTGAACAGTTTTTTTCAGTGCTTTGAAACTAGACGATCATTGGATAAATGCTGCGATTATGTCCCGCCCACGGATGCTCAGCATCTCTGGGGGTGAATGGAGGAGTGAGCTGGCCTGGACTCCGGGCTTCTGCGTGATGATTGGAGGGTCTGTCGAAAGACTGCATGTCCTTTAGATTGACAGCGATTTTGTACTAAAAAGTTGCTGACACTGAAACTATTCAAGCTCAGTCCCATCGCAGATTTTGCAAATGTACCACAGGGTCACAGAGCATTTTCTTGAAAAGGAACGTAGGACAGAATTTACGTATAAATGGAAAATTTTATGATGTAGGCCGAAAATGAGCTTCCCCCTCTTTGAAAGACCAGCAGCCGCCACCGACGCCCTACCAGAGCCAAAATATTTGGTACCACTACTACACCACAATAAAATATGCATATTGCTCCGTTTCTAGAGCAGCTTTTGGACTCTCTGGTCACTTTTTGGTTCATCTTATACCAACCTACAAGCAGAAACTGAAAGGACTGCTGCTGCCACTAATTTGGATGAGATCACAGATCCGGTCACATCATACATCAGTTTCTTTGAGGATGTGTGCATTCCTACCAGGACTTTTTAACAACAACAACAACAACAAACTATGATTCTCAACTAAACTCGGACAGCTTCACGAGGCCAAAGAAGTAAGGGGGTCAAATCATGTACTGTGAGGAAACATGGGTCAAATCATCCAGAGTGAGGAAAATGGCTCAGAAAATCTTTTTGGATCCCTCACATTCAAGCCACTTTCTCTTTGACCTGTTATCGTCCAGCCAGCGCTACAGAGCACTGAGGACCAGATAAGAAAAAAAAGAATTCCCCCAGGCAATCTACCTCATGAACAGATCAAAATCGGTGTACTGTTGTTGACTGTGTACTGGAGGCTTCTTTCACCAAAACAAATTCTTTGTGTGTGCAAACATACTTCTGTCATGACAACTCTCGAAGTGATTGGCATGGTAATGGGTATGACCAGAGAATGTCTAATATGGGAAGAACTGCCACTCTCAGTAAACTTCAGGCTTCTGAACTGGTTGCAGTTCCACTCTGGTTCCATATGAGGGCGCTCGCAGGACGAGTGCAGAATGAATGGAGGTCTATGGAGATATACCCCTCAAAATCCACTTTTCTCAGGATATAATTTAGTAATTTGAATGTTGTATTCGAAAGGAGATGCAAAGAAATGACACATTGCTGGGTGTATTTTTTGGAGTCACTTCTTTGCTTTAAAAAGTCTTTTAAAATGTCAATGACGTCATACACATCGTACGACCAGAGATACTTTGCTTTCTTTTCTCTCGAGGCATCGACAACACAGCTGACAGGTAAATACACGTGCTAGAAGAGTTTTTGCTTGAAGACATTCTGGTCCCGCTTCGGATACCACGATGCCATCAAGCGGTATCGCTGGTCGTAATCTGTCCTTCACTGACCAATCAGCGTTCATTAGCAGAATGCTAGCATGTAATGGGCAACAACAACTCAACCTGTAAGAAATCGAAAGGACATAAGTACTCAACTTTAGACCTATAACCCATGTTGAACTTGAAAAACCTACAATCAAATCTGAGATTTCTCAAAGGCAATCGGGTGAAAGAGACAAATTTAGCCGTCTAGACCCATTCATTTTGCACTCAGGCGATTGCCCCCAGTGGAACTCTGGTGGAACTACGACCAAAATTCGGTACAATAGGACTTAATAGGGAGTGGTCAGGCTCTCCGTAGACGGGCTCTGGTATGACAATGTTGTATGTTTGGTACTGGCGGAAATAGATCTGCTACGCTGCTGCTGCAGGTTATTGCTGCTGCAGAGCCAATGAACACACAACACGCTGCTGTGAGCAAGTAAGACATGCTGCTTCTGTACAATATAGCGTACATGAATTACCCGTAACAGATCTATACAGGTAAACTGGGGAAGGTGGAGGGTTTCTGAAGTGAGCTGCACTGCTAAGGCAAATGCTACCCAAGTATTTGAAGGTTAAGCAGCGAGCTTATTGGCTACTGATACGGCAGGAACCAATCAGCTGTGCCCTATAGATAAAGATGTGATTATGAACAGGTGAGTAAAAGGACCTATAGCCTGCACCATGGTTCATGCCAGAACTTTGTATTTAGCAATAAAGCTCTTTCTAATTCTGAACACCGTAGCAACACCTTGGTAAACACTGACAACATCTTAATACCGTGGCTATGACAGAAACATTTTTCTTTAGAAACTTCTTTTGTTGGTCTTGCTTTTGCTTACATGGTTTTTAAGATGTCACTGACAAAAAGTTAAGGATATCTGACAGACAGAGAGGACCAGCACTTGCAACATGGTGCTTTGCTTTCTGAAGTTCAAAGAGATGAGTGTAGACTACAGGGAACATCAAGAAGGAGATCACAAGTGGGCCTGAAACAGAAAGGGCCAGGAAGCTAACATCACACCAGCTCTGCGATCAAAATGGATAGCTGGAAACCTTCATTCCCTTAAGATTAATGATGACTGGCATGCCATCACACAACTGGCCAACTTCCACAAGTGCACAGCAAGCACAATGTGATGAGATGATTCACCGCAGACACTGGTGAATTAAGAGAAGCTCATTGTCTGTGGGCAACAAAATGTACAGGCCATCTACTCAGTTAGACGCCTTCATAAGACCAGGCCTATCCTCGAGCACCTCAATCATCTCAACCATTATCAAGAACATCCAGTCAAAAACCAACAGACTGCAAAAAACATCTGCTGTACCTTCAGGGCGTGAGGCGGTTAAAGACAAGCTACGATCATACAGTATGTCACTGTATAATGGTCATGTTATATGCACCTTCCATTAATATAGTAATATTTATATGTTGATTTTGTATGTTATTTTGGTCTTTTCTGTTACATTGCTGTGTTGAGGTGTGTTTTGGAATTAAAAACTATAAAGTCAGGGAAATTATTTGACAGTCTTCCATCTTGATGAAGACTGATTCAAATTTCATCAATGACATGATGAGGAGAGGATATATTCAATAGACTCCCTAAATAAAACCCTATAATCACTAATCACTAGCCAGAGGGTATAGGCCTCTAACGTGCCCTATAATGACCTATATGGGGTTTTGGAAGAACACAGAGATGTTACAAAAGAGGTACTGCCATCTACAGTTCAATTAAGTGCATTTACAAGATATTACAATACAAAATTGTTTACAGCCCAAATCGATATCCGACAAAAGGCAAACACATTTCTTGGAAGCATTACAATAACATGCAGCTGGCTCCCTGCCTTCTGTCTTAACCAAGACTAATGGTAATTCATTATGGCTTGAGGTTGTGTGCTAAGGTCACACAGTCAATAGCAGTAATGTCATGGAGCAGGAGTGTAAAACTCTGACCTGCTCCAACACACATAGGCCTACCTGTAGATTTCAAACAAGGGCGAGGGACTTGTAATTGGTGTCGCTTTTATAGCTCCTGTTCAGAGGCCTGCGGAGTTTAGCTTCATCTATAATTAAATACACCTGATCAGCTAACCAGCTACCCGTAATTAAATACACCTGATTAGCTGATCAGGTGTATTTAATTACGGATGAAGCTAAACTCCGCAGGCCTCAGAACAGGAGCTATAAAAACTAGCCTACACCAATTACAGCACTACAGGTAGAAATGGGAAACATGTCATTGGACATGAAAAGGATACAGTTATCAGTTAATTATTGGGCTAATTTACATGGCCATAGTCAAGAACATCCAACACTAGATACTTTAAAGCCCTGTTGGGAAAAAGAGAGGAGCAAAACAAAAAGCTTCAGATGGACAGTGTTACAGAAAGCAACAGTACTTAAATTTAATCAGTTAAAATTTAGTCCAACTGTACCGCTACCAGTGATAAAACCTTTGTTACTTTCAGATGCTACAGTAGATTTGACATTGTTAGAAAAGAAAACCAAGGATAATGAATGTATTTCATATAAGATGCAGACATATATTATAATGATGTATTAATAACAGCTATGTACAGAATACACAGATGCATCTAAAAGTTTAGACAATAAGATAGAAATAGCGTTTACTGTTACAGAATTTAATTTTTCAATAAGAAAAAGGATCAGTGATGAGTTACAGTATCTGTTTATAGAGGAAATGATTGCACTATTATTAGCAACACAGTGGATAGAGGAGATAAGACCTTTGAAATCAGTTGTTTGTTCAGACTCAAGTTCATCATTGACTAGCTTACAATATAGCCAGTCACTCAGAAAGTAGACCAGACATTTTAATAGAAATACAGCAAACATTGTACAGAATTCAAATGATGGGCCTTACAGTAGTATTTTATGGGTACCTACACATATTGGTATCCAAGGAAATTAAATGGCTGATAAGGCAGCAAAAAAAGCCATAAAAAACAATGACATTAACTTAATTGTTAGGCTAAGTAAGAATGAAAGAGTATTTTTAAGAAAAGGTTGAAGGAAAGGTGGCAAAAACAATGGGATAAGGAGAAGAAAGGTTGATGGTTTTATAGAATTCAAAGGAAAGTGGGAGAGATGAGAAGTGCAGGAAAAAAAACAGGAGAGATGAGATAATATCAAGGATTAGATTTGGACATACAAGACTAAACAGCACACTTTATAAGATGTGTAAACATGAGACGGGAAGTTGTGAAGTTTGTGGACAAGAAGAAACTGTGGAACATATTGTCAGAAATACAATGCAAAATTTAGCAAATATAAAAATGCAATTTATACTAGGAGATATTTTACAAAATAACTCAGGAAATTATTGTTAGTTTTATTTTCAGTACCTTAAAATAAATAATTGGTGGGAGAGGATATCTTTTTTTTAAATATATATATATAAAAAGGGAGGGAGTATGTCATTTTGATCCACACTCCATACCAGTCGGTGGCGGTAATACACCATTTTGTTGTTTGTCAACCGCCAATAAAATTTCAAAAAGAAGAAGAAGAAGAACTCTGCAGGACTGTACCCCTCCAGGAACTGATTTTTGCACCCCTGTCATAGAGAAACCGAAGATTCACAGGAGCAGAGAGGATAGTCTGGGCTCAAAAACGTGCAAACTCTCACAACCAGACTCATGAAGTAAATACTAAAGTGAGTTTCTTAGGGGCTGTTCACACAGAACACAATTTGTGCATTCCACTGGACTGCTTAGCCATTGTTTTTCTATGCACTAGATAGACGTGTTTGAGTGTTGCACACACAACGATACATTGTGGGCACATTGTGGTGGTGGCAGAAAAACAGTGGTACCAAATGGATTAAAATGAGCAAAATCCATGGAATAAGAGAACAAATGTCTTGTTGTGCCTTTGGATGTCAGAAACGGATGCAAAAAAGATGGTCTTCACATTTATAGAATACTGTCGTCGAAGACGTTCTGTGAAGCTAGCCGCAGACATTTATGGTTGCAAGCCACAGACTGGACTGATGAAACCTGTGATGATTAGTCTACTGTAAAGCATGGATTTAATGTAAACAATATATCTACATAATATTCCCAATAGCAGTTCATAGGGGCATAATCATTAAATCGTAAATCGTTTTTTCTTTGACACTGGTGGCTCATCCGATTTTGTTGTGTTATCCTCCTCGTCCGTCTCCCCCCATTTCACAAAACTGAGTAAATAGAAAGTTTTAAAAAAGCTATAGCTAGCAACTGAACTCACACTGTTTCATCCTGGATGTGTGTTGCGCGCGCGTGACCTACTGACAGGCAGCACAGGCAGTTGCTAGGCGATAGTCGATAAGTTGAGCTTCCAATCAAATAAAAGTAAACGCCTGGCATTGGCCAATCCACTGTTTTACCCGTTTTTACCCGTTTACGGACACAGGATTGGATGTACACAAGCATGAAGATAACAGAGTAACAGTAGAAGGAAACGGTTTAATTTGAAACCAGGAAATTCTACTTTAGAAGTACATTTTCACAAAAAAACGTGTCCCAGGAAAGAATATCAATTTTTCGGGACTGTCGCTCAAAAAAGAGAACAATCCCTTGAAAACTGGTACGGGTGGCAACGCTATTTCCATAGAGTGCTACTGCAAAAATGTCATTTTCTGCCACCAGGTAGTCTCCGCCCACAAACACGTCATCGATGTTTGCAAACACCCAATTCGCCTTTGGCTAAGCCACACCCTAGAATGTAGATTGACCAATCACAGCGCAGCCAAGAACGAGCTCCCACAGAGGGTCCGACACTTTTTCACAACGCTCCATTGACTTTAACACAGGCGTCTCATATTTTGGTCTCGGCAGGCTATTACCGTCGTAGTAACCAAAAATATGGTTAAACGTTGTGCCTGGGGCATTTGTAACACAGATACGCGTTTCCCAGAGAGGTTGGAGGGGGGTGTCCGTTTTTTTCCCTTCCCAAAACCGAAGTCAAATCCTGACAAGTGTCGTCTTTAGATTAAACTGTGTGGACGTCCTCAGTCAGCGAAACCCCTCAGGATCAACAACACACTTTTGCTCTAAGATACATTTAGCTTTTAACCTTACTGTGAAGTTATACTAGTTAGACAATTTTATGCTGTTTAGGTTATGATTTCGGTTCTCTACCCTAATTGTTGATACACTAGCACACGCTTCTAATAAATACAACTTTATACTCGCGTAGTCCGTTTGCTTTGTAATAACGATTATAGAAGTGAATAGAGACCTACTCAGCTTTGCATGAACAGTGTTGCTCTTGATATTGTTAGTCCCAGCCTCCGTCTCGATTAGGATATGCGGTGGTTCATTTTTTGACTGTGACCATTATGCTTTTGCCTCTATTTGGATGCCTTGTTGTTGCTTGCTTTTCTCCGGTATGTCTTGAATATAGCCTTCGAACGCATACTGCAGCCCCTTTTGCCTACTTCTATCGGACACTTTATTTGCTGCTTTATAAAAGTTTGATAAACTTTCAGCAGGAAGAGCTGTCACAGCATAAGCCATGTTGATACCAAACCAGAGCCCAGATGAAGTTGATGGACGTAGCAACAGTAACTAAGGGGGGCGGGGCTTAGCCAAAGGTAAATTGGGCTATACTGCACGATGAATCTCTTATTTACATCGTCTTTATATTTTTGTTGGTTATAATGAAATGATTTGCACACATGCAAAGCTCACAGTGAACAAAATTTTTATTCTGACTAAAAAAGCCTCTGATTGGGCATTGCGTTCATGCAATAAGCAAACATGTCTGTCACTGACTACAATTGCTCAATGTAGCAAAAGCACATTGTAAATAAAAACATTTGACGCTCTTCACAGAGTGCTCACACAAATACGTGTTTGAAAGCAGCTGTCTATCAGCCGCTACCGGATTGACCCGATTCTCAGTAGCCTACTAGAACTGCAGAAAAACTGGTACCATTATTTTATTAAAATTGAAGTATTGACTTAGTATGTCGAAAATTGTTTCAACTGTTTTTGCCCAAATAAAGGTCAGTGTGGTCCAAAAGAACACTGGACCTCACTGAATTTCATTGTATGGATGGACATATTATTAAACTTATCTTCTTTTGTGTACCAAAAGAAAGTCATACAGGTTTAGAACGACACGAATGTAAGAGAATGATAGACAATATCACTGCACAAATAAGACAAACACAGTAACAAAATTCAGGTTATGTTTGCTTTGAATGTTAAATTGTGTGTCCTCGCATATGCATGTTTACTCTTGGTGGTTTGCGTAGACTTAACCTGTGTTTGTGTGATTGGATATGGCGTATGTAGCGCTTGCTCCCCGGCGCAGTTAATGAAATGCAAACAACCCAAGCCGAGAGCTGCGGTGACGTGATCTATGCTCTGCTGCTGAGAGAGGAGGAGGGGAGAGATGTTGCACGGTGTTTGTCCATTTGCGTTTGTGTGTACGTGCGAGCCCTTGGGGACAGCCTGCACTGTGGAGTTTGTGTGAGGTTGGGGGGCTGTGCAGACAGAGGCAGGCTGGTGAATAAATCATGGAGCGATAGCGAGAGCGTGCCGCAGCCGTGACGCCCAGTCTGACTGCAGCTCTGCCAAAGGCAAAAAGAAAAGGTCAAGGAGAACGGTCGGAGAGGAACGTGTGGAAGAAATGTTCACAAGTGTGGTGCGAAACGTTAAATAGGAGAAAAAAACCCTAGCTTATGTGATCATGTATATGTGTGCGAAATCTTTTGTTTTGAGTGTTTTTTATGCTTTTGACACCTGACTCTCCAGGCATCAGCCATGTGTGCATTTGCCAGGAGTGACATCCACCCCCTCAGGCTGTGCGAGTGTGTAATTAAAGCTCTATCACACTGCACAGTGGGGGTGATTTAACGTATCTGCAGCGAGGCATTTCTGCAAATGATGACCTACTGCTAAATGCTATTATGCAAAATGCCCTCCTAGCATAAAAAAATGCAACTCACAGCTAGTGTTTTATACTTCAAATGTAC
Source organism: Phoxinus phoxinus (assembly GCF_949152265.1). NCBI lineage: Eukaryota > Metazoa > Chordata > Actinopteri > Cypriniformes > Leuciscidae > Phoxinus > Phoxinus phoxinus. The sequence continues at coordinate 30,244,373 of NC_136876.1, forward strand.
ACAGTTAGACACAGCCTCAATACATTGTGATTGTATTGATCAATGAAAATGGACAATCCGCAATTTTCAGTTTCAGACTATTTTCAGTGGTAAAATTTCACCATGAGGTGCAACTACTAAAATTTGAAGAAGAAAAGTACCTACACTACATGCTCCTAATAAATAGATGCTAACTACATAGAAGATATTTAAGGGGGAGGCATTTTTGTATACAGTAGCCTATAACTATGCGAGGATGTAACTTAATGAGACCCATATTTTCCTGAAAAATATGAATAAACATCTAAGGTAAATTAGGGGAAACTATTTAAGATAAACAAATGTATTCACAAATGCATAGTTTCTATAAATAAGTGCAAATATAATTTACATACACATATGTTCAAAAGTTTTGGTCAGTAAGATTGTTTTAAAATAATGAAATTAATAGGCTACTTTTATTTAGCAATTAATTAATTAAATAAATAAATCAACAAAATATTTAAATTTCAGATAAATGTTCTTTTGAACTTTCTATTCAAAGAATCTGAGAAAAAATGCATCACTGTTTCCACAAAAACATTAAGCAGCACAACTTTTTACAACATTAATAATAAGAAGAAATGTTTCTTGACCAGCAAATAAGCATATCAGAATGATTTCTGAAGGATCATGTGACACTGAGCATTACAGGAATAAATTACATTTTTAAAATTAAAACAGAAAATAGTTATTTCACAATATTACTGTTTTACTGTACTTTTGAACAAATAAATGCAGCCTTGAAGATTGTTAAAAATATTATTGACTGCAAATTTTTCAAATGAGTAGAAAAAACAATGAACAGCAGCATTATGAAAATATTTCATATAGCATCACTATGAAATTGTTTGAGTTATAAAACAACTATTTAGTTATAGTCATGCACCGTTGAAAAAGTAATTTGTATACAGTATTTTAAAAACAACTGAAATATTGATGGCTATGCTGAACATTTTTTAGTTAGAAACACTGCTACTTTTAGTTATTTATCAATTAAATTTTGTATTTGATTGCCGTAGAAAACAGTGAGATTTCACACATGGCTAGATTAGAGCAGCTGACATATCTGATATAAGGCACAAGAAATATTTTTATTAGCACTCACGGGGGAAGTACTTACTTCATTTAGACATAATCTCTTTTAATCTTCCCTTGCAAATGATATGTATTATTCCAGCACACATTTTATTAACTGGTTGTTGTAAACCCTGGTACAGCGCTCCTGTCTCAGATAATCCAATTAACACAATGCAGCGACAGGCCTCCAGGAGATACACTGAACCAAAAGCAGTCTGCTATAGAGGCAAGAGCACTGTGAAGCTGTGTGCATAACTGGATGGGGCATCAAGTGTCACCTGACTAATTTGTGGACTGATTGGATTACATGACATGATGAAATGGAGTATTCCATGACAAAATGCAGTTATACTTTGATGCATTTTGTAGTCAGAAAGACAAAAGCCAGTTGCATTTTGTACACAAAGTTCTAAACCTAAAACTAAAAATTAAAAGTGTGGATACTTTTCATTTTGTGAATAACAGAAACCACCTTTGCACCCAGCATGACACAAAATGCATTTTGTTCACAAAATGCCCAAAAATCTTTGAATGAGATTATTGTATTGTATTGTATTTTGTTCCATAAAGGGTTGTTCTGGAACACAAAATGTTCCATTTAATGATTATTTGGACCAATGAGATTTCACAATGGGCAGGGCTACCAATGAACTGTTTCTTTATAATTTGGGTAGGTATGGTATAGCCTATATAAGTATATAATATAAACCCAGGCAAAGACAAAATAGTTGAGACATTAGAATCTGTGTGCTGTGCCATTTTAGTGGTTAGGGAACCACAACAAACTACCCAAAACATTGATGATAAATGATCCCTCTGGAAGCTATCTAAATCTGAATAATGAACCAAGGTTTGCAAAAATGTTAGGTGCAAATGCAGAAAAGTGCAGAGCAATTTGCAAGTAGGATAACATTTTCATGGCCTACTAACTGATCGTTTTAAGACGATCTAAATAGTGCTTTTATGGAACCCTTTAACTAAGAACGCTTGCTAGGGTTCATTAGCTGGGGTTTAAACAATAACACGTCTGTAAATTGGCTGTCGTCCACAACTTAAGTGACTATCCATCATCAACATATATCTTCAAGCAGCTTCTAAATGAGGGAGATGCAAAGGGGAGCACTTGTCATTTCTCTCTTTATCTGTCTCGAGTGTGACCCCTGAGGGTAGGGAGCATAGTTGGTTGCAGCATATCAAGCCCCTGATTGGCAATTGATGCCTGAACAAACTTGCAGCCATCAAATCAAGTCCAAATGAAGCTATATTTTCAGAGATGCCAATCAAAGAGCCTTATTCCAGCCTGGCAGGGAGTCTTTTTTTTTTTTTTAAAGCTGAAGTGACTGCAGGCAATGGCACAGGCAGACATACCAATCTCTCATTTGATTTCAATCCCAATTCAGCTGAAAAATAAGCCCATCACGTTTTTCTATTTAACATCAATGAACACTTACTACAGCAATCATCCCCATAGCTTTCATTTATAACATTTGGGGAGAGCCGATTAGAAATCTCCATCTCAAAACATGGCCCATTTTATGAGGATTGGATTGATGATTGCAACACAATTTTATTCTCCATTACTGGTGGGGGTCTTTTCTGAGGAACACTTTTACCTTCTGTTACACCAGGATTTGATTATGTCAGGTAGTTATCAGTGGATGGAAATCAGCTATATTATATCATTGTCCAACAAACACTGTCCTGCAGAATTTAGCTCCAACCCCAATTAAACACACCTGTACCAGCTAACTATTGCCCTAGTAAGGGAGACTCCTGCTCTTACTCACTTTTTTTTTTTATCACTTAAGGTCCTGTGGCAGGTGAACAAGTACCTGTGGAATGAATAATAAATGCTAATGGATAGCTTTCTCCAAATTTTATCTAGACACTGATCTTCACCTGGATGTAGCTAAACATGAATCATACATCACAGAATCATCTCAAATCTCGCAATAATGATCATTCTGTCCACAGTGCTGCATGTTATCTGCATGTCCTGATGGGACAGGTCAGGTCAAAGGATCCTGACCTAACCTCTCTGGCTAGACATACTGGTGTGTGGGATTTATGCTTTGGCTGGTGTACTAGACTCCTCAGGGAACTACTATAAGCCATAAGTCAAAGGTCAAGGCTTCTGGCTGACCGAGTTGACCCAACGCAGCCCTCTTACCCGGTTAACGGCTCCCCAATCGTGATCTGATCACAGCGCCCTTCAAAACTCTCAGAGGAATATTGCACAGACAGAAAATTCATGACTCATCTCACATCTAAAAATCATTAGTGGCTGTATGCCTGGCTGACTGAATGAGAAAATTAGGATTCCCCATTCAAGCTGAAGCCCCTATTGTGAATACCAGATGGAGACCTTTAGAAATCTACCAGGCTTTCATAGAATATCTCTACCGTTGTTCAGAAAAAGAAAACATCCATTTATACCTCTTTCTCTTTCAGCATTTGCTCTCTTACTGATATTGTTTTCAAGATTGTTGTTCAAACTCTACATATAATGGCTGATACATATAGGCAAGATTAAAAAAAACAAACATCAAGCCTGCAGACAGGAAAGGAAAAGATACAAATGTTATTTGAGCTGACAGGAGAGACTTTTGCTTTTGCTGTTCTTTTCCCCCAAAACATCTATGGCAATGCAACACTGTACGTCTGGAGAAAAAAGCCTTTGTGATTGCGCGCACACACAAACACTTTGTGCGAGAAAGGCAAAAGGAGGCTGCGATCGGATGATAGCAGTGGGTTTATTAGAAGGTATCTGATCGATATCCATTAGAGTTTTAATTTGCTGTGAGCTTCTGCAGGCAGTCGAGGGAGGATGATTGCTCTGAGACTGTTTGGATGAGTGCCTCGACCAGTCTGCCTTACTCTCTCCGTTAATGAGATCTCACTGCTCTAGCACACAGACACAAACCTGTTTCAGCCTTTCAAATGAATAGAGGCTTTCTCATATACACAGAAGCGTGAACAGGGAGTGCAGTGTGCAAAAACACACCCACATTCGCAAGAAAACTTAACCAGGGAAAAAAAACTTTCTCTGGACTGCATTGCAGTTTAAATGTACCACAGTACAGTGGCAGTAGGGAAAGAAATATGCAGCGTTATCCTAAATATCACACAGCCTCATCATAACACTCGCGCACTATAATCCAAGGGCCAGATTTACTAACAGCTTGCGCCAGGCCCAATGCAAACCCTCTTTTGGCGGTAAAAAACTACTGACAGGGTTTACTAAATACATGCAGTGAAAAATTAGCCCCGAAAAGGATCGGACAGTCATTTTTGGCGCATATGATTGTTGCATATGCATTTTAAGGAGTTTCACATTCAAATGCTACATTTATGGGAGGAGAGTGTTAAATGAATCATGTAAGGTGATTTACTAAGGTTTGCACTAGTCAATTTACTGGTATTTGCGCCATTATTTACCGGCCAAAAAAGTATGTCTTAAACGAGATGCTAATTTGCGCTGCTCTTGGTAGATTACGTTAATCATTACGGAAATGATCCGAATTTACCTGTGTTCTAACCCTCTAGTGCTCTTTCAAGCGCCGGTCAAAAATGACCAATTTTTTTTTATTATTATTTCAATTAAATGACTGCACTATATTTTAGATCGATAATGTTTTTTATTTAATATTTTTATTGTTAGGGGATTTTATGGTACTAAATTATATCTATGCTGTAGGCTAGTTATAATCCATTTATTCACTTTTTGAGCAAAGTCCTGAGAAATTTATTTCCAACTTAAACTGTCATAAATCTTGAATTAAGTTTGATCTCTTTTCAAAGACGACACGTGGCAAATTATTGCTGAGGTGAAAAAAAGTTTTAAAAAGTGAACTTAAAAAAGTTACAGAATTTTACACATTGAAGAATGCAAAAAAAATACTATACATTTTTTATATGAAATATCTATTTTCAAAAACAAGTTTTACTCTAAAGCTGCAAGAAAATCAAAGCCATAAATAAGTTGTGAACCAAATTTGAGCTTGATATCTCAAAAAATTGCTTTCATATGATTTTGTTTGGGCGCAGTACCAAAAGTTTCACACTAGATGAAATTCGTCTCCCATTAATTATCAATGCAGTATATTTTATCGCTAGGCGCACAAGTGTGGCTATTTTTTTTTTCAGGACTATTTATCCTTTTCGAATCAGGTCTATGATTTTTTTTCTTGTGTGTTCACATAGCAAGTGCCAAAACCTTTACCAAGTTTTCCTTCCATACCATTCCAATGAAGTAAACAATTTTAAAAAAACAAAACGTAATATTTTTCGGCCAAAAATGACTGAAGAGCACCAGCGCATTGTCAGTAGATCACACGTTCCACTCGCTTTTATGGGATAGTGCTCTCATGCTTATTTGCCCTGTGTAGTAAATTTGGCCCCCAAGTCTTTTGAAAATATTCTATAGATTTGTGTGAGGAACAGACCAAAATGTAAGTTGTTATTCACTGAAAAATCACTGAAGTGAAAATAGACATTATTGCAATAACCATGTTGAACTAAGCCCTTAAAGAATGTGTCACTAGAATCCTTGCCACTAGCCAAGTCACTGCTTATCTGACTTTCTTAGATATGTTTTTTTCTACAGTTGACAGTATTGGATTTCTGGATAAACACCAGAAATGTTACCATAATCAAACCACATAAGCCTAAACTCACAGGAAAACCCCTAATTTGCATGAAAGTAGATCTACAGGAGCAGGAATAGGTGCCCATGAACTACAACTTCAATATATATTCAACTGCTCAAATGGTAGTTGGGTACAGTGTTATTTTAGTATTACTTATAACATTCAAGTTTTATTATTATTCTGAATTAGCTTTTATTTTTTATATTTTTAGTTTCATTTTAATCTTAGTTATTTTGTTAGGGGCTTTTGTATTCATTAGTTGTTGTTTGTTTTCAATATTTTTATTTAGATTTTATTTTTATTTAAGTTTAGTTTTAGCACTTCAACTTAAAGACCAATAGTTATCTTAGATAATTTTTTTATTGCAGCTTTTTCAATTAACTAAAATCATTCTAAATAGAAAAATAACAATACTGTTTGAGTAATGATCCAAATAATTTGTACAGCTGGCACTTACATTTCTTTTTGAAACTGACACGTGGTTCACAACTGGCTGAACAGGTAAATTATCCTAAAATTAATAATTTATAAGAATAAATAAAAATGCTTTTTAAAGATATATTTTGGTTTGTTTGACAGCTGTTGATAAGAGACCCTAGCCATTTTTAAATAGCTTGAAAAATACACAATTTTAGAAAAACTTTTTATATTCCAAATTTCAAATGTTTAATTTATGATTCAAATGTCCTCAATGAAAATTACACTGTACATTACTAATGTTTGGAGTCTCAGAAACCCGTTCGAATGGTTCAAAACCTGGAGCAACAACGGATGCCTGCATAGTAAGGTTCAAAACCAGACAGTGACTCAAAAGAATGTTTTGTTTTACAAAAGTTATGAGGTGTATTATGGGAAAAACTCAGATAATTTCTGCCCTTGTGAGGAGGTTTTGTAGCATATGTGAGTTGGCAGATGCATCTTCAGTAGTAACAGGCTTCTCTGTGAGCTCTTTATAATCAGGACTCCAGAGATTTCTCACAGGTCTCTTTTTATGGCTTTGTCTACTTGTTTTTTCCTCCACCTCCTTCACAGAGAGAAACACATGAATAAAAAAAGTACAACAGTGAAAAATACCAACAGGCAAATCTTGCTGAGATGGCATTTCCTTGCCGGATGAATCCCTTCGTCTGTTTACTGTTGCTTTTGAAAGTCTCCAGTATCACTCTGCAATCACACTTGAGTTTGCTGTACTTTCTCTCCTTAATACATGTTAGAAACACTCAAATTGTCTATGAATATGCAAAAATGGATACAGCACTACTGAACCACTACCTGACCTGCAATTCCAGCAGCCAATTTTGCTGTTAAAAAAAGCTATTTTTGCTTTCAAAAGTCAGTATTTAACAAGGTAAGTCCCAAATGTCTCTTTGCAGAATATTTTGGATCAAACTGCATAATTAACGCCATCTCCTCCTCACCGCATGCACTACACAATGTGGGACCCCCCTGCAACAAGGAGATTAGGAACAAGCAAGCTGTCAGATACCCATGATCCTCTTTGCTGCTTCACATCTCCTCTGGGTTTTAATTGTGCTTCGGATCAGGCCACTGGTGAGCTAATTGCACTTTTGTCGAGTGCCAAGAAGAGTAATTTACCTAAAATTGAGGCTGTTTCCTTGGCAACCCACATCATTCACAGGGGCAAGTCTCTGCTTACTGTGACATACTGAACTACAGTGCACAAGCTTATATAGTTGACTCATACCTAAAAACAAAGCACTGGGGCTTTGCACAGCAACATGAGACAGAGACAGACAGACAGATAGATATAGGCTAGACAGATCTAAAAATACATAGTTATGTCTGAAGTTAAAGCACAACACATATAAGCGCATTGTTGTTGTTGTTCATTTTTTGTTGTCAGATTATCATTCAATATATCAATGAATGACACATTTTGGCTGTGGTGTGTGCATTAATGCGTGTGAAATGTTAATTACGTTGCTCCAAACACTTATGCACTTTTTGCAATTAAATTGGCTTATTCTTATTGTTGACATGATGCATGTGTTCTTCCAAGGGTTAAGTCATCGGTAGATTTCTTGATTGATGTTTTGACCATTTCTACCTGGGCATTTTTTGTAATATTTGCGAATTCTCCTATTTGCCGTGATTTTGATCCGTTTTCCTGGGAAATGTATTTCTTTTTATTTAATTTGGTCCTCATTGTTTTGTTTTAAGGAGTAAAATGGTGCTTATCAACCGATTGACACGTCAATAAATTATATCACATTATTTTGGCAGTAAAAGTTTGGGAAGGTTTTTTTTTTCTTTTTTTTTTGGAGGGGGCGGATTTTGGTAGGCTAAACTTTTGGGCTGGTCGTCGACTCAATCTGGCAATCTGGCAAACACCGTGACCGACCTCTCCATTTCAACCAAGGTTAGGAACATTCAGCCAAGGAGTTAGGAGTGTCACTTAAATTATTTATCGGTTCATTAATTTTGTGTTCGCTTTATTAATTTTGTGCAACGGAGCTGTTGTGAATGTGAATAGGCACGAGGCCGGAGAGAGAACAACACGATTGCGAATGTGATTTTTTTTTTTAAATAAACAATACATTTATAGAGTAACTTACCTTTTAAACACAGCTTCCCGATATATTGTGTATTTTTGCTCAGCCAATAAAAACAATTCCAAGTCAAAGCAGAATTACCCGTCGCGCGTTTACGAGCAACGCATGCACAGTGGTGTTTCCCGTTTATATAGCCTACTGTCTATGGTGTTTCCTTCCTGAATGATTCAGTGTTTTGAACGAATCGGTCAAGTGAATGATTCAACTTAAAGTGACAAAAAAGTATCTGAACACCTGACACAGTAGACCTTTGTAGGGAAAAAGATATAGGAATGCACGTTTAGTTCTTGTTTAAAAGGTTTATTGAATTTAACAAATCAATCACAATAGATAAATATATCAATAAAAAAATTGTCAAACGCATTTTTTTTTTGTCAATTGAGTTGACTTGGATAACTATGTTAGCTATGTTTTCATTTCTGCAGTTTTACATTTCAGTATAATTTATATACTGCTTTCTCATTGGGACCAGAAATTTGTTTTAGCCTATAGATGAGTCCGTCTGGTTTATCCGGGCTACACACACACTTTATTACACACACACATGCACAACAAATCAAGCACTGGCTTTTTTCTTTTTCAGTTTTTCTCTCTGTAATTGACAAGCATAAATCCTAGCCCTCAAACAAACCGCTGTTATGCACGCTCATCAGCGCTGACACACAGGCTCTCTGCAGGCAAGGCACTGCTTCATCAGACACACACCATCTGATCCACTCTTCCACAGGGGACAATAAAGTCACCGCAGACTCTGCTGAGCAGCTGACCACTGCAGCACTGTGCTGGGTCACTTAATGAAGTCAAATATATTGGATGTGTGAAATGTGTGTGTGTGTGTGTAGTGCATGTAGGTAAGTGTCACAGTCCTGCTCCTGGTGTTTGGCAGAGCACCCAGCTGAATAATGGAGCGTCTTAAGCAGACTCTGCCCGGCATGATCCACAGCACTGACCAGGTCAATCTGGCATCTCAAACACCAGATGATGTTTACTGACTGAATGTTTCAGAGACTGGAAAAATACAAGGTTTAGCTGGTTAACATGGCTATATACTGTATGTAATTTATTTTAGCCTACTTATTTTAGTGTATACCCAAATGACTTAATCACTTCAATACTGACTTTAAATAATACAAAATAAATACATTTAGAAAAATACAAAAAGGAAATATTTTATTTTTTAAAATGTTAATCACTTGCAGAACTAGATGAAATCAATGCGGATGTAACAAAACAGAGCATTTGGTAGGAGCTATTTTGGTACATATCCAGGGTGTTCCTGCAGCAGCCAAGCAACTACCACTGAGATGAATGGAAATGCTAATAGATGGCTTTTTTTATGGACCTCCTTGGAAATATACAAAAAAGAGATGTTTATCCTCCAGATCGTCCATTTCCCTGTGATGTCAAAGCAGCTGCTAAGACAGACTTGTCATCTGTATATCTCACTTGTGCTCAGTCCCAGTGCTACAAATCATGTTTATTCAGCTTAATTAGCTCCCTATCTCTCCCTCTCACTTGCTTTCTCTCTTTATAATAAGTGGGTCATTGGCAAGGGCTCAGATTATTTTTAGAAAAAAAACAACAGTTGGCCAAGAGGCACAATTTAGCGTTATGATTGGCAGAGGAATAAAAACATAAAACAAACAACAAAACTTCAGGAGACATGTTTAAAGAAGAAATTAATTTTAAAAAATCTAAAAATAAAAGAATTGGTTAAAGCTAATTCAAACTGAGGGAGCATGTGAACGTGAACATGACTGTACTGTTCTATATATATGTGTGGATTTGGTAACACTTGAGTCATTAGTGGGTTACCATGATCTTCACGTTAGAATTATGGCCAGTAATTCCTTCAGAAGGATGCAGTAAACACTGTAGAGCTGACCATGCTAATGCCATAGAGTTTTACTCTTCTGCAGAGACAGTACCCTATCTGTCACCATCATGGCATTTGCAGGTCAGATTGACTTTACCGTGTTTTACCGTGGCCCTTGAGAGCCTGTTGTCTAGGGAAACACTGCAGTAAATCACAGTGGCTGCATATCAGTATGACAATTCTTTGACTGACAGAAATATGGAATTATATATCTTGAAATATTCTAAACTGTGGGTTTTAAAAAAAATCTAACAAATTTGAACAATTACAGAAATCATTCTTAGTAAATAATTCTTAGTAAAAGAGAGAGAGAGAGAGAGAGAGAGAGAGAGAGAGAGAGAGAGAGAGAGAGAGAGAGAGAGAGAGAGAGAGAGAGAGAGAGAGAGAGGGAGAGAGAATGTGTGTGTGTGTGGACAAGACTGCACCAATAGCTTCATTACAGAAGCAGCAGGGTGTTTGTAAGCAGGGTAACTGTGCAAATACGTAGTATTCATTTAAGAGAGAATCATGCTCTCCTAACCTTATACTCTATTCTCTATGGCCTAATGGGCCAATACTGCAGGGAAGAGATCTCCATCATATAGGCTCCAGGGCAGAGTTATTTCTAATTGGCCAGCCCTGCACTTCTGTTAACTTCATCACACTAATAAACGCTGGGTGAAAAAAGGGCCACTCTTTAAGAGTTGCTGCAAATTTAACCACTATTGATATTTTAATACCTTTTTAAGTTTAATTTAACCTCTCTTTGATTTTCTTCTGCTCATCTTGTAATCAACTCGCTCAGGGACAGTTAAGTAAATTTACGCATGCAAAACTCACCGCTCTAAACAAAACACAGTAAAGTGTGGGGGGAGGCTGTACTTTTTAAAGACTAATTATGCCAATGAGGTTTTGCTAATTGAGACACTGAGTTCTTCTGTGCTGATGAGTGTGTAAAGAGCGCTACCACACTGTAATCTTGCATATATATTCATGATCAAAATCACATCTAATAGTACTAAAATGTGCTCTTTTTTTTCATTTAAGTAATTTCCTATTTATAATTATTGATAATTGTTATTATCAATAAGAAATGTAGTGATAGCATCAACATCAAAACATGTGAAAATGTGTTCAACAGTAAATTTGCCTCATTAATTAATTTGATATTTCTTATATTATGTTTTTACTGTCCCTTTATGACAAAAATGTAAATATATGCATTTATGAAAGAAAATGTAATCACTTCAGTATGCTTCAAATTAATCAGGAAATTTGGAGAGAAATAAATTTTTTGAAGTTGTTGTTGTTAAAACCAAATAAAGAATATATGGTCTCATATGATGAATAATTTTCACAGACTGTGATGACTTATTGGTCATCAAAATCGTAAATCTTTTTACATTTACATTTTTTTTTTTAAATGTATGCACATTTATAACACTTTGTCATATTACCTTTGCATCAAATTACAAAAAAAGTTAATGCTGCTGTGAGGGTGTTTCTAATGCAGCGGCTGTGTGAGTGACCGTAAAACTGGCATCTTTCGCTCTTCTGACCGCTGTTATCAATCTCTCTCTGTTATTTTTATTTTTTTTCTCTTTTGAAAGTTAAAAATCTATTTTGGAGTTTTTCTTTTGCTATTTGAGCAAATGAGAACACTAAAAATATATTTAATGTAGTCACTCATTTGTTTACCCAATTATGACGACTTCCGCTTCTGAGAAACCCAGAAATGTGAAAAGGGTCAATTAACAGAGAAACGAAAATTAATTTTTCCTTATAAAAAGCTTTTAGCTGTAAAGGTATGCCTGTTCGGTTTTAATTGTCCTGTGGTATAACATAATGATACCAAAACATAAAAAATTTAAAATAAATACTGAAACTACTTCAAATAACATTATACAGATTGTACTACAATTGTTAAATATTTGTACTTTAAAAAAATATTTGTCATTCTGTGAAATTAACTATAGTTAAATCCAAACGTTGATTAATAGTGGTGATTCCCTCTTCCCATCATGTGATCCTGTCATGTGATCTGTCATGTGGTTCATAGAAACGGACGCTAAGAAAAATCGCACAATACTTCTTTCGTTTAATGGCAATTTACATTCTTAGTGCATATCGCCAACTAATTGATGGTTGTGCAAGCATTTTTTATTCTATATCTATAATATCTATAATAACTAAATTAGAATTGTATTGTTTGTTTGGTAATTATAAAAAGAGTGCAAGCACAAACTGTTATTTAGTTTAATCAAAGGTAATATGGTTGTAGAAGTTTATTTTTCATTTATTTTTTATTATAGAAATACATTATAGCATAGAAAATGTCCCGTTGCAAAAACAAAACAAAATATATAAATATATATATATATATATGTGCTTTATAACATTGTGAGAAATCTCCCATGCCCACTGGAGTCTCTTCAGTTACACATGCGCTGCTGATCGATCTGAAGTAAACTAACACTGGAACAGAAGCTGCTCTGGAGCAGGTTATGTTCAGAAAATGTGTTGCTCTGACTACTTACCCTGAAACTTACCTCTATTTTTGGAAGTGAAAACTGAGGTTATCCACTTACCCGGGTATGTCACATAACTGCTTTCTGAAATACCCCCCCAGAGCCAATGGAAACAAGAGGGCTATAAATAAACACATGGACTAATGACTAAACAAAACACACCTGAAAGCAATCAAAACAATGAACCACAAAACAGGATCACTGTCACATGATGAGGGGAACAGGGAATCACAAAACATGAACATTAAACAAAACATAGAACAGACATGACATACCATCTAAAACATTCACTTTCCCGTATACCAATATATAAATTGCAACCTTGATATTGAAAAAAGTTAATGTCCATTTTGTCAACACTCCAGCAGACAAAATATGATCATTCATTTAAATTATCTTTGCATGTCTCTTTTCTCCTTATCCGTTTCTTGATACAGTACAATTCAAACACGAGAGAAAAAGATGTAAATAATCTCCTATATAATTGAATATACTCATTCTCTCTCACCCTGTCCATTTATCATTGCAGCCTGGGATGAGCATCTACTGTGCTTCTGTCCAGAACAAGAGTTCAGTGTCTGCTGACAGAGGAATGATCTCATTCGAAGCCAGGTTATATTGGCCTGTCACTCCAGTGCCGTTTGAGCTGGAACAGTGTGAGATTGGGCTGGGGGGTGTGGGAGCTGCAGGGCTTCAGGTGTAACAACATATCTACCGCTCTCCGGAGCCCCATTCTGCCTAACAGCAGACCCGCTTTACACTTAACACAACCTGATTGTTTATGACTCAAAATCCCAGGCAGTGAGAAATATTCCATCTCTCACTATGAAAATAATGTTGCTGAATTGCACGATATTGGGCCAAAAGCCAACTAGTTTTTGATGATTTTGAAGATGATGACACGAAAAAATAAAAAGTGTCTGTGGTTGTAATCTCACTGAAGCTGGAGTCATAATGGCTGTTGCAGTGGTTATTAACAGAGACCCAAATTCAGTCTCATGTTAGTGGGATTGTGAGGATGAGTGGTGAAAACTCACATGATAGACATCACTGTGAATCACTGGTTAGTGTGTCTAAGCCATAATGCTCGCCTTTTTTCATGTTCACAACTACTCTGCAAGTCAAACTGGGGCAAATGCACAGACTAACTTAAGTTGATGCAAGTTGGTTTTAATAAAGAGCATGTTAAATAACTTGAATTTGATAAAAATTACATTCAAAATGTTGTATTAATTGAGTTTAATATATATGAATTAATTAATGAATTTTCCTCCATCACATGCACTTTACCTAAGGAAAAGATTAAAAACTATACAGTTAAGTTTTACACCAAATGTGGCCTATTATATACTTATTATTATTTTTTTAACCAGACCTTATATTTCAAAGTATTTCTTTGAGGAATTCAAAAGTGCTGATGAGAATATGAATTCTGAAAGTCAGTGTCAGCTTTCTGATCCTGATTATACAATGCTTTCTGCCTCTGATGCCCTTCATGCAGTGAATATTCCCCGTAGATGAATGTGTGAGGATGCTCTTGGATTCCCCCTCCACACCAAACAGACTCATGGCCTGGCTCTGCGTTCACCAGAATTAAATCAGCCACTTTTACAGATGGCCCAAGTGAATTATTTATGGTCGCAATAAAGTTATAGCTGCCGCTAATTTGGAGTTTGATGAGGTTATCCTTTAACTGAGGATCCTGGGCAAACATGAAGTATTTATTGTTTTCACAGATTTGATTAGTCCTTCATGGACTCATCTCAGACACAGCCCAGTGACGTGTATCTGTGACGCACAGCACCGAGGCTGCGTATCTGTGGATGTGAGATGAAATAAACCACAGCCTGAACAAAATACATGTAGTTATTTTAGGCCACATTTTGGGGACAGTTTTAATATTATCCTCACTAGTTAATATATATATATATATATACTGTATATTCAATTGATATTAATATGCTATTTTCTCCTTTAAACTAAATTAATTGACTGTAGATTGTCAATAACTAGCAATAAACAGCAGCACTGATGGCTTCCACCATATAATAGCAGCATGCATTCATTTCTGTGTTAATGTAATATAGTGAGTTTAATCTGTTTGTTTATTTCTTCGATTCTATATATAATAGTAAAATGTTATTTTTTTTCTATTACTTTAAATACTGCTAATCTCTTATTTGTGCTTTATGTTTAAAAAGGAGTGTGTGTTATGCACATTAATTCATTTAATTATTTTCGCTTGGCATACCAGCGTGATGACGTCATCGCACGCATCGCATAGTAACCCGTGACTGAGTTAGTGATGCTTCATTCGTAGTAAATGCAGAGACGAGAAGTCATCACAAATGCGTTCTTCTCTTCAATGTCTTCTTACTTACAGGTAATGGCAAAGTATGATGAGAAACACACTCCAGATTTAAGCATAAACACTGTTAATAATATGAATGAGTTGTGTGCGTGTTTAACGCAGTTGTTTTGCTATATGAATAGTGCGTCATGAGTTTGTCATGTTGAGCACATGGTTAGCATAAATGCTCCGCGATTAGCGCGAAAGTCCGCCACATAACTGGTTAAAGAATAAATACTATTCGAATCTATAAGGGATAATATTGTTTAGTGTTATAAATTATTCTTAGTTTACATACGTGGTTGTTAATCGGCGGTGATGTCTGTAAACTGTGTAATGCGTTACATTTGAGTGAATGTAGTTGAGTGAATTTCACGTGTCTCGTCATTCAATGAAATACATCAGATAACGAATTTGTATGTGTTCTAAACTGAGAATAGAGAGTGGATTCTTAATGTATTTTACATTATCATTCTCATGTTATCATTTAGATAAAGGGTAAATGCTAGTTTAAGTGTTTTATGTATAAAAATTATCCATTAGGATACTTTGACAATTGTAAACCCTGAAAAGGTAAAAGAGGTAATGTTTATAATCAGGCATTAATATGAAAAAGTCATATGTGGGTTGACCATGTAATGTCCTGAACAGTTGACAGTTGTAATATGAATATGTTCATTCGTAGTAAATGCAGAGACGAGAAGTCATCACAAATGCGTTCTTCTCTTCAATGTCTTCTTACTTACAGGAGTACTACAAATTTGGAGGCACCGCTGGGATTGATGTTCGATGGAGTGACTCCTTGACTGGTAGAGCCCATTAAGCAACATCG
Organism: Phoxinus phoxinus; assembly: GCF_949152265.1. Lineage (NCBI taxonomy): Eukaryota > Metazoa > Chordata > Actinopteri > Cypriniformes > Leuciscidae > Phoxinus > Phoxinus phoxinus. The sequence goes on from NC_136876.1 coordinate 30,260,258, forward strand.
TCCCCTTCTTAGTAAACCCGGATGAGCAGCAGTGTGAGGCGTGCAGGACGAGTGGTGGAAAAGACTGTTTGAGCAGTGTGCACACGTGGAATTGTTGCCAGTAGTCACAAGGTCAAGTCAGTAAGGTAAACCCCATTCTCAACACCCTGTCTACACTGCAGCCCAAAATGGAGGAGCTTAAACGTCTTCAGGATGAAATTGGTGAGAAGTTATGTGCGCTTTCATGTGAAAAACTGGCAAAACTCAGTGTCTCTCTCCACCTAACACGAGAGGATGAGCCAACTGTGACTCGGTTGTCCCTGTTGAACTGCCTCAGTAACTATCTTCTGAGAACTGAGCTAGATGAGTTAGAAGATGGCGGCATGGCCGAACTTTTGACAATTAATGACAATTTGAGTCAGCTCATGGGAATTACAGTCAATGCGTCTGAACCAGGGTCACAGAGAGAGGAAAATAAACCTGGAGAGGTTAACACAGTACAGAGAAATATGCCAAAAAATGGAAAAAGTGCAGCTGAGTTGTTTTCTGCCATGCACATTAGCCCCATCGTACCACAGAATACAGGAAACAGACAGACATATGTAGACCATGGGCCAGTTTATTCTCCACCCGCATTACATAGACCAGTGAACTCAGCGTGGCAAAAAGACTTTAAAATTTCTGGTCTAATAGGAGACCCAGGACAGAAGGATCGTCTCTCATTTTCCAGTCTGGCCCGGCAGATAGAAAGTGGACTCAATAAGGGCTATCCAGAACAGGAAATAATAGATTCTGTCATCAGAGCCATCACACCAGGGCTTCAGCTGCGGAGCTATCTTGAGGGGAAGGCAGGGCTGACACTCCCAATGCTGAGACGGATACTTCGCTCTCATTATCAGGAGAAAAATGCTACTGAACTATATAAGCAGCTCACCACTGAAGCACAGCGAAATAGAGAGCCGCCACAAAGCTTCCTAATACGAGCCCTTGATCTTAGACAGAAAATTCTGTTTGCTTCTCAAGAAGATGACTCAGGTTTAAAATACGATCCTGCTTTAGTCCAGAATATGTTTCTGCACACAGTCTTGACCGGATTGCAAAATGATCGCATCCAGAGCGACCTTCAACAATGCTTGTCAGATCCCACTGTTCCGGATGAAGTGCTGCTGGAAAAACTCAATGTCGCTTGTTCCAATGAATCTGAAAGACAAAACAAGCGAAAATATGAAAAGAGTGGTACTGTTCATGCTGTACAGCTAAACGAACCTGTCCCTGAACAAAAATTCCAGCCCAAACCAGTTAAGTTCGATTTAATGTCACAACTGAAAAGCCTGAGTGATGATATCATGCAAATTAAAGAGACAATGCAACAACCCGTATCTGTTCCTCAGCAGTGTTTTGCAGCCTATAACCAAGAACCAACAGCAGCAATGTCCAAACAGACATCAGGATGGACCCCAGTCCAAGAGCATCAGAACTGGAAACCAGATACAGCTACATGTCCACAACAGGCAGGTCCATACACGCTGCCACACCAGTTCTCACAAAGTCAAAGACAGGTGAGGGAACAGAACATACCTCTTACACCTGCAAAGCCAGCTCAGTGCTCTTCTGTTCCACCAGAACATTATCTCCAGTCGAGTCAGCGTTATACAGTACCAGAGACTCACCAGGGACAGCCATATGTGTATCCTTCTCCTCAGCAGCATCCCATGTCCATCAATTATGCAACTCACCCTTCGAGTTTTGTAGCATCACAGTATTATCCCCAGCAGTATATGGTGTCACCACAACAGCACCCTTATCAGTTCCGCCAGCCCCGTCCTTCACGAGCCAGACAATGTTTCCACTGCCAGCAGCGTAAAGCAGAGGAACCTTGCACCCATTGTTACCACTGTGGCAGCAATGAGCACTTCTCAGCTGGCTGTAGGAGTAAAGGCACCAGGCCTCAGCCAGGAGCTCCGTTAAACCGGAGCGGGTTGCCCCCAAGGGACAGGGTGTGATCCGAGCGGTAGAGAAGTCCCAAAAACATGAGAAACGAAGCATTAACCATCATAGTCAGCTAGATTTTCAGTCCCTTGATAGTATTTTAACAGCCCCTTGCCAAGTTAACAAGCATTCCGCAGTCACGTCTTTAGTGGGCAAACAATGTCTTGTGACCTGCTATTTGCAAGGACATGAGACAGAGGCTTTATGGGACACAGGCTCCCAGGTGTGTATTATTGATGAGCAGTGGAAAGACAGCTACATACCAGAAGTCAGACTGAGAGATATTTCCGAAGCCACAGAAACGCCTGAACGTCTACACCTTGTGGCAGCCAATGGTACTGACATGCCGTATGGAGGATGGGTTGAGGTGACGTTTAAGTTGGCCTCCCCTGCTGAAAGAGTGAAAGAATTAGTCATTCCTGTGCTTGTTCTAAAGGGTCAGCAACTTCCTAAACCTATCATTGGATTTAATGTAATCGAGCAAGTGATGAAACAAAAAGATACAGACAATTCAGACAAAGTGACTAACAGGCAGCTGTACCAAACCGTTGTAAGCGCATTTCCCAACCTGAAAAGAGACAAAGTCCATACCTTCATCAATCTGGTGACAGCTGATGATCTCGGCGAGTATACAGTGAGTACTGCCCAGGGATCTGTGAACATACCAAAGCGCACAATCATGCAAATACAGTGCAAAGTTAAAATGCCACATGTGAGACAAGACAGTGTGTTGCTGTTTGAGCCATGCGTCAACCCTCAACACCCCGAGGGCCTAGAACTGTTTGACACTCTGCTGGAGGTAAAAAAAGGTGCCCGCCCGTCAGTCACTCTGAGCGTGCAGAACGAGACCGACCACGATATTATCCTAGGAGGTAGAGTGGAGCTGGGCATAGTGCAACCAGTTAAATCAGTCTTACCTGCGACTATGATCTCTCCAAGGGGAACAGGATCTGTGACTCAGGTTACGGTTGAGGAAATGCCAAGGGGAACAGAGGAAGACAGCCTGTGGGACCCACCGGTCGACTTGAGCCATCTAACTGCACGGCAACAACAACAAGTGAAGCAGATGTTAAGGGAGGAATGCCAAGCTTTCTCAAAATCCGACGACGACATTGGTTGCGCAAAGGGACTTCAAATGAGTCTTTCCTTGAACGACAATACACCTGTAGCTCGGACATACAATTCAGTTCCAAAGCCCTTGTTTCAGGAGATGAAAGACTACCTACAGGACTTAATGGCTCAAGGGTGGGTAGAAAAGTCCAACTCCTCTTATTCTTCGCCAATTGTGTGTGTCCGGAAAAAGGATGGCAGCCTCAGACTGTGTATTGATTACAGGGACCTGAATCGGAAGACAGTACCTGACAGACAGCCGATTCCTCGAGTACAGGACATCTTAGATGGCCTGGGGGGCAATTCTTGGTTCTCTCTGCTCGACCAAGGGAAGGCGTATCACCAAGGCTTCATGACCCCAGAGAGCAGGCCCCTAACAGCATTCACAACCCCCTGGGGTTTATATGAATGGATTCGCATCCCCTTTGGCCTTATGAATGCTCCAGCAGCGTTCCAGCGGTTCATGGAGAAATGTTTGGAGGGAATGAGAGACGAGATCTGCGTGCCATATCTGGACGACATCTTGGTCTTCACAAAGTCATTTGATGACCAAGTGGAGGCAGTGAGGAGAGTACTGAGGCAACTATGTGCCCATGGGATTAAACTAAAACCACGGAAATGTGACATGTTCAAGAACGAAGTGAGATACCTGGGCAGAATTGTGTCTGCAGAGGGTAGTCGCCTGGACCCAGCGGATACGGCTGCTGTAACAGCTCTGAAGGAGAAGCGACCAGGCACTGTAGGCGAGCTACGTAAGATTTTGGGCCTGCTCAGCTACTATCGTCGGTACATAAAGGATTTTTCAAGAATCGCCAGTCCGCTGTATAACCTTTTGAAGGGCAAAGCCAATGATGGGGAAAGTCCAGCAAGGGCCAAGAAAAGGACGGAAAGGAACAAGAAGGGTTCTGGGGTGCCATCAAATCAGCGAATTGAATGGACAGCGGATCACCAAGAAGTCTTGGAGAAACTGATTGAGTGCTTGGTCCGACCACCCGTGTTAGGGTTTCCAGATTTCTCTGAACCATTCATCCTGCATACAGATGCATCAAATCAAGGTCTGGGGGCTGTTCTATATCAACGGCAAGGTGGAAAGTTGAGGGTGATTGCTTATGGGTCCAGAACATTGACAGCGGCTGAGAAGAACTACCACCTCCACAGCGGGAAGCTGGAATTCCTCGCCCTAAAGTGGGCTGTGACTGAAAAATTCAGGGACTATTTGTATTACGCCCCAACTTTCACTGTGTACAGCGATAATAATCCGTTGACCTATGTACTCTCGTCTGCAAAGCTCAATGCAACCGGGTGTCGATGGGTCGGTGAGTTAGCGGACTTCCACTTCACAATCCGCTACCGGCCAGGAAGAGAGAATGTGGATGCAGACACGTTGTCTAGAATGCCGTTGGACGTAGAGACTGTGATGAAAGCGTACACTGAGGAGCTTCCATCAGATTGCATCGGAGCAATGATACAAGCAGTTGAAATCCAGGACGAGCTGGGTCCCAACATGACTATCAGATGCGAGGATGTAATGGCATGGAGAGACACAGATGAAGTACCACCAATGTCATTGTCAAAAGAGGAGATTCGACAGGCACAGAGTGACGATAAGGACATCAAAGTGATCGTCGAACACTTACAGTCGGGGTCCCGGCCAGGCTCAAAGCAGTGGCGAGCAGTCAACCCAAAGTTCAGGGGTTTAATCCGAGAATGGGACAAGTTACAGCTAAATGAACATGGTATACTGTACCGTAAAACGTCACAGCGGACTCAGCTTGTGTTACCGGCCAAGTTCAAGCATATCGTCCTGAGGGAACTACACGATGAGATGGGCCACCAAGGGCTGGATCGGACAACAAGCCTTATTAGAGACCGTTTTTTCTGGCCACAGATGCAGAAGGATATTGAGCATTATGTCCTAAGGGCGTGTCCGTGCATTAAGCAGAAAAAACCATGCCGGGAGATACGAGCACCGTTAAAGAGCATCAAGACAACTTACCCGTTTGAGCTGGTCTCGATTGATTTTCTCCATCTAGATAAGTGCAAAGGAGGATATGAGTACATTCTCGTCGTCATCGATCACTTTACACGATTTGTTCAAGCCTATGCTACCACATCAAAATCAGGCAAAACGGTGGCTGACAGACTGTTCAATGACTTTGCCCTTAAGTTCGGATTCCCTTCAAGAATCCACCATGACCAAGGTGGAGAATTTGAGAACCAGTTGTTTGACCAACTAAGGAAGTATAGTGGTATTACAGCATCAAGGACAACCCCTTACCATCCACAAGGAAATGGCCAGGTGGAAAGGTTCAATCGAACAATACTACAGATGCTCAAGACTCTGACAGAGAAAGAGAAATCCAATTGGAAGGAGGCACTTAACAAACTAGTCTTCGCATACAACTGCACTAAATGTGAGGTTACCGGCTTCTCGCCATTTTACCTGTTGTTTGGTCGCTCCCCAAGACTCCCTGTTGATGCGCTGTTCGGACTTGACCAGGATCGTGGCACCACTAATCAGCGAGAGTATGTAGAACGCTGGACAAAGGGGATGCAAGAGGCTTACGAGATTGCACGGGACCACGCAAAAAAGTCTGCTGACAGGAACAAGCGAAACTACGATCACAAAGTAAGATGTGCTGACCTGTACCCTGGAAGCCGAGTTCTTGTGAAAAATCTCACTCCGCGAGGGGGTCCTGGTAAGCTAAGGAACTACTGGGAGGACGAAGTTCATGTTGTGATCCGTCAAGCCATGGAGGATGTTCCGATTTACGAGGTGAAACCTGAGCAGGGGAAAGGAAGGTCAAGAGTTTTACACAGAAATCTACTTCTACCATGCGATTATTTACCGTCATCCATTGCAGAGAAAAAGGACTCCACACCTAACCAACAGAGAAAAAAAAGGGGTCAGCTTGGGAGGAACAGAGAGTATGTGCCAGAGGCCAACAGTGAAAGTGATGAAGATGAGTACAGCTTCAGGGTGGAATGCCAACAAAGAGACAAAAGGACAGATGGACAACATGAGACAAATAGAGATGTGTTATCAAGGGAGTCAGACTTACCTGAATCATCAGTAGGTATCCATGAACTAGCTCATGAACAACATCCACAGTCTACCCAAGCTGAATTGGAAACTGAGCCTGGAGAAGAGAGACAAGTCAACGACGCAAGAGACAGGCAGGAAGCTCAGGAGATTGGATCAACTGCTGAGTCTGAGGAAATCGAGTTAGTTGAGAAAGGAGCACCGGCGACACAAGAACAGAGAAACATGCACTCAGGGGAACAAAACAAGTTAACAACGAGAATGCGACGACCTCCAAAAAAGTTCACTTACGACACCTTTGGGACACCAGTATGTCGCAACGTGCAGAGCATGAGTGGTGACTATTGTCAGGATTCCAGAGTCCCAAACACTTGGACAACAATACCCTTTTATTATCACCAAGCCCTGCCTTTTTGCTACTAACTGTGAACTACCATACATTAAAGTTAATCTACTGTTCTGTTTATACTACCCAAGTGCCTTTGGGGTGCAATTGATATGGACTGTTGATATATGCACTAAAGAGCCTGGAAAACATATATGAACTATGGAGTGTTACCCAGTATTAAGGACATGGACTGTTGTGCTGTCTTGAAACTGTGGACACTTTGAGTCACTTTGAGACTTTCTCTTTTGACACTTATTGAATCTTTTTCTTGCTAGAAGGATTTTTTTTTTGTGTGCCATTTTGCCGGGACAAATTAATGGACTGTTTTTTCTAAAAGAGAGACTGTTTTTTCTAAAAGACTTTCATTTTTTTTGACACTAAACCCTGAGACTATTACGAACAAGTGCCTTTTACCTATTAAGTAACGGACTCTTGTATGGTGAAGTGATTGTTTGCTGAAAAAAAAAAAAAAATGTTGTGAAAAAAACTAACATTTGTATATAACAACTTCTGGATGGAGTTAAATACTGTGAATTGAACATTGCTGTAACTGATTACTTAAGCAATATGATGTCGGGACGACATTTTATTTTGTGGGGGAGAGTGTAATATAGTGAGTTTAATCTGTTTGTTTATTTCTTCGATTCTATATATAATAGTAAAATGTTATTTTTTTTCTATTACTTTAAATACTGCTAATCTCTTATTTGTGCTTTATGTTTAAAAAGGAGTGTGTGTTATGCACATTAATTCATTTAATTATTTTCGCTTGGCATACCAGCGTGATGACGTCATCGCACGCATCGCATAGTAACCCGTGACTGAGTTAGTGATGCTTCATTCGTAGTAAATGCAGAGACGAGAAGTCATCACAAATGCGTTCTTCTCTTCAATGTCTTCTTACTTACAGGTAATGGCAAAGTATGATGAGAAACACACTCCAGATTTAAGCATAAACACTGTTAATAATATGAATGAGTTGTGTGCGTGTTTAACGCAGTTGTTTTGCTATATGAATAGTGCGTCATGAGTTTGTCATGTTGAGCACATGGTTAGCATAAATGCTCCGCGATTAGCGCGAAAGTCCGCCACATAACTGGTTAAAGAATAAATACTATTCGAATCTATAAGGGATAATATTGTTTAGTGTTATAAATTATTCTTAGTTTACATACGTGGTTGTTAATCGGCGGTGATGTCTGTAAACTGTGTAATGCGTTACATTTGAGTGAATGTAGTTGAGTGAATTTCACGTGTCTCGTCATTCAATGAAATACATCAGATAACGAATTTGTATGTGTTCTAAACTGAGAATAGAGAGTGGATTCTTAATGTATTTTACATTATCATTCTCATGTTATCATTTAGATAAAGGGTAAATGCTAGTTTAAGTGTTTTATGTATAAAAATTATCCATTAGGATACTTTGACAATTGTAAACCCTGAAAAGGTAAAAGAGGTAATGTTTATAATCAGGCATTAATATGAAAAAGTCATATGTGGGTTGACCATGTAATGTCCTGAACAGTTGACAGTTGTAATATGAATATGTTCATTCGTAGTAAATGCAGAGACGAGAAGTCATCACAAATGCGTTCTTCTCTTCAATGTCTTCTTACTTACAGGAGTACTACATTAATACCAAAACACACTGGGCCTCATTCATGAAACACGAGCAGAACGAATTTTTGTGTAAATCGTGTGTAAAGTGGTTCTGGCGTAAATTTTCGGATTCATTAAAATGTTCGTATTTTCCAAATGTTAGTTGGTACGAAAGAAATCTACACCTGCTCCCAAGCACGTGTAAATAGTGCGTTTAACTTCCGAACGTTTTGCTCATTAATAAGGCTGCATTTTAATTCACCTAATCGGGTACATTTACAGCATTTTGAAAAAATATTATTATATATAGCAATACATATGGTTTTTCTTTTTACTTTTATTATGAGAGCCAGTAATAGCATCTGCAAACAGTACACTTTAATAAAATAATGAATTGCTTTCAATAGGGCTGGGCTATATTTTTTCGAAGTGAACTAATTCGTTTTTTGCAGTCGCTTCATGTCGAACCATTTTCTTTTCACTACTGGGACTGTTCGATTAACAGATGAAACTCCATTAACTGCTTCTGTAATATCTGCCAAGCTTCCTTTTTTTAGGACCTGATACGCCACTATGTACGCTTGAAAATAAAATGTGGCGTTTTTAATGAACATCTGATAATAAAACTTCAATTTCTGCATCTGAGAAATTGTTCTTTTTCATTCGCTTTTGAGAAGACATGTTGAAATCCTTCGTTTGGTGTCATAATATGATGCCCATATATAGTTGTCAGTCGGATTTAACGGGCGGGATTTATGGTAATTGAGAATGAGCGTGCACGCGCGTCCCATTTACGACTGATTGGAATTCATTAACACACACACACGTTTCACTATCACATCTGATGTTTACGAAGTATTTGTGAATCAGGAGAAGAGTTTTCGGGAAGGTCTCTTTACGCGCAAATCACTCACATATTTACTCGTATATTTACGAATGTTTCATGAATGAGGCCCATTGTGTGCATATACAGTAGGCTAAGTGTGCAATTATTAGGGGCATTTCACTTTGTGTCTTTCCGGGGAAATAACAACAGTCTAACAGTTTAAATATTGAATAGCATGTTTGTACTCAAGGCCGTGCCTACAAATGTTCGTTAAATATACACCTAATATATTTAATAAAAAAATAAAAATACATTAATTGGATTCCACCCTACAACACTAATTATGACAGGGAGCGCATGCATTTCGATGAATTTGAGAAAAATATATATTTTGTTCAGTACCTCTCTGTAAATAATCAAGTAGCCATCTTTTATCAAGTTGCCTAAATATGCAAAATAATTAGCTGAGTGTTATGAGAGCATGAGAAAACGTCCATAATCGCTCGCCCACCTGCCCTGAAACCACTATACATTCAACATGCAGAATTTTGATTACGTTGGCGTGGTACTGTACATATTTCCTGACTTGTTAACAACCCTGCTTGGCCCCAACAAACACATGGTCCATTTGTGGGTAAACAGAGTGTTAGGTATTCCAACCGGTATTCACATCTGATCAGGACAAGCAGTCACCCATGTGAGGAGCCTGATGAGTGTAGGAGGTTTAATTAATCAAAGTCGTCTCACTTGCTCTGTTATTCATCTCTTTTTCTTCAACTTTCTCTTTCCTTTCCACGTTTAACATCAAAGTAGTGTGTTGAGGGGAAATGGAGGACGATCTCCCATATCTTTCCTGCGATTAGCTGTTGTTTCTGTGTGAACTTAAGCCGTTTAATCAAACACACAGCAGGCCTGGGCCGTAATGACCCCGAATTCTGCTCTTAAAGAACACTTTGAGCTCCATCTTTGCTTATACAAAGTGAAAAAAGGAGCATCTGTCTTGCTATTTATAAGTCCAATAGTCATTTGTGCATTTAGCAGTCAAAACATAGCGAAAACATTCAATATCGTGTGATCTGATTTGACTGATATTGCTATTATTTCTGAATTAATTTTAAAAAGTAGGGATGGTGTATTAAATATTTTGTAATTTATTGTTGATACATAGTTTATTTATGTACACTACATTTTTTAAATTTTGTGAAGTAAAATTACTTAATTTTTAAAAAGTAAGATCTTTTTAAAGAAATGTATATTTTTATTCAGCAATGAGGACTTACATTTATCAAAAGTGAAAGTAAACATTCACAATGTTACAAAATATTTCTATTTCTATCAAAGAATCCTGAAAGAAAAATGTATTGTGGTTTCCATTAAAATATGAAGCAGCACAATTATTGATAATAATAGGAAATGTTGGTTACACTTTATTTTAAGGTGTCATTGTTACAGTGTAATTATATATTTAAGTACTGAGTAATATTTATTAACTATGTACTTAGGGTTAGGGTAGGATTAGGATTTGGATTGGAGTTAGTTGCATGTAATTATGCATAATTTACTGTTATTACTATGGTAAGAACATGTAACCTGTAACAAGGACACTGTAAAATAAAGTGTTACCGAAATGTTTCTTAAACAGCAAATCAGCATATTAAATGATTCCTGAAAGATCATGTGACACTGAAGACTGGAGTAATGATGCTGAAAATTCAGCTTTGACATCATAGGAATAAATTGCATTTTAAAATATATTAAAATGAAATAAAAGTATTTCACAGTGCACCGTTTTTACTGTATTTTGATTAAATAAATGCAGCCTTGATGAGCAAGAGGTGAACGGAATTCTTTCAAAAATCTAAAAAAATCTTTCTGACCCAAACCTTTTAAATGTAGTGCATATAGTTCTGTATTGATTGATCTTTTCATCTTGAAGTTAATGTAAACTTCTAATATGATGTTCTGTTCTCCATTAGCTGCACCTGCCAGTGTTAACAAACCTGTATATTCAGTAGACAGAATTTTGAAATGACAAAGATAAGAGCGCACTACCAACATCAGTAATGCACATAAGCATGCAAACAACAGAGTGAGTATTTCCCTCTGCTGTTGTAGTACAAGTATAGCTGTGGACTGTGCTGAAAATCCTATTACACAGAGAGAAAAATGTCATTACAGTAAGAGAGCCGTTTCTGATTCTATTTTCTGTTGCAATGAGGGAAACCCTTGTCAGGGCCGAGTGAAGGGTTTCATCCATCAGATGCTATTGCCTGTCTGGATGATAACTCTTAATCCACTTGTTTCAGCAGTAGATAGATTAGCGGCAGACTAATGCACCGTGAATGAAGCGCTGCCACTTGTAGTCAAACACACAGGTGTCAGGAGCCATCTCATGAGGCAGGCGAGGAAACGGTCACTCTCTGAGCCCAGGGACAAAGTTAATAACACAAGGCCATAAAAGCTGATACAGCAATGCATTGTATGTCGCTTTGGATGAAAGCTTCTGCCAAATGCAGAAGTGTAATCGTAAATTCAAAAACAATTGTTCAGGTTTAAATGATAAAAAAATTATATATTGTTCAAGATTAGGACAAAAATATACATCGAGTTAAGAGTCAAGGTTGGCTCAGAAGAGTGAACTTAGTTTACAGATGCCATATTGTTTGACATTTTGCATCTAATGCCATGAAATCCACACATGTACAAAGCATCCTCACATTCTGGGACACTATGTAAAATATCAGAAAATGCTTCATTTTTATTATAAGCTTTCAAGCTGTAAAAATGTTTGGTTATAGCGCAATATAAGGGTATGCTATTTTATAGAATTATCCAATGGTTGATCTATTCATCTATTGTTATGCCATCTTCTATAATACCACTCGGATATGGAATAAAACCCCTGAAATATCCAAGAGGGCATTATTAAAAGGTAGAATGGGGGGTTGGGCGGAGTGCTGGGCTGCCACGCGTCTTAAATGAAAAATGGCTTTCTGTGTCCCAGGAGCCTGTGAGCACTGATGCCTTTAGATGCCCAAAGCAGGCGAGCATATAAAACCAGGGACATGCAAAACAAGGAGGGGAAAAATGAATATGCGAACAAAGGCGGAGCTCCTATCCCCTGGGGTGTGAGGACGGGTGCGGGGAGAACTGAAATCACCTCATCCAGTGAGCTACATCATTTGCATGGTGCATAATCTCCAAGGCTCTGCCATGCAAATGCCTCATAATGTTGATACGGCAGGCTTTCGTGTGGCTGTCAGGGGTGAATTTATATATGCACTGCCAGCCAATGCAGGGCCCTAAATCACTTTCAATTAGGTGACACTTTCAATATACAGACTCTGATTTAGAGATATGGTTAGTTCTCCCTGATTTGAGGCCTGAATCGAGCCTAATATCAGATTTAATTCAGCATTTTTGGTCCCACCCTTCTCTGCCAAGTCTATTTCCATTTACTCTGAAGTACATTCATATGCAATTTCTGTTTTAGTCAAGGCACATTTACTATCTTTATAACACCCCATGATCATAAAAATAAGAAAGAGAAAAAGCAAAAAGATCACTTATTCTGACTGCTATACCATTTGAATTTAGTGATATATTTTTACCATTTGAATTTCGTGATCAAATTTTGTTGAAAAACATACAAACAAAAGGCCAGAATTCAAGCTTTTGCTTACAAACAGCTTGACTGCTCATCTGGATGGATGGAAAGGATGTATGCTAACGTATATTGGGGGCAGAGAAAGCACTCTCTACAGCACACGCACACACAGCGGAAAGTTTATTAATAGCTCTAATTTGATAATCAGGCATAGGGATCTGGGGCGATTTGTAGAGGAAGTAATTGTGCCTGTAATTGTGGCTCAGTCCAGCTACGGGCTTTCATTTCCTCTAATGGAGTGGCTGTGGCGCTGGACGGAGGAGCACTGGCTGTCAGAGTATAGTCAAAGGACAGAGCCAAGATTTTACACTTATCCATTCATCATCCCTCCTTCATTTACATTTCCGCTCCTGACACTGATGAGGCCTATCAGATAAAGACAGAGATCATATCATACCTCAAGATAATAATCTTATCTGACACTATGATTCACGGCGTACCAGTCTCGGTATAGCAAGTCAAAATCTGATTAAAATGTCTGCTGAGTCCACTTCACAGCTCATTTAGGGCACATAATGGCTTAAATAATGGAGTTAAAGTTTTAATTTTAAGGAGAATACGATTATTTCATATCCTGAATTATTTGACCTCCTTTATTGGGGTGCTTTTAGAGTTTTTTTTTTTAACAGATGTTACCAAGAGACAGTGTCAGGAAGTTTGCACTGAGCTTAACAGAGACATCAATTGCAGTTAAAAGATCCATAACCTGATTTAAAGGTTCAGTACTTTCCACCACAATTAAACATTTTACACATAATAAATAGTACTCTTTAGAAATAGGTTTTCAAATAATACACACTCACATGAAGACTTCAGTCTTATCATTAGCCTATAATAAAAGCTGTTTTGAGAAGGTCGCCTCATGGCAAGCAACATCACATGACCAGCAAAATACTATATTTTCGCGTATATATTACACGATAAACACACTGCGTGCTATATAGACGCATTTGGTGAGATCGGGTTGCAGCATCAGACACTTTTGCTCACAGAATAAATAAACAGCCAGACTGAAGCATTTCTACAAAGGAATCAGAACATTTGAACTGAACATTTTAATTATGTGGTGCTTCATCCACATCATATAAGCTAGTGCAACATTTTATTGTACATTTATTCAAAATGAAGACCCCAAACGTATGGGCTCTAATATAATAAATATTAACATGATCATGAACTAACAGTACATTATGTGCGAGAAAAAAACAAAAGCTTATGTCAGAATGGAAAGATTAGGCTACTCAAGAAAAATAAACACAATTACAGCCCTGTGTTAGATTGATGTGCTTGGTCAAGCATCATCACTGCTATCATGTTCACAATAGAGTCATCATGAGGCAAACAGGAAAGAGACTGACAAAAGGGAACAGCAAGATCAGGTAGAGGACAATGAAGATAAAGGAGAGTGGTTAGATAATCAATAATAATAAAAATCATACTCTGAAAAAATCTCTTTGTATCTGGCAATATTTGTATACAGACAACTATTTGACACAATTCAAATTCATTTTGCATTGCCAGCATCAAAAAATAGTACTGTGGAAAATAATGACAAACCGAGAGGGGGGAAAAGGAATACAAAATACATTAGAAATGTCAAAGGAGTGGAAATAGCTGTAAACCTCCCACAGAAAATCACCTGTTTAGAGTCCTCCTCTCCCCTCACAATACATATTTTCTGCCTTATTCTTTGTTTACAACGTCTCCCAGTTTATATCTTTCCTGTGGTCAACAGAGATATTAATATTAAATTGATGAATACACTGTAAAATATTTCCAGACTTTCACAATATTTAACTGTGTTTTTTTACAGTAAAATACTGTTTTTATTGTTTTACTGTAATATCACAGTAATGTGGATTCGCTCACTGACTATTAACTATCTGCTGTGATATGACAGCAAATTACTGTAAAAATACCTATTCAAAAAAAAAAAAAAAATATTCAGCTGAGAACGAAGGCGCCATCTTCAGTCTGGCTACTTTACATGTAAGTATGCTCTCTCTTCAAAAAAAGAAAATATTCTACCAACAAATAGTAATGTAATAGTTTAACCTATTTGAAATTATTTCATAACGTTCCAACAGCGAAAATTCCGTACTTTAATAAGTCTGACATAATATGCTCTCTTTGATCCAGCTCACGACGACACGACACGACGCAGTATTCTCTTGGCACTGACGATGCTATCTGATGTATAAAGGTAAGTTACGAGGTAAATAAAAAGTGCATAGTTAAAACAAAAATTGATTTCTAAACAGTTATTTATGCGATGTTAGAGATCTGGCTAGCTAGCAAGTTAGCGTTTCATAGTGGTGGTAGAAAATCCCGGACATTGGCATGAAAGCAGCCGAAAAATGACTTTAAAAACTTAGAAAAGTGCTTTACAACAGTTGTTTATGACGAATTATGTTTTTGTTACCGAGTTTTGTTAAAGGACGGCAGCTTGCAAATTTTTTTTTAATGATCCTGTGTTTTGTGCAATTATTTTAAGTGAACGTAATCGAAATTTATTAAGTCTTGGAGAGATAATATGAGTAATATATATATATATATATATCTTATATATAATATATGATAATATATAATAATCTTGAACAATTTTTTGGGTGAAAGAAAAATAGGCTATAGACCATGGCTAACGTTACACAGTTTGAACTTGAAGAATGGGCGGGATGTCCCAGCTGTATTAGCTCGACACGGTTGGTCATCCATTTTGCATTATCACTGTGAAAAGAACGACGCACACGAGAATTTGCTGAGATATTATTTGTGTATCTTTACTTCAGTTATTGCTTCAGAGGTAAAATTTCTGTCGTTGTACTTTTATTATTTGCATTTTAAAATTGTATTCTTTCGTGTTGGTGTAGACTTTCGTATGAGTGAAAAAAAGTGCGTCATCCATTTTGCATTATCACTGTGAACTTAGAAGACGACGCACACGAGAATTTGCTGAGATATTATTTGTGTATCTTTACTTCAGTTATTGCTTCAGAGGTAAACATTCTGTCGTTGTAGCCTACTTTTATTATTTGCATTTTAAAATTGTATTCTTTCGTGTAGACTTGTATAGTGCCACATGAGTGAAAAAAAGTGCGTCATCATCCATTTTGAATAGCTAAGTTATAATTCCTGTGAATTTCAATTCAAAGACAACGCACATGCCACGAAAAGATAATTTTTGAGAGATTCTTGACTGTAACTTTAATGTTCGTTCGGTTGTAAGTTACTTCATAAGGTAAAATAGACTAATTCCGTCTTTGTACTTTTATTAATTTGTGTTTTAAGAATTTGTTTATTCTCCCCGTCGTTCTTCGTAGGCTAACTTATAGCTAACGTTAGCTATAGGATATCTGGAAAAAATGCAGGCATAATCAATTTTGAATAATTCCTGTGAACTTTAATTCAAAGACGACGCGCATCGAACATATCATTTTTGAGAGATTCTGTAACTTTAATGTTAACGTTCGGTTGCACTTCATGGGTAAAATGGACTAATTCCGTCTTTGTACTTTTATTAATTTGTGTTTTAAGAATGTGTTTATTCTCCCCGTCGATCTTCGTATAGTTAGGATATCTGGAAAAACTGTCATCATCAATTTTGAATAATTCCTGTGAACTTCAATTCAATTTCAAAGACGGCGCACGTGCAACGAAAATATATTTCTGAGAGATTATTTGCGATTGACTGTAACTTTACTTAAGATTTTTGGTAAATTTGGCT
Organism: Phoxinus phoxinus; assembly: GCF_949152265.1. Taxonomy (NCBI): domain Eukaryota; kingdom Metazoa; phylum Chordata; class Actinopteri; order Cypriniformes; family Leuciscidae; genus Phoxinus; species Phoxinus phoxinus. Next base: position 30,276,586 of record NC_136876.1, read on the forward strand.
ATTGTCCCGTCTTTGTACTTTTGTTATTTTCTTTTTAAAAATTATTTTATTCTCCGACTTTCGTATCTGAAAAAAAATTGTTGGCCATCGTCCATTTTGAATAATTCCTGTGAACTTCAATTCAAACACGACACATGCCACGAAAAGATAATTTCTGAGATATTATTCACCATTTTCTGAAATGTCACTGAAATATAGCCTACTTGTAAATTTTACTATAGCCTTCTTTCTTTTTTTCTTTGGTATATTCTAGGCTTCTTTTCAGTTTGCAATGTTTCACTGTAAATTCAGTCAGTGTGAGCATGTGTCTGAGACTGTTGTCCAGTTTATCCAGCACACAAAGCTCCACAGTAATACTCCAAATTTCAGATATCAGTGTGGCATTTCTCTGTGTACTCGCATGTACAATAAAGATAGCGTTCTGAAAGCACACATGTATAGAGATCATAAAGGATCGGGCCCATCTCTTAGCAAGCAATTTGATGCTCCATTAAAGTGTGTAGCTCAATCTTGTGAAATTGTGTGTAACAGCTTAACCTCCCTCATCAAGCATTTAAAGTCACACATAAGAGAAGGACTCAAAATTAAATGCCCATTCAGAGAGTGTAGTTCTACCTTTACAGTTGAGTCTAGTTTAGCAGCTCATATTTCAAGGAAACACAAACATGTTGAAGATCTTGATGATTCTATGGCAACTGGATCTGCTCCCACTGAGCAGTTTTGCATTTCTAATCAACCTTATTTAGAGACACCCGATGAAGACAGATTTGAATGTGAAGAGCCATTTGCTGTCGATGAATCATTGTTCCTACAAAATATTACACTTCTGTACTTGAAATTACAATCAAAATTGTTGTTACCAGCAAGTACTATAACAACAATAATTGAGGACTTTCAGAATGCACATGAAATTGGTCTGTCACATGCACTTAAGATCCTGAGTGAGAAACTGAAGGCTCTTGAAATTTCAGAGGCTATTGTTAGCAACATCATTGAGGAAATGCGTAAAGATGATCTTCTGAGGTTTTATAACAGGGAGCTGTTAAATACAGACCAAAAAAGAAAGTCTGTTTTTAAAAGTCATTTTGACTATGTTGAACCTGTGCCATTTTTTTTAGGTATTGATGAAAATGGCAAAGAGCGTTTTGCCCAGTATATACCTATAAAGGAAACATTGGCTGCACTGTTCAAAACCAGATCTGTACGAGAACAGCATGCTTACACGCATTCTCAACCACCCACTCCTGGAGATGTTTTACGTGATGTTAAGGATGGTGAGGGATTTAAGAGTAATAGTTTAATGAAGACAGCTTCTGATTCTCTTGGCCTCATTTTATATCAGGATGCCTTTGAGGTTGTAAACCCTCTTGGTTCAGGGAAGAAAAAACATAAGGTTTTAGCGGTCTACTATACTCTGACTGATATTTTGCCACACAATCGATCAACTACAGATCACATGCAACTTGTGCTTCTTTGTAGGGAAAACGACTTCAAATACTTTGGTATAAACAAAGTTTTTGAGCCATTGATCAAGGATCTTAAATTTCTAGAGGAAACTGGCATTTCAGTGTCCAGTGGTAAAATCGTGAAAGGGACTCTTGTTGCCATTTCCGGAGATAATTTGGGATCCCATTGTATAGGGGGGTTTTTGGAAAACTTCAGTCGTGCAGATTATTTCTGCCGATATTGTGAGATAAATAAAACCACATTTGTGAATGAGCCAAATCTGTGTGGTACTGCAAGAACTGTGCAGTCATATAAAAGCCATGTCCAAGATTTAGACACTGCTGTTGCTGGCTCTGTATTTGGTATCAAGGGGGACTCTCCTTTTAACAAGCTTGCACATTTCCATGTTTGTCAGCCTGGACTCCCACCATGTCTAGGGCACGATCTATTTGAGGGTGTTGTTTCTTATGACCTTGCTTTGTTTGTTGGTCGTTTAGTTGAGGAGAAGCATTTTACATACTTGCAATTGAATCGATGCAAAAATCAGTTCAAATACAAAGGAAATGATGCAAATGACAAACCAGGCGAACTCTCCCCCGGAAGTGAGCGGTTAAGTGGACATGCTGTTCAGAATTGGTGTTTTCTCAGGATACTACCTCTCTTGATTGGTGACAGGATTAAAGATCCATGTAGAAATGAGGTATGGCAACTGATATTGCAACTGAGAGAGATAGTGGAGCTTGTTTGTGCACCAGCTGTAACAACAGGGCAGGTTGCATATCTCAAAGTTTTAATCGAAGAATACATTTGCACCAGGCAAAAGCTCTTCCCTGATAATCCCTTACGACCTAAGCATCATTACATGTGTCATTACCCTGACCTTATACACCACTTCGGTCCACTAATTCGCCTCTGGACTTTGAGATTCGAAAGCAAGCACAGCTATTTTAAGCAGTGTGCCAGAAAACTGCACAATTTTAAAAATCTTTGCAAAACCCTTGCAGAGAGACACCAACTTCTGCAAGCTTATCTAGGTGCAGGCAGCATGTTCCCTCCAGTTGTACAGATACAGAAGGGTGTAGAATTCTATATTGATGATTACAGTGACAGGATTAGAGAGGCAGTGGCCAGTTACACGTTTGATTCACAGTCTACAGTGGCATGTAATGAAATCACAGTGAAAGGCACATTGTACAGAAAGGGGATGTTTGTTTTGCTTGAAAAGCATGATGATGAACTTTATGCTGGAAGGATTATTCTAGTGGTTGTCGTACATGAGTCTGTGTACTTTGTTGCAGAGAAACATACCTTTGCTAAGTTAAAAGACATTGGTGTCTATTGTGAATTAGGAGTAGCTCAAGATGATTATCTTTGTGTTAACCAAGAACACTTGCTTGACTACTATCCTCTTCCAACTTATGAGGTGTTTGACTTGCTACTAATTGCTCTTCATCATGCTTTTCCAGAGGTCTATTGAGCAATGTGTTACAGATTCATTTGAACTAAAAAGAAAATTGTACCTTTTCTCTTTCAGAAAATGAATCAAGGCATTAAGGATTTGGTGATTTCAATTTTACCAAGCCTCTCAGATGAAACACTGGCACATTTGTTGGAAGTTCTGGAGGAGCTGGGAGTCGAAAACAAGGAAGACCTTATGTTGGTCGAAGAAAAAGACATTGAAAAATACTTGCGTCCAATACAGTGCAGAAAATTGTTGGCTGCTCTTAAAAATGAAGGTAAATCTACACGGCAGGGTGCTATGGACATGATCACAATTGACAAACTAAGTTTAATTATTTAATCTATGACGAAACTTTATGAAAGATGTCATTCTTTTTTCTTTTCTTTTTTTCTTTTTGTTTTGTTTTTTGTTTAGGACTTCCAGTAATTCAGTTAAATTTAGAGGCTGTCCCCTCTCCCTCTTCATCTCAGAGCCCTTTGGGAAGCACATGCAGTCCATCCTCACACTCCTCATGCACTGAGAGCTTTGCACCACATCTTGGAAGGCCATGGCATGTTGATTTCAGAGTAAATTGGGAACGGATGCCTTCATCTCTTCAACAATGTTTGGTAAATCAAGCAAGACCCCTCCCAGTAGACAGAAAAAACATAGTACAGGCAGTGGTAGATCAGATCTTAGAACAAGATCCTAATCCTAGTAGAGCAACATGCCACACTATAGTTCGGGGCATCATTAGAGAGTTTCCTAAATGTTTTGCAGATATAGGCAAAACAGGAGATATTATTGGAGATGGCTGTCAGTCCCTCCTTCAACAAATTAAAACAAGGGTTGAGTACAAAAATAGAAACAACACTCTTGCACGACGACGGAGGGAGAGGAGGGCCAGCAATGGAGCAGGGACAATGGCAAGAGGCCCAGTGGATCAATATGGGTGCGTGAGATGGGCTCCTACGGATCTACCCAGTGGCGAGACCGAGACGACATTGGATGAGATGAAAATGCGCCTGCACCGCATGTTTTCAGAGGATGGCTTTGATGGCGCAGAAAGAGCTGAGCCACTGATGGAAAAGACTTACATACTCCAACGTAGGTACCTTAATCAGGTACCTGCACCAACCATTGACAAGGTTATAGAAGAATGGCCCTTTCTGTCTTCACGAAGATGCCTTTACTCACACTTTAAGCTGCTCACAGATGTCTCTATCATCAGCAAGCTAAGAGAGGCCATCCACAGCAAAGGCAGCACAATTGTTAAGTTCTGCCAGGGACTCAGCCGTTATCCGGGGATCGCTGAAGTCCTGGCTAATTATGACGTTGAAGTTTCAGACAAGGCCATGTGTGTTCTACAGCTCCTAAGGACATACTTTAAAGAACCACAAGACGCCATCGTGCTTGAGGCTGACGTAAGTTTTGTTTTGCAAACACTTATTCAGTTATTGGTAAAAAGTTTTCTTTTAATGTATATTCAGTAAAGTTCTTACTGAATATAAGATGTAAAGTCAAAGGCAGTGTACTTTGTACCCCGTTGCATCTATAAAAATGTTTTCTGTATAAACTTACTTTACAGCCATCTGCCACAGCTGCCGACGTCCAAAGGATGACCAAATTGCCGAGCACACCTCGCTTGATTGTCCAAGGTAATGTCTAACGTAAGGCCCTATGAAATCAGCTTTATTTTTTCCCAAATTAGTTTTTTTCTGTTTTAGTTTTCATGGATTCCATATTTATGGTTTAATTTTAATTTTAATCATCAAACAGCATGTATAATCAATTTCATTCATAAAGCAAACAATTTCACCAATCTTTTAAAATGTAATCAAATATAAAAAAAAAAATCATAGGGCCCTACTAACGTCATTCAGTATACTACTGGTTAAACCTACATGTGTCCAGTACCTTAATACAGAGGTCTTCAACCCTGCTCCTGGGGACCTGCTGTCCTGCAAAGATTATTTCCAACCTGCTTTAGCACAGTGGGTCCCCAGGAGCAGGGTTGAAGACCTCTGCATTATATTGTCTATGAATTATATTGGCAGTGAGTTAAGTCTTGTAAAAGGATTAGTTCACCCAAAAATTTACTCCTTCTCAGGTCATCCAATATTTCTGAGTTTCTTTCTTCATCAAAACAGAAATTTTATTTCAGGCCTCCACATTTAACATTGAAAGAGATTGTAGTCCATTGGTTTTTGACTGTCCAATATGAATAAAAATAATCCACATGACTCCAGTTGACAAATAAAAGTCTTTTGACCCCAAACCATTGATAATTTTTAAAAACAAAACAAATCTTATATACTTTTAACTACAAATCTTCATTTTCATCCAGCTGTGCTGTGCTTGTTCGTGAGAGGGATTTGCACAACTTGCATTGGCAAAGATCACGCGTGACATCATGTAGGTTAGGTCGCAATTAAAAGAGGAGCGCTGTACACCCGTTTAATGTTCTTTGCTCTAGATTTGTATTTGTATTATTATTATTCAAAATTATAGCTTCATGGGTTTATCGTGTATGACCATGTCTACATGATGATGTCACGCGTGATATTTACCTGTGCAATATGTCGTGCAGTAACTCTCACGAACAAGCACTGCACAGCTGGACAGCGGTGCAGATTACAGTTGATAAGAATTCAAGTATTGTTTTGTTTTTAAAAATGACCAATGGTTCGGGTTCAGGAGACTTCTTTTCGACTCCAGTCATGGTCGTGTGGATGGACCTTTGATTGCCTGAGGGTAAGTAAATTATCAGCAAATATTAATTTTTAGGTGAACTATTCCTTTAAGTCGTTTTAACTAACACAACTTTATTTTTTATTACAATGCATGTTTGTACAACATTAAAGGGATGGTTTGGAATAAAATTAACCTAGGGTCTTTTCCCTTGGTTGAACATTATTAAAGTTAGAGCTTATTTACAGAAATCAGACGGATGGCGCTAATGGATCCAAGGCAGTATCTCATAAATAACCCCACTAATAATGCCTGGAATGGTGCCAAACTTCTTCAGTAGTACAAATCGGTTCTGTACTCATAAAACAAGCCATTGGAAAGTTTGTAAGTACATCAGTAGTTTATTTAAATAATACCTGACGGCTCATGCTACCACTAGCCCAGACGTCGACATCACTTCAGTGATTAGAGAAAAGCACGTAAAAGTCCTGACAGAAAGCGATGCATAAGGATGTAGTCTAACAATGCCCAGTTCCAGGAATGCACTCATATTTTTTTGGTAGTACCAGTTTGCAACAATTATTAGTTAACAGTAAGTTGTTAACAGTTTGGGAAAAAAATTATTATTTGTCGTTACACTACATCCTTATGCATCGCTTTCTGTCAGGACTTTTACGTGCTTTTCACAAACCACTGAAGTGACGTCGATGTCTGGGTTAGCGGTAGCATGAGCCGTCAGGCAAGTGTTATTTAAATAAACTCATGATGCACTTACAAACTTTCCAATGCCTCGTTTTATGAGTACAGAACCTATTTGTACTACTGAAGAAGTTTGGTACCATTCCAGGCATTATTATTGGGGTAATTTACGAGATACAACCTTGGACCCATTAGTGCCTGCACTAAACCATCTGGCTGATATCTCTAAATAAGCTCTAACTTTAATAATGTTCAACCAAGGGAAAAAAGGCTTCTGGGGGGTGTTTGGCTCGAGGTCATGGTGCAAAGGAGCCTATGTTGATTTTATTCCAAACCATCCCTTTAAAATGCTTGACCATTAGTTCCTCTTGATTTTGTGAGTGCAGGTCTTACAGGTCCTGCCTAATGTTTGGTACTTTTGTTTATTTCAGGTGATATGATTAAGCCTGCAGCATGGTTGCTCTCCATCGAAGGGCAAGTTGTCATGGGGCCACACGCAGACTTTATCACTGGTATTGCTTCGCTGTTTTCCAGTTACTATTGTTTGAATCTGCAATATCCAGAAGAGTCTGCATGCACTCTTGAATTCATTCAAAGGTATTTAATCTCCTTTCAATGTTTCATGTGGGATTAAAGGGATGGTTCGGAGAAAAATCAACCTAGGGTCTTTGCACCAAGACCTCAAGCCAAACACCCCCCACCCCGCCAGAATCCTTTTTTCCCTTGGTTGAACATTATTAAAGTTAGAGCTTATTTACAGAAATCAGACGGATGGTTTAGTGCAGGCGCTAATGATGTATCTCATAAATTACCCCACTAATAATGCCCAGAATGGACCAAACTTCTTCAGTTGTACAAATATGTTCTGTACTCATAAAACAAGGCATTAGAGAGTTTGTAAGTACATCAGTAGTTTATTTAAATAACACCTGACGGCTCATGCTACCGCTAACCCAGACGTCGACATCACTTCAGTGATTAGAGAAAAGCACGTAAAAAAGTCCTGACAGAAAGCGATGCATAAGGATGTAGTGTAACAATGCCCAGTTTATTTTTTTGGTAGTACCAGTTTGCAACAATTATTAGTTAACAGTAAGTTGTTAACGGTTCAGAATTTTTATTATTATTTGTCGTTACACTACATCCTTATGCATCGCTTTCTGTTAGGACTTTTACATGCTTTTCACAAACCACTGAAGTGACGTCGTTGTCTGGGTTAGCGGTAGCATGAGCCGTCAGGCAAGTGTTATTTAAATAAACTCATGATGCACTTACAAACTTTCCAATGCCTCGTTTTATGAGTACAGAACATATTTGTACTACTGAAGAAGTTTGGTACCATTCCAGGCATTATTATTGGGGTAATTTACGAGATACAACCTTGGACCCATTAGTGCCTGCACTAAACCATCCGGCTGATATCTCTAAATAAGCTCTAACTTTAATAATGTTCAACCAAGGGAAAAAAGGCTTTCCTGGGGGGTGTTTGGCTCGAGGTCATGGTGCAAAGGAGCCTATGTTGATTTTACTCCGAACCATCCCTTTAAGACCTTTATCGGCCGATACCGAGTACCAATCTGTTAAATTGTTAATATATTGTATTTTCACTGTGATGAAGAGACAGACTTGCTTTGAACATCGCATCCCTAGGCAAAACACGGCGAACAGATTAGGTACAGACGTTCCTCTCACCATTCCATGTTATGTGTTTGTGTCGCCATTAAGAACTCCGGTCAATTTTAACATTGAGCTAATTTTTTAGTAAATTTGGAGTGCTGTCAATACAGAGATCAACGACAAAAATAGGTGTTGCCTACACCGTGTTATCCTCTTTTTAAAATTTGCACCCTATTGACTTCAATGGGGCACGTTATAAACCTGCTTTTATTTCTCTTATCATCCTTGATGTGTCATTACAAGTGCCCAGCCATGTTAGATGATTCCTTCAGAGTGAACACGGTGAATCTGACTGCATTAGATGTGAAAGATATGAATAAAAATTATGTTATTTCAGCCAGCGCACATACCTGTATTTACATCCTGTTTTCGGTCGAAGTCCAAAGTAGTCGATTGTCGAGTTCACGCTCGTGATCATAGGTAACTAAACCTAAACAGGTTTCGACCGAAAACAGGATGTAAATACAGGTATTTGCGCTGGCTGAAATAACATCATTTTTATTCATATCTTTCACATCTAATGCAGTCAGATTCACCGTGTTCACTCTGAAGGAATCACTCAACATGGCTGGGCACTTGTAATGACACATCAAGGATGATAAGAGAAATAAAAGCAGGTTTATAACGTGCCCCGTTGAAGTCAATAGGGTGCAAATTTTAAAAAGAGGATAACACGGTGTAGGCAACACCTATTTTTGTCGTTGATCTCTGTATTGACAGCACTCCAAATTTACTAAAAAATGAGCTCAATGTTAAAATTGAACGGAGTTCTCCTTTAAGATCATGTCATGCGCCTCCTCTAACCGTTGTTAAATGGAAATGTAAAATGTAACCATGACAATCGCTTGTAAGAACACCTACATTGAGATGGTACCAGAGACTATCTGCAGTGGAAAAGCAAACAGAAATGTAAAGCGAGCCGAGTTGAGCTGCACCTTGCAGTGGATAAGAGACTTTGGACTGGGCATACAAAAATCTCACTCCATTATTAAAATGAATAGCAAAATATGTATAGAAATGTAAACGCCATAAAGTAAACTCAAAATTCATCAACAGCATATTATAAACAATGTAAACAGTACTTATTAAAGGAACAGTTCACCCAAAAAAATTTAATTTGCTGATAATTTATAGTTTATTTCTTCATCAGAACAGAATTTAAGATTTTTAGGGTTTCATTTCAGGCTGAAGTGAATGGAACGTCCAATGATGGAATGACAATCAAAAATACAAAAATAAATTATGAGCAAATTTTAATTTTTAGTTAACCATTTCTTTGAGTACTGCACATTATTACAAACTGCTCTGAAACCACGAGTAATGAATGAACTCAAAGCTGGTGGACGTGCAACAGTTTTCACTTTCAAACGTGCAATTGCATGTCTTTAAACTGTCACTTTTTGAAGTTTAATAATCCCATTTCACTGTATATCGTGACTCTGTCTTTCCGTCCATAAAATTAAGACTGTTTTTAAAACACCTTGGGTAAGAGGTGCTCATTCCTGTTTCTGGATATCTACCTTCCTACCAAATAATCAGTGTAAAATATATTCTAATGTTAGACTGTATTTTCAAATATATAACAAAAATAGGGAATCTCTCAGACTTTGAAATGTATTTTTTTTTTATTGTGTTCTTAGGTGCTTCCTGGGCATCAACCCTGATACAGGATCTAAATCCAAGAAGAAGCAGGGAGGCATCAATCAGCAAGTTTGTTCTCTGCTGCGCAAACTTGTGGATTTTGAATGGATGGCAACATAATGAGATTTTGTGTTGAGTATGTAATTGTTGGCTTTCTCCGTTTTTACTTGCTATATCACCACTGAATGTGTTGGACTGCCCTTCTGGTCAAGACCTTCACTTCTACCGTTACTGTTCTGTTTTTTGGACTGCCATCTCGTTTGTTCTCTGCTGCGCAAACTTGTGAATTTTGAATGGATGGCAACATAATGAGATTTTGTGTTGAGTATGTAATTGTTGGCTTTCTCCGTTTTTACTTGCTATATCACCACTGAATGTGTTGGACTGCCCTTCTGGTCAAGACCTTCACTTCTACCGTTACTGTTCTGTTTTTTGGACTGCCATCTCGTTGCCGACTCTTGCCCGTTGCCGACTCCGACTCATGCCCGTTGCCGACTCTTGCCCGCTGTTATGATATTGTTGTAACAATTTTAATGGAAAATAAAATCAATTGTGGAAACTATTGTTTAATCTTTTTTTTACTACTTTTATGTCATCATATTGCATTACTGTATTAAATTGTAAGTTTACAGTTAATTACTGGCTACTAATTGCATTACTTTTACAGCTGAAACACAATAAATTACTGTTCAAGTTACAGCTGATAACTATATTTATACAGTTATGCACTGTGAAATTACAGTAATGATGTGATATCATTAACTGTGAAATCACTGTACACAACTGTCATTTTGCTGTAATTTACATTAAATTTCTTACTGTAAATTACTGTGAAAGTAATGCAATTAGTAGCCAGTAATTTACTGTAAAATCACAGCAGAATTTTTTACAGTGTAGATTTCAGTCGGCACACATCAGTCGCTAATTAAGAATAACTGCGTCTCCATGTTGTTTCATCAAGAGAAAATGTCACTATACTGCCTTAACATGTTAGAAGAGAAATCCAACATGAAAACAGCACACTATAATCATGATGATAAAACAGTATGGAGAGAAATAAAGCAACATATTCGCAGTTCAGAGGTCCATAAGCCCTCGTTCACCTTTAATAAACACTGCACTTCTATAGGCAATGGTGTTTCCCTTTATTGTTTAATATCAAGAGGCAAGCAGATTGAAGCTAGCAATTCAGCAATTTCCCCTTTCCCGCAGGAAAACTCCAGCTGAGTAAAAGAGCTGGGCTGTTCAGAGCCAATCAGAAATTGTATTTAAGGATTTGATTAAGCTGTAAGAAAAGTCAAATAATGGGAGTTAATAAAAATATAAAAATTGATATGAGCAGGGTTACATTGGTTAAAGTGCTGTTCTCACAGATATTACTCTCGAATACCATGCGAGCATTAATACGGGCAAAGAATATGTACAAAATTAAATACATCAAATTGTAAGAAAATGTAAATATAACCAAATATAAAGTGATGAATGTTAAAGGCTCATTCATTCAAAAAAAACTAAATGAAAACTCTGCGATTGAGGGTAAAAAATATTCTAAATATAGTCTTCTTTCACTATGAGTTTTTCCTTGAACTGCTTTTCAGTGGTTGTCTTCAGTGTAATTGTTTCAAATAGGCACAACTAATAAGATACACTGATATTATTATGGAGATATTTTTTACACTAGACCTGACATTTAATAGCTCAAGGTTATTGTATTTATTTCCTATTGTTCTATTCCAGGAAAATGTAGGCTAGCTTTCAGATCGGACCTTGCTAAAAATACACATGAATTTCAAGAATATCTGGGGGCAAAATCCTAATCTCTTAATGTTGAAGAAATTAACTCCTTGACATTTCTCATTTGAATCGATCTCTCTTAATTATGCACTATTTTCCATGACTATATATTCAATGACTCGTGGTCCACTGTGTCTCTGCAGATGCCTGACGGCACATTCCATTTGCTGCAGTTAACGAAACAAGATTACATAAGCCGAGCAGGTTAAACCCACAAATGACTGAACATATAATAAAAAATATCACCTCATACTGTTAGAGCAGAGGTCCAACAATAAATATTAAAAGTGCCAAAATGAAGTATACATGTAAATATTACAATACGCAATATAATACATTGACTTCATGGCTCACAGTTATGTGTTGCTGTGAGACTCTGATTTCTTCCTGTAATTCCACACAAATGCATAAAGGATTGAAAGCCGGCAAGTCTGCCAAGGCCGCTGATGAAAACTAAACAGGGCTTGAAGTCGAACTGGCCCCTGGGACCCTTCCTACTCACGCTTGCACGTCTCTTTCTTTGTATTCTTTCCTCTATCTAATTTTCACCAGGATGCGAGAGCTAGGCGCGCTACACTGATTTCCATCAGCGCCCAGGAATATAACCTCTTTGTTGCCTGGGCAACCTGCATTTGCCTTAGCGGCTTTTTTTGCATATTGCTGCAAATTTTTTCCATTAGTGAGCCAGTGGTAAACAGGAGAGGAAGATAAGGCTGGAGGGGGATGGAGAAGGTTGGCGGCGGGGATGCGAGTGGAGGGGCACTGTGCTGCACAACCAGCTGGTTTAGGATCAGTCTTTCGGGTCGCACCATGGCACAACACCTACAGTACCCCAAAACAATAAGCTAGTTATTAACCAATGAGTAGATCTCAGGAAAGCATTTCTCAAAAGCATCATGAGCTAAGTTGATGGTAGAGATCCTTGGTAGCAACGATTCTCTTAGGCCTAAATGCTATTGGGAAAGCAGTCCTGGTAATTTTTCACAGAAAGAAAGAAAGAAAGAAAGAAAGAAAGAAAGAAAGAAAGAAAGAAAGAAAGAAAGAAAGAAAGAAAGAAAGAAAGAAAGAAAGAAAGAAAGAAAGAAAGAAAGAAAGAAAGAAAGAAAGAAAGAAAGAAAGAAAGAAACTTCCCTGTCTTGATTGAACTAAAACAAGGGAATTAATTACTAGGCCTACAACGTGGCCATGATTTAGTAAAACGAGGGAACAAATTATTATATTGTTGTAACGAGGTTCAGATATGGGAAGAATTGGCGGGAACCGGCAAACATTCAAAGATTTTAATAACAAAAGAAATTTGTTTTAATACAAGAACGAAAGAACCCCTCGCGGACTGCTGGCCACACAAAACAGGAACAAAACATCAAATAAAAATCAGGCCTGTTCCTCTCTCAATCTTCACAGTTGTCGCTCCTCCTTTATGCTTCCGCTCCTCCATGAGAGATACGAGACCGGTGCGCGGTGTGCGCCTCACAGGTGTCGTTCATCATTAATCACGCCACTTTTCTCGCGGCGTTCTCACGTCCCTCGACCTCGTCCTGCTCGCCACAATCGTGCTCTCGTTCTACTTAAAGCTAGAGTAGGTAATGTTGGAGAGCTAGCCAGATTTGAAAGTGGCACCTCTTCTAAGCTCCGCCCCCTCCTGTCAGTGCTCCGTCCAAAGCTACGCCCCCCCACAAACATGAACGCGCATCCACATTTGGAGTTAGCTGCATGTACCTATACTACCAGTGATGCGCGGGTTGATCCAAAATGAGCGGGTGCCTGCGCCCGCGGTTACGAGTCATCCAAAAATATTTTTAATGATATTCGGGTCGCGGTCGGTCGGGTCGTTTACCTTTGTAATTTATATGTACTAGACACAATGTTCTATGAAATACATAGGTCTACACTTTATTGTCTGAATGCGCGAGGATGACGCACGAGCAGATGAAAGTGGGAAATCCTTATTTACCTTTTGAATGTTGAGCGCGTTATTAACTTTTGAATAAAAGCTGACGCGGGACAAAATGCCCGATTTCCCAACGCGTTGAACTGAGCAATGCCATTGTGCCATTTTAATAGGCTTCTTTTAAACGCATATAGCTCAGTAATGTCAGTTTTATGTAGCCTATTTGCTGAGAGGGGGCGGGATTTTTGTTGGGAAAGTCCGGGGAGAGACGCACACGTCGATTAGGCTGGATAAACACATGCAGCATCTTAATTGTTAAAAAAATGAAACGAAATAAATGAATAAATCAAGCCTTTATTACAAAACACTAGGCTATATCATACAGCATTCTGAAAAATGCGCACCCCTAGTTCCTCCGTCTATGGCCCATGACGCGATGAGCATTTACTCTAGCTACTTTAAAAAACGCGGGTCGGGTACAATATTTTCTTTCTTTTTTTTGCGGTCCGAGTTGCGGGCGGGTTAGTTGAAAACGTCGGTCGGGTGCGGGTTGTTTATACATTGACCCGCGCATCACTGCTGTGCACGCAGTGGTGCTCGGGCACGAGACATTAAGGCATCTGATTGGTTCTTTACATTCGCACCGAATGGCAGTGATTGGTCAGAGTTTTTACTGTCCTACAGCTGCTACAGAGGTCAGATTTGTTTCATTCCTTTGTCTGAACACATAATGTATTGACTACTATCAGAATGGAAGGACCATTTCACCCAGTATAAAAAAAAATGTTTCTGAACAGGATTACCAACCCTACCTTTAAGGAAAAAAAAATAGCAAAACGTGCTGACGTACAGTATTAGTAAAAAGTTGTGAGAACGAATAGTTAAAGTGGCCACAATGCACATATTTCTTTCAGCATATCATGTGCGGGGCTCCGTAGAAAAGGCAAAGTTTGACAAGTTTTTGTGACACTCAACCAGATACTGCGGAATAAATACCAGACATAAAAGATCACATTATGTATGACACACTCAGCATGTGTGGGTCATTCACTCAAAGAACAAACGGTGTTGTGAGTGTATAAACAGGAACAGGAAGGCATTGCAGGATCTTTTGTTACATCAAATAATATACATCTTATGGTGAAAGCTTCATCATCTCTTTAAGTGTCATAAACATGAAATGAATGCCTCGCTGTTGACCTATGACCTTTCTCTGAGTCAGAGGGAGTTATAGAGGTTGCAGTTTAACGCTGGGTCTGGGAGTTACTGTAGGCTAACGGGACACAGGTTAACCCGCAGATCTCTCTTGACTCCCCTTAGCTTCCCCACTGCACGTGAAGTGCAGCCAAGTAGAAAATGAATTCCTTAGTACCTGATTATACTGTTAGCCTTAGCTCTGACTTGTCCATCCAATGTCCCACATCAGCACTTTAATGGCCGCAGACGTGACTCCCCGGTCGAATGAAATAGAGACTGGCTCCTGCAATATGCTAGTAAAGGGCAATTTACCTGATGGAAGCTCCTTCATCAGCCTCTTCTTTAAAGCCATAAGACCACTCATCTCCTCAGTCACCCCCTCTTCTTTTTATTCATCTGAAACTCATTCTCCAGCCATCCTGCGGTCATGCATCATCTGTCCCACATCGAGTGCACCTGATTGAATACCGGTACATCAAACAATCTCTCCATATATTACATGGACGGCGCAAAATGAGGAAAAGCAAAAGGGATGGAAAGAGACACAGAGGTTGTGTTATAACATTCCAAATGTCCACTTGCTGTCCAGATGGGATACACTCACGTTCTCCAGCGAGACAACTAATAACTGGTTGTATGGATCCTGATGTAAAAGCAAGGATTGGCCAGTTGCTTCTTAAATGTAGTTATAAAGCCACCAACAGGCCAGACAGAAGATGATATATGAGAAAAGTGAGACCATCTCACCTGGATGAGGTGAAAATAACACTCTCAAAGTAAATAAAACCTATGGTGCATGTGACTCAATGCATACAAGTGCATGAACAAATGTTTATTTTAAATGCAAATTTATTCTGAATACGAATGCTGAATGTAGAATCACATGGAAATCAAAACAGTTCAGGGGGCTGCAAATAGCATGGTATCACACATACACACAGAAATCGCAGGCTACTGATAGGGGGCAGTGCAGCTATAGTCAGGCGCTTGCAGAGTGAATGAGACGATGATAAATGAGTGAGCTGCTCTCATTAATGCAGATAATTAACTCCAATGGAGCAACAGCACAGGCACGTACACAGCACAGCACAACAACATCCTGCCCGAGAAGGAAACAGGCCACCGACTCTACTGATGCAAGATGGAAATAATCTCCCGTGATACCAAATTGATTTTCAGACAAAACACTGACAAAATGACATCATCAAAATTTAATTACATCATCTCGAAGTTTGTTTGGGGTTTGAGAGAGCCCTGTTTATAGCCCAAAAATATACTTGAATGTTTGGTTGACACACACACACACACACACACACACACACACACACACACACACACACACACACACACACACACACACACACACACACACACACACACACACACACACACACCGCACCGTATGTTTTGTGTACCATTACACCCCTAATATATATATATTACACAAACATTCATATATAAATACTATAGGCTACATATATGCTGAGAGACAGACAGACATGGAAAACCATGCCCACACCCATAAGCACCACACAAAACATCAAAGCACATGCACTACATTCTGACTGACATCAAACTTGCATTTTGGTGTAGTTTTTATTTATTTATGTTAATAAAAAAAAAAAAATAAAAAAAAATGTTTACTTATAAAAGGCTGCTCGCACTACATCACACTGATCTACAGAGGGTTTTGCCCATGGAGATGGAGATCAGAGAGCCATCTAGAGGACAAAGCTGAAAATGAAATTGTGGAATGCAGTCAGTTGCAAAAGTAACTGAATGCCTTATAAGACAGGCATGTTCAAAATACTTTGACCATCGCCTATTCTTAGAGGCCTGTGATTGTGACTAAACTTAGACCTTGAGTTATTGCTCTTGAGAAATTATAAGAAAATCAGTCTGCGCTAATAGTGACAATGGTTGCTATAATGTACAGACAAATTTCATAATGCAACATAACTTCAATCTTTAGACCAATGCAAAAGTCTAATTAGAAGATCCCTTGTGAATTTCGAATTGAAGTGTTTTTAAAATGCAGCTTTTCGAATTAAAGCAAATTTAAGTGGTTAACATTAACTCATAAGACTTTCATGTGTTGTTGAACAAATTAGTCATAGGCTCAAACTTGTTTTTGAAGCTGCTGCTGAAAAATATCAAGCACTTTGATTTAAAGAGGCTATATGCGTTTTTCTGAAATTTAAACTCGCGACTGACACCTGTGGCCAAAAAACAGAACTGCTCTTCCTTTCTGCTCGCTCGTACGTGCACACTTCACAAGTCATCTGCTGCAAGGAGGTCAGGTCAACATTATGTTTACAGAGGTAAGAACAGTCAAATACATATATTGTTTGAGATAAGTGTTCTGAGTGATCTGAAACATTTAACATGAACGCGCTTGACGTCACATCCGCAGACAGCGCGGGAAAAATCCGACCCGAGAGAAAATAGGAAAAATAGGATACAGGCTTATAGGTGCACCCACTGTGAGCAGACAAGGTGTCAGTATGCTCATCAGGAGATGTTTGAGTCATAAATGGTAAAATAAAAAGGCTATTGTTTCGTTTATTTTGGGGAAAAAGTTCCATATAGCCCCTTTAATGGTGAATACATAGGAAACTTACATTTGAACACTCATAGGCAGAACTCAAAGTAAGCAAACACTTACTTTACACAAATATTGGGTAAAATAAATTCCAGATTAAACTGGTCTGATCTTAAAATTTATTTAATCTTTAATCTGGAATCGTCTTTGTAAAGACAGATTGCGCAAAAACGATGGATTTAATTTATTAGATTTAGTAGATGCTTTCAGCCAAAGTGATGTAGACTACAAATGAGGAATACAACAAGCGATTCATCTTAAATAAAGAGGAAATAAAACAAAAAGCACTAGCAATCCAATGTTTTTCGAACATCATCCCAAATAGGCTACTTCTAGAACAGGGAGGGATATAAGAAATGGTGAAAGCATAAATGTTTTTTTATTTATTATTATTTAGTAGTCTACCTTTTTGGACAGCCTTCACGTTGAGAGCAACTATGCTGCTTCCTTAGACAGCTCACTAGTTTTTGGAGCAAAGCCCATGTGCGTTTCACTGAAGAGCAATACCCATCTTTAGCGACCGCCCACACAACCACAAATCATCATCAGACAGCCTGAGAGTGAGACTCTTAATATGACCGAGGTGTGTAACCCCAGAGACCCTGCCATAAAGAGAATCAGACACCAACAGCCTAACAAAACCTTCAATGTGTCGCATGCACTCACCGTCTATTGACGTTTCAGTCTTTAACAAAGACCCAGACCCCTGAGCAGTCCTACAAGAATGAAATGTCAAAGTTGAAAACAACAGCTGAGGAGGATGAAGAAAGATGCTGTCAGGTTGGTACCTTGTACATGTACAGTATTTGAACTGAGCCGTAACTGCATAAATGAATGCCACCCCTTTGTGCATACTTTTCTGACAACACATACACACTAGTGAAAGCACACAAACTCATTCGCACAATACAAAACCACGACATTGTCTTACTCAATGTTATGGCAGCAAGAACACTGGAAACTGATTTGCGTAATTCCTCTCAGCCATTAGCTTCAGGAAAAAACGTCACATCAAAAGGAAATGAGGGAGGATCCTCTCCCTTTACCTATCTCTCTCTCTCTCTCTCTCTCTCTCTCTCTCTCTCTCTCTCTCTCTATCTCTCTCTCAACATTTATCAAAACTGTGATCTTACGTATGTAATAAACCGTTGCGCGCATGCAAAGGAAATGCACCACAATTCAATTATTTCAAATCTGAACACCTGATATTACAAAATTTAAAATGAACATATAACAGTTTCAAGAAAAAAATACTTTTATAATGTAAAATAATAACATGCATGCAATAGAAACACACAGCACAATTTCAAAATCTGACATGATATAACAAAGTTTTGCTTATTTTCATAAAAAAGAGAAATAATATGTTACAATAAATAACTTAAATGGAAAAAATCTAAATAAAAAGTTATAAATCATAATAATGCATATGAAAGAATGTATCAAAACCAAAAGCATTACTGGAACAACAACAAAAACTGTAATCTGTTTCTGTAAAAATGTAAATGTCACACACACACACACACACACACACACACACACACACACACACACACACACACACACACACACACACACACACACACACACACACACACACACACACACACACACACACACACACACACACACACGAATTGAATTTGCTGCTGCCTCCTAATCAAGGCCAGTATGATTTGCATAAGGCTGCATCCACCCCTCTCGTGCATGTCTGAGAGCCTGGCATTGAGCCAGCAGACAGAAAGGAACAGACACATGAAACACAGGGAGAGAGAGAGAGATACGAAGAGAGGAGGTAAGGTAGAACCAGAACAACAACAGGAAAATTAAGCCATGTAGAAAGGACGAGAAAAACAAATTTGAAACAAATGGCACAGATGCCTGCAGAGACAATCAAGGGGCAAGGTGGAGCATGACGGCAGGTGGCCACAACCATGCCCGCTCTGAGCAAAACGGCAGGTAATGTGTCTAATTAAAGAAAAGGAAATAGGCTGTTTTAATTAACACAGTCTTAGAGCAGCTAACATATGCAGATTAGAGAGGTGGAGTCAGAACTAGAGCTGTCGACTTTCTGCTAATTACCACGAATGAGACCTCAAGGACGGCTCGAGCATACATGCTGATTATTGTGGGAAAGCGTTGAACAAAGGTTATGCAGACGAGTAGCTACTCTAGATGATGACATTACCCACACCTCCTCTATATTCTGTACATTTGGTATTTACATGAATACTCGCACCATGCAGCAGATTGAGTGTTGATATGTATTAATGTGGCCCAAACATATGTTGCCTCCCATTGCTTTCCTCGATGTGAGGAAAAGCTATGGGACTAATGCTTTTTCCCGCAGTAGCTATAGTTAATTAAACAAACAAACAAAAACAAAACAAACAGACAAAGAATGGAGAAAGTTGATCTACACCAGTGGTTTGGCTTTACGATCTACAGTGGCAAGCCATAATAGCATAGCATTTAAAATGATTTTAAAGTCATCAGACAAATTAGTATAGCATTTTAGTTGGCCATAACATAAAAATAATTCATCTTATCTGTATTGTACAGAATTTGAAGTCTTCGACTGCTGGAGCTGGTCAGATGACAACCGTTAGTTGCTAAGCAGATTTAATTTTCCCAAAGCGCAGAGACAAGACAGCATATAATTAGAGTGACCGCAAATACAAACGTGTATCAAGCTGAGATCAGGAATTAGTCTTCAGGGGCAAAATAAATGTGCCAGCTTTAGAGTTTAGTGCACTGTAACAGCGGGGGCTTTGCCCACTAATAAGTGCACACAAGGCTCTCTCATCTTCATGAAGACGGCATCCACAGACAAACTATGCTCATTCAAATGGCAAATTAATTTAATTACAGCAAGATGCAAAAGCGCAAATAAAGGGAGGGAGAGCAAACAGACCGTGGTGGGGAACAGACGCCCCGCTGTCTCAATCCGTGAGACACAGGAAAGAAGGAATCTGGGAAACTGAGTTCTGTGAGCCGAGAGACAGAGGTGTAGACATAAGGTGCAAGCAAAGCAGGGCACCATCTGTTTCTGTAAAGGTGAGAAAACGGGATGCCATTCTTAACAGCGATAAGAATGCATCTCCATTTTGAGATGGATGGGTTAGGAGATAATTATGATCAACTCCAAGCACCTAAATGATCCTTAAAAAAAGGCAAACAAATTATATGTATTTCAATAATTACATTTCAAGGCAATAAAATAAAACTTCAATACTGTGTGATACTGACAGGTGCTCGAGGTGTGATTATTATTATTATGCATTTTATTTAAAGGTGCCTTTCTTGACACTCAAGGTCACCATACATCATCAACAAGAAAATTACAATATTTAAAGGGGTCATATAATGGTACATGCACTTTTACAAGTTGATTGTACTGAAATGTGTGTTGGCAGTGCCTGTACACAACCATCATAAAATGATAAAAATCCATCCAGTGTTTTTTTTTTTAATCACCTTATATGTTTTACCCTGTCTCAAATTGAGCTGTTCGATTTTGTGACGTCACAAAATCGACGCCCCTCCCACGATTGTTGATTGACAGCAGCGTTTCAACACAGACCCGCCCTCGCTCGTGAGCGAGCTGTCAATCATAGTCCGCGCGTCATTGTTGATATACGCTGGAGCACTGTCTGTGTCTATGAGCAGAATGGCGTCTAAGCGATTGTGGTGTTCTGTTCTCGGGTGCAATAAAGGAACACAGCAGTCTTTTTAATGTTCCTAGATCAGAACCACTGAAGACGCAGTGGCTGAGATTTGCTTTAGAAGGGAATATTCCTCAGGACAAATGTTTTTTGTTTGCGCAAATAATTTTTCACCAGACTGCTTTACAAATGAGGGTCAATATAAAGCTGGTTTTGCTAAGCTGCTCCTGAAAAAAGGATCGTGTTCCTGCTGAACCTCCAGAAGAAGTGAGTGTAACGTTTTATTAACCTTTATATTAATCTTTGCAAATCGCTAGCACGCTTCACGATGAATGCGGCTAACTTAATGTTTACACTCAGGGTAACGTTACATTACGGCATGTTTTTACGACGTTCTCAATATAATTAATAATTCCACGCATCACTGACAAGCCTACATTTAACGTTACCGATTTTTTTTTTTCATGACCATTAACTGTTAGCTGTAACATCAATCGGTCAATGAACTAGCGTATCAGTAAACACATAGCGTTCGTATCTCACTAACTTACTCTACCCTGACAGTACACACACAAAAATAGATAAAAGTGACATTACGTTAACCAACCATCCGACTCCGGTTCGAATTGATACGGTTGCACAGTCAGTATCCTCAGAGACTCCCGCTGCCATTCTTCAAAATATAGCCTCAACTCAAGCCTCAATACAGTTGTCAAGGCAACACTCCACGTGTGTTGTGTAAAAAAACGCCCCACAGAACAGAGGGGCGTGGTGAGCAAAGCTCATTATCATTTAAAGACATATGCACTAAAACGGCGCGCTGAAAACAGAGCTGTTTTTGACCAGGTAAAATGAGTGTTTTCTTACAATACTAATGATAATTTTTAATTAAAGTATATTACAAACTTTTAATTTAGACCATAAATAATCATATTAGCTTGTACAAAAATGGCATTATATGACCCCTTTAAGTAAAAACAATGAAATGCAATAAAAAAAAATAATAAAAAAAAAGACAATGCAGTTGTGATCAGAGGGAGTAAGCTATTCTAAACAGATGGGTTTTGAGTTTGGATTTAAAATGTGAGCGGGAATCAATATTACGAAGATCTGGTGGAAGCGAGTTCCAGAGCTGAGGGTCAGAGCAACTGAAAGCTCTGCTCCCCATAGTAACAAGGCGGACACAGGGAACAGTGAAATGGATGGAAGAAGAGGATCTAAGAGTGCGAGCGCGTGTGGGTATATGAAGGAGGTCAAAAAGATATGAAGGGGCGAGATTTATGAATGACTTTAAAAGTGAGGAGAAGTATTTTATAATTGATACGGTAAATGATGGGGAGCCAATGGAGCTGTTGTATAAGATGGGAGTGATGTGATGATTATGCTCTACTGTAAGATACCTCATTCAAGTAAGCTGTTAAGTCCAAGCATTGACTTAAAACGCTGTACATGATACCTGCTGAAAAAGATGAATTACTTGCATCTGTTAAAAAAGCATCAGATTCATAGTTCATCTCTATACTAAAAAAGCAGAATGGATCAAGAGGAAATGAGAGCATGTTACACTGAATTAGAAAGAAACATAAAACTCGAGAGAAAAAAAAGAAAGTAAAATAAATTGTGAAAAAGTGCCCTGTTAAAACGCCATATAATCAGTACTGATCCAGATATAAATATAAATTTGGCTAAAATCAAAATAATGCATCTAACAATGAATATAAAATAACCTTGTTAATAAGTTTTTATATTCTGGTTGAAGACCAAATGTCAAAATTATATGGTAAGGTAATTTAATGGACAACTTAATTTAGTACCTATGCAAAATAATATCATGGAGTGGAAAACCCATTATTAATCAATAAATCTGTCCCAGGACCACATCATTTGAGCAATTACATTTATAAAAAGAGTCAAAAAAATAATTTACCATTCAAATCTTTATTTCCTTAAAATAACAGGATATCAAAGTTATTTGTGTTACTCTGAATACCAATACAAAAATGTAATCACTATGAATATACAGCACAGTACAAAACAAAGATATTTTCCCAATGACGAGCATTAATAAAGGGGTTTGCAGACAGAACAAAGCCTGAGGAACTCATCAGACGTGGCAGGCAGCTTTAAGGCACACAGACATCTTGGCACTTTAAGTTTCCTCTCCTCTAGGCTAAGACAAAACAAGAAACCTAAACTGACAAGATTTCCACATATTCAGCATGACTGGAAGAGAACGAGGCGTTCTGGAAGGTTTAAGATAAATGGCAATGAATATGGCCTGATAAAAACAGTGTACCAGGTGGACAGTATACACACAATTAAACGATTCATTAAAATACATCAAACACACTGCTATTCTCTGTCCAGTTCAGGTCACATTCTGCAAGAAATAAGATCGTCTTTATAAATTATGAGACAATCTCATTTAATCCATATAAATACTATTCAATTTTGGATAATCTTTCCAACACAACTCTCAAATCTCTATGTTTTTATATGGTACTGGGGGTCCAATGAGTCAATATTCCTGTAATTATTTGCACAGATTTGATGAAAACATTAGCTGAAACAATGGCACACCAGGTTCTCCACAATGCTGCAGGCAAGTAGTATTTGCTTTGTATGTATAGACATCAGATATCCTGTAGTTTTATAAAGTGGAATGGAAATTTAAAGGTGGTCCCACTTTAGCGCTGGGTTCAAAAGATGACTTAGCCTTGTCTCTTATCGGTCTCGCTCAAAATTAAGCATAAATATTAAGAGAGCATTCGACGAATCACATAAAAGGAGCGTTCGGAGCATTTTCCTGTAAAATAATCATGGCGACATTGAAAGGAAGAGTGATGCTGCATGTGAAGAGCTTTTTGCATAGCTTGACCAATCAGAAACTGCCTCGTAATCAACTTCTGCACGCACAGACCTGAAGCATCAACAGAGTGAGTCAAATGCATGCAGTATATAGAGAAGCTCTTTAACGGCTGTATTTTAGACCAGTGCAGATGGCTTGAGGGTTTAAGAGCACTGTGCTGGAGTTTCTTGGAGGTAAAGTCATTATGTGCTTCTCTTGATAGACCTCTTCACCTCAGGTACATGGCTGATTGAAGTGGGTGGAAATGAGTGTAAGGTGAATGGAGGGTTGGGGATTGGAGAGGAGTGAGGAACAGGAGCGTAAGGGTTGTTTATTTCGGGGCGCTAGATTTCGTGGGAGGCCGGATGGTGCTTGCCGAGGCCGTTTGCCTGAGTGTTATTCTCGTTGAGCCGACGGACGCGGTACATCTCGTAGTGGATGCTGCTGGTGATGTCTTTAATGTTCTGCATGTGGGTTCTGCAATGAGCCAATCACAGAGTTATGATGATGAAAACAAGCCCAGCACGTCACGAACACTTTCACTCAGAATTAAAGTTCACATCAACATGACAATTATTTAATGACCCTCAAAAAGGGTCCAAACCCATATGACCTACTTTCATTTGTGGAACACAAAATAAGCAAAACATTTTGACCATACAACGGAAGTCAAAGGGTGCAAAACAACATTTGGACTTTCATTGTATGG
Organism: Phoxinus phoxinus; assembly: GCF_949152265.1. Lineage (NCBI taxonomy): Eukaryota > Metazoa > Chordata > Actinopteri > Cypriniformes > Leuciscidae > Phoxinus > Phoxinus phoxinus. The sequence goes on from NC_136876.1 coordinate 30,300,887, forward strand.
ATATGGATATTTAGTTTTTCACAGAAGAAAGTTATACAGGTTTGGAAAATGTCCCGGGAATGTTTGATTTTAGGTTGCCAGTGATTTTCCGGTCATCTGTAAGTGCGTTCACACACATCCCGGTAAAATCCCGTAAAGACACGTGACATTAGGTTGAGACGTGTAACGTACATGTCGAAAACATGTACACTAACGCATCGCGTACCGCTCGCCAGCTTTATGGAACGGTACGCGATGCGTTAGTGTACATGTTTTCGACGCGTACGTTACACGTCTCGTGTCTTTACGGGATTTTACCGGGATGTGTGTGAACGCTCTCACAGATCCCGGAAAATCACTGGCAGTGTGAATGATCCAAAATCAAAAGATCCCGGGACAAATCCCAGGTCACATTATCCGTGTATTTTTCGGAATCTCTGTGTAAAAGGGGCTTTTGTTAAACAAGCATAGACTTAATCCACTGACCTTATAAGGAGGTCCCGCAGGTAGGCAAACTCACAGTGGGCAATATTCTCAACTATAGACAACAAAACGCAACAGACAGAGTTCAAAACAGAAGGTAAAGAGCACTTATTACACCTATTTGAAAGTTCTTCCTCTTTAGCCAATTGGAGAAACAAAAAGCAAAGATCACTTGTTCACAAGGTAAAGCGGTGGACAGAGATAAGACAACCACCCCAGTCTCTAGCAATTCCATTTAAACCGAAGCCTTCCTGAAAGATTACCATGAGAGCTTGACAAATGCCTGGATGTGAAAAAATGTTTATGAATTATAGATTATGTCAAACTCCATGAATGAGACAGAGAAAGCCACCATGGAGCAGACATCCAGTACAGGAAATGAAAGGTTTTCAAAGAGACTTTAATAAGAGGAGTCAAGCTCTTCAAAAAGATTACAGGATAATTACAGAGTCATTTGACTCTCAAAAACAGCTCACCAAAAATTGAAGAGTTTTACTTTGTGAGCATCTAAGCACATCGACCGCCCAGATACATGTAGTTACTATTCAAACAAGGCTGTATATTGCTCTACAATAGACCCTTTTCACATTTCTCAGAAGCAGAAGTCGTCAAACTTCTTTAGCGATGAATGGAAGACGATAATTTTGATATTTGCATTTGCTCTAAAAGCAAAAGAGAAAAACTGTTTCCACGAGTTACCAAAAGAGGGATTGATTACAGCCGTTAGAAGAGAGCAAGATGTCAAATTTGCCATCAGTCCCTCGGCCATTGTATTAGGAAAACTCTCGCAGCAGCATTCATTTTACTACTATAATTTTTTTTTGTCATTTACTGACAAGGTAATATAATAAAGAATAGCGTTATACATGTGTGTAATTAAAACAAATAGCAAATAAATAAAATATGACCAGATTTGTAATGTTGATAAATGGAAATGCATCATCACAGTCCGTGAAAAAGACAATAATATAATAATTCATATACAAAAAAATATGACATTTACAATGATACAAAATATTTATATTCAACATATATGCTATTCTTTTGATCTTTCTATTCATCAAAGAATACTCAAGTAATAATGAATGATTATTTGTGAAAAAGGCATGTTAACAGTCCAGCGGCTTGCTGACACAGTCAAAATGACGCACTCATACTGTTCTTCTGAGTGGGTCTTCATTTGATAAGGCTTTCTGAAGTTTGACTCATTTAGCCGTGTCTGTGGTTAATGAGCTCCCTTGATGTGCTTTTGCAACGTTGCTGTCTGCATAGTCCTCTAATCACTTTCTCTCTCTCTCTTCTCTAAAGAGGTTTAGAGACCAAAGAGTCACGATACCTTCAATAGTTCCCCATTTTGTTTTTCTTCCCAAGAGTCTTCTCCCATTGACCTGGTATTCCTGGTCACTTCCTACTACTGCAAAAGGAATCATCTCCTAAGGGTAAAAGAAAGGATACAGATAATAATCGCAATGTGTTTAACAAACTATGGATGCTTTTCTGTGTAGTGCAAACTCACTCTTATTTTCTCATTGATTGTTCTGTCCTCCGCATCCTCATCGAACTCTTTCTGTGGATAGACGTCAATCCCATTGGCTCGAAGCTCTTCCCTGATCTACACAAAATGAAAACCATCAAGTGCTTCAGGAGAAAAGTACAAAATGGATAAAGAAAAACCATGTTGTCTTTAGAAACATTGAAAATCTTTAATACCTCAATATTGTGACATTCAAATTTTTTCCATGAAAGTTGAACTAAGAAACGCTTTTGGAATCGTTCAGGAGATTTCTCCAAAACAGAGAAAGATCCATGTCTGTGCTCCAAACAGCATGTGTTCTTCCTGTAAGAGGCACGCCACCACAAGCACAAGGAGCCGTTGAGGTTGGCGAGCGCTTCCTTACTGCTATGTGAAACGCCACTAACAACCCCAGAACAGATGTTTCTTACCTACACTTCATCATACCACGTGTCATCTCAGCTTCATACCACTGCTCTAAAACTGCACAAACTCCACTGTGGCTTTGTTTCAGAATAATCAAAAAGTCCTTTTTTTTTTCATCCATATTAAGTAATCCACCATCCCGACATAAATAAAACTGCATTAGTGCTTTCACAGGGAAACAGTGTTTCTGTAGAAGCTTTAGACACAATCTGCAATTTGGAAAATCTCCTAGAGAAGAGAAAGACTCAGTTTGCCAACTACAGTAACAGCATGACAGCCTTTACCAGTTCTTTCACACATCAATGCATGGACTTGTGGCATTCATATTATCCAACCGGGGCTCACTGCACAAAGATGCACATTGTATTTTGTCACGGCCCTTCATAACCACGAGCTCTACTCAGATGTAAATATTAAGGATGGCATCAATTTCAAACCAATTTAAGCCTGATTCAGACTTAAGAATGTTAACAATCAAGAGGACTGTGCAGGATAGATTTCATTCACGGACTTTGCAAGCACAGATTTCACAGGACGTTTCAGAGTGGTATGTTTTTTTAATTTTTTTATTAAGACTGCATTGTTTGGGGTTATAATGTTCAGGAACAATGTTTAAAATACATTTTAACCACTCTTAAGTTTGTCAGCCTTAGGAAGCTTCTCATTGACATCGCGACAACACTGTCTTCTACAGTATAATGCAGTTTAGCCAGGCCTCGTCCCCCTTTTTTTGCGTATTCCGTGGGTGGGGGTTATTTAAATGAGGAACATTTTGACTTTATTAGATCGGGGAAAAACGTGTTGTAGTCCAATGAGCCTTTTGTTGTAGTTTGTGGAAAGTGAGTTCTGTTAAATAAAGTATCTCCATTTGGAGTGGACTTGAGCTTTGTAACCTTGCAGATATTTTTCATACTCCAAATTAGGACAGGGCCATCCTGACATTTTAATTCTAAAAAGACTTAGCAAACACTGGTTTCCCACTTTATGTATGAATGGAGTTTTTAAATAAATTAATAAATCTGGACAAAAAGTCATGTCGTTTTAACAAAGACCAGCAGTACAACATGGCAGTCAGTCAAAATAATGGCTTGTTCTACAGTTAATAGTTTGTCACAATTGAAAAATAAGTATAGTGGAACGATTTTTAACTTTATAAACAAGAGAGCAACAACATTAAGCATTCATCTATCTGTCAAATTTTAGCTCACCTTCTTTTTGAAGAAATCCCTCTCCTCCAGAGTCAATGTGTCAGCCTTAGCAATGACAGGAACGATATTCACCACCTTGCTGAGACGTCTCATAAACTCCACATCCAAAGGCCTGAGACTGAGGAAATGACAGGAAAAATAGATGTATAGCGAAACCTACATTACTGTTAACAGGACCGTAACTTAACCACCAGAGGGCGAAAAACACCCCAAATGCACATGCTCTAAGATATGACATGCTCTAAAGATGCTTGTGGATGACAAGATTATTCAAACAGAAGGTGAACGGAGACCTTTGAATGTGAAACGAAAAAAGTTAAAAAATAAAAAGGCATACAGATCTCCTGCCAGAGTGACTGTTCGAAATTAGCCAAGTTGTTCAAAGCCAGAATGCAGCTTCTGGGAGGAGACATCTGCAGTGTTTGACGGACATGAAACAGTCAGACATTCACAGCGGGCCACACAAGGCCTGCAGCACACACTCTGGGGGCATCAGGACACAACAAATGAGTGTGTGGTTAGCATGCGAGTTCAGAGTCCTTAGATCTCTTTCAAAATAAGTTGAATGGATGAATGAATACATGTCTCAGGGGTTTTAGTGACATGGACTGTTAAGAGGAACTCAAACAGCTTTGTTCATGTGCATAAATGATGTGCCAAGAAAATGCATGGAATATAAATGCATACACTACCGTACAAAAGCTTTGGGTCACTAAGATTTTTGTTTAAAATAAATAAATAATTTTATTCAGCAATCTCTTTATTTATATCTCAAATAAATGATGTTGAACTTCCGATTCATCAAATGATTCTAAAAGATGCAAGCTTAAATGGTAAGCAAAACTGTTTTCAACATTGAAAACAGCATATTCAGCTGAAGGATCATGTGACACTGAAGACTGGAGTAATGAACTCCGCTTTACCATCACAGGAATAGGTCACATTTTAAAATATATTCAAATAGATATTTTTTATAATTGTAATAATATTTCGCAACATCACTCTTTTACTGTATTTTAATCAAAGAAATTCAGCCTTGAGAATAAAGAGCCTGCTTGTAAAAAGTTTGTATACATTTACTATTTTTCAAGGGAATTTCAGATGTTGGTTGACAACATTATTATTATTTATAATAATAATAATTTATGAAGCAGATATCAATATTTTGGTCTAAACTCTATTTAGGTGGCCTGATTCATACTTGTTAGTCCAGAGGCTCTTAATATTTATTCTGCTGCACTATCAGATGTTGGTCAGACAGAAAGCATCCCTACTAATACGGGTCCCAGCATCTGTCAGGATAACGGTGTATACTGTATACACATTTAACACATACATTCAGTATACACATTTTATTTGGAAGGTTGCTACAAATTCTTCTGTAGTAAATGAGAAATAATTCAAAATGTCTGGAGACTCATGCTGTCCAACAACATCTAAAAACACACCAAACACAATGATTATCCATCAGAGACAAACAACAGAACAGACCACCCACTTAATTTGGCACAAAGATGTTATTAGATGTAAAAAGGAAATCTGCTAATGGTAAATAATGACTTCAAATCCCTGATGTAAACAGTAGCTGCTCAGGAAGGGAAAGAATATTTCATTCTATAAAATGTTTTAATATCCCAAAGAACCATGTCCTGAAATTAAGTATAAAAAATGCTGTTTGGATTGCTAAATGTTTCTGTAAGAGTCGCATTGTTAAAAACCTGTCCTTCCAGCCAGAGGTCAGGCAGTAATGTGTTATACAAGGTCTTGTAAAAATAAGAAGTGTGGTGACTCTACTCAACATCAATTTTACAAGGATAACTTGATACTTTAACTGCACACACTCATAGATAAAAAAACGTGAATTTGAAGCTGTTATTTATCATTTCTGAAAACGTACGTTTCTAATAAGTAACTAGATAAGACCGTATTGGTGTGAGTGTGTCTAGTTTTTGTAGAACAAAACGTCAAAGTATCGACAGGATATGTGAACCACGGGCTTTATTTTATTCAGAAATCGAAAAACACCATTATAAAAACAGGTTCTGACGTCATACTTGCACCACTTTATAGGCTTATTTGGTGTTCAAGAAACATCTATTATTAAAATCAATGTTGAAAACTAACTATTGAACATCAATTCATTCTGCAGGAGAAACAGTACTGCCCTCTGGAGGCTCTGACTTTCTTAACCATCATTTTCCACCAGTTTTCTCCCTTACTAAACATAAACATCATTAGGCAGACCACATTTGAATAAATGCACGCATGTACAAAACTTATTCATGCTAACACAACTGATATTAGTTACTAGACATCAGGTATATGCAGCACAAGGCTTTCAGGGTGATCCTTACACACAGTTTGAGTATTCAAACACACAACATGACATGCAAACACATCAGTGTTTAGGTAAATCTGTTTCAAGATCATAATGCCACTTCTAAAAAGTACAAATGTTTACTAACCAGTGTCCTGTGGGTGGTATGAAGTATATGCAGCAGTGCACTCGTGAGTCTGGGATCCTCTTCTTCCTGTCAATATTGATCTCTTCCTGCAAGTACTGCTCATACTGGTCATTGATGAATTTCATTATGGGCTGCCAACTGTTGAATAGAGAGAGAGAGAGAGTAATGTAATGACTTTTTCCCTCAAGTGTCTCTAAGGGCATTTTCACACCTGGCTCGTTTGGAGCATTTGTTTCAGAATCTGGTGGTTGGGTCACCATCACTTTGATGGTTGGAGATGTTTTATTATTCTGTTCTGCATCCAAGCATGGCTCCATAAATGGACACCATTACCATTCCAGAACAAAACTATACCGCCAACACTTAACAGAACTGCTTTAGACTGTCATTTATATTTCACAGAAGAGTTGCTGACTAAACTGATGAATTGTACAGCATATTAAAACTGAGGTCACAAACAAACGGTCTTTACCAATTCTCGTTATTGATCTGGTCGCCAAACCCTGGTGTGTCTATGACTGTCAGCTTCATTCGAACTCCTTTCTCCTCGACATCTGAAATTAAATTAATATATTTTATAGCATTCCAGTGAGAGATTACATGCTTTGAACTCAAGATCAAAATGTTTGAATCGCCATGCACAAATTTATGAGTGACACGCTAATGGACAATCATAGAAAATAGAAAATTCAGCTGTACAGCCTTACCATGACTGATGGACTTGATCTCGATGGTTTTAGGGATCTTTTCCTCAGCCGTGCCCAGGAAAGACTTACGGCTCACCTTAGACTTGAAGAGCGTGTTCATCAGTGTGGACTTCCCTAAACCACTCTCACCTGTACACATGCAGAACAATACACATTACCAACCCATTAACTAAAGGCTGCAATACACTACACTCAATTTGCCCAGAGTTTTGCCCTCAGTTGATGTCTGGACGAGTCAACGCTCGCTGCCGAAAGTCAGAGACATTTTGCTGATTTTGGGCAGTCAGAGTTGACAGATTTACCCATAGTGTAAGTCTATCCAGTCTGAGGGGTTTGATATATTGAGCCAATTGATATATTGAGTTAAGAATGACTTCACAGTTTGATGTGGGGGTTGTGTAGAGAAAGCCACTGTTCAAAAATGTCACATGGCATCTCGGCTACATTGTGCCATAAGGCACGTGGGAGACTCTGCAGCCAGCTGGAAGAAGCTTCAATGGTTTCATGAGACCAAAATTGAGCCATTTTTTTTGGCCATCAGACCAAACCCCATTTAGAGCAAGCCAAACGATGCCCATCATAACAAACACACGGTAAAGTGTGGTGGTGGCAGTATCATTCTGTGGGGATGAAATAAGATGCTTGCACATCAACACAAAGCTACGTAACAATGACTTAAAGCCATAAGAGTCAATAATATTCATAGTAAACTATGTCGAGTTTTAATTATAATCTATTAGTACGCTTTCAGTGCTTCCCATTCATTAATTAGACTGTGACGACCCGAAAATATATTTCAACTCCTCATAACAACATAAAAGGTCTTTAATGTCGTGCTTTGCGCCATTGCTGTCAAACAAACTAAAATCGAAAGAGCGATAAAGCTGTTTGCGCTACTCAAAGAGAAGTGCACACTTCGCCCACGTGATCAGCACTTGATCAGCTCCACAGGTTCAATTCTCAATACTGATTCACAGTGAATGAACGTAGTGAAGTCCATCTGTGCATGTGCCGAATTTATGTGTGTATTTGGAAACGCAGTTACGGGTTATTTTCACATTTGTTGACGATTACAGTGTTTCACTACATTTTTAATGAGATGCGTTTGTAACCCCCTTTTTTTTTGGCAAAATAAAAGCTTGACTGCAGTTTCCGTCTCACGTTTAACTCTTGCATGTATAGAAATTAGGACAAAACTAATTATAAAAGTTGAATTTATTTTTCAGTGCATTTGTTTTACAATATATGTCCATTACTATCATAGTAATCATATTATAACAATATTATTGCGGTTATTGCCAGTGCCACCCACCACAGTTTCGCAAAATCCTGTGAGAAACACTGAACAACTTGTGGGCAGGCTTTAGCATATGGATATTATTATTCTTTTATGTCATCTTGGCAACCAAAGACGAGTTTTAAGGGATACAATTATTGACAGGGGGGCTTCAAAAGAATAATGCACTGCAAATGCAATTATACATTTAATCATTGTCACTGTCAAGCAAAATAATAATAAATAAATTCAACGTAAAACATTAAACCCCGAAAACTTCCAAGGAAGTCGAATATTGTTTATATACCCGTTAGGTCTTATTCATTCAAAGATCATAAGTGATGCTTCCACTCAGGCTGTCCTGTGGTTTGAATGAAACTATCATTCCTTTGGCTTTTGATAACAGGAGCTTGTGTTTAGCTGTGGTTTTCTTTACCCCTCCGCTAGCCCACATCCGTCAGCCTTGGGTTCATCACTAAAGTAATGAGGGCCGGTTCCTTTCTGCACGGGGCAGGGCTGCAAATATTCTCTCTCTAAACACCGTCATCCAATCCCACCGCTAGGGGTGGGCAATATGGCCAAACAAATTATCACTATAAAATGTTTATCTGACATTGGATCAGATGTGCCTTCCTAACCCCATATACTGCCTAAAAAGGTAGCACTTTTCAGGTTTCAGACACCTTCTTCAGGAAAATGTGATGGAATGAGAGACAGGAGTCAGAATAAACGGGCTGCAGCTGGGAATGGCAATGCTGATCCCGAGGGTTGGCTCTCTCCGCTCTGACTGGGTTAAGTCAACAGCAGGTTGGGCCACATTTACCCAAAGAGCCACATGTGAGAACCCAGCTGCAGCCTTGCACAAATACAGGTTCATTTTGCTGTCTTCAACAGAGCTCGTAATCATTTTCTCTTGTAAACTCCATATAAATCATCAGAAGTTTAATAGAGGAACGTGTCTTCTGGGACGCTAATGCTGAAACAGAAAAATACCACCAGGTGATGCCCTAAACACATTACTCAATACACGTCTTTCCCTAATGTACATTCTTATTTCCTCATTTCAGACTTTACCGGTCTCAAGTTATTAACCCATTAACCCATTTTTATAAGCAAACTGTAAGACTTCAGCAACTTCATGTTTGCTCTGTGATCAAAAGCAAAACAAACAACAGTATAGTTTTGGCTCTAAAATCTCATTGGATGAGCCACATCCATAATGCATAATTGTGCATGCATGATTGCACATCAGTTGTATTGTATATTATTAATAATATTGCACCAAGTTGCTATGTTGCTTGGCTACCATAAGCAATTTACAGTTAGGTTAATGAACTGCAATACCAAACGCAAGAATTGTTTATTGTGAACTTTAATGAATGAACATTGGTTGGTTCTCATATTGCTGCAGAATTACTGCAAAAATATTGTGGCTTCTTGTGGCTTATTGCTAATTAGTTATGTTTGTAATGTAAACCTCACTATGAGCTCATTCTTAAATAGCTCAATTGCTTCATGTTCAACTTGATTTGAGTGATTTGATGAACAATAAATAAGGGTGAAAAATGAAAATAATCACACAGACTAATCTAGGGACTAGACTATCGAGTCGGGCTGTTCTTACTTGGCTCAAGCACTATAGCAATCACCCAGAACAATGGAGCTATGTTGTAGAAATGTGCTAAAAACCATAAGAACACATCAGACACAGCATAGCAACACCCTGGCAACCATTAATACAGTTGCGGCAACTTCTGCGCAGGTAAGCATTTCTCAGTTTCTTGTGGAAATGTGAAGATTGAATCATAATCAGCTGAAGAAAGAAATTAATACAGGTTTGGAACAACTTGGGGGTGAGTAAATGACAGAATCTTATTTTTTGGGTGAACTATCCCTTTCAGCGCAAACTTGCCAACACAACCCTAAAACAAATACTGACCGCTAACCTAAACTCTACAATGAACCTAGTATATCGCTGTTAACACATCCTGATGAACAGCATTACTGTTAGTCACTATCAGATCCATCTGTGTTTTTTCTGAACTCTGAGCTCAACATTTCCTGACAGGTGACTTGCGCTTAACTGGTTTGGGGTATTTCAGTCTCCTAAAAATAAATGTGTGGCCTGTCATGTATTGTTAACTATTACATTTTCTCTGAACGTAAGCTAACAACAAATAACACATTAAGAGCATTAGAAGAACACTCAGTGAATCAGTTCATGAGTGTCAGTTTAATTTCAGTAGATGTTATTGTTTCACTTTTGTAGATGCAAATCTAATAAATCTCATTATCATTAACACTGCATCTAATGGACTAAAATAAAACATTGATACGCTGCAATGAGCCAAAATAAAAAAAACATGAACAAATGCATACAGGCAAAAAATAAACTAACATGTAAGAACGAACATAAAAATGCACATGGAATAACAGTCTGACTTGTGGCATTTAATTGAGCATTGCTTATGAAAGCCTACGTGTATTTGCCTTGCGTAGGAGTGTGGTTGGAAGTGTTAATCTTTGATTACCATAAGCTTGTTTTATTAAAGGTTAAAGTAATTAAATGCATCTCTACAATTAGAATTTATGTCACTTGTACTTTATTATTTTTAAAAACAGTCTCACCAAATGCCTAAATAACAGATCGCTTTCAATAGCAAAGCTACAGTATTATTATAATGACCAATGTTGGGGGATTAAAATACAATTTTAGACTTTAAAATGTCTAAAATAAAGCTATTGAGGTATGAGCGTCACATAACAGTCCAATTATTAAATTAAAATGTAGCTGACTTGTATGTTCTAGATCAACGCTGGAAATGTTGTTGACTCACCCACTACCATGATGTTGAGCTCAAAGCCCTGTTTCATGGCCTTCCTCCTCATCTGCTCCAGGATGGCATCGATGCCCACGTAGCTAAAGTCAACGCTGGGTTTCTCCAGGCACATGGCCGGGGGCATCTCTTGTATAACAGACTCTGCCATGATGCTACTGCTGCTGCTACTGCTGCTGTAGCTGGAAATTACCTCTGACCCTGAAGACATGAAGAGAAGATACAATGAGGAGCTGTATATAATGTGTTTTGATTTAAGGTCATATGCACTCCACAGCAATCAACAGCATTCACCCTACAAGGTATTTTATAAGCGGAGTCTGATACAGACACTCTAGGAGAGAATGTGCTTCTACACGGCTGGACTATAGACATAATAAACAGGGAACTCATCTCCGGCCTGCAGCCAGCTAGCACATTTTTACTTCTCGATTTATACAAATATCCATTTATTTGAGGCTTATTATTAGGCCCAAAATGTTCTAATCTCTCTACAATGCATCCATCATGTGAAAGAGTCCCTTTCTCCACATTATATCTACTGACATTATTTAGAGTACAACAATCTTATGACCCCTCAGTGATCGGATCAGGTTGGGATCCCACTGGACTACAACAGAAGCCAAGGCACATTGTTTATAGATTATGATCAGATTGCTGAAACCACATTTGATCTGGGACATATTTTGACCACATTTAAATAAAGGTGTAAATGCAAATGCATTTTTATGAAGTGCTTTCAGCTATGCAAGTAATATGTAATACGGTTCCGCTGATAAATCACGTCACCTTGATGGACTAAGAAATGTGAGAAATCACTTGGAAAGCCTGAGGAGTTGTATTGACAGGAAATGGGAGAAAGAATTTTGAATGCATTCTTTCAATGTTTTTAAGTTCAGTAAATTACAGACACTGTTCGATTAACACAACCAGCATAAGTATAGCCAGTATGATCAGATCTCCAATACAATCATCAATCAAAAACTGGACAAGAAACGCATGCCAATTCCAGGTGAAAGGGCACCACAATGACAGTTGCTATTAATCTAGGTAATGTTTCAATATGCACATTTGAAACCAAAGGAATTACAATTGACCAATTCAAATGTCACCCCCCCCCATCCCCTCCCCATACGCCAAAATTGTGTAACATAGGACATTCACAAGATACGTCCCAAGAATTAGATAAGAAATACCTGATGTCTAAAACAAAACTCCCACCAGACTCCTACATGGTAAAAATACATGAACCACTTCCTTTGTGTGAGGAATAACCATATTCAGTGATAAGATACTCATGTGGTGATCAAAACATCATGCCAGCATAACAACGACATGATGTTTGTATGATTTTTCTTTTAATTAGAAGGTGCAACAAAACTTCAAGAGAAGTCAATGGAGCCCCAGAGTGTACCTCTTCAGCGGGCCCCATCACCAAGCCTGCGGCCCCATAGCGAGGCCCATGGATCAGCAAGTCCTTCCAGCAGACAAAGCAGTTACAATTTCTTCCAGTAACTTGATCCACTGGCAGCTTCTCAGGGCTCGGTACAGTTATTCAGAAAGCCTGTCGGCTCCTCTCCACCCTGTCAGGGCGTCAAGCCAACAGACCCACAGCCACTGGATTCCTCGCTTCACAAAAGACCCGCTCTTCCCCAGAGACTCTCCGATGTAACAATACATTACAGGTATGCTAGGGCAAACGGCAGCACAGAAACTAGTTTTGGAAAGTAACAAACATTTTGAATGTGTTCACAGGATATCAAAAATCTCTTTCCACTCACTGGTTCAGTCTAATGTATCACCTTGACTGTGATCCATCTCTTCCAACACGAATAACTTTACAACTTGGTTGTCTATTCTCAAAGTTATCAAGTATGTGCATTCAAAAACCATCGTTGATTCAATGATATTGATGTAATGAGATTGACAGATTTTAAAATTCTACTATTTTGTCTAAATAAACAATTAAAATAAATTATTATGAAATAAATCACTAAACACTCAAATTTAAATGCAAAAGTATTACAATTCTTTCAAATCACCAATAAAATCTAGGCATTTCTGTCTGTAAATACATGTCTAAATAAAACTTACATAAATTGTAGATATGTAAATAAATAGTATAAACAAGTTCATTTTGAGTCGAGATTTGCCAAATATTATATTTAACAGTGTTATTAAATTTGTGTTTTTCAAAATAAAATTTCAGTGTGCGTTACATGATGGCAAAGGTAATCTACATGTAAAAATGGGAAACAAGTACAAATAAATATCCAATATGAACTGACATTGATAAAAAAAAAAAAAAATCTCGAACACAAGGCAATAATTGATGATACTGAAAAATCATTTCATTGTGTGTCTTTAATCAAATATCTCAATGTACAAATATGCTGACTGGATAGCACTCTTGAGCTTCCTTTTGTCAGCATAGACTGAAAACACAAACCGAACAAGCCAGGAGGAACAACTAAAAACACCCTTTCAGCATTGAAAGAGGCTAAATGGAGCTCCACACACCTCTAAACAACACACTCACTCTCACCTGAATGAGGAGTGTGTTCAAACAGCTGAATTAGCTCTCTCAGCTTTGATTAAGCATTCTGAGAACAGATGGCAGGCATGTGGCAACAACACTTTTCCTATGAAGAAGGCTGTCTGAATAGTGTCATATTTCCCTGTTTATACTGCACCCGGTGAGAAGACACACAAAGCCTCCACCTCTAATGGCACACAGACTACATCCTCGGTTCATTTAAAACTGTTTGCGTCCCCTCCTCCTTTCCATTTAGCCAGGTCAAGGCAAGAATCACCTTCACATTCCACTGCTTGGTATCCGCCCCAACATCCTCCTCATGGGTAAATACACATAGATGAATGCAGAGAGGTAAAGAGTCATCTCAAGCTCCTATTTTGCCATTGTCAACAGAGGTTAAAGTGATACAAAGGAGCATCAAAATGGCCCATGCTGACTTAAGACAATGCCGCTGTATTAAAAAAACGTTCTCAAACAGAAGACAGTTAGCAGAACAATATTTCTATTAGGCCTACTCCTGATTCTAAGGAAATTATAATATACATTACAACAGACAAAAGCAAACATTCCGGCAGATGCTCTCTAAAGTTGTCCATGTGTAGTGACCTTTGGCTGAACGTCTGATACATAAGGCACACAAAATGGGAAACACTTCAAGTAGGGCTGGAAAAATAGATTTTTCAATTAAAATGTTGTCGATTCAATATCAATTCTCAAAAGCCACAAATCAAACTTTTGTCTGAATTTCTTTCCACAAACATTGAACATAATGTCTGATAGACGTTAATCTTATTACTAGTCTTCTCCACTAGATGTCGTCCTCTTATTTACCTTATACGATGTTAAAGCGGGGACCTTGGCTGTGTCCAAAATCACCCCTAAACCCCTAAATACCACAGTGGACTTTGTCGAGTGCGCTCATTCAATCCCACAATGCACCACAATAATGACTAGAGAATACCCATAATACACTATAAGGGTCATGCCAAATTAACTCTAGCGTCTGACCAGAATATGGTGCCCACAGAGGAATCATATATCCATCTTTCTTTACAACCCTCTGGTCCAATGTGGCAACAGTGTAATATCATACAGGTATAAATACATTTTTAATATATTTTTATAAATTGTTTAATTAAGGTTTAAACATGCTTGTTTCCATGACAGAGTTCAAGATAAATATTTTCATCTACTAGTTTGCGAAGCTTACAATAATTATTAAACAGCATGCACAAATTAATTATGCAAAAGCCCTTCCAGCGCACTCCGTGTCTGAATTCGCTCACTTGTTTTCATTCACTCGTTCAAGAGGACTATATTAGTGGACTAATGTAGGGAATAGTGTAGAGGGTATACAGTAGGAGATGATTTTGAACACAGCCTCTGTCATTCATTCCATGCTTAACATGGCAGATGCAGCATGAAAGATGTTCCAGACAGTTAAAGGAACTGTAACTGACCCAATCAGGCCAGTGGAGCATGGTCTCGAAAGTTTCTCATTGGCACACGTTTTTAAGCCTAGCCAATAAAACATTCACATGCTGTGTGAGAAGTTTTGTGTGTGCACACTTCAGAGGCGCACAAACAGAAAGTTGTGCGTATCTACAATTTTGTACAATCTACAAAATATACCTTATTTATTACAATACAAGGAACAAAAACTATTTTATAAAAAAAAAATTGTGTGGTAAGACCAGTGAAACTTATTAAATGAATCAATCGAAAATCGGGAATCAAATTGAATTGAAATCTTGTAAATCGGATTCTAATAGGGACATCGGATTCGATACCAAGCCCTAAATTTGGGAGTTTCGAAGTCGTCATCTGATTGGTTGAATAACAGTCAATCTGAAAACGAAACGCTGGGTTTTCAAACGTGTGCAGTTCAGTTCACCATTGTTGCAGTAAACTTGCACAATGTTCTTTAATTATTCATTTATTGGATGCACGCCAGTCTGTTATTGCAGGGACTCTGATTGGTTACTTTACATGTTGGCCCGACAACCTCTTGGGAAGTCCTTGGCTAATGAAAGCTGTGATGGAGTCCAGACCTTCTGCCGTTAGACAAGTCCATGTAAAATTTCTGAGGGCCCTTTTCCACTGACAGGGTGCCATCAGTTGAAAAGGGCAGTTCTGTGGCAGAGAAATTGGATCCACATCGGCTCCTAAAACCTCAAACCAGGAACCATCCACATTAAAAAATATATATATATCCTTACATGTCATATTGCTTATATGGCATTTAAAATTATTGCTTTTACAAATATCAAATGTGAGTAGTACTGACTGCTAAGAATTTTATTTGTTTTACACTACCGTTCAAAAGTTTGGGGTCAGTAGATAGGAAATCCCCCTATGCGGTTCTAGGAAATAACATTCACTTGCTGCCTATAGGGGAATTTGGAGGAGATCCTCTTTGGCTCACAGTAATGTCCGGCATCTTAATACCCTCAATCAAGAAGAGCACTTTACAATAGCTGTAGGTCGCTAAAAAGCCCACCTGTATTGACGCAGGAATCTACAAACTGCACAAAGACTGATCAAACACAAACATTGGGTTTTACTTCACTAAAACACACATAAGAAAAGCAATTTAAAATATTTTCCCCTACTTTTTAAAGGAATATTGTGTTTCAGAGAACTCGTCATGCCAGTTTGTTGAGTTTATCAAGAGCGGATTTCTTGGCAATACACTACATAAAATTTCTTCAGAACTGTGTTTTGTAGAAACTTTTGCCTATGACATTTTTGTACCCTCGTTTCTTGGTTCAGCTTCAGCTTCTAATGAAACATAAACCCATTAGCCATCACTGCGAAACATATTTAAAGTGTCTAAACTCCCTTACAACAGGCAGAGTCACAACAGAAGAAACAAGCTGACCTACAAATCTATGATTTCCCTTCATTCAGGACCACGTGTGTCGTCTTTCCTGAGTGATATTGTGCAGCTCAGAAAAGTAAACTGACCCCATGGCCTGTCATAGAGAATGGAAATCTATGCCAGTAAAAGGAGCTGTGAACACAGGTGCCTGCGCACAATCAGAGTGACCCCATAAATCTCCAGTACCATTAGCCCGGACGTTACAACCTTGCCAAATAAGCAAAACAGCTGCAAGACATTCAAATCACATTATAAGAGCAGAAAAAAAAACTAAATAAAGGGTAATATGTAATATTACGGCCTGCTTGTGTAGATTATGTCCAGACAGAAAGTTATTAGACAAATTTACCTTCAGTGCCTGGTTGCAAGAAACTATTTATTTTGTGTTTTACAGTAGAAAAAAAAGTCATGTATTAAGGAACAACATGACAGCAATGAGGTCTTTTATCATTTTCGGATGAAGACATTAAAAAAGGCACCTTAAAGTGAGATCAAAGGCCGTAGTGAAAATGCATGTCATTCCTGTGAGTCATCACTCAGTGAACCGTTGTGACAGACAGTGTCGACTGACAGGTTTGGGGGGCCTCCGCCGCTAACAGACTCCAGGCCTGAGGAGATAACAGTTAGACGGGCCAAGTGAACACTGAAACACCCGCAGAGAAAAACAACATAAGGGTGAGAGGAGAGGTGAACACACAGTCCTGCGGCTGATGATTAGCCGTTTCCTGAATCGGGGAATGTTGGAACCCCGAGACTTGTTTTTAACCAACATGGGATCTATACAAATAGCTAATCTGTTTCCAAGCCATCATTAGAAAAACATTTTACATTTTTGACGTAATGAGAACCAAATCACAGTTCCTGCCATTATAAACAACACACGCAGCTATTATCATCATCATCACTGAGAATTCAACTACATTGTACCGATATTTTTTAAATTAGCTTTTTGCATATCACAATGGTTAGTTAAAAACCCTCCAACAAGACCTGAAGATATTACAGTCTCAGTGGACAAAAACAAAACTTTCCATCTGAAACTGAAGAGTTGGACGGTATTAGTCCACTCTCTGTTTTCAATTACAGGCAAAAAAACATCTTTCATCTATTGCTGTCGCCAAGTATTCAATAGCTTTGTAAATAAATGCCAGCGACTCTGCAGTAAAAAGAGTAAGAAGAGAGGAAGTCACGCTGAACGACTGATTTATTCCTCTCAGCCTGAGGTAAAGGTTGCAAATCACAGAATGTGTCCGAGGTGTGACACTTGTAAAGTGGACCCAGAGGATTTGCAAGAGTGTAAGGAGGAAGAAACAGTCTCATCCCAGTCTAAGGGGAGTCCATAGGGCTCAGGTCAGACCACATTGAAAAATTTAGCAACTTCCTGTTTGGGCCATTGCAAAAATGCCATCTTGAGCGGCCCTCTGACTATCAAAACAAACAGATTATATTTACCGTAGTCAAAATAGATGTATGGAGAAGATTAACACTGTTTAGTAGGGGCGCATCGATATAAAAATTCTGATGAGCTGATCACCATTTTCATGTTATGTCCAGAAACATAAATAGCTGATCATTTATTTTACACTATTTATACTACTTGTCAAAAATAAAATAAAAATGTAATTAAACATTTCAAATGTCATAAGTGAATATAGACATTACATTATAAATGTAATATATTTTAAGTTTGACTAAATATTACAATTTTAAAGACTTAAATTATTATTGTTGATTTTAAATAATAAAAAGACAAAAGTTTGGGTCATTACACTTTTTTTTAAATGAATACTTTAAGGACACAATCAATTAATCAACAGTAAAATACATTACAGAATGATTTTATTTAAAATTAAATATATTGATTTTTCTATTAATCAAATAGTCCTGAAAAAACAATTTCCACAAAAGAAATGCTTATTGAGCAGGAAATCAGCATAATGATTTCTGAAGGATCATGTGACACTGAACACTGGAGTAATGATGCTGAAAAATTAGCTTTGATCACAGGAATAAATCACATTTTAAAATATATTAAAGAAAAGAGCTTTTTTAATTTGTCTTATTTAGCAATATTACTGTTTTTTTTTTTTTATATTTTTGACCAAATGCAACCTTGGTGAGCATAAGAGATTTCTTTCAAAAACATTTAAAAAAAATCTATCTGACGCCAAATTATTAAGTGGTAGAGTAAATCCGATATTGACCCATACAGATAAATTCAAACAACATCAAATAAACTAAGTTGATAACCATTGTGGTACAAATGGTGCATCCTCTAGCCATTATATTCTCAACAACTGCAC
The DNA here is from genome assembly GCF_949152265.1 of Phoxinus phoxinus. Lineage (NCBI taxonomy): Eukaryota > Metazoa > Chordata > Actinopteri > Cypriniformes > Leuciscidae > Phoxinus > Phoxinus phoxinus. The sequence goes on from NC_136876.1 coordinate 30,319,501, forward strand.
CTGTAACAATCAAGCAGCCACTTGAACATTATCATTCCATTCCTGGAGAGGAACCGCAGATGACCAGACATATAACAAACACATGTATACATTTAAAAGATATCTTTTAACATCGCCTGATATGACATTACCTGTGAGCTCTGGAAAAATGGTTACAAACTCTTGTGTTTGTCTGCTCTTCTCTACACTTTCACCAACATATGATTCCAAGGAAAAAAATGGGAATGTGCTTTCTTCTACACAAGATAAATCCAGTCAAAAGGTAGGCTACCATTACCGTTTCAAAGATTGAGAAAATATAGGCAGTACTCAGGGGAGCCATCACTTTGCTACAACCTTTCTTTCTCAGAAATGACTCCAGAAAAAAAAAAGATACTAAGCATGGAATAAGCCTGAGGACATCCATAATGCGAGAACATGCATACAATTATACGATTACGATTAAGCTCCGGCAAACTACAAAAGACACCCAGAGGCAAGACCCAGCCATGTAGAAAGTTAGGGAACGACTCTAGGAAGGTCAGACAAGGCAGATCAACAACTCGATGCACAAGAGAGAAAGACAAAAGGAGATAGGGAATAAGCAAACTTCTGCCCTCCTGCAGAGAGCGGATCAATGCAGAAGGGAAATTGATGTTAACTCTCACAAACACAGAGTGTTAGACTCATAGTATTTGTGTGGGTGTGATGACCGCTCGTTCAGCGCTTCGCTGGGCCGGAGAGGGTGACCTCCGAAGCTTGGGGTTGTAAAAGCAGATGGTGTCATGCACACAATGGAAAAACATCTGGAAGTGAGGGATATCGTACTCCCAAACTGGCAAAGGACAGCAGAAGTGTAAGTGAGCGATAAGGATGGTGTGAAAAATAATATGGAAGAGGAAACTTTCTGCTCATCGAGTTTTACATTTGAAAAAAACTGAAATTAAAATAAAGCTTACCAACTCCTAATGTTGTTATAGTACGTACTGCAAACGTTCCTGACTGCCAAAACATTAAATGTGCAAAGAGGAAATGTTCTGCCAATAAGCTTTTAGTTGAAATGAAGTCATTCGCAACCCATTCTAGATATGAGCCACCTGTACTGCATAGCTGGAGCGATAGAGCCTTGGAAATATGGCCCTAGCATTCTTAAAAAATGATCCAACAGTAGTCCAGAGAGGTTAAAGTGTATCTTTGGAACGACAGGAATGACCTTTGGAAGATTCTTGGATCTGACCTCAAGGAGAAAGCGACAACCAGAACATCTGGGAATCAAGGCAAAGCTGATACTGCACGGTGACATCACTTCTACAATGCGGAAAACCAGTGAAAATCACATGAGAGATCAGATGAGAGATAGAAAGCAAGTGATTGTGGGTGCTTTTCCTCAGCATGCTTCATCTCTCAGGCGAACATAAATTCTAGTATCAAAGAGGCCTTTTATAATCAGTATCAGTTCTTCAGAACCAGGCTCAATGGAGATTCCTGTACACTATCTGTATTGAGATAAATGAACACACTCACATAGTTGAGCGCTTAAATTAGTCGTATTATTGTCCAAATATGCTTAGAAACCATCTTGATTTGAGTTGTTGATCCTTAAAATGTGATCATGAACAGACCGAACATGAACAGACTGGAAAGGAAAGCTATGAAAAATTAATGTTTACTTATGTTTACATAAATAGCCTGAGGTGATATTTAAAGTTAGTCCTGAAAGCTCTTTGAATAATTCACTCATAATGATGGTAAACAGGATTCAATTGTTCACAGAAACAAGAATAATTATTTAAAGAGTCTTAAAAAGAGAATTAATTACAGTTTATGAAAGTCACAGGCATGAATTCCATTCCATCTGTTACTTCCATCCAATACTTTGCATTGCAAATCAATACCGGTTATATGTGTGTGATGACAGACACTAGCAGTGCCTCAAATATGAAAGCATAAGTGTTAACCTCATGTGCCCGGCAGGTGTTTATGACACTATAAAGCCGCCGCTCACCCTCACCACAGAAAGGACGAATCAGAGGTCTAGGTCTCTAACCAACCATGCTCCATTCCTGCCAAAGACCAAAGAGTTCAGTGCTAGTAGACATATACACTACAGTACAGGGAAGTAACATTCACACCAGGAATATTCCCAACAAACCCAATTATGGACAACATTTCCATCCCACAAGAATCCTTCTAAAGGTTCTGTGGAGTTTTCAGTGGAAGTGGCTTGAAACCCTCAGAGGCCTGCTGCCCTGGGTTTGGAAGAGTATGTTGACTGTATAAATAGAGAAAGGCCAGCAAGGAGTTTGAAATGACTCATCAAAACTTAGGAACAAAACGTGGTGTAGGAAAGACAGAAGAAGTGGTTTCACTTTGTTAGCAGTGAACATCTCTGGCTTACAACAGATCTAATAGATGTTTGACATGCTATAAAAGACCACTTGAGACATACAGACTTTGCTAATGATACTTGGCCTAAACTATTTAATTTTAGTTTCGGTGACTTTATTTCTACGCTGGATGGCTGGATGTCAAACCTATTGACAACAGTATCAAATGTTGGCTTTGCTGTTACTACAGATAGCTCTTCTCATGTTTTTAACACCTCAAATAACGGTGACAAATCTGTGATAGTGGGTTGCAACCAAAATGGTTTAAAGGAAATGGATGAGAAAAACATGTTTTCTCATATATGAACAAATGGATGATGACGGACATGACCAGGATAGAGGAAGAAAATTGTGTGGCTTTCTTCCTGGTCCCCATGCAGGATGTGGGCAGACACATAAATGACACGTTGAGAAAGTCACTGTTATAAGTTAGATAGTGACTTGTTAAATAGCAATAAAAACAAAAATCAACAAAAGGTCAGATCAAAGCTTAAGAGTGAATCTCAAGAAAATATGTAAATACAAAAAACACTTTTTTTATTAAAGAAAATTAGGTATTTATCAGTTTTTTTGCATTGTGATATTTGTTGTAATGCTTTCGTATGTTTAACAAAAATTTCAAACAAGTATTTATATAAAAAAAATATATATATCCCGTTTTATTACATAATTTTTAAAAATTAAAAATCTGCATAAATTAATGACTACTGTGATACCAAAATACCATAAATCATAAATATACAATGCATCAAATACATTCCTAAACAGAAAAACTATAGCAAAGGTTTGAAAATTAGGCTTTGAGGAGGTGAAATTACACAGGACAAGAGTGTCTGGGTCTCATGCAACCCTGTAACCTGCACACTTTTAATTACAAGGCCAAGAGAGAAGGTGCAGACAGGGAGTTAAGGATGAAAAGAGAGAGCGGAACAGGCAAACACGCCCCCTATGCAAACTTACAGATGCTTTAAGAGACCTAATAAATCTTCCCCGCTCAGAACTTTCCAGTTTAAACATCCGTGAAGCTCTAACATGGAAAACAGGCCGAGTCTCTGCTGTGAACATGGAAAAATCATACTTACAGACATGTATTTACCTACATGCTCACAAAAGTCCAACTGGCTCTGAACTAAACTTTCCTACATTGTTAGTTACGGTAAACAATGCTTGTAAAGAAGCAAATTGCCAGCAGGCAGCAATAGACAATCAAAATGGGAGAGATTGAGTGAAGGAAAGGGAAAAACAGAGGAAGAAAGAGTGAAAGAGTGGAAGTGTGTTGACCTACCCTCCTGCTCGTCCCTGCTCAGGCTCAAACCTCCAGTGTGAGTCTCAGCTGGAGTCTCTGGGCTTCTCTCTGACTCCACCCACATAGTGTCATGTGACACTAACTCACCACACCCCTCTCCAACTCCAGAGAAAACAGTGAAAAGAGATGGCCAGAGGAAAAAGAGAGAGAAAAAGAAGGAAAGCAGGAGGTCTATCTGGCTGACAAAGCACACACGCACAAATCTTAGAGGCTGGCTATCCCTCTTCAGTCCTGAATTGAGAGAAAACAGAGCAAGCTCAGAGTTTGGACTGTCCAGCACCAATGATTTATGAGCTCTGAATTACCTGAGCCCTTTTGTTCTCCCAACTCGAGGAATTTGCGAGATCTCGGTTTAGAGAGAAGTGTTATGTTGCATTAATGACTAGTTTTGAGACACCCTGATTTAAAAGAAACTACTCTGATCCTGAAAAAAATCTGTGTACAGTGTATGTTTATTCAAAAATAAAAAAATGTATGCATGTCATTACTAATTAAATAAATCCTAAAACGTCATGTCAGTAGTTATGAGAATACTAATCAAATGGTTTGCTTTGCTTGCAATTAAGCACAAAATCCTAATACCAATAATATAATTTGTCATAAATAAATAGTACAATAAAATAAATAAATGCACAATAAAAGCATTTTCACTATATTGGTCTCAGCAGACTTTTGGCCCCCACTGTTTCTTTTTCAGTTTAGACTCAATCCAAACCAAAAAAAAGAGAGCGAAAAAAACACATGCTTTCAATCGCAAAGAACGATCAGTGTCCCTAAATCAAAAGCAGATTTCACATCATTTCTCACAGAGAGTTTAGCTGAAAAACTGCACCTTAACATTCACAGAAAACATCATCAGTACAGGCAGGACTAGATTACAATCCTTAATCAATAAGTCCATCTGTCCGCTTTTCATTCACCTATACGTCTGAAATACAGCTGTGCATGTGCCTTATGTCTAGTCTCTGCTGCAAATAAGAGTAGTATTTTAAAGGGAAATGAGTAAGACTAATAATATTGTTTACATTATTGAATTAGACGTGCCAGATAATTGCGGTCACTCCAAACATGTACCATGAAACTGAACAGGCAGCACTCATGGCATCTCCTGATGTAGGGCGTCATAAATTGTAGGCCGTGGCCCTTGACAATAAGCCACTTCCCTTCTTTCACGCGCCAGAGGAGGGGCTCGAGTTTCAACATCAGCTTTTATTAACACGGAACAAAAATAAACCCTTTCGATTTTTGGCTGGGTTTACAACAATTCTAAGACCCAGCGTTCCTGTTCTCCGAGGACAAATCCTTCACACTTTGCATCTCTGCACTTTTCCAGGAGGCCGGCTTTCTGCTTTTTGCTGAAATGCTTGTGAAAGTAGCAAACTCTGTGTAATCCACTCAAACCTGTGGTCAGAACAGCGCAGACATTTGCTTAAAGCAACACTAAGGAAGATTTTTTACCTTAAAATAATGTTTCCAAAATCATTTCAGTGGTTCAAGTCATAACAGGGTGAAAGGCACTTATACCTTCGCTTTGCGGTCCTTTATCTGCTATAACCACACTATGTAAGATTGCCAGATCAGGTAGCGTTTCTGTAGTTTGAATGAGACATAACAAAACTACAAATTTGACTTTGACTTGTATTGTCAAGCGTTACAATAGTCATTATTTAGTTTTTCTTTGTTTCTGATGTCGCAATACATCATACTTTCATGAAATCATGCAACATACTCTACCTTGTCTGTGGACATCGTTCATTCCCAAGCAGGTGCTGGATAAACAGTGAGCAGGCGTGCGACAGTAGGCTGCGGTAGGCTAAATTATTTACGACAGCGGTAATGGACAATTCCGCTTCTAACCAGTAGGGCGACCGCAGAGAAAAAGTTCCCTGGTGTTGCTTGGTTGAGCATTTCCCCCAAAATATAAAGAAACTCTGTTTTCAAGTTAAAAGATGCCAATGTTTTCCCACAATGCTTTTCGTACGAACCCTGCAAGATATGTTCCTCTCCTCCAACATAATCCAGCAGGATATCTTGCTGACATAATGTACTCACCATACAATGATAACTATTCAAGCTCAACAAGTACTCATCTCCAATGTTTCTGTCAGATGAACAGCATCTACTGACTTTCTTTGACTGCGTTCCATATTCAGTTTCTGGAAAGCCCTGCATGCAGATGTCAGAAGGAGAGAAAGAAGTTGGAGGGGAGAGCATGAGACATTTGTTCCCTTGCTAGGAGGTCTTACAGCAGACAAACAATGGAGCTGAGCCATCTTTGTTCCCCAGTGCTGAGAAAGAAGGGATGATTTATTCCTCTGTAAAACTAATGCAAACCATTTGTATCAAAGAAGTGAATGAAGTGTTACAATGGTAATAATGCCCAGCTTACGTGGTTGTGAGAGTGTATAATAAAAGAGAGGATCAGATGTTTTGTTATGAGTAAAACACCTCATACAGCAAATAAAGGAGTAACTTTTAATAAAGTAGCTGAATTCTAGCCAGTGACAAAAATGTCAATAAGGAAATCTCAAGCTCACCATCGGTTTTAATTTGTAGTTCAGAAAACATGATCACTCTTGAGCTGCTAGTTTGCCTCACAGGAACATTGTTACTGGCTTTAATGAACTACATCCATCTGCTCAAATTTTATTCATTTGCATCTTTGTTGCAGAAGGAAACTAAAACCAAAGTCTGTATGAAACAAACAAGATTTTGGAATCAGATTATTATTAGATCATGATTTGGCACCAATTACTCCCATCAGGGTCCCGGTGGTTAATTTAGATTTCTTCCTATTTAAACCACAAGAGTAAACAGAGTGAGCTATTAATTTATATAAAGTCAAACAGTCTCAGAGAACCATAAACCACTCTGCATTAGATAACTGGGTCTGCTGGCAGCTGTGCAGAGAAAGAAGTATGGATTTATATGGAGGAAAGGTGTGGATTTTTACCACAAGGTTGGCCAGGTTACTAAAATCTTTGAAAGATTTTTAATGTTTTGTCACTCAGTAGCACGTCAACTAGATGTCAAAAGAACAGAACTGTTTTCTTTTTCTTTTCTTTTTTGCTTCCACGATTTTTCTTAGAAACAATCAACTTTTCTTTTTTTTTTTTGACAGATGTAGCCTATTCTGCGTACACCCATTTCTGCCAAGCTATTCTGTGTTTTCTGTACAGTGTTTAAAAGTAACACTTTTAGTAACACTTTTTTCCAGCTAAATGGCACATAAAAACAAAAGCTGTGGTTTAGTCAGATGGCTATTCTGATCTAAATGGCCAAAATAAGAGGCAAACTGAACCAAACGGAAGTTTTTAATAATATTTAGGCTATATTTTATTGCAGCTTCATTTCAATTAATGAAAAATATTTTTCAAGTTACAGTTAACAATGACAACACAAGTTGATGCCTAAATAGTTATAGCATTTATAGCAATGGCAAATCATTTTAATGTCAGACATTTATCAGTTATAATCTATAACAGTAAAATAATCATCATCGTATTTGCCAGAATTGTTATAATACCTCCCTAGCCAGTAGACACAAGTATATCTACTCTGCATTTGTCTAACAAAAGAAAAAAGACTGAGTGGCAGTCTGGCACGTCACAGCAGGCCACCATATCATGACGTATGCAGAAACAGCTAGATCAGATGGCTGATCACTCAACATGCTTCACAACAAACAACAAGTATCACTTTACAACCTCTTGTCTCCTCGTCGCTCTGACTGCACAATGACCCCCATCCTCTGATCCAGCACTAATTTGTCTGATCAACAGCTTGGCCCGCTGAGGGCCAAGTTTTGTTGTAATCTGCTGGGATTGGGTTTATCCCCTGAAGAACATGCAGATATACAGAGAGGAACAGATATCATTATTCAGATATCTCTTGGATGCCAAGAGACATGATATGCCCACAAGCTGTTGTCACAAGCCGTGCCAGCTTGTCCATCTGGCCCTCGGTGTGGAGAGGATTGGGGTGAGGGGTACAGCTGGCACGGAGGGTCTGACCCTGACACAAGAGCAGGGGAGACAGCTGTACTTGCTTATCCCCAGTCAAAACCACAAGGCCAAGGGGAGAAAGAGGAAGCCTGGGGTTTGTCAAAGGATAAGAGCTGCACAAATCACACACTCACAGTTGTGGCAGACCCCCTTCACACCGCGGCCCCGCAGAGTCAGGGCCAACAGCCAGAGATACTGACAGTGAGACAACAGACTCCGTAGACTTGAGTTTATTTGATGCCCTTGATAAAAATTATTCACAAACTCCCGTTCTGCCACTGGTCATGTCATATCATGTAATTGATGTTTTGTCAAAATTAGAATCCATCAAGTAAAATTGGTTAAATTATTTTAAATGATTGCCTAATTTTGATTATATTTAAAGTGGTCACAGTATGTCAAATTTAAATATTATGCATAAATATTACAATTATTTGTTGTAAAATGTTTTTTACGTTTCAGAGTGGTATGGTTTATTGTTGTTGTAATTCTCTTATAGATGCGTTGTCAGAAAACTATGGTAATACAAACAGTAATCAAAAAAATAAAAATAAATTTCAACCTCTCTAAGTTCGTCAGCCGTATAGGACAAACTTTTTCCGCGATGGAAAAAAACAGCGACAACACTCTTCTCTAGCACAGTTCAGCCAGGCCTCGCCAACTTTTTTGCGTATTCCGTGGGGTGGATTTTTTAAATGGGGAACATTATGACTTTAAAGATCCGGAAAAAGTGCGTTGTAGTTCAAACGAGCTGTTCGTTGTAGTTCTTGAAAAGTGGATTCTGTTAAATCGAATATCTCCCTTTGGAGTGGACTTGAGCTTTGTAACCTTGCCGATATTTTTATGCTCAAACAGCAACATTACAGACCAAGTAAAAAAAAAAAGTAAAAAAAAAAAAAAAAAGCATGACCCCTTTAAGACATGATTTTTTTTTTCCAAGGAAAAAAAAACATTTTATTGACTAGAGGGGGACTTCAAATAAATTGTGTAGTGAAAAATATTTATACTTTTTTCCCTCTAAATATGCAAAATAAATAAAAAAAAGACTTCAAAAAACATCGTTCAAAAACAAAACAAAAAACACTTCAGATTTAATATCCCAAGATAAAATGTCTGAAGTATAAAATCATTGGTTACCCGTAAGCCAATCACATAACGTTTGGTTATGCGCCAGCTCAGCAGCATTTAACTGCCACTGTAAACACATTATAAATAATGCGAAAACGAAACCATGAGAGAAATACCGGAGTAAACATGGCTGTCAACGACTTTTGTAGATTATGTGATGTAAATCTACGCATCCACGGCACAATCGGGGCCTCTAAACTATTTTGACAGTAAAGAGAAACAGGAAAATATTTGCAGCCAACTGTCAAAGTTAGGATTAGTTATGTCAAACACAGCTCTTTGTTCATTTCGAGTCTGTCCGAAATGCTGCAACTTAATTGCAAGATTACAGCATGACATGGCAATATTTACGAACTGGAAAAAAGTTCGTTTTCGATTTCCCCAATCTTAAACTCTGCGCTTAGCGTCTACGACGTCACGGCTCTCAGCCCGCTCTCTGTTCGTTGATTGGCCGGCTGTTTTCAGGCCGGAGGAAAACTGAGAGACATGTCCATGTCTCAGACTAAGTACAGAAGCGAAATGAAATTGAGCGGAAGTACGAAGTCTGACGTAGTCAGGCTAAATAGAACCTACCAGTGGCCAAGAATAGATCTCTGATCCGAGGGAGACGTTTAGAAATGGAAAGCAGTCTAGATGCAGCAGTTTTCCTACTAAGTCATCTTCCAAACAAGGGTCTGACATACAATCTGAGAGTTACATACCAACATGCTAAACTACAATATCAGAGCAAGAAAAAAAAAGAAAAAAACACTTGAATTCATAACCATTTTTTTAACCTTTACATGGGAAACAGCAGTAAACCTCAGTGGGCAGCTGCCGCCCTGTTTTCCAGAGCTGTTGGGAATGTAGAGTCATGGTGAGGAGGCTGTTAGAGAAAACAGAGTTAGATGCAGTCAAAGGCCTGTTTGTCACCATGCGTCCAGAATTGCTGCATGCTTCAAGCAGACGAGAAACCACCACTCACTTCCGCACCACACAGCAGCTCTTTTGTTCTCTCCAGCACAGAGAGAGTGAGGAGGAGACATGTGAACCCCTGTTGGAAGATGACTTAGTAGGAAAACTGCTGCATCTAGACCGCTTTCCATTTCTAAACGTCTCCCTCTGATCAGAGATCTATTCTTGGCCACTGGTAGGTTCTGTTAGCTTTATGGAGGAAAAAAAAGAGAAGAAAAACATTCAATAACTTTATGATTAGTAAGCATGATGGGTAATTTCTTAATTGCTAATGTAAAATCTAGGTTCTGAAAAAAAAAAAGTTCAAACCCACTGATCGGCCAAGCCAAAAACTACTGACAAACTAACCTCAGGATCAACTCTTTCTGTGGGAAAAGAGAAATAAAGTGAAGCTTCCAATCAAAGATATATAGATATTAATAGAACCGCTAACCGAAAAAACATCCACACACACACGCAGAGATTCAGAATGTATCAAAACTATGTAAACTCCTACTGTTTCTGTGAATCGAGGGGGAGGCGACCAAAGAGAAATAAACTCTTGCTATTAGCATTTCAAAGCCGCCACAGTAAAGTCCATTTCAAATGAAGCATGCGGGCGTCTCACGGGGCGGTGTGTGTGTGTGTGTGTGAGAGAGACGTGGTCCTGAGGGAAGCACATGTGGGGGAGTTAAAGGGTTATTTCAATTTCTACCACAGGTTTCTCTATGGTTTTTGTGATTTAAAAGAAGACCTCGCAGATCACCGGCTACTCCCTCTGCAATGCACATATTATTTTCCTTAAACCAACCTGAAACAAAGCACTGCAAACATTTTCAGTCCCCCATAAGTATCCATAACCTGTATCAATGTATAATTGAGTTCAGCTGAATATTCCATAAATTAACACTAAATGTGCAGCGGATTTAATTAAACATATGAGCAAACTGCATGTTTTAAAACAAGCATTAAAATGGATATTTCTTATATGAATTCATCCCATCAACTGAATTGTTTTTTGTTTTGTTTTTGCAGAACCAGAGTTCCAACAGCCTTGAAAAATCTAGATTTTTAAAAAGGCCTCATTTTTAAAAGTGTGATTTCTATATCTGAAAATTCATGTTAATTATTAAAATGGGCATGAGCATTTTTATAATGAATGCTAATATTTTTTGCTAATATAATATTTTTTCTTATTATGCCAACATGCCAAGCTCTAAAATAATTGTATCCTCATCCTTAGCACAACCACTGCTAGAGACACCAGAACAGAACCTATTTGTGAGCACAAAGTGAATGAATCACATTGAACAAGACATCTGCTCACTCTCAATAAAAGAGCTCCTGAAACCACATTTGGCCAAATGTTGCTTTATTGGCTGTGTTGGCTAAGATTCCAGGCAGTGTCCAACTCGACAACAAAAAGTAGGCCACATGATGGCACAGTATCACACAGTAATATTGTCATGGATGTCTACAAATGAAAAGGCTGCATTTAAGTAGTTCAGCGTGGATATATACCACAGTGAATCATCCATTACAGAGATCTGATCTCAAAAACAGGTTTGTTGAACTGCCATGACGGAAATGTGGCCTAATATCTTCACCTGATGGAAAAAGGTATGACTCGAGTAGAACAGTGACTCCTACTGGCACTTAAAGCAGCTGCAGAGAAAGAGAAAAAGAGAGAGGGCAAGTGAGAGGTCCTTTGATAGCGTAGCTCGCAACTCTAATAGGAATTCAACCTGAAACGACTCATGAGTGGAAATGTAACCAAGCACAATAGCCATCAAAACCACATCCTGTATTTCTCTTACTCTCACAGGCATGTAGTTCTTGATATCCACTTGTTCCTTCACTTATTCTTTATATTCTGAATAGTCTGAGCCTAAAATTGGTCTAAATGAAATTGATGTAACTGGAAAATATTGCCAGCACCTTTTCAGAGACAAACAAAATGTGTTTGAGGAAGGGACTATTCACAGGAATAGTTCTGAACTGAGTAATAACTACCAAACAAAGCCAACTCAGCCATCCAAAACTCTGTGTGTGTGTGCGTGTGTGCGTGCGTGCGTGCGTGCGTGCGTGCGTGCGTGTGTGTGAAAGAGAGAGAGAATCACAAAAAGGAAAAGTTTGCTGATGTGGTGAAGCCTCAAATGAGATCAATACAAACGTTTCAAGAATCCGAACATACTTTTCATTTCTAATCTGCTTGTCTCTGACCAGACAGCTGAAGGGAAGAAGCTGAAAATGTGACACACAGAGGCATGAAGGCACAGATTTGGTCAGGTACTGTGAATCGCTTGGCAAACTGTGACATTAACTGCTGCATCAATGAGTAGTGCTAACCTCCAGATCACCCTCTCTCGCTCTCTTTTGTTTCTCGGTCTCCTCGGTAACTTCTCACAAAAAAAACTGGAAACTTCTAGATCACCCCATCGCTGACATTCGCAGGGCTCTCTGAGGAGAAAGTGTGTGCCAAACACAGTGAAATTAAGAGCGCTCCTTGCATTCCACTCCTCTCAGGAACTCACTCCTTTAAGCCCTCTAGAAAAGATGCATGGTCATCTAGTGCACATAAGTGGACGATGGTCTGCAATAAACAATTTTTCAGACAATAAAAGGTGATGTATGTAATTTTTCGACAATAAAAGGTGATGTATGTAATTTTTCGAAGTTAAAGGGGAACTTGGCCACTTTTTCAACTTAATAAAACTGTCTAGAAATCATTTGGATGGTTAAATAACCTGTTCTGGTTAAAAAAATGGTGACTTATGGTGAAAATCAGTGAAGAAATGGCAAGAGTTGCCAAGTTCCCCTTTAAAATACTTGCTATCCAAGTTTAATTTGCAGAGACAATTAAAAGTAAAACATTGGAAGGTTGATTCTCTCAAAACATATAAACGCTGTGATGCTATCAGAACATTGCTCTGAGAATCCATACCTTCGTGGTGTGAATTTGTCAAGGGACAATCGGTTTTGGCAACCAATGACAGATGCAAGGAAGTTCAGGAAACCTGTTTGATACTGTAAACCGTAATTTTCATTAAAAAAAACGTGCCTGGGGTGGCGACATTTCTGCAAAATAATATCGCATTGCTTCTTGCATATTTTGTAACACATTCAAAGTGAAATGTCCAGTAAGTGGTGCTATAGCCTGTTCAGCTTGGAAATGAAATATGCGGTCAGTGCCGCTAAAAGATTAATGCTCTATTGACACTTCAATGGGACTTGTACCCAAATGTGCCACATCACAACTGGAATGCTGTACTAGGAGAACTATACTGAGCAAGTTAATTACATTAGAAATGCTATACCCGGTGAGCACTATGTCTTGCAAAGTTTATTTCCAATCCCCTTCAGCACACCTTAGCTGCCTTTCCACCGTCAGGTCAAACCTTTCTCTTTGCTTAAAGGATTAGTTCACTTTAAAAAAAAAATTGGCTGATAATTTACCCACCCCGATGTCATCCAAGATGTCCATGTCTTTCTTTCTTCAGTCGAAAATAAATGTATGTTTTTGAGGAAAACATTCCAGGATTGTTTTACACAGAATGGACTTCAATGGCAACCATCTATCCCAATGTTCAGAAGAAGGTTCAAATGTCCAACTCAATGCAGCTTCAAAGTCTCTACACGATCCCAGTCGAGAAATAAGGGTCTTATCTAGCGAAATGATCGGTAATTTTCTAAAATAAAAAAATGGTATACTTTTAACCACAATTGTTTGTCTTGTACTGGTCTGTGACGCACCACGTATAACCTTCTTTTGAACATTGGGATAGATGGTTGCCATTGAAGTCCATTCTGTGTAGAAAAATCCTGGAATGTTTTCCTCAAAAATCTTAATTTCTTTTCGACTGAAGAAAGACAGACATGGACATCTTGGATGACATCGGGGTGAGTAAATTATCTGATAGTTAAAGGATTAGTTCACTTTAAAAAAAAAATGTTTTTAAAGTGAACTAATCCTTTAACCGTTCCATTCCACGCGGAAGAGGGCCAGCTGGAATGGATATGGTTTAATTTTTTCACAATGATATGCGATGTAAATTGTGACACGTTATGGAAGATGATCAGATATTCCTTTAATTTGTACTATTAACTTCAACTAGAACCGTTCCTTACCGTTTTTAGAACCATTTGGTCTGACTGCGGAGGATTATTTTAAGCGATCCTAAAGAGCTCGATTAGCTGCTTCCGGTGCGTTGAAGCCAAACTCTTCAGGACAGTGGGTCGCTCCTCCCTAGGAGCAAGGTTGAAGACCCCTGCACTTTGGTAATAGTGTATTGAGGACAACATAGTATTGTGCAAGGAACTGCACAAAGATAAGTCTTTATTAATTGACCATCATAATTTTTGTGAAAAGGAATAAAAGTTGTTCGCGTTTTACTGCCTCAAAATGCTATGCTATAATCTGCAATGGATTGTATATGTTTTTGGGGTACTAAAAAGTTAGAGCCACATATTTTCCAGTGAGCCAAGGTTGATATTTTTCTATTCTGTCAGTATAGAAAAAACAGGCTTGATTAAGTCCATTTTAAATCTGTATACTCTCTTAAATCATAGCACATTGAAAACAGAATGTTAAAGTCTTCTAACTTACGAATTAATACTACCCGCAGCCCTATTTTTGTCTTTTGATGGTTCTTTGATGCGTCATGATGAAGACACACTTTTATGGTACTGTATTTTCCAACAATCATGTCTGGCTTAGAAGTAAATACTTAATTGTTCTTTGTGAAATATGCACTTCCCATGTTTAGAAGTAAACAATTTTCTGACCAAAACACACACAAAAAAAAAGTAATTTAACTGACATTTTCAATCAATTGCCAAGGACAATTACCAAAATTAGGATCTTAGTAACCTTCCAATTATGGTTTTGTCTTTGAACCTTTAAGGTCATTTAAGTGGGTTTTGATTCCAGAGTCAATGGTTTCAGATATAGTAAGCAGGTCTCTAATACTGATGGGTCAGCACTCAGCAGATTTATGGATACAGAATGATCAGTTCCACAGAAGAAATTCATACAGGTTTGGAACAACGTGAATTTTTTTGGGTGAACTATCCCTTTAAGTGCATATCTCTAAAACATTTCAGACAATTAGCAAGGGCTTTGGCCTTATAAAACACATGTATGTGTGCAGACTACTTCCTGAAGTTAGGGTGGAGGTCACTTGTAAGTAAAACAGGAGGTATACGTGTCTGAACAATGTCTGAATCACTAGTAATTCTTTCCCCATTCATCTTAGAAACGATGGTCATAGTTTCAACAGGCTCATGAGCAAACTTAAAAAGGCTCCTGCAAATGCTGGGAGCAGTTCTGCGCCGTTTACCATGCTAAGTCCAAAGGAAATAGAGCAAGGTCAGCCAGTCACAGCTGATGGCTCAAGGAAGGAAGCTTGTGTGAATGTGCGCATGAGTGTGTGTTTGTGTAAGAATATGAACTCCGCTTTAGATCACTTCCTGATGAAGCCAACAAAGCAAGAGCTTTTCTTTAATATTTCCACCAAATATGTATGCGTTTTCAACTACACACAATTTTTCAGAGGAAAATACATATTAAATCTAAAACATACAAGACATTTGGAGAAAACCAAATCTAAATCAATGCAAGTATCAATATTTGTGAATAATCAATAATCAATACAATGTGAACAATATTTTAACATTTTTATAATTGTGTAATTTTATAAGGTGTCACTGTCAAGTTATCCATAGTTATGCAAAGTTAAAAATGTTTAAATGTAATTTACACCACATGGCACATGCACAATATGTAAGTTTCAGGAAAATTACCTTTTAAGGGGCAAGTAATATATTATAAACTACTCAAAAACTCTCTTTAAACACTTTTCACAGTATAAGTTCACAGGGCCAAAGAAGCAGATTTTTTAAGAAACACCCGCATATGAAATGACATAAAAATGTCTATTATCCCCGGTAAAACATGTGCAGGTTGCAGACAGCCTAAATCTTCACCATAAATTTTTTTTCTTAATGCCACAACATTCCTTGCAATATGCAAATCCAATTTCCAAATGCTTGCTGATGGCCCTGTGTATCAGCAGAACAAATTTAAGAGGTCTGTTATGCTGGCTGGGGTCTAATCAGAGGTCACACCTCATTTAAGAGAAAATTGGCATGACAAGAGTCAGTCCCTGCAGGGATATAACTTTCCATTAGCCTCAGGGTTGAGGGAGAAAGGAATACACACACAACAGACTGCAGGTCACTGAAGGTCTTCCCACCATTTTCTGTGACTAGTCAAAAAGGCATGCTATCTCTGACTAATATATAAAAACTCTCTGAAAAGGACACAAATACAGTATGATAAAAATAGAAAAAAATATATACTCACACAATAAGTTAGAGGACCTCACAGTGCACACAATTCCCATAGCAGAATATTCACTAATCGCTACATCAAGTTTTTCCTTTTAGACATATTTCGACGATCATGGAAAATATTTTTGGAATGTTAATCATTGTACATATTACAATCAAAATAGGTAAGAATAAACCTTCAATGACAAAACTAACTTTCTGACAGAACTTCTTTTTGGCTGATTTGAATCAGAAGGAATTTTCCCACAAACATTCACAGGGGGAATTCAGACGGCAGAAACAGATGAACGGTCACCTGGTAAATGTGTCATTCTATTCAGCTCATTGTTAAAGCTCATCTCTCTCTAATCCCTACGGAGTCACAATCTAGTCATCAAGCAGTCACTGTTCAAGTCATGAATGCTCAAATTGTTGAGTAACACAGATTTAAAACACAAACTAGGGAGCAAGCCCTCTTCATCATCTCTTAAAGGTCATGTATCAGAAGCAAAAAGTCACTTCCACATCAGTTCTTAAACACTGAATAGTGTGACCTGGACTAGCTTTTGCAATATCAGAGGCATGACACCAGCCTCTGGTATTAAAGGTTGTATCAGCGATTTCAGGCCCAAACATAAATTATCACATTCATCTAATCTTTCCTAACGATCCGCTAGCTGCCCGCCCCATAAGCAAGCTGTCAAAAAAACGCGTCTCTGTAGGCAGCCTAGGCTCTGAGATCTGCAGACAAAAACAATTGGTTTCACCAACCACTCAAAACCAAAATAAACAGTGTTCCAACCAATCACCGACAGGGGCTGGGTGTTGTGAGGTTTTGCGCTCGTGCACGGTGACGGCTGCACGCGAAGTCGGAGCTGAAGAAGAAGCCAGCGTCTATCAACAAGATAAATTGAACATGGCTGAGTCAATCCCCAAGAGGAGGAGGAGGAGGAGGAGGAGGAGGAGGAGGAGGAGGAGGAGGAGGAGGAGGAGGAGGAGGAGGAGGATTAGGGCGAGGGAATACCATCGTGTTTATTCCAAGACACGCATAGTTGTCGTGAAGGCTTTTGAACAGTAGAAAGAAATTAAAGTTAAAAAAAAAAACTTTTGTTTTTTTTTAATCGGAGGATCGGACGCCGAGGTTGCACTGTTTCCTCTGGACAGGTGAGTAGCAGCAACTATTTGAAACAGAAATCTTTTGTAACATTATAAATGTCTCTTTACTGTCACTTTTGATCAATTTATTCCTTCTTTGCTGGATGATGTTTATTAAAAAAAAAAAACTTTTGAATTATACATTTTATCTTTATAAAATTTAACAAACAATAGGTTCAATATAACAATATGTTCTACTGCAGTCTTTTTTGGTGGTTCTTCTCTTAATATATGCACACAAATGTGATTATACTAGAGCCAAGTTAATTAAATAACAACCAGAGCAAATCCTAAATGTAGCTTTAGCTTCTGCTAAACATCCCCCACCTGTAAATTAAAAAATTTAAATGGTCAAATTAAGTGAAAATGTTAGATAAAAAAAAAAACCTAAATCAATACATGATGTTTTACGACTCATAATGATCATAATTGCAGCATATTAAATGAAGTGCATCAAATCAATGAACTGCAGCATACTGCATATTGATATCATATCGCTTTCATTTTTTTTTATACTGGATTATATTTTTTAACATCTGTTAAAAAAAAAACTACTCAGAGGTCAGTTCTTTTTCACTCTTTTCCCCCTCATCTAGACAGTTTACAGTGACTCATTTGGCCTGCCTGGCACATAGTGCTTTATCTCTCTCTGCCTCTCCTTATCTGGGCTGTGTCAGCAGGACTCTGCTTGCTACATCCACGCTGAGGCTGTGCAGGAACACTAATTAAACCCAAATGTGCCGCATGCTTCCTGGATCACATCCTGAAAAGGTTTTTCATCTCTCTCAGTCCTATTTTATACTCAAAAACTCAAGAGAAGAACAACTGGGCCGGTGAAAAGACACTAACACCCAAAAAAAAACAGGAAAATAGAGGAAAAACATTGTGTCTAAAGCACATGCTTGCAGTCAATTGAGCATTTCTAAGTAAACAAATCAGATAAAACAAACCAGTCATGTTGTCTACAATGTTTACGATCAGTCTTCTATATACAGTGTAAAAGTTTAAACAGTGTCTATTTTTATGCAGCACATTTTATGAACTCCAGATCTGGACAGACACACCCACCAGCTGCATGCATGCGTCTCAAAACAACAAGCCCCTTAGCTACAGTGCAAGGCTGTGTTCTCAATCTCACCCACAACAATTGTGCCAGATGGGAGAGGAAAGCCATACGAGACTATTTATCTTTCATATGCAAATGTGAAATCTGATGGGGGGACAACTTAGACCAATAACACCAATAAGAAACAGATGCATTTACAATGGAAGTGCTTGGTAACAGACAGGAACCCAAACCCATGTTCAGTGTGCAAATTGAACAAAGAAAAAGTCTGTGCATTGACTTGTCCCTGAACTTTAAATGAGTATTATGTAATGTTATAATATTATTCCTATGACAGTAATAGCCATATATTCTAAAACAAATGCACTGAAAATTAAATGAAACTTTCATAATTAGTTTTGTCCTAATTTCTACACGTGAGCTAAGCTTCTATTTTGACGGAAACTGCAGTCGAGCTTTTATTTTGGCAGAAAAACAAGTTTACAAACACGACTCATTACAAATCTAGTGAAATACTGTAATCGTCAACCATGCAAATGTGCAAATAATGCAAAACTGGTGCCTGCTACATTCTGCTACATTCTCAAATGCATGCTAAACTCAACACATGCACAGATAGAGTTCACTGCATTCATTCACACACGGTGAACTGAGCTGATCGCGTGAGCGAAGTGCACACTTCTCTTAGTTTGCGCAGTGCAAACACACAATCCTTTGATAAGGACTCAAAGCTATATCGCACTGTGGATTTTAGTTTGTTTGTCAGCAATGAACCAAAACACAAACATTAAATAACTTTTATGTTATTATGATAAGTTTAAATATGTTTTCAGGCTGCCACAGTCTAATTAATAAATGGGAAGAACTGAAATCTATTTGTGGCTGTCAGTGTTGATATTGTGGCGGGCCACCACAAATAAATCAATGTATAGGAAACACTGTGTAGTGTACTACTTATCCTCATGATCTTCCAAACCTATAAGACTTTAATGTGTCTTTGAAACACAAATGAAGAATTTTTTTGTAAAACCTGAGAGATTTCTGTCCCTCCATTGAACGTCCATTCCACCAAAACTTTGACGTTTCAAAAACAGAAGGTGAATCTTGCTTGCTTGACGTGAAAGAACCAGCAAGGTCTGTTCTTCCACATCATCCATGTACGGTTGATATTGCATTCCATTGATCGTATTTGATTTGCTTAATGTATTTTATACATAAAAGCCTAAATGAAATCTGTCCATCATATAAAATCACTGTGTCTCTTGGAATAAGCTGCAGTTTCAAAGATGAACAAACATTAGGGTGCGTAATTAATGACAGAATTGTCATTGTCATGTCTTTAACCTTGAGAGAAATATAGAAAGTTAATCATGACAATTAGCACAAGGCTAAGAAAAATATTGTTTCTGTGCTCAAGATGTACATTTAATGCTTCTTTATTTGGTGCTTTAAAGCTTCACTAACCTTTTCCTAGATTGGCTCAATGCACAGTTTTTAGTCATGACTTAGGAATATGGTTTCTAAGCCAGTGTTGCACTCTTTTTTGCACCTTTCCAGTACAATGAGTGCAAAAATATCCATTTCTTGGGTTACGTTCAACTTTGAAACAGCAACACCAAATTTTGGAAAGTTTTCATATTTCTTCTTTACTGCCTAAAAGGAATCTCGATAATCTTAGTGTTGATCCAGTACTAAAACAATGCATCAGATCTGTTGATCTCACTTGATGATACTGTTCCAACATTCTTTCCTATGAGGAGTTTCTGTTTTTCTCATTACCATATGCTGGGATTCTGTGTGATTTGATCACATTCACTACTCAACCTGAAGAGTGCTTAGGAAGAAGACGTTCTCATGGGCCCCTGCTTCTCAAAACACTAATCTTTGGCACACCTCAATTCCATTAGAACTGACTGTGGGGTTCAAAAGTCTGGGTGGATGATGGGAAATCTGGGATTTAAAATCTAATTAAAACATGAAAATAGGGGTGTATCCCTTTCCCTTCGCCAAAAAAAAAAAAATGCGTAAAGATGACATACATTTCATGAGGAAATGGGGGACTGGGAGAGAAAAAAAAAAAAAAAAAAAATCACCTTATAAAAGGTAAAAATCCCCCTAAAGATAAACTAAATGGAAAAGTAACTTTCTGCATCTACATTGAACTAACCAACGCACAGAATATGAAGAATATGAAAAGTTGTCCAACCCTAAACCAGCCAAGGTAACAACACAAATCTAATTAGGTCTAATTATAATTTTCAACAAAATACCAACAAATATTGCGATTAATTGCACTACTTTAGTGCACTAATTTAACTTCACAATTTAGTGTTGCAAATTTGTGCAAACACCATGTGCAAGTGTGGGTATCTGCAGGTAATGGGCATACCGAAAGGTATAGGGCTTGCCTAAAGGTTATGCTGCCTTCACATGCTTTCGGAATAATCGTAAATACGAGTTTCCTACTTACAAATTGGACATGGTGGGTGCCAATAGCCTCATGGGCAGCGCGCCGACAACAGCTTCGTCACCTTATCTTGTTGTTAAAGTAGTCATTTGACGCATATTGTATGCTTTATACACAGCAAAGAAGCCTGCATTTGACCAAAAATCCAGAATCATCAGAAAGCTGACTATCTAGATTGCGTGGTGAATGTTTGTCAATGAATCAGATGCTAAATACAATTTTCCAAATAAATAAGCAAGAATAAACCTGGTGTCCTCAACGATTCCTGTTCTTTCTGACAACAAAGCGCTTGAATATCCCAAGACCGCCACAGACCCAAACCCCACTGTACAGTATATGAAATAGTCTTAACAGACACTCCAAGTGCACTTCACAGTGTAAACATCAGATCCAGATAGCAATTCAGAAAAGAAAAAGCACATGTGACTTACTCTCTAGAGGCCTTGCAGGGGCTTCATGTACTGATGGAGGAGTTTTGTATTCATTGAAGGTAGGAGTGATGCTGGCTGCTGAGGTGAAGCTGTTCTCTGACTCCCTTGCAGGAGACGGTGTGTCCAGCTGTCTGTTAATGTGCATCTCAGCCCGTCTAGATGGAACTGAGATCTCAAGAGGGCTTGGAGGCTCTGCTCGCCTCTGGGACAGCTCTGGGAGCCGGGACGTAGATACTGGCGGGTCAGCTCTCCTAGGGGGTGTTGGAGGTTCTTGGGGTCTGCTGTGGTTACCCTCAGCCCTTCTGTGAACTGGCGCATCTGTGGTTTTATTCTGGAGCGAGACCTCAGGTCTCTTTAAGCCGAAGCGGGCAATACCGGGACTGGGTGAGCTGTCCACCTGCTTCGAGGAGATGTCGATGGAGAGCTCTGTCCTGCGCGACCCAGCGTCTTGGATGCGGCCCCCCGATAACTCCATGCGCCGCAGGCTGGACTTTGGAGAGCGCTGGTTGGAGGAGGAATCTGAAGCATGCCTGGAGCTGGATTCGGAGTTGAGGGATCTCGCGTCGTAGAAGCGGCTGCTTGTAGAAGAGGTGGAGGAGCGTAGAGGGTTGGTTGTTCTACGGGAAATAGGAGAAGGGTTTGTGGATGTGTCCTCCTCCACTTCAAATGACCTCTTTAGTGCTGTGAACAAATATGAACAAAAATATGCATAAAAACCAGGAAACTTACAAAACTTAAAACAGAATAACTACTAACTAAACCTACAACTAAATAATATTTTAAACAGTAATACAGGTGCCTTACTAAAGTAAATATTCTATAGGCCTAAATACAAATAAAAGAAGCCAGACAGATATAATCATCAGTCCATCATTTTGAGTTGACTGGTAGAAAATGTGTAAAATTTAAAAACCTTTTTCAATAGTTTAAAAATGCAAACAAAGTTCGCACGGTCGCAATAGACTATGTAACAAATGTATCAAAACGCTGAAACAAACGTTTCTTTTGCGCTGGGGAAATAAGCTTAAAGAGTAGCTACTTGTTGAAATCATGGAGGTTGAAATAAGGAAATACTTTTAAAATACCTGATTTCACACGTTTCAAATGTTTCGTAAACATAGCTGCAGTTTGAGAAAGCTCGCGCCTTAAAACACAGCCTTCCTCACCAAATCCTACTCGGCTCACAAACAGTTTTTCATTGAATCGGTCCGAGTGGGAGCCAAAAATTAAACCGAGTCATTAAACCGAGAACTGCTGTATGCATGTAGGTGCAAAACACTCTTATTGATAAAACTGAATTGAAGAAAAAAAGAAAACCTAATAAACAGCAATATATGGCATACATATAGCCTATTGTTTATGCACTTTATTTGAGCGTTCAGGATACACGTGATGGGAATTACGCGATGACGTAAAATAATCACTGAATCCATTTTTCAGTTTGAAAGAATCTATTCGCGAAAACGAGTCACGGTTCTTAAACTGTGATATATTTTCGTGGCCAAATTTATTTTATTATTATTCCCTTATTAAGGGATTATATTTGACCTCAAATGAGTTTCTCTCGATATATATATATAATTATTTTATTTTTATAAGGTAATTTTAGGTCACTATGGTGTCTGCAGAGTAGCAAAACCTTCAAACTCAAATAAAAATACAATATAATATAATACATTTCAGGTTCATATAAAGATATATAAATTTGATATAGGCTAGGCTATAATTGATAGAAAACAGTATAATTCCCCGTAATATATTTATTGCCATTACATATTTTTGCATCAGTTTTGTAAGCCTTTTACAAAGAGATTTGTGGCATTGCATCAAGACAAAAGGTGTTCCTCTATAGCTAAGAGTGCAAACATTGATGAGTTTCTGAAACTGGAGCTGGAGAGCCTTACTGGATTTTTAAATGATCTGCAATGTGGTGCTTGACAGAAACAGACACACAGTGGCATGCTTGGTCGCTCAGGACATTTGTCTGTACTAATCCCCAGAACATTTCTAGACACTCGAGTCATGCACAGACACAGCAGTAGTAATGACCAACAGCAGCGCTACGCCTTCAATTTCTAAGCAGGTGGCTGCTATCCCATCCAGTTGGTCTGTACAAACATTAACCCACACATCCCTCTGTCTCTTTTGTAGAATGGCATGGCTGCTTGGCACTGCTCTTAATAGCATCTCATTCTTTTTTTAATGCTGGTTCTGGCAATATAGGCAACTGGACATGTGTAACTTATTTCCAAGTGGTTCATTTTTACACATGGAGCTCAGCGACTATTTCATGACTGAAGCAGCAGTTTGGCCTAATAAGATCAAATAAACAGTACAATCTTATACGGTAACCTTTTATTGGCATCTCTCTAAACTGAAGCTACTCTGTAATCAAAGTTTAGCTCATTTTATTTTTCTGTAGTCAGTGCTGGATGGATGCAAAAGGGCCTTTGCAATTCTTGCTTTTTGCGTTAAACTTCAAGGCATCGAATTCACAGCTGGACCTAAGTTAAGTGTGGGAGAGCATCCGTGTTTGAAGTTCTATTTGGCAGCCATATTCATGAGAACTAAACGATAATGTAGCTATTTGTGCACGATCAGATATGCAGCCAGCTGTGGGAAAAATCAAGAAAATCAAGAGTATACCTGCATATCATATGCTATGGCTAATTATATTCTTAAACCATCTTGAAAATTTGAACATGCAACAGACTTAGGCTCATGATGCTCTTAATTCACAGCAGTGTTGTTATTGTTAAATAACACAATTAAAAATAATTTTCATTGATTGAAATTAATCTGAAATAAAAAATAAATAAATATGATATGAATTTTGAACTTAAAAAAATGTCTTATAGGTGAATTATAAAGCATTTTACGTCATGCTTTCTGGTGGCATGCTTATCACAATGCAAAAGGACTTGTTGAACCCAATGGACATGGATCCAGTTTTATGGACATAGATCCAGTTTCTTCCAACACACAGGAAAAATGACCTCCGGTCAGCAGGACAGGATGGAAGCTGATGGTCCTGTTTTGCAGTACCTCCCTTGCACTTTGATGGAAATGAGGCCTGCCAGGCATTTGATTGATTTTTGAAAGTATTTTTTTCCTTACACCACTGGTGTTTTGATTGAATATGGGATTGATACTGTACATTCAGGTTCATAACACACAGTTGTTTTGAACTGGTTTACTTTTTCTCATGAGTCAGAGGACAGAATGACCATTTTCTCATGTCTCATCTTCAGAGGGGGCTTTCTTTAAAGCTGCACTGCGCCCTGATGATTTAATTTCCTGTCATTTCAACACACAAACAAATTCCCTGGGGCAGGATAATGATTCAGTGTATGATTGTGAATGGGTGTTAAACAGGAAGAGATATTGTCAGTCTTGTTCCTTTTAGTCCGGGCAATAATATGCTTGGCACAGCATGCTATAGAAGTATACACATATGAATAATAATAGTTTGATATACAACAGGATTAATCGCTCTTACGTTCTGTCCTCAAACAACCTTTTCATGCACAGGCAGGAAGTGAATGATCACAGTCAGATTTTATTGTGTAGTCCATTATCATCGCTTTGCACTTGCAGTATAAAAACCATACAGTCCACTACAGCCAAACCAAGCACATGATCTCTTACACAAGAATCCTCTTCTCAATGTGGTGCATGTGTTTTTTTGACAGGGTAAGCTGGTTAGACATGTTTGATGAGAGCTCCAATGGTGTCTGACTTTGAAAAATAAACCTCAGTCTATCTGTGGTTTCAGAAACTATTTAGCACATCCAAAAGATCCAAATCACAAAACGCACTGAAATGGCTGCACCAAATACATTTAAGAAATATCCATTCCTGTAAAGGCAGACAAAAATCATAAGTCTGCTTATTTAGCAGAAAAGAAAAAAAAATTCAGCTTGGTGCATGCCACCAGAAAGCATGACGTAAAAGGCTTTATAATTCACCTATATAAGACATTTTTTAATTCAAATTTCACCTCAAGTTTCGCTCCAAAGTATGAGCAATTGCAATAGTGATGCTTGCCTTATAGCAAGTGCCACTAACTAACATTAAAGTGGCTAATTTGATAGCTATTTGGTCCAGAAATTATCTTAACAGTTCAACTATAATCTAAAGAACAATCTGTTGTAATTATCACAGTCACATCTTCCCAACCAGAAAAAAAGACTTAAGTAGCAGCTCAACCCCATACTGCCAGAGAATCAGAGGTGTTTGAGGAATGTGTCGACAAAAACAACAGGATACAAACAGATAGTGTAATTCTACTGTAATGATATGTTTGGCCTTGCTGATCTGTGAGAGTTGGGAGCTGTGTGATGCAGCCTAAGGCTGTGGTGGGAAATGGGCTGCACAAAAACACATAAGAGCCACAGTACACACAGCTGCAGCTTTGAGTAAACACGTATACAAACGCACACAGATACGATTGCTCTCACAGAACCCTATGCTCAAACATATGCACATCTATGGAAGTAAGAGTTTGTGTTTGGTTGTATGTATCATCAATTATTTGTCCGGAAAATAGCCAACTATATCTACAGGTTGAGGTTCAATAGTTTTTTCTGTTTCTGGCAAGTCCAATGCTCTGTTAACAGAGATGGTGCAGGTGGGATACAAACGTCTCCGTATCTCCATTGCCAGATTCAACATGGTGCAAAAAACAATCGTGTCCCACTTACTAATGGTTTCAAGCCTCCGGGTAACAGTTGATTTGTTTTAGGGCGGCTTGCAAGACATTTTGGCTTCTAACATTCAAAAGGATCTTCATCTCAAATGTCAGCAGAACCAGTGTGGTTTGCTTATAATGTGTTGCTCTTTTCACTTTTCACTTAATTCCAGGTTACAGGTAACTGTGTAAAACTATAGCAATGCAGCTACAGTGTGACATACAATAATTGATGCAGATGTATAGAACTGAAGTCATGTGATTCACAACTAGTTGATTACCCAATTGAAAAGTTCGCCCAAATATGTCGTCATGTTCTTCTGTGCATAAGAAAGTATTTTGATAAATGTCTCAGTGTTAATGTCCATTCAATAAAAGTCAACGGGCACCAAAACCTAATTAACATTCTTCAAAATAACTTCCTTTATTTTCCACATGCAGAATAAAGAAAGTCATAAGGTTTTGGAATGACAGGAGGGTGAGTAACTGAAACATTTTTATGTGAACTATCCCTTTATGACAACCAAGCTTATTTAGAACATTGTGACTGGTTAATCAGCTTTTGGCCAGTTTAGACCAGTTTAGAGACCAGATAAAACCAGCAACAAAATTTAACTTTTTATTCCAACTGGGTAATCAGCAAGTCGCAATAATCAGCAATAAATTGACTAATACAACACCTAGGCCTGGTTTCACAGACATGGCTTAAATTAAGCCAGGATTATGCCTTAGTTCAATTAGGACAATAGATTTAATAAACATGCCCTAGAAAAAAAACATTACTGATGTGCATCTTGAGACAAAACGATGGTGGAGACATATTTTAAGATACAGTATATCAATGCAAGTTGCTTCCAGTTAAAACAGCTCAAACATGAATTTTAGTCTGGGACGAGGCTTAAACCTTGTCTGTGAAACCGGGGGCAAATAAAGTAAGTGTTGGTGAGTGTGATTGTGGCAGTGTGTTTATATAAATGACAGATTTTGCATGAAAATACAGCTCTTTATAGTTCATTAAAAAATATTTTAAACATTAAATGACAGATTTTGCATCAAAATACAGCTCTTTATAGTTCATTGAAAAAATATTTTTTTCCATTAAAAAATGTTAAATCCAGACAGTTGACGGTAGCCATTGACTTCCATAGTAGGCTGTCTGGTTACCAACATTCTTTAAAATAACTTCTTTGTGTTCAACAGAAGAAAAAAACTCAACAAAATAATTTGAGGGTGAGTAAGTAATGAAACATTTTTTTGGGGTGAACTATCCCTTTAAGAAAGGCAAAAAATAATCACAATACTGTAGGAAAAAGTATGAACATACCACAACCGTTATCGGTATACTGTCTCTCTCATGCACCTCTCTTTTCTCCCTATTTTAAACTTCACCTGTCTCTATTTTAACTCCCTCGTCAGACTGTGAATACCCCACACGTCTACTTGAAATGATCATACAATGTTTTTGAGACAGTGGATTAAAACCATTTTTAACCAGCTCTGCGCAAAAACTTTTTGTGTTAAACCAAGGTAAACCAATGCTCGTAACAATCACCCATTCCCATATACTGCAGCTTAGCAATGGTTAACTTCAGGTATATTATGATAAGCTAGAGGGCATGATGTTTTATATATGAGAACTTTTAATATAGCCTACTCTCAGTTACAGATAGCCATAAAATTCAGCCATGTGACTGACTGCTCACCATAACACATGCACATCACGTTTCCAGGGAGTATATCAAAATGTTTTCACTTCAAAAGTAGAGCTATGAATTTCAGAAGTTATGAGCTTCATTTATTAAGTCCATTTCCTTGTGCAGAGGCCAGCACTGAATAAAGGGAAGTCATTTATTGCTTCGTTCCCAACCTCAGGCCTTCTCTGAAAGAGTGAAAACAGCATTAGCCTGCAAGTGATGTGATGTCATTAGCAGGAGACACTGCTAGCAGATAGCATATCATTGAATTGCTCTGGGAGCCGCTAACCCGCTAAGAAGACTAGCATAGTGTAGCATATGCAGTGCACAGGTTTCCAACTAGGATTCTTAGCTAGCAAGACATTTTTAGTGAGCTATTTTTAACAAGAAGAACATGTTGGTTGACAAGTGTGTCACCAGCTAAGTTTAGAAAACTATGCTAGTTCATCAGCTAGACCAGCCAGGAAATTCATGCTAGTCTAAATGTTTTTTTTTTTAAACTATACTGAACAGATTTACCTATCTTCACTTGAAAGTTACCATAGAATTGAAAAGCATTTGCTTGTTTATTTACTAGTCACTAACTGAAGCTAATCGTCTTTGTTAATATGAGTGAGACGCTTTTCCAACCCTGAAGTAACGTTGCACAGAACCACACTATAAAGTGCATACTTCTCTTTATATTGTGGTCAGTCCTGCCTTTACTTTCTGCAAATAGCCACGCCTGATGATGAATTTAGATACAACATTTAGCTTTACATGCAACAACATGAAAGTGGTTTGGTCGCAGTATAATGTGAGTGCATTTCCTGTGCTGATGTCTTATTTGTTAGCAATGTAATGAGTCCCAGTCTGAAATAGTTGTCATGTGTTGCTAAAATGACCAAAAGCTGTCAATTTAGGTCATCCAGAGCACTCTGCAATCCAGCAGGATTCATTTAGAGACACATAAATATTTGGGCTGATCTAGAATTGTCGTAGTCTGAGAACAAACAAATTAACAAATGTGTTTCTATCAATCATCCAAGCACTGTCGCTCTGAATGACACTAAATGTGTCTGAATTGGTTTAGTCTCAGCTCAGAGTCTGTTGCATACCGCACACAAAACAGAAAAATAATTGCTATTTTTATAAGGCTCTAATCCGGTTTGCTGGCTTAGAAGCGATTTTTACTTTTTTTCTTAGTAGCAAATAGGCACCTTTTTTTTTACATTTTCTATTCCAATTTTGAATGTAAAACGAAAAAAAAAAAAACGTCTTACCATTTTCTAAGACTGCTGCACCTTTATTTAAATACATTTTTTTTGTACCAGTCTATTTCAGATAACTCCGCCCCTTAACAAGTAAAATAAAAAATAAACTGTGGTTGGTCGCTTTACATATTATTAGAGATTCACAATATATTAGTACCGTTAACCGTTATTAGTATGTTAACTTGTTTTTAAACTTATCATACTGTTCTAAATAGTATTTAATTGTTCATGCTCAGTATTTGTACATTTAGATTAGCCTACCTTTGCCGTCACCTAACATTCTCTTTTAAATGTAATCTTTATTATTTATTAACTCTGTTAAAATATTAGTAATATTAAAAAATATGAAAATATTTAATGGCTTATTAGTATCGGCCAGAATATTCCCTGTCTTACACGGTTCTAGGCCACAATAAGCTGCAATGTGGACCAGACCTTTTGCATGCAGTTTACTCTAATGCCTGGCTTTGTCAAAAACACACAAGGTTCGTAAACATGCATCTAAATTGAGAACTCAATGTCTGGCAAACCCTCCATTTTCGGCACCCGCAGAATTCAGCGCTTTCTGTGAGTCTGTAAGTTTTAGCTCAAAGCCAGAGCACACTATCTGCCTCTTTTACTGTCATCCTCTCATCCATTTGGACAAAAGCATCTATTTTTGTCTGAGACAAAGTGGTATATCCATGAAGCAGCAGCCAGGTGCACAGCTAAAGCCTCTCATCCCGGTGACCCAGGTCATCAGCTTACTTATGAAGACCACCCTGCCCTGACCGAATGCCATTCCTCATCCTCTAACCTCCCGATTTTTGTCTCAAAACGCATTCCGTGACTCAATAAGTGAGGACACTGAAAAAAAAACAGACAAGTGGGAATACGTCTTGTCTATTAGATGCGTGTGCGTTTGCCAGGGTCTCTCGCAGCTGGATGAGAGGTGTTGAGAGAGGAAAAGCTAGAGGAAGGGGGGATGACAGAGCAAATCAATGCTAGGAGCACAGCGATGAAAAAAATGAAAGACCGAGACGTGAAGCTCAAGGAGGTGTGCAGGACGAACGGACGCCAGCCAGGTGTGATCCTCATAGTCGCAGTCAGTGATGGTTAGTGTTGCTTTCGTGTTAGTGCAGTGAGGACGTTTCCTGTCATGCAGGACTGTTTGTGTGTACAGCACACAGAAAAGAGTGAATAGCACATACTGTGCATGACAAATACACACAGAGCTGTAGACGGCCACATGACCTGCCTGACACATCCACAGCACACTCAGCTATAGACAACAGAGAGACTCCAGGGAAGATATAGAAACAGAGACTATAGCTGCACTTTATATTAACAATTAAAATTAATAACTCTTTCAAATGTATTTGATCAATGATTTGTACTTTAAAACTCAACGTTTTCTTTTTAAAATGTGAGAGAATCCTATAAAAAAAAGGAACACAAACCTTCAAAGTCTGAGATTATTCCCTCCAAATGCGGATTGACTGTGGAATCAGACATTTTGAAGCCGAATCTCCAGGATCAAAGCAACCTTTCCCAGTAAGGCGAAACTCTCACAGACTTTGTGCTCTCCAGCTCCCAAACAAATCCCAAATTAGGAGGTAACGGGGGGAGGAAAAAAGAGAAAGCAGTCAGAGCGGTCCCAAGCACAGGACTTTCTTAAAGGACCAACTAAGTTTTTCCCACTTCCTCCAGCTCTCTGAACGCAGCAGACCTCAGAATGAGAAACTGATGACAACCCCCCACCCCCTCTCGCTCTCTTTCACTCTCTCATTCCTGCCCTCTCTCCTCCCTCTCTCACTCTGACCGAGTTGCTTGGCTTCTAACGTGAGTTATTTGAGTGAATGCTCAAATTGAACTTTCCAACACGCCCCCGTACACCCTGAAATGAGGCTCTTTTGAAATCGTAAAAGAGATACCGTGAGTATTTTTAGATTAAACTCATTCAGATTGTGTAACGTGGGTGGAAGAGCACGGTCCGTGCGAGACGTGGAGAGCAGCGGCGGTACATATTTCATCAGAATCCCTAAGGAGAGCACGTCTGCGCTTGCGGCTTCCCCAGTAGTTTCCTGAATTTGAGCACACATCTATTGCCTGAGGCCACCAGCGCTCCTCGTATAACAGACGGTTGAGGCCACAGGGTGTCATAAATCAGTGACCTCATCTTTAGTTCGGACTCCATCAGGGCTGCATTTCTGCCCACACCTTCTTGTGAACCACCGCCACACGTTTTCATTTCATCCAGACATCAACGGCTGTGTTTGTGCACTGGCTACCGAGTTGAAGAGCTGGTTTTGTTTACAGATTCGATCTGCTAACTGCAGATATGGCGCTGTATGGTGCAAACTGGTTTGTTGGGTTTTTTGCGTCTCCCAGAAGTAAATCTCTCTGGCTGATGGGAAACACTAATGGTGGTTACATGATGTTACACTGAGGCCTGAAGTGTCATGGGCCAGAGCCTACAAAAACAGGAAAGTCAAGCTGTATGTGACTAATCATACAGCAGATTTCGCAGCTCTTCAGGCATGTCTAATGCAAACACCAGGCCTTCTGTATACAGACTTGCAAACACACCACACACAAATCCGACGACGAGATCCTGTTATATGTATAGGAACAATCTGAAAGGTTTCAGGGGAACATAGTATTAACCTTGACAGCCTGACTCATAAATATTGATAATTAGACCCATATTTGCTTATTATTCAGAAAGACTCCTCAGAAGTGAGCATAATTAATTTTCTCCTGGTGTTCTGAAGTTATTTCGGATTTAACAATTTCACTTCTAGTCATTCATTTATTTCCTTTTTGTAGCTAAATGATAAGTATTTTTTGATATCAGTAAGAATTATTTTAAAATAATTAAATACTTCTGTTCATCAAGGATGTAAAATGATCATAAGTGGCAGTAAAGACATTTATAATGACACAAACCATTTCTATTTCAAATAATTGCTGTTCTTTTGATATTTCTATTCATCAAAGAATCCTGAAAAAAATGCACCAGTTTCCACAACAATATTATTTATAAGCAGCAAGAAGCACAACTGATTATTATTGATAATAATAGGAAATGATACATAAGTGTGAGCAATCAAAATAAGATTTCTGAAGGATCATGTGACTGGATTAATGGCAGCTGAAAATTACGTTTTCCATCAAATTGCATTTTAGAATATATTAAACTTAAAAAGTTATTTTAAATTGTAATAATAATTCATGATATTACTGTTTTTATTAACTGCTTTTAAAATATGTTGGCTATGTAATTTAACAGTCATCTGTGACATACACAACTCTATACAACATTCACACACCATCACACACTAAAAAATTAACAGAACTGGTCTTTCATAAAATTAAAAAAGAGCAGTATAACCACTAGATGTCACTATAACGCACAATATGCGCAAACGATTGTGGAATTTGACACTCGTTTGAGAATGTCGGTCTGAATTCTAGCACTTCTTGCATGCAAAAACTTGAAATGAAATGAAATAATGATAATAATTCTAATGAAATAATTAACACTCGCGTGATTTCTTTCTCAGATGGTGACATCTCACTTGTTATATTAAGGAGAGCTGTACCAGGCTGAGAGGCTTCTGTAAACACGTTCTGTCTGAAGCCATAACTCATTTCACATACCACAGAGAGAGATATCCCTGACACTGGAAAATGTAAACAATCACTTCAGTATCAGCTTCCATTTAGGTGGTACACGTAAGTGGCATGTGATGTTGCATCTGTGTTGTTGCTAATTCTCCTGATGTGTACAGTATAGGCCTATAAATTGTCTGTTGAACTCGGATTTTAGAATCAAAGTAGAGCTTCGGTGTCCTTTTCCAGCTGCTCCCTGAGCCTCTGCATGTTTACACACTGCATTTAGATCACCAGTCAGGCTATCTGCACTGCCGTCGTCTCCCAGGACGCCATAACACTCTCCAGCAGCAGCAGAACATCTGGAGAGGGTCTCTCACACCCAGACCGTAAGGGAGTTCACAGGAGCGGCTGGCCAATAGAGGGCGCTAGGGCGCCTCTATTTATTGAATAAATAATACATACAGAAATCATGTATACATATTGTCAATATATGTGTGTTTGAGGTATTAAAGGCACCCAGTAGGCTATGTGAAAAATTTGATAGAAATTCAAAATGTTTGGTTTTTCTACACGTCCCCTCCACCTGTCTGCAAGTCTCATCAGCTCTGGGGCACTGGAGAAATAGCCCCAGGGAGCACCCAATTTTAACTCGGTAAAAACTCTCATCCAAGGGTTACTCTTTTGGCGTAAATCGATGCGTGTGGCCGTCTACCGGAAGCTAGTTGTTTTAGATGATAAAGTTCTAAATATGGATCTTTTTGCTTACACTAACGCATCGCTTCACTTCAGAAGGCCTTTATTAACCCCTGGAGCCGTGTGGAGCACTTTTATCATGAATAGATGCGCTTTGATGTACTTCCAAAGACATACACCCATTCACTCCTATTATAAAGTTTGGAAGAGCCAGGACATTTTTTAATATAACTTTATATTCTTCTGTCATATACACCTGTGGCTTCAGGTTAAGTAAATCATGGGCTAATTTTCATTTTTGTGTGAACTATCCCTTTAATAGCTACTATGTTTGCTATGTTGTGGAATATTTGAAAAATTCCTCACACACACACACACACACACACACACACACGCACGCACGCACGCACGCACGCACGCACGCACGCACGCACGCACACACACACACATATATATATATAGATTTATATAATTTGATGTTATTGTATGTATATATATATAGTCCACACATGTCCACCACAAGGGGAACTGGTGTGAATAAATAAGTAAATTTTTTTAGTTAAATTTCAAATGCAAATGGAAAGTTTGTGCGATATGTTTGTTTTTGTGTAAGAATGCCTCAACCTTTTCATATTGGCATTAAATAATTACTTTTTCACATTGGTATCCTGCAGTTTGTGTTAAATTGTGTTTGGGTGGTTATTACTGTAATTATAATAAGAATTTGTATTTATATAGCCTTTCCAACACCCAAGGTCGCTTTACAAAGATAGGTTAAGGATTTGAACAAAATAAACCTCAAAATTAAAGATAGGGCTGAAAATAATATACAGAGGTCACTTAAAGCTAGGGTAGGTAATGTTGGAGAGCTAGCCAGATTTGAAAGTGGCACCTCTTCTAAGCTCCGCCCCCTCCTGTCAGTGCTCCGTCCAAAGCTACACCCCCAAATCCCCCCCGACCCCCAACACAAACATGAACGCGCATCCACTTTTGGAGTCAGCTGCATGTACCTACGACACAACTGGCTTACACCGACAGAGAAGCTACTGTTAGCATTGGGATTTTTTTGAGAGGGGGCGGGATTTTTGTTTGGAAAGTCAGGGGAGAGACGCACACTTCGATTAGACTGGATAAACACATGCAGCATCTTAATTGTTAAGAAAATGAAACGAAATAAATGAATAAATCAAGCCTTTATTACAAAACACTAGGCGATATCATACAGCATTCTGAAAAATGCGCACCCCTAGTTCCTCCGTCTATGGCCCATGACGCGATGAGCATTTACTATAGCTACTTTAAAAAACGCGGGTCAGGAAGCGGGTCGAGTACAATATTTTCTTTCTTTTTTTTGCGGTCCGAGTTGCGGGCGGGTTAGTTGAAAACGTCGGTCGGGTGCGGGTTGTTTATACATTGACCCGCACATCACTGCTGTGCACGCAGTGGTGCTCGGGCACGAGACATGAAAGCATCTGATTGGTTCTTTACATTCGCACCGAATGGCAGTGATTGGTCAGAGTTTTTACTGTCCTACAGCTGCTACAGAGGTCAGATTTTTTTCATTCCTTTTTCTGAACACATAATATATTGACTACTATCAGAATGGAAGGAGCATTTCATCCAGTATAAAAAAATATGTTTCTGAACAGGATTACCTACCCTAGCTTTAAAGATTCAAACAAATAATATATCCAAAACATGGTCGAATTTAAAGACTGTGAGCTGAAGAGTAATATTCAGATAAAAACATTTCAGTGCTCAGAAGTGTGCTTGCGAGCGCCACCTTTGTGCCCTCAAAGCCCGCACTTTCGCATCCTCCACACGAGTTACCTGCCCAGGAATCACTGCGAACGCCCAATCAGATAAATGAGGGGAGGAGTTTTTGTGGCTGTTTATGGCCTGTGCCAAAATACACTCTCAGGTGCCCTCGTGGACTCAAGCCCAGTTCCCCTTAGGTCTGCACTTCCTTACGTCACCAAGTGTGAACTCGAAGGACGTCCACAAGGCTGGAGTGTGCCAATTGGGATCCAGCCATAGACTGTCGGGAAGTGTGCGCATCGAGGGTCCATATCGACCTCAAAGGGGGGCGCTCGCGATCACCCTTCTGAAACCTAAAATAACCAATTGGACATTCTACAGTCTCATGGACTTAACGGACACGCACACGCAGCAGCCATATGGCCCTGTCCCAAATGGCACTTCATATGCACTTTCGGTCTTGTGGACTTACAATGGCTGCCGTGTGCGCGTGCGCGTTTCCGTTAAGTCTGAGTTAAGACTGATGCGGGCTCCGCAGCAGACTTCTGACAGTCAAAGAGGCGTTACGTCACGGAAGTGCGGACTAAGAGGAAGACCGCGAGTGCTTATGGTGCCATTTGGGACAGGGCCACTTGCGGTCTTGGCCACTTAAGAGCGCTTGTACGAGACAGCAAGTAAGTGTGCAAGACTGCTCCATGTCTTAAAAATGCCAAAGTGCAGTGCCTTTAATTCACACTAAACCCACACTATATAAGTGTGGCTAAGCGTATCCCATCATGCATTATGTTCGGGATACCGAAATCGCGAGATGTCGAGGAAAACATTCCACTGTAATTTAAATTAATTAGATAGCTACATATAATTTGGTTATAAAAACATAAAGTATTGCACATATTATTGGTGCAAATATGGTATGTGTAGGCCTATTTTTTACAACATTTGCAACTGTTTTTATCACATAATTAGAAGCACCACAATTTTTAACTTGTGTCTGTTAGATACATATTCTGAACAGACATGTAGAAGTTTATTTTCAAATGCAAAGTATTGAAAATAATAAATAAAAGCTCTGTAAACACTTGCATATTTTGCACGACTATAAGTGTGTCCCATCGAGTAATCAAAAGTTCAACACACACTTGCAGTCTTTATGCCTACTTGAACACTTGGGTCACATTACTTAATAATGTGGAACAACCTCTTTAAGTTTTTCCATTGACCTAAGAAGACAAACTGGGAAACTATTTAACAAACTTGTCTGAGATCAGTTATCTAAAAAGATATGCTAAATAAAACAAACAAAAGTGTGTGTGTGTGTGTGTGTGTGTGTGTGTGTGTGTGTGTGTGTGTGTGTGTGTGTGTGTGTGTGTGTGTGTGTGTGTTTTAATTAGCTGAGTGTGTGTGTTGTATATGTGGTATATGTGGTTTATGAGGACACAGATATGTATAATGACATAAGTATCACAACATAAACATATCCTGTGTCCTCATAAACCAAACATACATACTAAACTGGGTGTTTTTTGAAATGCACAAAAAGCAGAAGGTTTTGTGTGATGTGTAGGTTTAGGGGTAGGGTCAGTATAAGGAGATAGAATATACCGGTTGTACAGAATAAACCATTATGCCTATGGAGAGTTGCCGTAAACCACATGTGTGTGTGCTGCGTGTATAAAAAAAAGGGGTTGATACTATTTTACCATTTAGTAAAAATGTAGTTATAATTATTATTATTATCACTATTATGAATCGCAATTTGAACCAGTCATCACATAGGTAGCCTACTCAGGTATACACACAAAACCTGAAATTGCACTGAACTGTAAGCGCCTCTGTTTAACAGCTCACTTCCCACCCCAAAGCTTTCTATGTGCTTCACACGATATTGTTTGCATGTAAACAGGAAGGCTGTTTCCCTTTTAAACATGCACACACCAAAGGGGTCCTGCTGAAGGGTCTTTTTGCTTTCATTTACAAGATTCTCTGTCTCATCTTGTTTTGGCCTCATGTGAAGGAGTTTTATACAGTACATGATGTTTTATAAATCTGAGGCCCTGGTGACAACTCTGCTCTATTAGATGATGTTGACAGACAAGAGACGTTGTTAATCCACACGGATTTAAACACCCTCGGTATATTTAGTTTCATCAGATAATAAATAATAAGATTAAAGGATATTATATATTGATGTAGTAATAAATAATCTGCTATATGCTATTGAAATGCTGGGTCAGCACCTGACTGTACCAAGTGCGATGTGTTTATCTTAAAGGTGCGGTAATGCACTAGCCCAACGAATATTGGCAACAGGATATGATGTCATCCTCTAGGGCAGGGCATCTGAATTTAATAAATAATAAAAATATTCAAACTTAAAAATATGGAAGCCCATTTCAGCTGCATAAGGGGAAAAGATACCTTGGTAAATCTTAATTATGACATAAAAAGTCAAAATTATCAAATAGAAAGACATAATTCTGACTTTTTAATCTCAGTCATAATTATGCCCATGTCGTAATTGAAACAAAAAAGATAACAAAAGATGATTTTGTTTTATGTGGTGGAAATGAGCTTCCATACACAATGAGTGCAGGAGCACCCGCTCCACATAATCCACAAAAGTCCCTCAAGGACCATCTCTGGGCAGCAGTCAGTGGGACACACAGAGGGAGCGGTCAGGTTAGTGAGTGAGGCACGGCAGGCCCAGAAAATCCCTTGTGGAGGGAACGCTCCTCTTGCTCCAGGAGGAGGAGGCGTACTGCTGGTAAATACATAAATGGTAAATGGTAGACATCAGAGCCAGTGGCAAACATCAGAAGGACTAGCCAAGGTAAGGCTGTTCCAGGCGGGGTACATGAGCGCCGAGCGCCCGGAGATCGACTGGATCTCATAACTATTTATAGGCGCTATTCAAAATGTAGCAGGGTGGAGTAACTCCACCCATTGGCAGATCGTACGCATGCGTTCAGCTTATTAATTGCCTTGCATGAGTATAAAAGAAGTGGGTTTTAGCCAAGGGGGTAATCCATCCGCCGGAAACCGAAGCTTCCCCGGGGGCCGCCATTGGCTATCAAGCCATCACCTGCTGTTAGCATTCCATTGACTCCCAATCATTTTGGCGTCAATTTGACAGCACGTAACTTTACATCTGAGGTGTTTAAAGACTCCATTTGTCCATTATTTATTTATAAAGTAAGTAACACGACAATGTATAAAAGGCTCCATTACCTTGTATCTTAGGTTATGGCCCCGTAGAAGCAGTTTTTGTAAAAATAGGCTAACGATTGCGTCATATCCATGCGACTCTCTGTCGCACAGTCGAGAAATTACCGTATAGACAGCCGGAGAAGCTTGCAAGCAATCGGAGGGACGTGGAGGCATAAAGTCCGATAAAGTCAAGGGAGAAGCCCATAGAGAGTCATAAAGTTGATCCTGCTGCTAGCTCATGGATGCTCACGCTCTCCTTCTCTGCGAGATTCTAAAGGGAATGATTCAGATTTCTCTCGGCACAGCTACTAGAAGACTGACAGCTGTCAGACACGTTGCTCGCCTCACATCTACGTCGTCAAGCTCAGTTTGAGCCTGCGCAGTACGGTCAGCAATCAGGAAGTGAGTGCTTCTAATTGACTTAACTTTTCTCCGTTGAAAGCTATGGGGTCGCTGTGTCCAGTTTATATACTGTATATGGTCACAATGGAGTCGGAAGAGGAGCAGCGGGAGCTAGAGGTAGAGATGGAGTCCAAGTATTCAGAATACGTTACTCAGATTGAGTAATATGTATGTTACAAATTACATTTTTGGGGTAAATTACATTTTTGGTTTAAATTACATTTTTGGGTACATTACTGGGGTTCCTCTAACTTGAGAAGGGTCTGGCTGCAGACTCTGCAGACCTGCACTCTCAGACTAGCACGCTCAGGCACGAGTGCTTCCCGTATATTGGGCAGCTAGTCCGTATCTCCAGGTACCTCCGCTACTGTCAACTAGCTCTATTTAAATATTTGTTGTGTGTGTGTGTGTGTGTGTGTGTGTGTGTGTGTGTGTGTGTGTGTGTGTGTGTGTGTGTGTGTGTGTGTGTGTGTGTGTGTGTGTGTGTGTGTGAGAGAGAGAGAGAGAGAGTGTGAGAGATGCAGATTGGAGATTGGTGCACATTACTGCATAAACTGACTTCCAGAATGTTGCTGTGATGTTTTAGCTATTTATTATTCAATGTTGATGAAAATAAAATTGTAAATTTTGCTATATGTGACCCACGTCTCACCCATTCTTTGATAAAGAACCTTTGCGCCCTTAGGGCTGTTATTCCCCAGTATTCTGGGGTGAAGTAGTCCACCGTCATTGCCATTTTAGGCGTCTCCTTTGGAGTTTGCCCCTCCCCACTTTGCCACAAAAAGTAAACCACAGATTTGAGCTTTAAACAACTACATTCTCGTATTTTTTTCTCCTCTATATACAGTATAGGGAGTTGACAAACTTAAGAGTCACTGAACATGTTCAGTGAGTCTAAATACAGCAAGGGTTACAGTTTCTGGACAAGACTGGACCTGATACCATCCCTCGAAAGGATCAATCACATCATCATATTTCATTGTTTGTGTGACTTATGAATGACTTATGAACCGTGCCATTCTGAATTGTCCAATGCCTTTTGTTTTCTATTCTCATCTTTCATGAGTAAAATATAAAAGAGAGGAAGCCATAAAGCTTAGCTGTATGAAGCATGATGAAGTTAAAATTTGTAAAACAGTAGGTTGAAGACTTCTTTTTTTTTTTTTTTAGATTTGAGGAAGTGGCTCGAGTTTGGACATGTATTTAAGGAATTTTTTTACTGTTAAATTCTGTGAGAACACTGCATTATGGTTAATCGGACAGTTGTAAATATATTATATTATAGTCCTCAACTTTCCATCACAAGTCGTGGTCAGTGTAGACATGTTATTTCATTTGACACAAATGAAAATGAGACTACAGTCTGAAGTAACAGAATATAGCCTGGGAAATATGCGGGTACTGTGTCAATCATTCAGCAAAAACAGTAGACAAAAACATGGGTTGTGAAAATTTTATGTTACCAAAGACCCTAAGACAGTGTGACCTATTACACATACCGCACATTTTACCCTTACAGGTTCATTCTCACATCATTCTATTATTCACCACTTCCTGTTTTTCATCACTCTTAGAAGTCTCTCTCTCGCTCTCTCTCGCTCTCTCTCTCTCTCTCTCTCTCTCTCGCTCTCTCTCCAGCTCTGCTTACACACTTACTAGCTTTCCACTAACAAAAAAGTACCACAGGATCATCACAGCTCGACAATAAAATATAATATGCAGGTAAATGTATAGTCACAATATTATATATATTTTCTCAAGTATGGTTTCTGTAAACTAAATAAATAGAAAAATTACATTAATGATGATTTTATGGTGTGTTAGTCATTTTTAGCAGTAAATCTCAAAAGACAAAACAAAAGGCAAACAAAATAAAATGATTATTATGACGATTCCATTCAATATTTTAAAGTGTAGGCCTGGGTAAAGTGACAGAATCTTTTGAAAAGAGTTTAATCCTTCAAAAAGTGATACAGATATTTAATGTCATTGATCAAATACAATATAAATCGACCATTAAACCCATTAAACCCAAGTTCCTTCACAACAACCGGTTGTTAGGTTCCTTAAGTCGCTCTCCAGAACCTTGACCCTCTCTGCTTTCCCTCCGGTGTAATGATCTGCTAACCTCTGTCTGATCAGCACAACTTTCAAAAAGCAGGTAAAGACACACTTCATTCACAAGCACTTACTATTTCAAGGCACTTACATACAAACACACAAAATTGTTTTCTTCATTGCATTTCACCTCTGCTCTAATTTTCTTCCTCTAGCTTTCTAAAAAAAACTGGCATTGCACACTATGAATATTGTTGGCTCTGTGACTAATTGCTTAGTTCCTCTATTGTATGTCGCTTCGGATATAGCTAAGCATCTGCTAAAATGCAAATGTTTTTGATGCTGTTTTTACATTATGAATGTACATTTCTATGTCTATGCAAACATACGACGTGTGCTAGAACTACATTTCACATACAAATACCCACATTAAGATCATGCCAATTTGTTGCTTTTCTCTTTCCCGGTTTCTGCCAAATCCATTATAGACCCACCTGGACTGATGCCTAACTATCTCAGGAGTAATCTGGGACTTGCGCTGTGAGATCACGGAGATCATAAGGGTCATTCCTCATTTATTTATCCTGGCACTGGCTCTCACTCAGGGCACCAGGTGTGTCAACTCAGATAAAGGATAAAGGCCGGTATTATATACTGTATTCACTTTTTCTGTGTGTTGCACAGCACTGTTTTTTTTTTCTGACTGCCAGAACCTCTCTAAGAGTCCTTGGCACGTTTACAAAAAGCCTGTGTGCTGACAGTGCAGAGCACACCACAGCACTGATACAGAGAGTTTCAACCACACACACGCTCTCTTTATTGGCTGTTGTCACAGCATGATGAGCGGGTTCCCTCTTCCAGTCAAAGCCTATGGAAAATCCAGCCCTGTCAATGGAAAATCTTACAAACGCACATTGCTCTGCAGCACCATCGCCACCAGGGACAAAAGTGTATAGCGTAAATGCTATGTCTGCAAAAAAAGAAGCGAGATAAATCCAATTTTTACTACAACATGTGTGAAGAAGCAAAGTCTCCATAAGTGACAGATCCCAGCTAAAGCAACAAACACAGGACCACTGCCATAAAAATCTTACAGAGCAAAGGAAAAGAGCGGAAAACATACTTCAGCATGTGAGAATCTCTTTGAGCCGTGTCCCAATGGTGGCGCACCGGTCTCTTACCTGCGATTTTGTCCCCCTCCATGGCTAAGCGCACACCCTCCTCTGCCACATGTAGCCCGTCTCTCCTCCAACCTTTTTTTGTTGGACTTCCTGTTTCTCTCCCAGCGCACCAACACTTTCTCCTCCTTATTTGCTTTCCCTTGCTCTCTTTTGGCTTTTCCCTCCCTCTCTCTCTCTCTCCTCCTCTCTCTTTAACTCTACCCCAATCTTCTGTTTAATGTCTTCCGTGTGCCGTAATAATGAGCGGATGCAGAATTACGGCATGCCCATGTGCTGATCATATGGAGCGTTCTTGCTTTTTTGCTTTTACAGTCCTCTCTTATGTGTCCGTCTCTCTCTCTCTGCGTCCTCTGACACTGAGGCAGCATTGTGTATGAGATGGAAACCCAAGGCCATGTGATATCCCAAAATATCTTCTCTCGGCAGCTTGAGGAATCCTGGACTGCCCTCTGATTTTCTCCAGGGCTCTGGTGAGTCACGAGAGAAAGGTCGAGGAGATAGACGTGACCGACATCACACCCCTGTGATCGAAAACAAACATCTGAACACTGACTCAGACCGTAGACAAACAGTTTCATGCGCTGCCTGCCGCTCCTAATTTCAAGTACAGCCAAGACACACAACGCAGATTCCTTCGTTTTTCTTTGTGTTGCTCAACGAGAGCAAATGCAGACCTCTGTTTGAAAGCATTTGAAGTCAGGATGATGTGTCTTTGTTCAGGAAGTGGGAATGACCTTTGGCTTTCCTTTCTGGGGGGTTGCAGGGTCGTCTGGCAAAGCAGGCAGCTGGGAGACGAGCCTAAATACTTGTGAAGAAATACACCAGCCAAGACTCATAGCATAAATACATAGAGATTGTACTCTAATTAAATGACCTATTTATCAATAATATTCATATTGATGCATATAATACAGAAAAGATAGCAAACGCAAAATAATATTGATTAACAAATACCAATATGTTATAAGTTGACAGATGTCTTGCGCTTGTAGCCTCGTACTTAGTAAAGTAGTGATTTGTAAAGCATTCTCCCTAAAGAACTCTTAACACAGGAACAATACTGCCTCTATGAGAGTATTCATAGATCTACACCCACTGCCAGACTCACAGCCTTAAATTCCCAAACACATGACATTTCAGCCCTCAAAGAGAGGTTGTGTCATAGTATTACCGTAGCAACAGGCTTTGTTAGCAACATACAACACACTCCAGTCCACTCAGAAGAGCTAACAGATCGATAATGTTGTTTAAAATACTCAGAAATGTGGCCAAAAGTTATCACTATGCTTGATTAGTAAATAACTGAAAGTAAGAGTTACTGAATAATTATGTTTTTATATGGAGTTCCGTAATTTCCGACCTGAGAAGTACGACCCATGTGAAACATGAAATGGCCTTTAAACAAATACTAAACAAACTGCAAAATGCTGTCTTTTCAGATATTTCATGCATGGATTGCATCTGTAGCACTTCAAGAGATGACACTGTGTGCAGGACAC
Organism: Phoxinus phoxinus; assembly: GCF_949152265.1. Taxonomy (NCBI): domain Eukaryota; kingdom Metazoa; phylum Chordata; class Actinopteri; order Cypriniformes; family Leuciscidae; genus Phoxinus; species Phoxinus phoxinus. The sequence continues at coordinate 30,362,719 of NC_136876.1, forward strand.
CCATCTCAGCCAGGCTCCTAAATTAACGCTTGTCAAGTGCCAAATGCAAGTAAAATTTGGCGTTGGCTATATGAAATAGTTTTACTTGCCAGTTGGTGTGATTATCAAATTGCAAAGGCTGTGATTTAATTATATATATAGTCGCGCCAATCTGGGGAGGATACATTTTTTAATGGATGCCAGTGGATGAGAGGCTTTCGCACGCTGTAGTAGTTTTTGTAGGTCTTTCCGCCAAAATATAACAATCTATGGCTTAAAATAATAATGATAACAATCATTATTATTAAGAACTCAATACAGTCAGAGATGTTTAGCACAGTGTGTGCTTAAAATACAGTTTCAAGGACTTCTGCCATCTTATACATACACAACAGCAGCCAAATGTCTCCTGTTTTAAGTAGACATTCAGACTCGATGACGCCAGGATATACTTTCTAATCAACAACATGTCATGTTTGTTAAGTGCAAAGCATTAAGACAAAACATGTTGACATTTTCCACAGCAAGTCAGTGACCAAAAGTCAATACTTCTAGGATATATATGTTAACTCTATTGTATATTCTCAATTATATATAGAAGTGTTTCAACTTCATTAAAAGAACAAAAACGTATATCTTAAATAAGACTGAATTTATTTATTAGTACTACAGTTATTTTTATGCTTCTCCAAAAAGTTATGTTAGTAGTTTTAATGTTTTCTGATGGCTGACACATTAACACATAAAAAAAAAAATAAAAAAAAAAAAAAAAAAAACCCAGTCTGGAAAAATCTGTTTTATGTAAGAGTAAAACAGGTTTAACATTTGCAACTGCCTGGACAGCACACAAACAGAATTTGCTTTAATTAGCATTCTTTCTCTTGTGTGCGTCATTCATGAGCATGTGTTTATGTGTATGTTTTGTTCATGAAGTCTGTCAGGCAGATCTCTGGATCTTCAACCAGCCCCCATATGCAGATGTGCTGCTGACATTGCAAAAGCAGCCTGCGCTTCCCGCTGAGAGAGGATGCTTCAGTGGTGAGATAACACACACATACACACACACACACACAGGCATGCAAGGTGTGAGCCCTCATGCAACCACATAATGTGCAAAGATCCACGAATGTATAGCCTACATCAGAAATAATTTGCTCTGTCCACTGCGAGAGAATGTTTCCTGAGACAGATACACAACCGCTCTTTGTGGTTTTCTCCCTCATTTAAATATATAACCTTCTTACACAGAAAGCAAACCAAATAGGCAGCTGCTTTAACCACTACCCCCCAAACACGGGTACACACACATTTAAAAACTCAATTACACTTTACAAAAATACATTTAGGTCTATTTATCATTAGTTTAGATCAGTATGACTTTAAAACACTGATCCATATTACACTGGACGTCAAGTGGAAATCCACTATGGTTCCAAAATATTTTATCATTCAATCACTGGTGGTTTTCAAATGAGAACTTCAAAAACAGAACAACCAAGTATATAGCAACATAGACAGACAACTAGACAGGACTAAACACAGGACTTAATGAGACTAGTTAACAAGACCCCTGAACTAAGACTCTAATCAAATCTGTAACCAATGAGACAAACAGGCAGGGAATGGAGGAAGACTGAGATAATTAACACACAGACATCAAAACACTAGAACAGAACTACACACATGAAACGGAACACGTGACACAAACTAAATGCCTTACGAGTCATGACAGATTTCCATTAACTGTAGTCTATCTCTGAGCGTTCCATGAACAGCTGTGTTTTTAAGTTACAAGCATTGTCAATCATAATTCGAATCCTACTGTCCAATGCAGTGGATACTTTTACCAACGCATGCATACAGTATACTATATTTTGTATGCGTTGTGTGCAGTAATAATAACAAAACTAATAAAAAAATACAAAATATTATTATTAGTATTCAAATCTATTATCCAATATCTTTTTTATTTTGAATGAATAACATTAACATAAAATGAACAAATTGGCTTTCAAACATCTTTTACATTTTAATAGTTTTCATCAGCCGATAATTCACCACATTAAACAAAATATGATCAGCATAATGCGTAAACCATATTTATTCTTGCTGCAAACCCATATCAAATGTAGTCTGGATTTAATTTTTTTCTTGGGTGGTTTGTCCATGGTTGGCATCTGCCTGATTTGGCGGCTTCTTCCGCAGTACTCTACGGTTTAATTGGACGCACAGCATTTGACATCATCAACAACAGAGGTTTCTCTTCCTTTTAAAAGATAAAAAAAAAAAATACTATACAAACTATACATAATTGTATAGTTGCATTTTATTATTTGCATTTAACAAGTTTTTTCCCCCCTGCCTGTTTTCCCTCCTGTCCAAGACTCCTGTCCACAGATCAGATCAGATCTTTGGTGAAACTACTTCATCATTACTATATCATGTATCATTACTATAATCAACAACAGCAAACCCATGCGTGAATGTGACTTACCAGTACCAGTACCAGTACCAGTAGGACTTGTTGCCTCTCCTCTCTCTGGCCTCCTCAGCCTGCCACTGGTGGACCTCGCAATGCCTGTCAGCACAGAAGACATAATAAACACGTATCAGAATGATCTGCTTAAGAGGAAGGATATAGAGGAAGATGTAAAGGACACGGTGTCCAGAAGAAATGGAGTAGAGGAAAGCAGATGTGTTAGGAAAAGACTTCAGAGCATTGAAGCTCAGCCCACTCAATTTAAGGGCTGCATGTGTCTGTAAAATAAAGTCAGATGGGTCACAAACACAGAGACGGATCAAACGCTGCTGTCTTTTGAAATCTAGGCTGGCTATAGAACCCTTAAGATTGGCAGGATTAAGGTCAGCATGAAACGGAAGTAGCGATAGTCTTTTTCTTTATATTATGACAGATATTAAAGAGAAACAGATTCCCGAACAAGAAAAAAACGTAGGGTGGGACTTGATTTTGTCCATCAAAATTAATTGGATGGTTGTGGTTTTCTATTGCTGTGATGTCATGTGAGTGACAGGTTGTCCCGCCCTCACGCCAGTAAACACGTCATCAGAGAAGAGAATACATGTTGCTGCAAGAGGCAGGGGAAGTTATTTTGATGAAATATTATGAGGGCACACAAATTACAAAACATGATGTGCACGGATAAATAATTTATAGTAAATTCGGCAATATCCCATAGAAAAATTTTAATTGTCAATTTTGATTTCATGGTGACTTTAAGTATCAGACATCTTACAAAAAAGTGATTCAATATAGGGTTTTGCAAAGTGACAGTGTTTATAACTCACGCCAGTGAGATGCAGAGATGACTCAAAAGGTCAAGCTGTAAAGGCCAAACTCGTTTGCACAGGTTTGAACTGTAATGTAGGTCATGCTGTACTTCTGAGTGCAATGCTACTGGTAAATGTGATCATGCCTTTGCATAAGTATAGGCCAACACATCCAGGTGATATTTAACCTCAAATTCAAAATAAATAATTAAATAAACTTGTTTACTGTCATGATAACAACATTTTAACTCCTAATTCTAATAACCATTAATGTAATTGTGGTAGCATTTCTTGCAATGACATTAATTTATGCTGACTGTAAAAGCATTATGTTACAGTAATTTTAATGAGAACTAAACATTTTAATGAGCATAAAAATTAAATAAAAACAATACAGTCTTGGGTTAATTGCCATGAAAATAATATCACACTCTAAGAAGACAGAACATTATGATACAAGTAAAAAACACAGGCCTTTAGTTTGGTAACTTATAAAAACGTTTTTTGCAAAGGGTTGAAAGAGTTTGACGCAACTGGCTTCTTCCTCCGAATGAATTACTGAGAGATACCGCAATCTATATCTGTGTGAATGTAAGTTCTTACAGGTCCGATTTTTTTTGCTGATTCCAAGAAGATTGTGACAAAGAAAAAGCTAAGACGTGTTGAATGTGTGAATTTCCTGTGTGCATAACATACAGTAGTAAGAAACAATGAAACCACTCTACGCCAGTCCCTAAAAGCATAACAATTATTCTGCTTAACAGGTGACAAGGCATTCATTTGTTTCTTTCAGATGTGCAGGTTTATTTATCAATTCTGGCGAATCCCCACAGACTCTTTCATGAAACTGATGAGTTGATGAGTCAGTTTGCTCTTCCGGCAGATGAATCTGTCTATTGACTCTGTGGTTGAATGTCCTGGCACCAATAACAAATCAACAGGCATGTCTGTTAATGAACTGATACGAAATCAATCTCTTAACAGTTGTTAGTGGCATGCGTCACAGATACAACAAAATGCAAAAAATAGAGATGGGGCCATGAGCTTTAATAACACATAACTCTTGTGCAAGTCTAACAGATAAAAATAGACTTCTTCCGAAAAACAGTGCCCTCGTACTATTATTCCACCTCTACGTCGCTGGTTCAGACTAAATTAGTCAAGCCTAGAAACAGTCACTCAGTGCTTAGGTTTCCCACCAGATTAGACCACCTAACCTTTTCTAATACATCACCTGATCGTTGGGTTAATGTTGCATTATAAACTCAAGCTGTCTGTGCTTTTATTTATTTTTAGATACTGTAATGATTTAGTAATTCGTTTTTCCCCCCGCATACATGAACTAAAATAACATTAAAATAACATGAAAATATACAATCTAAGAAATAAGTAAAGCACCTGTGTCATTTTGGGCTGTGACCTCATTTTGGGCTGTGAGTTTTAAGTCTCCTTTTAAGCAAGGGACAAAAACGTGCTTTTATCATCTGAGAAATATTGCTAATATTCGTCCTTTTTTATTTTTGGATTATGCTAAGAAACTAATTTATGCTTTTATCTTCTCTCATCTTGATTATTGATTATTCCAGTATGGCTTACCTAAGGGTTCTATAGCGAAGTTACAATTGATACAAAATGCAGCAGCCATAGTACTAATGAAATCAAAAAGGAGAGAGCATATTACACAGGTTTTAATGGAATTACATTGGTTACCAATTCATCAAAGGATTGAATTTAAGGTTATTTTGTTGGTTTGTAAAACACTGCATAATCTGCCAACTTTATACATTTCAGACTGTCTGTCTAGATACACTGTAAAAAAAGATTAGTTGACTCAACTTAACTAAGTCAAGTAATCTTGTTGCTTTGACTGAGTTAATATGAGTCAACTTATAGTGTCAAGTTTATGCATCAATTCGTGTTTTGAAGTGTAATAAACTTGACATAAATTGACTCAAATTAACTCAGTCAAAGCAACAAGATGACTCGACTTAGTTAAGTTGAGTCAACTAATCTTTTTTTACAGTGTGCGTTCCAAATCGCAGTGTATACCATCCTCTAGTGCTGATCTTCTGGCACATTATAGTAAATCTACTAGTAAATATAGTAAATATACAATCTGGTGGTACTTCTTTTAGCCACTAAGCTCCACAAATTTGGAATTGTCTACCAAATGAAGTGAAAGAGGCTACTAGCATTCATATTTTTAAAACAATATGCATGGTGTGAAGTTGTGTCTAAGTGTTTTATGTTTTAATTTTACCTTCTGATTCTCTTCTAATGTTTTTTAATATTTTATCTATATTATTTCATTATATCGAATATCTTTATTTTGACGTGTAAATTTGTATTCCCATTATATTTATTTGTATGATTATGAAGCACTGAATTGCAGCAGTCCATGTATGATTTTTTTTTTTTTTACTAAATTTAAAAAATATATATTAGGCTATTACAACGGTTTTTCCCACCAAGCCCTCTGCTACTCAGCAAGTCTAAAGATAAAGGCATAATGGTGTTGAAATGCAATAGGCCACAAAGTACAGGAAATATTCAAACAATGGAGGTAAAAAGGCTGAGTGACAGAAATGATGTACCAGGTACAATGTATATCATGTAACACTGAATATATTACATTCTGTCAGGGTGAGTTCTATGAAAAGCTGACAAAATTCAAATGTTATGAAGTGGCTGAAAATGTCCTCAGTTTTATTGACACACTACAGAGATAAGAAAGGGTGAGATAATTTGAGTTGTTTTCTGTGTAAATATGAGGGGTCCCTTCGCATAACATTGGGACATGACTAAACAGGCCAGCATTGCCACATACATACACTCAAATGTGGGTTGCGTATTGCGTTACATGCATTATGGCCTACAACTATAATTTGTAGACTGTATATATATATATATATATATATATATATATATATATATATATATATATATATATATATATATATATATATATATATATATATATATTGTTGCCACTATTTTATTTTTTTTGAGTTTCAGCCAGTAAAACCAGTAAAATTGCAACACATTTTATTGTAACTTCAGCACCATGTTGATTTTACTTAAAACGAGAAGGCAGCAATTAAAACTAGGTTTAAAAAAATCCTTTTAAAAAAAGTAGCATTACTTGTGTTTAGAGGTATAAAATATAAATAAATCCATAATCTTTTTACATACTACATATATATATATATTGCTGCCATTAAAAAAAAAAAATTGGGTAAAACCCTATCTAAAGGGAAATCGTAATAGTTTGATTTTGAAATCACTATCATTATGACTACATGTTTCAAACATTGCACATGTTTAGACATTGTGTTTCACAACCATAAAGAATATGGAAGAACAAATGACCACTTCGAGTTTAAAAACAAGCTACAAAACCATGCCTTTTATTATAGACCAGTATATTCTAATTAAACGAGACACATCAAGAAAGAACAGGATGAAATTGCTATACAATGTGAGCATCTTAGAGATGTTTAATCTAAGTTTTAAATCTTAAAGTCGGCATGAAGCGGAAGTTGCGATTGCATTTTCTTCCCTATTGTGAGGAAATGGTGAAATGGTTCGATTGATGGATGGTTGTGGTTTTGCTATTGCTGTGATGTCATGTGAGTGACAGGTTGTCCCGCCCTCGCGCCAGTAAACACGTCATCAGAGAAGAGAAGAGATGTTGCTGGAAGAGGGAGGGGAAGTTATTTGGATTAAAGATTACAAGGGTACATGAATAATAATATTTTTTTTAAATAAAAAGTCATTCATATGAATTGTGCCAATATTCCATAAAAATAGGAGTTATCCATTTTGATTTCACAGTGACTTTAAGTGTTTTCTGTAAAAAAAAAAAAAAAGTAATCCATCCCACAACTATTAGAGTAAAAAAAAAATTGTAGGGCGATTCCTCTGAAAAATGTTGCTATCAGCTCAACCAATGTCGTGAGTTTGGGGCGGTTTTATGTCTTTGGCTGACCAGGGACAGACAGGGGGAGTTTAGTTTGGATAGAAACATTCTTTTTGCAGTTCTATATGGTAATGCTAGCAGAAATCCGTAGCCTTGCAGGACATGTGACAGTGACTGTAGGTAATCTTTAACTCCGCTCTCCTGATTCTTAGCCATACACACCCTGCAAGATGAAGTGGCCATTATCAATCCACGACATTCCTCTGTCCGCATTCAGTAATCACTAAGCTAACAGTCTTGAGTGACAGAGACAGAAGCAGTGAGACATGGAGGAGGTATGAAAAGACCAAACCATCTGTCAGTTTCAGTGTCAAATCAAGTGCTGTCAAAAGAAACATTCTAGCACATGCGAAATTGTGTGACATGGTCCTGAAAATGACTGTGATCAACCTTCCAAGTCGACATGCCTCTGAAGAGGAGAGGAATTTCAAAGCCTTGGTTAATTTTACGGGAGATTCGTGTTGCCGCTGACTCACCTGTCAGCTCGACTGTGATGACAGGGCAGGTCAGGAAAGGGGAGGGAGGCAGTGAAGGAAAAGGAGCCAGAAACTGATAAAATATGTGCTATAGTGCAGAGTCTCTATTGCCTCAGTAAGCTCTGTTGGGCAGTGATCCAAAATAAAGGATTAACAAAGAGATTCATTCATCCGCTCAAAATTATTCACTTCTACATGAGACATGGGAGACATTTTTTAGCATGAAACCTTACAGAATTCCACATGGATGTATTGCATTCAATCCGACATGTAGAAATTCAGTTTTTGCTGATGATCTTCACACTTAACCGTGTCCAATAAACAAAATGGAGGTACAAAATTACTCATAACAGGAATCATAAGTTCATCCAAGCATTAAACTGTTGCAGAAAGAGCTGACAATGTGCCATAATGAATAAATGGTCTGTGTGATTTACGCCCTGTATGCGTGAACATGTCTAGTGGAGTCTTATTGTGTTAGTGTTTGATTACTTTTCATTGTGAGTTACTGATTTACCTCTAAGTGCCTAGGGTGTGTTACATGTGCACACTCAATACAAAGTGTTTAATGATCTTTGAAATATGTAAATCAATAAAAACAAACTTGAAGTGCTTATGACTTTTAAGTGATATTTCAGCCAAAAAAATAACACTCAACACAGTCATAATTTACTTCCTCTCATGTTGTTCCATATGACTTTTTTTGAACATTGTTTCAACTGCTTTTTCCCATTGAAGGAATGATAATGGTGTAAACAACAACAACAACAACAACAACAACAACAACAACAACAGGTTAGGAACAACAAGAGGGTGAGTAAATGATGACAGAATTTTTATTTTTGGGTGAACTATCATTGTTCTTGGAGTGGGGGGCAAAGTTTACCTGAGGGATATTCTCTGAATGAGATCGCATACACTGTGTGCTGCCAGAGAAAGAAGGAGAAAAAGGACTGACTGATTACATGATCCAACATGTGTGTGTTAGGAGTTGGGTGTGCTGTGACAATGACTTTGGCAGGCCCGAGGAAACACTACATTCCTGCCAAATCATTGTGTACACAGAGAGTTCGGCTTATAAGTTTGTCAAGATTATAGGGAAGAAACATGCGGCTGTTCTCAATGGAAGAGCTCTATGTAGCGCCGCAGGCTCCGTTACACAATGAAGGGAAAATAGTGAAGTTAAAACTCTGGGAACAAGCAAATGAATGTTTGCCATTGGCACTGTAATACAGGGAATCTAGCATGCCCAGTAAATATGGTCACAAAAATGAGTTGATGTGATGATCTCCCTTAGGCCTGGGACACTAGGCGATTTGAAGATTTAAACTGATTTTAAAACTGTGGGAGTCCACAGACATAAGGGCAGTTTCAAGCGATTTAGCATTATAATCCTCCGAATGCACACAGAAGATTTGTCCGGACCAAGAGACCACACACCTGTCGATTGTAGTAACATTTTCACAGTGATCTCATGGAGACTCGCGAGATCAAACGTGACTTAAGGACGATCTACATTGTCAGCTTGTTCTCAGGCGTGAGTTTGTGTGGTGAAAAAAAATTGTATGGGTGATCTAATTTTGTCAATTCTCCACTTTTGTGGGAAATTTGTGGCTGTTTCAGCTATAGAAGCAGGCAACATCCGGTAAATTAAGCTTGCTCTTTCTCATTGGCTCAAGAGTCCTAAAAATCGAACATGTTTGATATTTACGATTTGGGATTGTGCGGGCTCCGGAAACAGTAAAATAATTGCAATGACACCACACAATTGAGGATTTTTTGGACAAAAAGTCGGTTGCGAGAAGCCTCGAATCGGGCCACACACCCCCAGGTCGTTGGGAGTTGCTAACGGGTCAAAAATGTTACAATCATTTTAGCTCAAAACTCACTTTCAGCCAACGGCGAGTTTATCCTGATAAAGGATGAAATGCAAAAAACTGTGCGGTAACCGTTACCACAGTAAACATGGTAATTACGACCGCTTGAATAAATCAGACAAATCATATAGGCTATCACAATCGTGTATTTATTTTATCTGTCGTTACGTCTCGTTTCTTTATACCGGACTTTCTGATATCCATATTTAGCTAATTGTGATTACAATAAGAAAGTAGGCCTATATGTGTAAGCACGTGTGTCCTCTCTCTTTTGTAAAATAACGGTAAATACTACTTTTTTCTTATTTCTTATGAGACTAATGTGCAATCTTGCCGCAAATTAATTAATTATGATCAATGTATCACTTATTTAAGTAAACAACAAAAATCCCAACAAACGGCCACTTTTATCATGTTCATTTTTCGATCTCGCTACCCTGATAGCACACATCACAGAAACAAGGATTTGATGTGCGTGTTTACAACTGAAAGACGTATTTTTTCTTTCACTCATCTGCAATACCTGCTCATAGGACGCTTTCTGTCAGATGTCAAATAGACGTTTAGAAAATGTATTTAAGATGTTTATGATTTAGAATGTATGTAAAACTGACATCTTAAAGACGTCTATCAGATGTTAGCAAACAGTAGATGCTTTCCAGATGATGTGATCTTTAACAGACGTGTTGCAAACGTATATGTGTGCTATATTCCAGTGATTTCTTTCTGATTAGTTTTCTGATAAAATGTCCATTTGTAAAAAAAATAAAAAATTGTTTTCGTTGTTCCGGTGAAATTGTTTTCGTTGTTCCAGAGAGGCGTGTTACGGGCAGGTTTTAGTGAAGTTTTGGGCTCTGTGCTACTGGTCCGTGTCTATTAGCCCAGCCCGGCCCGTTGAAAGCCCTGGCTCGCACTGATCCGACAGTGGAAATGTGGCTATTGTGTCCATTACATAAATCTTGAGGTTTTCTATGGGGTTGTAGGGGACTTCTTTCTTATAGGGCCACTTTATAAAAGTAGACTACTAAAAATCACTCGCATTATAACATCTCTTTATGTTCAAGAAAAATATAAAATGCTTTAAAAAAAAAGTAATATAGGGTGAAAAATGTGGTGGATTCAGACAACCCCCAAAGATGGGGTTAGACAGTCTTATAGGCTATGTGTTATTTTTTCCTTCAAATGTTTCTGCAAATCATAAAATTAAGTTAGCCTACAGGTTAGTTAGTGTGCGTATTTTCACTCGAATTTTTCACTTGCCAAACAGAAGTCGCGTTCATTAGGCTAGAGGTAGTAACCATACAACAGCATGATGCTTTTGCTTTTATAATTGCGATCAGTGTGGGCGGTACACGTAGCCTACATAAACACTGACAAATGATTATGTAGGCCTATAAGTTTATTATAAATGTGACAAATAAGTTAGATTTGGCGAACTGCGCTAAATTTGGCTAACTTAATTCATTTTCACACAATGCAAAACGTACGACATTTTCAATGAAATAACCCATCAAATAAATAATTGTGCAAGACCCTAACGTTTGTCATAAAGTAGGGAGATGTTTATCTTAAAAAAGTATAAATTCAGTAGCCTAATAATAATAATAACTGACCCTGACGAAAGATGCACAGCACGTGAGGAAAAAGAAATTGAAATTATGGGAGATCATTTTCAGTTAATCGGTTAATTGTGCATAGCTTACTATGCCTAAATATTGTTTATACAATTATACGATAAGTTTTTAGATGTTACAATGAATTATAATAATTTGCATAGGCCTGCATGTTGTGTAAGTAAATCGTTTGTTTAAAATAGAAAAAAAAGAGGATATCACAGCATAAATTAACTTTTCAAGTTTGCTTTCACTTTTACATAAACTATAGGTCTCTATAGATTAACAGCTATTTATGAGAGCATATCACATCGGTTGTCAGTTGACTCGAAACATTCGGTGGTCCTGTATTCTACTCACCAGAATATGTTTTCTTCATGTTCATCGGGTCCCGTTTGTCCTGAGAAATTCAACTTTAGTCTAGGTCCTTATCTGAGATTGCAACATCTGAAATATGTTCGATCGTTGGGTAGAATTTCTCTCTGGCACTCCGCAAAGCACATGAATCAGGATCAAAATGTGTGTATTTAATTCCTCCGTAGCCTACACTAAAACAACTAAATCGGTTAGAACTAAACTTCTATACACCTCCAGCCTTACCTGTCCACACGCGCGCGCGCGCACACCTGTGGATAACTCCGCCTTAGGGATAGAGAGATATAGGACACCTGAAGGGTTGACGCTGGAATTATTTGTTAGGCTTCTTGACAAACATGCAGATGTTTTGTTAAACAGGGTTTTAGGATAAAATTAGAATTGTCTATAAAAGGAAAATGTAGGCCACATACATTTTATAGTAGGTTTAGTGTCACTGATGCATTTGATTTCTCTTAAAGGAGAACTCCGGTCAATTTTAACATTGAGCTCAATTTTTAGTCAATTTGGAGTGCTGTCAATACAGAGAACAACGACAAAAATCGGTGTTGCCTACACCGTGTTATCCTATTTTTAAAATTTGTTTTGCACCCTATTGACTTGAATGGGGCAAATTTTAAACCTGCTTTTATTTCTCTTATCATCCTTGATGTGTCATTACAAGTGCCCAGCCATGTTGAGTGATTCCTTCAGAGTGAACACGGTGAATCTGACTGCAGTAGATGTGAAAGATATGAATAAAAATGATGTTAATTCAACAAGCGCACAGACCTGTATTTAGTTCCTGTTTTCGGTCGAAGTCCACAGTAGTTGATTGTCGAGTTCACGCGCGTGATCATAGGTAACTAAACCTATGCGCGTGAACTCGACAATCGATTACTTTGGACTTCGACCGAAAACAGGATGTAAATTCAGGTATTTGTGCTGGCACTTGTATGACACATCAAGGATGATAAGAGAAATAAAAGCAGGTTTAAAATTTGCCCCATTCAAGTCAATAGGGTGCAAATTTTAAAAATAGGATAACACGGTGTCGTTTTTGGCGATTTTTGTCGTTGTTCTCTGTATTGACAGCACTCCAAATTTACTAAAAATTGAGCTCAATGTTAAAATTGACCGGAGTTCTCCTTTAAAAGTGCACGATTTAATACTTTGTTTTGTTTTTTGCAGCTATTTCCACATATGGAATAGGCTACGGCTAAAAAAGTGGTAACAGCTAAATCATAAAAACAGTAAACACTTCACCTTTGGCTAAGCCCCGCCCCCCTTAGTTACTGTTGCTACCTCCGACAACTTCATCTGGGCTCTGGTTTGGTATCAACATGGCTTATGCTGTGTACGGCTCTTCCTGCTGAAATTTTATCAAACTTTTATAAAGCAGCAAATAAAGTGTCCGATAGAAGTATGGCAAAAGGGGCTGCAGTATGCGTTCGAAGGCTATATTCAAGACATACCGGTGAAACGCAAGCAACAACAAGGCATCCAAATAGAGGCAAAAGCATAACGGTCACAGTCAAAAAATGAACCACCGCATATCTTAATCGAGACGGAGGCTGGAACTAACAATATCAAGGAGCAACACTGTTCATTCAAAGCTGAGTAGGTCTCTATTCACTTCTATAATCGTTATTACAAAGCAAACGGACTACGCGAGGATAAAGTTGTATTTATTAGCAGCGTGTGCTAGCGTATCAACAATTAGGGCAGAGAACCGAAATCATAACCTAAAATAGCATAAAACTGTCTAACTAGTGTAGCCTGTAGGCCTGGTTAGGATTGGGTTCCTTCGGGTTACTCTCGTTCTCTTTCATTTTTATGTTTAATCACGTCACTAATTGGTGGGTGGAGCGAGTATTTAGTAAGCCCTCAAATGCGATTGAGGCAGGCTTATAAACACCTGGTGTCTTTAGACTGGGATGGTGTAAATGTACTGCTGGCTCTGGTGTGGTGAATCAGTGATCCAGATGCTGTTTGAGTGTTGAGGTAGCCTGGGTTTCCCCAGACTGCCTTTGCGCAGCGCGATTTTATTCTCGCTGAAAGGCAGTCTGGAAACCATGGACCTGATTTTCGCCTCGTTTAGGGAACCAATCACAGAACGGGGAGGGAGCAGCAAGACGATGACGACATCTTTGCGACACAACTAAGCAGTTTGTTTATATCTATGGAGTCAACATGGCAGCAGACGCGAAGCTACCTTTTGATGCAGCCTTAGATATTGTTCTAAGTAGTTTAGATTGCAATTTTATTTAGAAAAAAGAGCAGCGTTTGGCGTTAAACCATTTCTCTACATACGTCATCTGGTATAATGGAAACGATTGGCTATGCGCATTTGATAGACATTCTTAGCACCCAATAAACGGCGCCGGCGCATTCGTAAACCACGCCTCAAATACGAGAAAATGAACATGTGGTTCCCAGACCCAAGTCTCAACGAGAATTGGGTCTGGCGTTAGCCAGGCTAGTGTTGAGGTATGTTGAAAAGCGTTTCTCTTGTCTGTCGTTCTTCACTGTGGGTTAGGTTGCCAAGTGAATGTTTGTTTTAATAGTGAGTGAAGGAGCCGTCGCTGATTGAGGCGCAGCGTGCCATTGTTTTCCTGGTTGACCATGTATGGGCGAACGAATCACAGCAAAGTAGTGCCAAACTACGTCCGCGGTTAATAAGCGTCAGCTGGAGACTGTGACTGCAGTGGGATGTTTATATTCCACTTTGTGTTCCCCCTTTCACTGTGAATGCTACGACAGGTATGTCTTGAATAATGTTCTGCCCGTATTTATTTCCCCTTGCTGTTCTAACTAGCGTGAGTGTGTATTTTATGAGTGTTTTTGCTTTGTATTTTTGGTATCCAAAGACGTACACCTTGAGATTGACCACCTTTTTATATGGCCATTTTATCCTGGAATATGTGACTGCATCCAAAACGTGATTTGTATTGACTGAAGCATGATCAAACAAATATTCTTAATGAGGTGGTTATTGTGTTTTCAGACCTGTGCAGTTACACTTGAGTTGCTAGCTGCTGTTCTCCATACTGTGTGATTGTGGATGCTCCTCATAGTATAGTTGATTTTATTAGTATTAGTATTTTGTTTTTGTTTTGTTTTCTCCCTTTTTGTTGGTTGTTTGTTCTCCTCTAGCCTGTTGGCTGTAGCTCTTACTGTATGTGATCGTATGAATTGTACGTCACAGGCTAGAGTGGATTTATTTATTATTTTCTTTAGGCCCAATTCCCCTTGTTTGTAACCAGCCTCGGTGTTAGTGGAGCCAGGGTAGCCTAACTGGAAAGCGAGTTTCCCTTTTCTTTTTCTTTTGTTTAACGAAGAAGTTTGCAGTGCTGTGTAGTGTGAACCTTAATGCATTTTAACACTATTTATTAGTGTGCAGTGTGTATTCCTTCAAAGGAGGTCTGTGTCGTTGTTCACCGGTGGTAGTGTGAACTTAGCCTTCCCTAGTGTTTTCACAGCTGCTTACTGGCTAATTTGTTTGATTTATTCTTTTTTTTCTTAGACCAACCAACACCTTCAATCAATACCTCAATAAAGATTGTATTTTTATACTTTTCTAAGAACCTGTGTTTGTACATTTTATTGGGGTAGAGTTCCCCTTGCTCTGACACTTGCACTAACTAGTTTAGCTCAAGGGGTGGCGTAGTCAGTTGTACAATTAGGGGTGCCACAAATTGGCGCAGTCGGCAGGTTATCTTTTTTTTCTTTTCTTTGAAGTGTTGGTTGGCTACATTGAGCAGCATCGTGTGTGTGTGTGTGTGTGTGTGGAGAACAGCGGCTGGCAGTATGGACTCGGGCGACGCCGGTGGAGGATTTGATGCGGCGCTGCAGCAACTGCGGGACCGTGTGACACAGCTCCAAGCTGAAAATGAGAGACTGTCAGGTGCACAAGGAAACGATGCTGGCGGGAGTGGTCCCCTGCCAGTACGAAGAGAGCAGGCAGTATATCTGCCTAGAGAGAGACGGTGCTCTAAATTCTCCGGCTCTGTAACAGCTGGGTCACTTTCTATTGAAGAGTGGAGTGAAGAAGCACAAAGTTGCATTAGGTCGAGGTACATGTCTGATTTGGAAAAGGCAATGTTTTTGTATGACCATTTAGAGGGCGAAGCCCGGAGTGAGATTAAATATCGACCTGTAGTTGTAAGAGAAAATCCTACAGAAATCATTTCAGTGTTAAAAGAGGTATATGGATGTTCTAAGTCATATGTATATTGGCAACAGCGTTTCTTTGACAGAAAACAAAGAGAAAATGAGTCATTATTTGAGTTTTCCCATGCATTAATGGAGCTTATGGAAAAGGTGAAACAGTCCAAGGGAGATTCAATTTCTGATCCAGACATAGTGTTAAGAGACCAATTTTGTGAGAATGTGCGAGATATGTTACGAAGGGAACTTAAAACACTGGTTCAGGCTAATGGGCGTTTGTCTCTCTTGGATGTAAGACGGGAGGCCACTAGGTGGGTGGAGGAGGGACAGACAGGTCGTGACCGGAGTCACCGCGTACCGGGGCGCAGTAGTGAAACATCTTATATGTCTCAGTGTGACTCCACGGTTGCTCAACCTTCTGAGATGGCGGAGTTAAAGGAAATGGTTTTAACACAACAAGCCCAACTAGATATGCTGGTCCAACACTTGGGACAGTCTATTGGTAAACCTCACGCCCCTCTGTTAAATAGGGAAGGCCGTTTTAAACGTGCTCCTAATGGTCAGCCTATCTGTATTAGATGTGATCGACCTGGGCATATAGCCCGGTATTGTCAGTCTGCTCCTGCTAGCAATAGTAGATCTACCCCTCACACGTTATCAGATTACACCAGTCAGTCATTGCCCCTTGTAAGTAATTCTAATAGCCAGCTGGGAAACTAGAACCCCCCAGTGTACAGAGCCGCACACTGGGAGGGATGGGTTCTGGCTCTGCATGTCCTTCCTTTTTTGGACAGTTAGTGGGTAAATGCCCGGTGTTGAGTGTGGTTATGGGAGGTGTGACAGTCTTGTTTAATTGACACTGGATCAATGGTTACAACTGTAACTGAGAGTTTCTTTAGTAAGCATTTTAGTCATTTGCAGAGGAAAGATTGCAAGTGGTTAGGCCTTAAGGCAGCTAACGGGCTAGACATACCTTACACTGGCTATATTGAATTGGATGTGGTCGTTTTAGGACAGCGTATTCCGGGGAGGGGGATATTGATTGTCAGGGACCCACCAAATGTGACCCTCCAAGACCGTAAGGTGGCTACCCCTGGTATATTGGGTATGAATGTACTTTCAGAGTGCTATAGGGTTCTCTTTGAGCAGCATGGTTCACAGCTCTTCCACTTCCCTCCAGTTAAGTCGGCGGTCCCAGCAGCTCAACGGGCCCTGCGACATTGTGCGAAGATCCAGACCCTCGTCAACGCCCCCAAGCCGTTCAAGGTTAAAGTCCAGGGGAAGTCTCCGATCTGCCTTGGGGCTGGTGCCCTGACTATGGTTCCAGTTACCTGCCCTCAGCTGGAAACCGCTGTTCTTGCTTGAGCCGTTAGGTTTTGAAGATGGACAATTGCCCGAAGGTCTTCTGGTGTCTCCCACCCTGGTTTCTGCCAAAAAGGGCCTTTTGTATGCCCCCATAGTTAATGTTGGGTGTACTGAAGTGTGGCTTTCCCCTCGTCGTGTCGTTGGGACTGTGCAAGCAGTGGTGGCGACCTCTGCTGGAACTAAACCTGTCGCTGTTGAGCCCTCATGGGAAGAGTGTAGCGCTTATGTCTCTACCCAGGAGGCAATCACTTCCTCCAGTGTCCCTGAGTCTATCCTCCCTGACTTTGAGGGGCTGGCTCCACAGCAGGTTTTACAAGCCAAGGCCCTCTTTGCCCAGTACGAAAGCATCTTCTCCAAGGGTGATGGAGATTTGGGATGTACTTCTCTGATTGCTCACGAGATTCCGTTAGTTGATGATACCCCAGTCCGCCAGCCCTACCGACGAATCCCGCCCTCTCAGTATGAGACTGTGAAGGCACACATTCAACAGCTCCTAGATAGCCAAGTTATAAGAGAAAGCAACAGCCCGTACTCTTCCCCCATCGTCCTTGTAACAAAGAAAGATGGGAGTCTTCGTCTCTGTGTGGATTATCGGCAGTTGAACTCCAAGACCCGTCATGACGCCTACCCTCTCCCCAGGATAGAGGAGTCCTTAGATGCCCTGTCTGGGGCAAGATGGTTTTCTACCCTTGATCTTGCAAGTGGGTATAACCAAGTCCCAATGGCAGATAAAGATAAGTCAAAGACTGCCTTTTGCACCCCGTTTGGCCTCTTTGAGTTTAATAGGATGCCATTCGGGCTCTGCAATGCTCCAGGCACCTTCCAGCGCCTTATGGAGCGCATGTTTGGAGATTGCCATCATCAATCAGTTCTCCTGTACCTTGACGATGTGATTGTATTCTCCACTACAGTAGAACAACATCTTGAGCGGCTAGGGGAAGTGTTTGCTCGCCTTCAAAATCAGAACCTGAAAGTTAAGTTGCCCAAGTGTCAATTCTTCCAGCATCAAGTGAGTTATTTGGGGCATGTGGTTTCTGCTGATGGGGTGGCTACTGACCCTGCGAAAATCGAGGTGGTTAAGGAGTGGCAGCGCCCGGCCCACTTGGCCGACTTGAGATCTTTTCTTGGCTTTGCAAGCTATTATCGGCAGTTCGTGGAAGGCTTTTCTAAACTTTCAGCCCCATTACACCATCTTGTGGGGAGGCTCAGTGGACCAAGGCGGAAGGGGAAGACTCCTCCGGTTCCTTTAACAACAGCATGGGATGATGCTTGTGAGAATGCATTTCAGTCTTTGAAGGAGAGACTTACCTCTGCCCCAGTCTTGGCCTATGCTGACTTTAAAAAGCCCTTTATTGTGGAAGTAGATGCCAGCCATGGGGGTTTGGGGGCGGTTCTCTCTCAAGAGTGTGACGGGAAGGTTCGCCCCATCGCCTTTGCTAGCCGAGGGTTGAAACCCAACGAGAGAAACATGGAGAATTATAGCTCAATGAAGCTTGAACTTCTTGCAGTGAAATGGGCAGTGACAGAAAAGTATAGAGAGTACTTGCTGGGGAATCATTTTACCATTCTGACAGATAATAATCCTCTGAGCCATTTGCAGACTGCCAAGCTGGGGGCGACTGAACAGCGGTGGACTTCTCAACTTGCATCATTCAACTTTACTATCAAGTACCGCCCAGGGAGGAACAACCAAAATGCTGATGCATTATCCCGGCAATACCTGGACCGTTTTGCTGTTGGGACAGACGTCCCATTGCTGGGAGCCCTGGCTGGTATGGGCCAGCCCCTTGCCGCCGAGGGTCACTGTGGAGAAGTGGTGGCGCTACCTGGCCGTACATCTCAGGACCTAAGCCTGCTGCAGTCATCGGCCCGGTGCACAAATATCATCAATCAGGTCGGCGTCCAAGAGCTGAGGAGCGTGAGTCGTTGTCCCGCCCCAGCAGGGTGCTGGTGCGTCAATGGGACCGCCTAGTCGAGAAGGAAGGGGTATTGTACCGCCTCATTCATTCCCCAGCTGAAGGCCTGGAGATACTCCAGCTGCTGTTTCCCCAGTGCTTGCAGGAAGAAGTCCTCTATAGTGTCCATGATAATCAGGGGCACCAGGGCACCGAGAGGACTCTCCAGCTCCTACGGGACCGGTGCTTCTGGCCGAATATGACCAGGGATACTGAACGGTGGTGCCAACGATGTCAAAGGTGTGTATTGGGCAAGGCTGTCCAGCCCAAGATTCGTGCCTACTGGGGGACACTGCAGGCTACCCAGCCAAATGAGATCCTGGCTATCGACTTCACAGTTTTGGAACCTGCAAGCGATGGTCGGGAGAATGTTTTGATCTTGACCGATATTTTTACCAAGTACTCTCAAGCATTTCCCACCAAAGGTCAAAGGGCTTCCACTGTGGCCAAAGTGTTGGTCCAGCAGTGGTTCCATCGTTTCGGCCCCCCAGGCCGTATCCATTCTGACCAGGGGCGGAACTTTGAAAGCATCCTGATTAAACAACTCTGTCAGATGTATGGCATCCAGAAGAGTAGAACCACCCCTTACCACCCCCAAGGTAATGGACAGTGTGAAAGATTTAACCGTACCTTGCACGACCTGTTGCGTACCCTACCGTCAGCTGAGAAACGACACTGGCCCCACCATTTACCAGACTACCGGGCACACTCCATATTATCTTATGTTCGGTAACCATCCAAGACTACCTGTGGATTTCTTGCTCGGGACTGGGGTAGCAGTGCAGGACGCCGGCAACTTGGAGGACTGGATCCAGAAACATCAAAAGAGTATGCGGGTGACCCAGGAGCATGTCCGGCAAAGATCAGATGATCTGATACGCCGACGGAACCAGCACCATAATGACAATGTGAACGATCCTGGATTCGAAGAGGGGAGGCTGGTGTACCTGCGTAACCATGTGCCTGGACGGAATAAGATCCAAGATCACTGGAACTCTGTTGTGTTTCGGGTGCTACGGAGTCCCTCTGGGACTGGAACAGTATATACTGTGGCCCCTAGAGATGGAGAAGGACCAGTCCGGCAGGTGCACCGGTCTGAGTTGAGGGCTGTTCTAGAAGGGTTACAGTCAATGGCAGAGGAGGCCACTCCTTCCACGAGCCAAGCTGACTTGCCCACTAACCCTATGGTCAGGGAAGAGGAAGAGCAGGAAGATGTGGTCATTTTTCATCCTGAGGAGATACAGGAGGCCCTAGATTCACCCAGTTCCCTCACTCCTGCTGAAATGGAGGCTATACCTGAAGACGTGACCATGACTCTGCGACGCTCGGTTAGATCTACGGCAGGTCAGCACCCTAACCCCTACCGGCTCCCTCGAGCAATTTCCATGGGGAATGAGGAGGGGATATTGCCAAAGGTTGGTGACCAGAGTATTGAAGTGTGAACTGCCATCGTCGGGCCGCCGATTCACTTGGAGGGGGTGGAATGTAGCCTGTGGGCCTGGTTAGGATTGGGTTCCTTCGGGTTGCTCTCGTTCTCTTTCATTTTTATGTTTAATCACGTCACTAATTGGTGGGTGGAGCGAGTATTTAGTAAGCCGTCAAATGCGATTGAGGCAGGCTTATAAACACCTGGTGTCCTTAGACTGGGATGGTGTAAATGTACTGCTGGCTCTGGTGTGGTGAATCAGTGATCCAGATGCTGTTTGAGTGTTGAGGTATGTTGAAAAGCGTTTTAGGTTAAAAAGTGGGTTAGGTTGCCAAGTGAATGTTTGTTTTAATAGTGAGTGAAGGAGCCGACGCTGATTGAGCCGCAGCGTGCCATTGTTTTCCTGGTTAACCATGTATGGGCGAACGAATCACAGCAAAGTAGTGCCAAACTACGTCCGCGGTTAATAAGCGTCAGCTGGAGACTGTGACTGCAGTGGGATGTTTATATTCAACTTTGTGTTCCCCCTTTCACTGTGAATGCTACGACAGGTATGTCTTGAATAATGTTCTGCCCGTATTTATTTCCCCTTGCTGTTCTAACTAGCGTGAGTGTGTATTTGTTTTTGCTTTGTATTTTTGGTATCCAAAGACGTACACCTTGAGATTGACCACCTTTTTATATGGCCATTTTATCCTGGAATATGTGACTGCATCCAAAACGTGATTTGTATTGACTAAAGCATGATCAAACAAATATTCTTAATGAGGTGGTTGTGTTTTCAGACCTGTGCAGTTACACTTGAGTTGCTAGCTGCTGTTCTCCATACTGTGTGATTGTGGATGCTCCTCATAGTATAGTTGATTTTATTAGTATTAGTATTTTGTTTTTGTTTTGTTTTCTCCCTTTTTGTTGGTTGTTTGTCCTCCTCTAGCCTGTTGGCTGTAGCTCTTACTGTATGTGATCGTATGAATTGTACGTCACAGGCTAGAGTGGATTTATTTATTATTTTCTTTAGGCCCAATTCCCCTTGTTTGTAACCAGCCTCGGTGTTAGTGGAGCCAGGGTAGCCTAACTGGAAAGCGAGTTTCCCTTTTCTTTTTCTTTTGTTTAACGAAGAAGTTTGCAGTGCTGTGTAGTGTGAACCTTAATGCCTTTTAACCCTATTTATTAGTGTGCAGTGTGTATTCCTTCAAAGGAGGTCTGTGTCGTTGTTCACCGGTGGTAGTGTGAACTTAGCCTTCCCTAGTGTTTTCACAGCTGCTTACTGGCTCCCATGCGGATGGCTTGGTATTCCCTAGTTATGTTAATTTGTTTGATTTATTCTTTTTTTTCTTAGACCAACCAACACCTTCAATCAATACCTCAATAAAGATTGTATTTTTATACTTTTCTAAGAACCTGTGTTTGTACATTTTATTGGGGTAGAGTTCCCCTTGCTCTGACACTTGCACTAACTAGTTTAGCTCAAGGGGTGGCGTAGTCAGTTGTACAATTAGGGGTGCCACACTAGTATAACTTCACAGTAAGGTTAAAAGCAAAATGTATCTTAGAGCAAAAGTGTGCTTGTTGATCCTTGAGGGGTTTCGCTGACTGAGGACGTCCACACAGTTTAATCCAAAGACGACACTTGTCAGTATTTTACTTCGGTTTTGGGAAGGGAAAAAAACGGACACCCCCCTCCAACCTCTCTGGGAAACGCGTATCTGTGTTACAAATGCCCCAGGCACAACGCTTAACCATATTTCTGATAAAACTACGACGGTAATAGCCTGCCTAGACCAAAATATGAGACGCCTGTGTTAAAGTCAATGGAGCGTTGTGAAAAAGTGTCGGACCTCAGTGGGAGCTCGTTCTTGGCTGCGCTGTGATTGGTCAATCTACATTCCAGGGCGTGGCTTAGCCAAAGGCGAATTATGATAATTAGGAAACAGCAAAAAAATCTAAAAGCTATCTTACAAAAATATCATAATAGCTATATTTCGGGCCAGAAAATAGGCTATTAGCTACTAGATTGTATAGATTTTTAAGATTTAAAACAACTTTCCCCATGACATTTACAAGAAGTCTGAAAACACAGTTCAAACCTTTGGTTTAGATCTACCTTCAGTTGAGTCTAAATATTTCAGTGGAAAAAATATAATATTCACATTTTAGTTTGAAGGACTGTGAACTAGGTGTTTGAAACAACATACAAAACAATTGCTATCAAAAAAACATTTGTTTCAAAGCTACATGCCACACATTTAGGACGCTGACTCTATACATGTTTTTAAAGTTCAACAAGACACATTTGTTGTTTGCCATGACCTATTCGTCCATTTGATGATCAGTAACGGCATTATAAATAAACGGCATTAGGCTACTAACGGCGTTATTTATTTTTTAATCAAACTAATTAGCCAACTAGTTTCCTCCGTTACAACGCAGTTACAGTTAGACAATAAAATGCACCGTTAATTGAGTTCACTGAAGCGGTTTTCATCCGATCAGGCTCTCTCTCCGTCATATGAACTGCAAACTTTTTTTCTGGTGTGTGTATGTGTCTTTGTTTGTGGCAGGCGCTGAAGGTGCGTGTGCCATGCAACGCTCTTTCCAGCAAACAAGGCGTTCTTGACATATTCATCAGCTCTAAGAATATGTTGCTTCTGGAGTCCACACTTTGTGCGATGTCCATGATGGTTAGTAGTACGACAATCTTGATCATGTTTGATGGATGACTGAAGGTTCCACTGATGACATACGGAACGTATGTGAGTCTCTGCGTTGTGTATTTTTTTCTTTTTCTTTGTGATAGTTGGCTCGACAGTGGGTCTGTTCGTTTTCTGGAAGGTTGTGGCTTCATACGCAGGTGAGGAGGTCGGTGCATATGGGTCTCGGGACAGTCATCCAGTGGTATCTGCACAGAGGAAGAAAGAAAACAAAAGAGAAAACGGCAACAGAGCAGTATTCGTTGTAAAGACTGGTTGTATCATCTATTCAATCTGAGTCTGCTATTTGTTGTTCCTTCTTTCCCTAATTCTTAATTCATGAGACACCTAAAAGGAAACAGTGAGGTGAGGATGGACTATGGTTGGGAAGGGCCTATAAGGGAATCTTCACCACAGGGTTGGCCCCCGGAAGCATGTTGCTTCCAGTTCTTCCCTGGGCTCCTCACTGGTCCATGTGTCTGCCCTATCCTATCCCTGTAGGTAGGGGGAACAACTTTACATTGTGACACATGAGTCCCAGTTTTCCTTCTCTGACACAATACTGCAGCTGCTGTAATCAACATCTCTTGATGTGGTCCGTGCCACTTAGGTTCTAACGGCTTGTTTCTTGAGCTGAACCATCAACAAAACAACTCAAATTCAGAATTTTCTATGGGAGTTTATTTTACTTCCGTCGTAGGTGTGTATGTAAGCGTAACACAATTGGGAGTCATTTCTCCTTCATAGTCTAACACAACTTCAGTCATTGCAGACTTCATACATGATGAGGATGGGTTCGTTACTGGTACACGCTGTAATACAATTTTCAGAGGTGTGAGGGTAGTTAACCAATTTATTTTGCTTGATTCATTAGTCACTGCATGAGGGCTTTTTACATTTACAGTCTGACCTAACACCATTACTGATGAAGCCTGTGCTGTAACATAACATTCTAGGCTGTGAGTTTACTTATTTAGTGTCCCCCAAGGGAAATCTGAGACAGTCACTTTCCTTTTGTTCTATTAAACAAAAACAAGTCTTTCATCTTTGTTGTAAGTTACTGGGGAAATTAAGCACTCACAGCCCAAATGGCTAACACCTCGAAAAGCTTACCCATGAGTCCAATGACGAGGAGAGGGGTTGCTTTAAAGTAGCAAACAAATGGAGTAAAAGCTGCATAACATTGTTAACTTGTCTTAAGTTATTCTTGTTTTTTCTACATTCTTTTCCAAAATGTCCGTGTTTGCCACAGTAAGAACAAGTGGCTTCTCTAGGACTTTTGCGTTTCTTTGGCTTCTCTGAGTTGACCTTAACAGTAACTGCTGCAATTCTTACTCTCTCTCTGACATCAGAGTCTCTTTCCCAAGTGACTAAACTGTCCAAGTTGTCTTTCAGGGTTCTCGTACACCATGTGATGTTTGAGTAAGGCAACGCCTTTCTGTGTTCTGGCAAAAGACAATGAAACCATGTGCGAACCAAAGGGCCATTATCACCTAACACCTTCTCTGGCGTGTCAGCAATTCCGCTGTAAGCTGCAGTTTCACTCTCCTTCTGTACACAATTAGTAATTTTCGACCAATCCACTTTCGGTCCAACAATGTCCGTTAATTGGCTCAGTCACGATGGAGTCCATGTGCTCTCCTAACAATGACTTGAACTCACTGTCTGACCACAAAGGAGTCGCTAGACCATCTTTTTCAGTTGTGGGAACCAGCTTAGCATTCCTTCTAACCATTTTGTGATGTTTCTATGTTACCACACAAACAAACACTTAAACTTCTCTGATCAAGAGGGTACACTTGTGAACTATTGTTTCCAAATTACCAACACTTCACACTTAACTTCCCTGTCTAACAAGAAAACAGAGGATACACAAATTACTAGCAATTTATGCTAATCTTCCCAGCCTGAACAGAGGATTAAACTTCTATGATAAATCAACTTCTCTGGTAAAGCAAAGAATAAACATTCCCTAACTTTAAAGAGGATGAACCGTCCCTAGCAACCGTAGAGGAGAACAAAATATTAGCACGTAATGCTAACCTTCTCTGTGAAACAAAGGATAAACAAAATAACTAGCACGTAATGCTAATCCTTCTCTGTGAACAGAGGATAAACCAAAATAACTAGCACGTAATGCTATTCTTCCCTGCCTGAAACAGAGGATACAAAAATATTAACGTAATGCTAAACTTCCCTGTCTAAAAACAGAGGATAACTTTCATCTCTAAAAGAAAAACTTTAGAGGATAACTTAGTTAACAAAACTTGCAGCTGTTTGTTAAAACGTACTCGGTTACTAACGTAACCTCGGTTCTCTCTAGGAGAGGGAACGAGTACTGCGTCGAAAGAACGCTACGGGAAAGTATTTCTTTGTCGAGATTGAAGCCTAAAAATTAATCCTTAATTTTGTAAACATGTAAAACGCTTTTCTGTAGCATACAACCTTAGGCGGAGCAATATCGCTCACCCATTGGCTGCTCCGCCAGAAAAGCACAGCCTATGCGAGGCCAGAGACGCTGACCAATGAGGACGCTTCGCGCCCATTCTGCGTCATCTCCCGCCGAAACAGGCGTGGCCTAGGCCTATAAATACGAGCATAGCTGTCTAACACACCGATTTTCGTCACGAAAGCGACGCAGCGTGGGCACGCACGGCCATGAGACGCAGTACTCGTTCCCTCTCCTAGAGAGAACCGAGGTTACGTTAGTAACCGAGTACGTTCTCTTACGTAGAGTTCTCTCGTACTGCGTCGAAAGAACGCTACGGGAACCCCATGTAAAACGCCGTGCGTGCTCTTGGACCGACACAGACACCTAAGGGCGCGCGCGCCCTGGCATACAAGTGCCTACCCCAAGAAGTATAGGGAGAGCGGCTAAAATAGCATCATCCCTTTATAGTAGTGCCTCTAAGGGCATAATAACATATATATGATTAATATAAATATATATATGAGGGGTAATAGCATGCTCATGGGACACCATGTCAGTGAGTGATGCTTAAACATTGAAGTGACCTGGGCCGCAACGCGGGGCAGGAACACCAAAACATAGTCTTCTAGACCGAGAGCAGTTTAGCCTGCAGCGCAGGAACCTCTAGGTTATAGAACCGTATAAATGTAGACGGGGAGGCCCAGCCTGCCGCCATACAGATATCTTGAAGCGAGATTCCACTATACCAAGCCCACGAAGAGGCCATGCCTCTCGTAGAATGTGCTCTGATGCCCAGGGGGCATTCCAAACCTCTAGATGCGTAGGCTAGCGCAATGGCATCCACTACCCATCGAGATAGACTCTGTTTCGTCGCGGCTCGCCCTTTAGAGCGCCCACTGAACGAAACAAAGAGCTGCTCCGTCTGTCGAAAAACAGCAGAGCGGGACACATAAGCTCTTAATGCCCTGACCGGGCAAAGGGAGCTATTTCCGTCCTCCGAGGCCGGCAGGGCCGACAGGGAGATGACCTGAGCCCTGAACGGTGTGTTGAGGGACTTAGGTACGTACCCATGCTTCGGTTTCAACACGACTACAGAGTCATTTGGCCCGAACTCCATACAAGAAGCTCTAACTGAGAGCGCTTGCAAATCCCCCACACGCTTCACTGAAGCGAGAGCCAGAAGAAACACGGTCTTGAAAGACAGGTGTTTCATGTCAACTGAGTGAATAGGCTCGAAAGGGGCCCCTTTCATAGCGTTCAACACTGTAGAAAGGTCCCAAACGGGGACTGAAGGAGGCCTTGGAGGGTTTAACCTCCTGGCTCCTCTAAGGAAACGGACCACCAGGTCGTTTCTGCCCAGTGAATGGCCAAGCGTTGGATTAACGAACGCTGATATGGCAGCCACATAGACTTTGAGCGTGGATGGGGTTCTTCCCTTATCCAACAGTTCTTGGAGGAAGGAGAGAATCTCCGTTTCCCCGCACTGGAGCGGTGACAGACCTTGGTCTGAACACCAGCCAGAGAACACCGACCATTTGGAAGCGTAGAGCCGTCTAGTAGACGGAGCCCTAGCCTGTTCGATCGTGTCTAACACTCCCTTTGGGAGGTTAGCGGGTACCCGTTTATGGCCCATACGTGTAGGGACCAGAGCTCCGGGCGAGGATGCAAAATCGAGCCCTTGGCCTGCGAGAGGAGGTCTCTCCTCACTGGAACCGGCCACGGGGCAGTACTCTTCAGCCGCATCAAAACTGGGAACCAGGGTTGATTCGTCCAGTATGGAGCGACTAGTAGCACCGAGCATCCGCTTTCCTTGATCCGCTCCAGCACTTGAGGCAGGAGTGAGACAGGAGGAAAAGCATAGAGCGGACGGCGGGGCCAGACACTGGCCAGCGCGTTCGTGCTCTTCGAAAAAAATTCTGGGCAGTGAGCGTTTTCCTGGCTTGCAAACAGGTCTATTTCCGCTCTGCCGAACGTTTCCCACAGCAGACGCACTGTCTGCGTGTGTAGGGACCACTCTCCTGTAGGAATGTTGTTCCGTGAGAGTCTGTCTGGGCCTACATTCAAGTGGCCTGGCACATGCGATGCTCTCAGCGAGCGCAGGTTGTGCTGGGCCCATACCAGTATGCGTTCCGCTAACCTGAATAGGTTTCGGGATCTCACGCCACCCTGGCGGTTTATGTAGGCTACTACCGACGTGTTGTCCGAACGGACCAGGACGTGGTGTCCTTTTATCCGGGGACAAAAACGCCTCAGCGCAAGGTCCACCGCCATCATTTCCAGGCAGTTTATGTAAGGTAGTTTGGTCCGTTCTGCCCACTGGCCAAAGAACGGTCTGCCGTCGAGCAGTGCTCCCCAGCCTGAGGTGGACGCGTCCGTGGACACCACCTTCAGGCTCGAGGAAGTCCCCAGGCTTACACCTGACCGGTACCAGTCTGACGCTCTCCATGGTGTCAGGGCTGAAATGCATTCCTGAGTGACCTTGAGGCGATAGCGACCGTGCAACCATGCTCGGCGCGGAACGCGCGCTTTCAACCAGAACTGCAGTGGGCGCATGCGCAGCAGGCCCAACTGCAGTACCGATGAGGCTGAGGCCATGAGGCCCAGCATTTTCTGAAATCTCTTGAGCGGCACTATATGGCCGCTGCGGAAGGATTTCGCCATTTGCAGGGTATTTTGCCTGCGCTGTGATGACAGCTGTGCTGTCATAGATAGCGAGTTCAGATCCAGTCCTAAAAAGGAGATCCTTTGACTGGGAAACAGTGAACTTTTCTCCCAATTGACTCTCAGACCTAAGCACTCGAGGTGATCGAGTATTAGTGTCCTGTGGTGAGCGAGTTCTGAAGGCGATTGAGCCAGAATCAGCCAATCGTCCAAATAGTTCAGAATTCGAACGCCTCGGAGTCTCAGGGGTGCCAGCGCCGCGTCCATGCACACTGTAAATGTACGAGGTGCTAGGGATAGGCCGAATGGCAGGACTGTGTACTGATATGCCCGGCCCTCGAAGGCGAATCTCAAAAATCGCCTGTGACGTGACGCAATTTGTATGTGAAAATACGCGTCTTTCAGATCTATCGCCATAAACCAGTCTCCTCGGCGAATCTGCGCGAGGATTTTTCTGGTCGTGAGCATTCTGAACTTTCGCTTTGTTAGCGCTTTGTTCAGACGCCTCAGATCTAAAATGGGTCTGAGACCCCCGTCCTTTTTCGGTACCAGGAAATATCTGCTGTACAGACCCCCTTCGCTCTGAGCTTGAGATAAAGGCTCTATGGCCCCTTTGCTCAATAGTTTCGCTATTTCGGCTCGAAGTAGATGTGCTACTTCTGTTTTTACCGTGGTTTCGACTTTCTCCGTGAAACGGGGTAGGCGTCGATGAAACTGCAGCGAATAGCCTCTTTTTATAGTCTCTAGCACCCATTCTGAGACCCCGGGAAGTCTTTCCCATGCATCTGCACGAGTGACTAGGGGTTGAATGTAATGTGGGCCCTGGTCGCGATAATGGCGGTGACACGAGAGCAACCGTGTGCTGTAACATGGACGCCGTGGCGTCTGAGGTGGGGGGCATGCTTAACACAGTATGCGTCCCGCGCGCGCTCTGTTCTCTGAGTTGCGAGAGAGCGCGCGGGGAGAGCCCCGTAGGGCTCGTTATGCTTGTGAATAAACGTGGGCGCTTGGTGGCCGGCACATTTATAACACCGGGGACACTGTGTTTGTGAACTGACTGACCGCTCGTTGGTTTCGTTTTTACAGAAACCGCGGAACGTGCAGTGTGTAGTGGTTGTGGGCACTGGACAGCGGGCACGCTCACTACATGTAAAGCACAATCGGCATGAGCCGATTTTATGTGTGCAAACCCTGTGTTGAACGGGGCTGTGCTTGTGTGAATGAATGGGCACTGGGTGGGCATTGCAGTTACACACATTACACCATCGGCCTTGGCCGGAACACCAGAAAATAAACTCTTTTTTCGATTTATCTGGGTCGCCGTGAAAACGGCGTTTGTGTGCAGGCAAACGGGCTTTACGGCCGGTTTGTTGGCTGCTGAATACACTGGTACAAACACGGAACTTAGGGCTGTACAAGCGGGAATCTTGGGTGGAAGTCCGGCCGCGGCGGGACCCGAACAACGTCTTTTTCCTAGCATAGCTAGGATGGCGCCGAGGCCTCGGGCTTGAGTGTTACCTTGGGCCGAGGACCACGCGGTGGCGGGCGGCGTCCGGCGGAGCGAGACCGTGGTCTCTCTCGGGCCTGTTGCTGCTGGGCCTGTGCGGCGGGCGCGGGGCGCTGCTGAGTTCGGGCAGGCGGCTGTTTAGGGCGGCCTGTTGCGGAACTGGAGCGCTTTGGCAGGAAATGTTTCATGGCCTGCGAAGTCTTCTGTACCTCGGCGAATCGGTCCGCGAAGTCCTTCACGGAAGATCCGAAGAGGCCAGTCGTCGAAACGGGAGCGTCGAGGAACGCCGAGCGCTCCGACTCCGCCATTTCGGAGAGAGTTAGCCACAGATGTCTCTCGGAAACGGTAGCTGAGGCCATAATCCTGCCGATGGCGTGTGCGGCGGACTTTGTAGCACGAAGAGCTAGGTCTGTGGCGCTACGTAAGTCCGGAACACTGATCGCGCCCGGGCCTTCCTCGTCTAGCTTGCGGAGGAGGTTGGCCTGGTGGATTTGAAGCACCGCCATGGTGTGCAGCGCCGATGCAGCTTGTCCAGCGGCGGAGTACACGCGGCCGTTCAACGCTGACGATGTGCGGCAAGCTCTGGATGGTAGGACTCCCTTAGCCCGCCGTCCAGCAGAGGGTGGGCAGAGGTGAGTCGCTACAGCTTCCTCGACCGGAGGGAGAGCGTGGTAGCCTCTGTCTCGAGCACCGTCCACTACGGAGAATGCTGGCGAGGCAGAAGTACGCACTCTGGCTGAAAAAGGCGCCTTCCACGATTTCGCTACCTCTTCGTGAAGCTCAGGAAGAAATGGGGCGTGTCTGGAGGGTGGCGCAGCGCGGTCTCCAGAAAGGAAGCAGCCATCCAGCCGGTTAAAAGCAGGTTGTTCGGGCGTCGACCACTCGAGGCCGAGGCTCGACACGGCCTGTGTGAGCAGACGCATCAGCTCTGCCTCAACGCTGATCTTCCCTCCTCTGCGTTCCGGAACAGCGGGGGAGGGGAGGTCCACGGAGCTCGCCCATCCCTCGCTCTCCGAAGCGAGAAGCGAGCAGCAGTCGTCATCCCCCTCAGATACAGCTTGCTGGTCATCCTCCATAACGGACATAGCGGCGGGCTGCGGCTGTTGTCCGTCGGTGAGCGACTCGAGCGAAGCGTTGAGAGGAGCTAGCGGCGGTGGCGGCGGCGAGCTCCTCGTGGAGGGAGGTTCCGGGACCCGCTGAGCGCGGCGCTTCTTACGGCGCGGCGCTACAGGGGGTGGGTGAGCAGCTTCGGCAAATGATGCAAGGCGAGTCCGCAGAGTCGCGATGGGCATCATGTCGCAGTGATGGCAGCCGCCATCACCGAGAGCGATAGCTGCATGTTCCTCGCCCAAGCAGGAAACACACAGCAGGTGGTGGTCCCCGTCGATGAGCGCGGCTCGGCAGGAGCCGCAGGAAACGCGAGACATCTTTAAAAAGACACTCGTGCTCTTTCTGTGAGAAAAAATGCGTGTCGCAGTAGGCGAACACACACACAAAACACACACAAAGCAAAAGGATATTCCACGCCGGAGAAGCGCAGCAGGGAACGGCGGCTGAAGGCGGCGAAGGCGGCGGCGACTTCAGATAAGGGCTCGTCCTGCTGAAGTGCTGTTCCAAACGGCTGTGGCGGCTCGAATCCAATTCAGCGATGCGTGCAGCTTCGTGAATTTTAGAAAATCGGTGTGTTAGACAGCTATGCTCGTATTTATAGGCCTAGGCCACGCCTGTTTCGGCGGGAGATGACGCAGAATGGGCGCGAAGCGTCCTCATTGGTCAGCGTCTCTGGCCTCGCATAGGCTGTGCTTTTCTGGCGGAGCAGCCAATGGGTGAGCGATATTGCTCCGCCTAAGGTTGTATGCTACAGAAAAGCGTTTTACATGTTTACAAAATTAAGGATTAATTTTTAGGCTTCAATCTCGACAAAGAAATACTTTCCCGTAGCGTTCTTTCGACGCAGTACGAGAGAACTCTACGTAAGAGAACTTGCAGCTGTTTGTTAACGCTTCACTGACGGCGCAGAGGATCACACTTTTGTACTGGTCTGCAAAGGTTATTTTGTATAGAGCAGCACTCACCACAACCCTTAGTTGAGAGGTTTCAAGATTCAGTCTGGAACTCAGTCAGTTGAGATCTTTGTTGAGATTCAGTTTGGAAAAGTTCATTCTTTGTTGCTTGAAGTTTTCAATCTGGATTCAGGTGAGGAAGCTGGAACTATATCCGGGTCACGGCACCATCTGTTGTAAAGTTTTCTTTGATCGAAGCAGAAACCAGGAGACTTTTGGATCACGTTCAAATTAGAAGTTCTTCTTTATTGAGCGCGGCTGCAAGTTCCAAAATCAGTCTAAAATCTAAAGCAGTTTACCTTGCATTTTTATATACCTTCCAAGGGGGAGGGATTTAAATTGATGAGAACAAAGTCTGTAACTGCAGTGGCCTGCATGAGTCAGCTCTTTTACAAAGAGATTTCTTGATCTCATCAGTCAAATGATCCAATCAGCTAAACTAGTCAACCACTGGGCCAGGGCAAAGGACAAAGGTAATTTAAAGTCGGCATGAAATCAAAATTGACCCTATTTACTTTGTTAGCGGATATTACTAGTCTTGTGGTGAACAATTAATCCGTGCAAGTTAATACACGGAAAAAAATTGTTTGCCGAAGTTATCTTTAATCAAAGTCTGAAAAGTTACTTTGGGTCTGGAATGGTTCTTTTCCTGATGACATAGGATTGACGGCTTGGGTTGGTTAATCGCTTAACCACTCCCCTCAACCCATTACTCTTCTATGGGCGAGAGATGGAGAGGAGGAGCGCTAAAGTAAAACCCTGCCCTCTGTTCAATATTCCGTTTCACTCGGAAATGCGTCACAACACTTGAGAAAAGTCGTTTGCAACTTCCGGTTCACGCAGACTTTAACTCACAATAAAGAGGACATGACAGGAATCTCAGTTGATATCATCATCTTAAATGCTAAATTCAAGGTACAGAACTTTCTCAGTTTTTATACGATTGTTTTGGAATCTAAATTAAACATTTAATAAATTTGTAATCCTACAACCTCCTCACCTGTTCACTATATACATTCACTTGCACCACTCTTCGTTGTCTGATCTCGTCTCCCCATGGACACACAGACTCTTCCTCGATCCTTACCTGTGCCACTTACATGCATCCGATCCCGTTCCAAGAACCTTCTGCCATCTTCAGTGACTCCTCTGTGTTTACCATCAGCCTCGTTCCGATCTCCATCTGTAAAGGACAATACTGTTATTCATCAGCTAAGTTCCATTCATCTATCTTCATTGTGCTCACCATTTACATCTGCTGATTTCCGTGCTTCTGTTCAAAATGTATTTTACTCGCCTGTCTGCTTCATCACTATCCGTGACAGTGAGAGGCTGTGAGACCTATGGGAACATACAACTGCTGTAAAATTGAGAATTTATCTTTAAAGTTCTGTAAAATGGTTTGAAACGTTATGGTTTAGGATTTCAGTTAATGGGTTTTAGTAAACAATTGAGAGGCTATAATACATCACACCAGTTCTACCAGAAAGCCTCGGGAGAATAAATACTGTGACAATTAAACATTTATTAGCAGCCCAGCAATCAAATTCTTTGGCGTAGCTTGCAATCTGAGGGTCCGGACTCTGCATATCCTGCCTGAAGACGAAGGCAGGGGTGCAGCCGACCCTCTGCGAGGTATGGGAATGGTCCATCCTGGTGGTGGTGGGGTGGATGGAGGGAAGAGACCTTCCTGGTGGTGTTGGGAGGTTAGAGGGAAAAACCTGTGGTGGTGGTGGGGAGGATCGAGGTTAATGGAAGCGTCAGCATCTGCGAACTCAGACGTGTGTAAGTACCAATCTTGTATACCACAAGTATAATAATATGATTGGATAGATGAAAAGGTAATAAGTGACGTTACGTAACAATTGAGTCTTCCCGGCAGAACTTTTGCTAAATCTTACATATCTTGTTTCCAATGCTGTCAAAAAAAAAAATCTTTCACTGGTTAGATGTTTCCAGTCACTTAAGCACACATTACAACAAATGATAGACTTTTCATTTCATTTTCCAGAAAATACTTTTTGAAAAAGAGTTTTGCTGATGGCATGCATGACATTTCCCATGCATGTTAAACTCAAACAGGACTGACTGTGCAATTGATCTGACAAACACTTTTAAACCCACACATCTTCTCACACATCCTCTTGTTTCTGGTAAGACTATCATATGTTTTTCCCCCAAATGTATTTTTTTTACTTTGAGGTTTCAAACGCCACTCATAAAGCCCTTTGACCGAGATGT
Organism: Phoxinus phoxinus; assembly: GCF_949152265.1. Classification (NCBI taxonomy): domain Eukaryota; kingdom Metazoa; phylum Chordata; class Actinopteri; order Cypriniformes; family Leuciscidae; genus Phoxinus; species Phoxinus phoxinus. The sequence goes on from NC_136876.1 coordinate 30,396,794, forward strand.
AGGCCTACATTTAGATGGATTAAAGTAAGAGTAGAGGTGACATTCTTTGAAGCAGCGGCAGTTTTCCTCTAGAGGGGTCTTTCTTGAAACGAATGTGTTCCACCACATGAGGAAGTGTGCAGACTCTGCAAGCCCCCCAAGAGAGACCAAGATCACAAGTCAAATAAAAACACAGACTGAAACAAAGGGGACATTTTCAAATCCTGTTTTTCGTCATTTGTCAGAACATTCGTCATTATTATACACTTGTGTGTATGACCGATGCTATACATTATGGTTATCAAAAATATTTGCATCAGGAGAATAAGAACAACATCCACAGTGAATTACATTACACACAAGTTACAAATGTTTATTTAGAATCCACAGATAACTAAAGTCAAAGAGAATCAAAACAGGAACTGCCCAAACTGAATCACTCATTTAATGCTAAAGCATTTTAACTATTATGCAAAACTGTAGAAACATACATAATAACTCTTATTTACAAAGGATGGAAGAATGAGAATTAAAAAATAAAGACATTTAGAAAAAAGGAACAATTTTTTTGTATCTCAACAGAAATGCGTCAGAAAGCCAACCTCATCAGACTGAACTCAAAGTATTCAGTGGGACTGAATGAGTTACAGCCAGAGGTGGGCACAAATACATCAACAACTATTTTGTAACTACAAATACTGGCTCATGAAATGTAACAAAATAAAATACAAAAAACTGATGTGAAAAATGTATTTAAATAAAATACAAGTAATAAGTATTTTGAAAATACAAAAATACCACAATAATCTTACCGGTACATCTTTTTTATTATTACTGAAAGGTCAATAACACAAATAGTAGCAATAACACAAATATGAGAAATGTGTAAATTCAAAATGGCGAAGTAGCAAAATAAAAAAGCATGGGCATTTCACTAAATCTCTACAGGGCCTGAAATAGCTCCCTCTGACGTAAATGGCATGTAGCCTATAGCTAAGTTCACATCAATGGTGTGGTAGGCTGCCCTTAATAGCAAAACGTGTTTGATGTAGGCTGCGTAGCCATATTATCTTTGTTACTCTACTCATGCCTTAAGGCTTGAATAAGCGTAGAGAGACATTTCCTCACCACTGGCTAAGGGAGGGGAAACAGCCATACATCTATATTTATGTTATGTGTACTAACAGCTTTAATGAGGAACTTTATTGAAAGGTTAACAACAGAAATAGTAGCAATAACACAACTATGCTACAAAAGAGAAAACTAAAGTCAAGTCAAGTCATCTTCATTTATATAGCGCTTTTAACAATGTAGATTGTTTCAAAGCGGCTTTACAGAGATAAATGTATAATTTAAAGGCACACCGCGGACTTTGTGACCTAAAGATTTGAAGCATACGAGTTATTTTAAATGATTCCTCAGGCCAATATACAGCGCTTGACACTATCAATGCTCCGAGCGGGGATGCCCTCTTGAAATACCGCCTATGTAAGTTTGGAGAAGACAGAAGTCTTTGGCCCAGTGGCGGAGCCAGGATTTTTTCATGGGGGTGGCCAGGCAAGGGCCAGCAACCAGTCTGGGGTGGCACAGACATTTTTATTATTTTAATTAAAAAATGAGTTTGACTATAAGTATTGGACTGTTTTAGTGCCTACACAACTGAATACAGTTAATTTATACTTACTTGTAATTTAGATAGTAGTGAATTAGGAATCATGGAATACGGAGTGAATTTTTATCTTTTTTATTATTATTATTCACCACCTCCAGGCATATTAATAAAGGGGCACACACTATACCTAAAGTTCAACTTGCTCAGTTAGCTTGCTTCTGGTTCTCAAAACCCCCAATAGCTTGTTCTACATTGTTGCACCTTCATGAATGAGACATGCAGATAACTACTGTAGCTCAAAGATTAAATCAACCTTCAGTGAATTTTATATAATCATTGAATTCTTCAACCAATTCTGAGTTTGTAAAAAAAAAGTTGCAACTGAGAAAGTTAACACTGCATGTTTAACTTTTCTATATTAGTTGTCAAAATAAATAATTGCAACAGTTCTATCATAGGCTACCTAAATTAAAAAGGGAACTAAATGTCTCTTTTGAATCCCCATGTGCAAGAATGTGAACAAGGCGGAAGTCAACAGCACATAAATGCCAGAATGTAAAATTAGTTATTTTATGGGTTTAAAAATGATCCATTTTTGTCCTCTTTACAAATGAACGCCAGCTAGTACACTACATTTAAAAATGACATCAGTTTGTGCCTTATATTGTGATCTCACATTCTTAAAGATTCTTTTAGTCACAGACAGATGTGACACATAACAAATACATGCATGCAGTTTTGACACAGCTTTAATCGCCTTTTTGATTATTTCACAAGTCAATTGACGTCAAAACACGCCGCATTTGCGCACCGCGAGCACAGTACAACGGCTGACAGGACAGGAAAGTTAGTTTTACTGAAATTTGGCCTGACAACATCTCATCTTACCAAAGATAGCCAACTGATGTAGGACAACGCGCGCCACTTTTCTCAGCATCTGACAGAAGTGTCACCAGCTTTCACACACATCTTTGAAAATAAGAGTGGCATCAGAAAAGGTTTACGCTTGTTGTTTCTTTGACTGCACAGCGACGGTCTTGCAACCCACCAGTTGAGAAACATTGACTCTATATTTACTATGCGTATATCACTGTCTGTTGTTCTGCTGAAGCTCGTTCGGCACCTGCACATTTCCGCACTCGTTTGACTTGCGCTGGCGCTGAGGTGCAGTTGGAGTGCGCGTCTCACGTTTTTTTTTTTTTTTTTTTTTTTTTTTGTGGTCTTAAAGAGACGGTTCTGCGTTTAAAAAACGTAATTCTTGACAATAAAAAAAGAGACAGAAACAGCAGTTGTGAGAGGGGTGGCCAAAGGGGTGGCCAAGCTTAGGCCTGGCCACCCCCTAGATCCGCCCTTGCTTTGGCCAGGTCATGTGACCTGGAGAACGAATCACTTTACGACTGTCACGTGACCACAAGCTCTGATATGCTCTAACCTGGACATTGCCATTGCCAACATCAGACCGAAAATATGGCAAAATCATTTACTATGGTGATAAGCATATGGTGATTTTTCTTAAGTATTTGAAATACTCTAAATACACTCCCTCAAAATATTTTGTTACAAACTACATTTAATTTTTTCCACACCTGCAAAATACAAATTACAAAATATACTAAAGTAATTAAATACGTATTTAAAATACATTTAATTGAAATACTGCCCATGTACTGCCCATTGTGTATGTACTGAATGTGGAACTATATTTAAGCAACAGCAAATTGGGTGGTTGTCCAGTAAGCTTTGTTATTTATGTGGATGTATCATGTAAAGTCTTTCCTTCGGGGAATGGTCATGACCTCGTACACTTCATTGCCAGGCCTTTTCTCCTCTTCTCCCCTCTGATCTCTGTTCAGTTTCTTAATCTGGAACAAAAGAGAGGAACAATCAAACTTATTACACAATTGCTGAAAAATGCCTCTCAAAATTAAGGTTAAAGTATTGGTCATAGACAATAAGTGTGTAAAGATATGGCTGGAGATAACCCAGAATACACACACAGACAAATCTGAAATCAGCACTTTCCAGTTTGGATATGTGTAATGCATTCACAAAGTTTCTGATGACCTTCAGATTTACAAACAGGTGTATGACATTCACCTTGGGCACCACCCACACTCCAAGCACAAGGAGTAACAGTAAGAGCACACTGCCAGCTGTCAAAGCCGTCACTGGTATCAGTAAATCATTCATGCCATTGGACTTTGAACTTTTGGAAGAGGCCGGAATGATCTCTTGCGGCGGGTCTATAAAGAAAAATATGAATAACTTCAGTACGGACAGTGCGGTGCATCACTTGCTTCAAAACTATAACCAACCATGTTTCGCATTAAAACTTTTTACACTGAAAGTCAAACTGAGTTTGTGTGCTGAATTTGACAGGAAACATGCATTTGTTTAATTTCATTTTCTTAGATTCTCACTAGCTGTACCTTTAGGACAGGGGGATAAAGAAATAAATACTACTGTTCAAATGCTTGGGGTTGGTAAGATTTTGATGCCTGTGAAAGAAGTCTATTTTGCTCAACCAAGGCTGGATTTATTTGATAAAAAATATAGTAAAAACAGTAATATTGTGAAATATTATTACAATATAAAATTACCGTATTATTTTTTTATGCTGATTTGCTGTTCAATCTTTTTTTTTTAAATCATCAATGATAAAAACACTGTTGCATAATGTTTTTGTGAAAACCATGTTTTTCAAGATTTTTTTTGTTGTTGATGAAAACAAAGTTTAAAAGTAAAACATCTTTAATGTCACATTTGATCAACAAAAAGGGTACTTATTGAATAATTTTCTTTTTAAATTACTGACCCCAAACTTTTGAACGGTAATGTATATCTTAAATGACACTATCCACTACAGGGTGAATTCTAAATTGCCTGTAATTACATGCTGAAAATTAAATCTCAAGAAAAAAGCAGGAATGTGCACTCACCTTGAACCAAAAGAAAAACACCTGATTCATCCATTTTACACATCTCAGCGATAGCCGTGCAGGTGCACCAGTAAGCCCCAGTGTCTGTCGGTCCTACATTTATGATGTCTATAGTTAGAGTCTTCTTGTCATTTTTTACTTTAAGACGTCCTTTGTAGTCTTCAGAGAGAGTTAAGATGTCAGTTTTGAAATAGTAGTAGAAGATTTTACGTTCGCTCCAACGTCGGCTGTACAGACTCACACCCAGCACTTCTGGCGGAGGTGCAGGACACTTGATAGTGTAATTGTCCCCTTTATATTTGCTCACATCTAAAAATAATTCAAAGAAACAGTCTGGATCAGTTCACAGCATCCATCAAAACAGAAGTCGAGAGAACATTAAAGAATCAGGTGTTCTTGGCACTAAATGAGACACCAATACCAATACCTGGACAGTGTAGATGAATGTACCTTCTGTGGTATATCACCTATTTCCTTATCATTATGAGTAATAATATTCCTTATTCCTCATCATTAAAAGTTGAGTGCTACATCTGATGTTGCAAATTTTAAATTGATGTCGTTCCTTGTGTCGTCTTAAGAACTTTCTTGTGTGGAACTTAAAATAATATATTTTGAAGAATGTTTCAAAACAAACAGTTTTGGTGGTCTTTGCCTTTGCACAGAGACATTCTTCAAAATATCTTCTTTTATGTTCCTCATAAAAGAGAAAGCCATACAGGTTTGGAATGACATGAGGGGGAGTAAATAGGTAAAGTTAATTTTAGGTAAATTAAAGAAAAAAACTCTTGTAAACCACATTTACAATTATAACGTTTTTAAACCATCAAGAGGCATTTTGGATGCAATCATAAATATGAAGTGAAAAATGTATCGCTGTCTAAAGAAAGTAGGTCAACTAATGACACTATGTAACACACAAATTACTAAAATGTATAATAGTAAAAACACTAAGCACTAACCTGCACTTGCAGCAATGTTGCAGAGACAAAAAATAACCAACAACAAGAAAAGGATTTGCAGAGACCTCATTGTTATTGCCATAAGTGTCTCTTAATCAGTGTCCTCTATCTAAACACAGGAAACTAAAACTGAACGTCAGTCTGCATTGCATGCATGTTTATATATATATGTGCTCCAGCCCACAACCTCTGACACCACCGACACGAAACCTCAAACGATTGAAGTCATACCAAGACTAAAACATTTCCAAGAGTTCCTCTTATAAATAAGAAAACACAATAATTCGATTAATTCACTTATCAATTGAGGTGATGAGCTATAATGCAAAAGTAAACAGGCCATTATGCAGCAAGACTAACTGCAACATCAACCATCATGGTTTTATTTTTGAGGCGGCAGTGGCTCAGTGGTTCACGTAGGTTGTCTACAAACTGGAAGGTTGGTGGTTCTATCCCCGGTTCCACGTGATCAAGTGTCGAGGTGTCCATGAGCAAGACACCTAACCCCAGCTGCTCCCGATGAGCTGGATCACCGCCGTCTGTGTATGAATGGGTGAATGTGTGGCAATATGTAAAGCGTTTTGGTGGCCATGGGTCAGTTAAAGCGCTATATAAATGCAGTCCATTTACCATTTCAGTTAGCCTAATAGCTGGTTTGATTTGCATTGAGAGATGATCTGGAAAGTTATTACCCATGCCAATCTCTATGGTGAAGGGTATGTGATGATGTGGGGCTATTTTAATTTTAAAAAGCCAAGGGAACTTTTTTAGGATGCATAGTATCCTGGATACATGAAATAACTAGCCTTTGAAAATAAAAATATGCTTGCCTCTATGGGAATTTAACATAGGGATGTACTGACTTATGCACACTGTATTTTAAGGAAGAACATTTATTTATTTACGATACATTATTCATTCACAAAGAAAATTGGTGTCCTTAAAGGTTGGAGTTTTCCATTTTTTTAATTAAGACATTAAGATTTCCAAAAGATTTTTTTATTTATTTCTCTTTTTAGTCAACTTTAGCATGGGTGTGTTCACTTATGCTAAGCACTGTATATACACACTGATATATACACATACATAATACATATACAAACTGCTCAATAGCGCCACCTGAAGCGCTGGGTCGTCACTGCTGGTATCACAACCAGTCTAAGTACTATTTGAAGCGATAGTTCATCCAAAAATGACATTGTTGTCATCATTTACTCACCCTCATGTTGCTCAAACCCTGTATGACGTTTTCTTCTTTGGAACATGAAGGAAAATACTTTGATCTTACAGTGTTTTTTTTGTCCATACAATGGAAGTCAATGGGCACCAAAACTTGTTCGGTAACTTGCGTTCTTCAAACTAACTTCTTTTGTGTTCCAAAGAAAAAAAAGCACATGATGACAAACATTTTTAGTGAACTATCCTTGTTTTAAGGCTTTGATATATCTAATTAGCATATAGTAAATAAACCATATAATGTGGTTATTGTAAAACTCATCTGTTATTCTGTAAAATTCCCACCACTAAAATTCAGTCTGTCTGTAACACACAAAAACACAGACAAGCAAAGAGATACAAACAGTGAAACTTCTCAATATCAATCTTGAAACACCAATCAAATTCGAGAACTGTAACTAACTATAACATGAAAGGGGCAAAACAAGGACATGAAATGCAATATATTGCTTCTTTTACCATTTTAAAAATATTTTTTATTTCTTTATCATATTTGTACAAGGCAACAGTGCAAACTTGCTTTACTTACAGTCTATGTACATGGAAAAACATGAGGTCATGTAAACTTTTTAGTTTCTTTACTTGGAAAAAATCTTATCCCGCAGGCAGTGGACCTGAAAAATAGGTTTTAAAAAAATTTGGTCACAAATGATACACGATCAAACAACAGAATCCCGTTTAGTTTGTAATCTGGCATCTTACCGAAGTTTCTGACACAGCTCCTAGATTGTTGGCTTCAGTGGTTGGGATAACAAAAGAACTCAAGCGAATATCAGTAGCACTGTACTATAGAGACCAAACAAAAACAAACACAAGAATAAGTCAACCAAACTGCCAAGAGAGTCAATTTACAGTACAGTACAGTACAAATCAAGAAAATGACAGCATGTACACTGTGAGTGACATGGTGGCTTACAGGCAGTTCTCTGGGTGATGAGGAGAATGGCGGGTCACTGGCATACATGCGGGTGAAGGGTTTGTCTTTGGTAGTGGGGTGATTCGTGCAGCAGAGGCGCAGAGTGGCAGCAGGGAGGTGGATGTGCCAGATGCTGCTGTGTTTCTTTACCAGCTCATCCAGCATCCTGACATACACAATAAGTAATGCTTGGACATGTAGAAACAATATATTTTTACACTACAGCTTTTTTCCACCAAAAAAAAAAAAAGAAAGATCGATCATGAAATAGTTAAATGCCATTTCTGTTAAAAAGCTAATATTAGTGTTAAATCAAGTCACATCACATATTGGATAAATTAAAAATAATTCAAAAGTGATATTGGCAGTTAAATGTCTGAAGATGTTGTACTCATTAAGAAGTGATTCGGTGACCAAGTCCATGTAACCAGTTTGACGGTGGTGTATCACCAAGGCATTTGCATTCAATCTCAGCCGTTTCTTCAACTCACGGTTAATCTGACAGAAAGAAGGAACATGATGAATATAATTAATCAATTATATGAAACTGAACTGTTTTTCAAAAACAAATGACGGATAAAGGAATTCGTAAATACACACTACCAATCAAAAGTTTGGGGTTAAGTTTTTTTATTTTTTATGTTTCTAAAATAAGTATTTTATGTTCAACAAAGCTGCATTAAAAAAATAAAAATACAGTAAAAACAATAATATTGTGAAATGCAGAATAAGGCATTAATATGTGCGTTATAAGTATCGGTACTCATAAACAGCCAATATCCTAGTAATATGCATGCTACTAAGCAACTAGTTAATAGTGAGAATTGGACCCTAAACAAAAGTGTTTAACGATTTTTCTTGTAACAATGTAAAAGTCTTTACTGTCACTTTTGATCAATTTAATGTGCTCTTGCTAAATAAAAATGTATTACTTTTTTCAAATCTTTCTGAGTCCAAACTTTTGAAAGAAAGGTAGTCTATTGTATCTCTTACTTCCAAGAGGATCCGCCTAGGAAGCCGGGAGAGAATTCCGAGAGGGTATCCCTGCTGACTGAAGACTTCAGCAAGACACTGGGCCACATCCTGGCTGAGTTTCTGAGTCAAAGGAAAAGCTTCCACCCATTTGGAATGGTAGTCAGTCAGGGTCATGATGTGCGTGTGCTTGTCTACTGTCGGAGAGAACGGGCCTCTAACATCCAGCCCGAGCCATTCCCACCTCTCTTTAACCTGAGAGAAAGGTAAAACAAGGTCTTATTCTGCTCTATTATCTATAAAGGCCCAGAAACAAAAGGGGTAACTATAACAATAACTATATTGGCATCCACACCAAGGGGTGATATGCTGCAGTTATGTTATCTGCTGCCTTTAATGGATTTTGATATCAATGTTTTTCATTTTTCCAAAAATAATTTCCAATGATAACATTCCTGTGTCGTTATCGGTATAGTTATGGTTGTTCTCATAAAATCAGAACGATTATTAAAACACTCAAATTATGAAAATAGGATAATGTCGAAAGTTATGCTCCAGTAAGTGCTATTTTACCCCCAAAAAAAGCATTTAATCTAAAAGGGTAGTCGTCATCCTCGTACAGCACAGCATAATGCAAGACGGGTTAACGTCTTTTTCTAATATCATAATTTGTAAAAATGCAATTCTCCAGAGACTTACCCAAAAATAAATCTTTCGGATGAAACCTTAGCCAATAGCAGACACCCATTTATAACAAAAAACAAACAAACAAACAAAAAAACAGCGGCATTGCAGTTCTGATGTAAACAGCCGTACCTCAATTATATTGGGTTTTGTTTGTCCTAGAACACCGTAAGCCACATGAGGCATCTGATTAAGAAATAACAGGAAATGTATCATTAAGATTTTCTTGAATTGTATTCAACAGTACCACATGATTACTTACAATATTTAATTCATTGTCTCCAGTCCAGCTAATGTTCTGAGGAAAAAACAACCGACAAATGTTAATGGGTTGAACACTATTTTTTTACATAGGAATGTAACAATAATATTACAATGTCTTTACACACATTTTATATGAAAAACGAATGTAAAAATGTCCATTACATTGGGCAAACAGTATCCACTGTGAAAGAAACTCGGTATAGTCATGCTTCTGTCCAGAGCTTCATCACCCAGGATGGTCCATGGCGGGCTGAACAAACAAATGAAAAGAATAACAATTAAAACAGAATAACATCAACACATGTTGTGTGCATCTGATGGGCAGCTGCAGACCTATTTCCTGTGTCAGTCAGCTGCTGTGTGGAAACGCTCTGTGGGTCAGCTCTCTGGCTGGAACAATTTTCTGTTTTGTTCGGGTGTAAACTCTTCTCTGTAGTTCTGTGCTCAGGCTTTTCTGAGTAAGACGTCTGCGAGGTTTCTGCTGCCATATCAGGTGCTGCTTGAAGAGAGGAGTTTGAGTCACCTACACTTCCCTAAAATTGCAAATGACAGGGAAGAGGGAAATTTGGTCACCAATCACCATTAATGAACAAGGCAGTTAAAAGGCATCTGTACTACTGATGGATGTGTTTGAAACACTGCTTTGTAAGATTCAAAACTTTTTTGAGTCACATGATTTCAGTAAATGTTTAATTAGGTCATAACTGTTTCAAATGGCTTCAATCTCAGTGAACCAATGCATTTTAAAGGCACATTTGTATAATAAAAAAAGGAAGTCTGGTAGTTGTATGTAGGAATGATTAGTCAAGCCCTCCACAAAACAAGCCCTACAAATACATTTTAAACAATTATACAAACATTTCATAATTAACAGTATTTGAAGATTTTTAGATTGCAATATATTTCACCTTCAAGAAAACTTTGTTAAATTGTAAAATATGTATTTTTATAATATGTCAAAAGTGTGGGCTTTTTTGTTGCAATTACACGGGGATTGACCAGCAGGTGGCGCCAGTGTGTGCAGTTTTGGGCGGTGCAAAACAGTGAAACATTTAGCTAAACTTAATTTGATTCTGAGTTTCAAAAAGCTCAAAAAGCCTCAAATTTGCTGTACAGATGCAATGCTGAATAAAAGCCATTCTAAAACATGCAGCTCTGACCCACTTGCACCTGGTATCATATTGACGCTACTTTTAGTATAATGATGCAGCATCAGTGCAACCTTAAACTTTTTCATATTTTATCACTTATGGTGTCGTATTTTTTATGTATCATTTCACATTAAAATATTAATTTAATGAAATTATTTCTAAATTTGTGTTTTCTCTGTAAATGCATTTGGGTGTAAATATACACCCTTTCATGTGTAATTCAAATAAATGTTTCATAATGCAAAATGCAAATAAAGAACGCTGTGTAACTCACCAAAGCTCTTCTGCTTCTAGGGTTGATTTTAACCTGTAGGGTAGAATCCGGAGAGTAAATACAATTTAAATGTAACATTACATTAAAATGGGTAACTTAGTTGACATGAAATTACAAGCCAGTTTCCTGTGCTGGCGTAACACTATAGTTACACAAAAACTATTTGCGCCTGCTTGACTTTAAACTTTAATTATCCTAAAATTTAATAATTATTCAAAACACTTTGTTTAAGAATTACCTTTATTATTTGAGTTACAGTACATGACATATTTATACGAATTAATTTACGAAATAAACTGGTGAAAAACCTAAAAGTGAGTGACCATGAAACAAGACACTGTACCTTAAACACACATGTAACGTGTCTGTTATGCTTAAAAATAGTTAAACGCACCTTTCTTTCTGGATAACGGTTTGGGAATGAAAAGATGGTCGGCACAGCCCATGAATGAAGTCTTGTTCTCTTCCCATCTTCAAAAAGACACTTCTTTTCAAAGTGGAAAGAGCAAATTTTACTATTTTGAGTAGGTTTCCAGTCTTTCCATCTTAATTTGTGAAGCCACTGTTTTAGCAAGCTGTGGTCCTTCAGCGGGAATCTGAAATAAAAACAATACGGGAGCATAAACATAATTCCATACCGTCAATAATGTTTAAACATCATTTAAAGTGAAAGCGTTGCGCTTACTTGTGGAATGACACGGTCTTGTTACTCACATCAGTGTTTCTACAGTTATATGCACAACACATGAACGGCATCGTGTTTGAGGGATCAACATGCAATCTACCGATTTTTACTAATGGCTTTTTACTAAGAGATTGTTTGTTATCGTATCGTTAATGCTGTGTTGTATAATATATGTCAAAAGGTCGTTTTATTAACGAAAAGAAAACTGTGATATTCACCAAAAACCAAAACAGACATCTAACAGCCAATCATTCACAGCTCCGTCTACATCTGTGGTGTCTAGCTGCGAGAAGCGAAAACAGATATCGCCACCTACCGGCCAAAAATATACTTAAGCTCAGATTAACTGACATTTTGAGTAGTTTGATAGCAAGTTTTCTATTAGTATTCTTCAATTTCTTTTGTCAGCTGTCCTTTTTTTAACTCAGGAAAACTTATATATTTGGAATATAGAATAAGGTTTTACATTTTAAAGGATAACAAGCACCACAGTTTTATGCCAGTGCATTTAGGCAGAAAAGCGCCTGAAGAATCCTGAAGAGTTCCATGCTTTACTGTAGGCTATTATACTTGCAGACCTATAGTAATTTATTGTAGGCCTAATATGCATATAAATATATGTTTTTGTTAACTGCTTTGATCATTCTGATATCAGCCAGCCTCCTGACATTATGTCTGTCCATTTCCTCTATCGTCCTGTGAGATTCAGCACAATTGAATCAGTGTTCACAGCGCTTGCCTGAGGAGGATGTGAGGTAGGCTATCTATCAGCAGGGATTGTGTTTGCTGTATCACTGATTGCATATTAGTTTTGTCTATATATTTTTATGACACAACTATGATCACTTCCAGATGAAGGGTATTGAACAGCAGCATTAACCATCAGCTAAAGTGTGGGAATATGAGCAAATCATGTAGGCATATTGCTTGAGAAAGGCTTTCTCTTCCCCAGGTAATGATGTTTGGTATGGTTAAAGCTTTATATATTCAAAATGAATTGCAATATTTTTTTTATTCTTTAAACATACCGGTAATTAAAGCCATTCTTTTTTTGTTTACTGCATCAACTTATCTATAATATAATAGCTCATACATATTTAATATTTTTGGAAGTAATATATATTCATTCAAATTAAATCACTACAATGGCTGGCACTAATGATAATTATATTTTGCATATATTTGCATTATTTTAAAGGCCTTTTCTCTAAAGGCCTAAATTTTCATGACAACAGGCAAATATAAAGTTATGTCATGAAACAGATGAAAATAAATATCTGTGTGTGCTGTAAAGTGGTTAGAAAAATGAAATCGGAATCGGCTAAAATTTGTATTGGCAGACGGCAGGTCAAACTCAATGAAAAATCGGAATCGGCCAAGAAAATTGTAATCTGTAATCTTTCTGATTGGCTGGTATCAAACACCATCACATAATCTGATGTTCACAGATATTTTATTTATTTATTTCTACATTTGCCGTAGTATTGTCGATGGGTTCAATAACACATCCTGCAAAAGCTGCCTTGAGCCAGTGGTATTTGGGGGGCCTTGTCATGGAAAAGTTTGGGAACCCCTGCTCTAAAGGGCAGAGCTGATGTATCAGTAGCCAATGAGCTCACTGCTCAACCTTCAAATACTCAGTCAGCATTTGCTTTAGCAGTTGCAACGCTTTCAGAAACCCTCCACCTTCCCCAGCTCCACCTGTATATCTGCTACGGGTAATTTGCTATATTGTACAGCAGCAGCACGTCTTGTTTACAGCAGCGTGTCGTATCTGCAGTATTGGTAATAGCAAGTCCTGTGTTGCTCTGCAGCAGCAAACACCATCTATTACACCAAGACCAAACATAACATTGTCATATCCATTACCATGTCAAACACTCTGAGAGTCGTCATGACAGAATATTATTTGTTTAGTTCACCATTATTATTTTTATTTATTTTTTTAACTGCACTGGACAGAAAAACGTTTTCCTAATGTAGAATTAATCAACTTTCCATTATTTTACTGTTTACTGTTGCATATCTACAAATGGATTTTTCAAGATATTGACTTACATGAATCTCATACATGGATATTTCAAACAATGGACAATTAATCTGATTACATGCATGCACAAATACTGTATACAAGGAAAAGCTTTTATGCGTCTTCAATGACTACATTGATCACACACAGATGATTAAAGCAAAAGACAAGAACATCTAGTAATATTGCTAGAAGTTCATAAGAAATTAAAAACTAACCCAGGACAATAGACAGTCACATATTTTACTCACAGGATCAAATAAACATCATATCAAAAGACATGCTAACACCCACATCTGCAACTCCTCAGCTCTCCAACAGAGATAATCACTTCAGTCGCAACCTTTGAATTTGTGGCCTCTTTAATTATTACCAATTATCTCATTAATGCTCATCTAGGTAGGCCTATAATAGTCAAACACTCCCTATAGTCTTGTAGAGCCAGACGTTTGTATCTCACCATTAAGTGAACAGCCCGTGGGCACCGCGCCATCTGATGATGAGACTAAACACTCCTTATCGTAGTCCAGCCATGTGTCTGAACTCTTGTCTGTGTACGGAACTTGGATATTGCTTTGTTTGCTGTTGATACTTTCATTTGTGAACACAGATATGTCTATTTTTCTTATTTGATAAATTACAGTGAGCCTCAATTGACTAAATATGGTGGGAAGTAGGAGTATTCCATTTGGAAAATCCATTTAGAAGACTTTGGGTTCTTTAACCAACCAGAAATACTCTCTGTCTATGAAATATTTTGCATGTTCAGATTGTATATCAATTGTATGACTGTGGTTAGCAAAATGAAAATCAGGAAGATATGAATAGATTTTTTCTTATGGTGACTTTGTGGATAAATGAAGGCAACGAATGCCACCAGTAGAGGGCATCACAACCCAATAACCATATCAGGGGGAATACATTTGAGAGGTGGAGAAAGGATTAGAAAATTAGATTATGTTTGTATTTTTATTTTTTATTTTATTTTTTTTATAAATGTTTAATTCAACTTTAGGATCCAATGTAACACATGGGGATTTGGATATATTGATTGTCTTGTGAATCCACAGCGATAAGCCAGATGAGAAGTTTATCTATAAATCATATTTTTACTCTTTTAATTATTTGTATAACTGTATCATCTTTACATCTCTTTTAATTCATTGTATAACTATTTTAATTTTCCTTTCTCTTATTTTGTGATTATTGTATGATTAGTGTATGAAATGTGCTATATAAATAAACTTGCCTTGCCTTGCCTTGCCTAAGAGTATTTTTTTTTTTAACAATTTTACAGTTTATTTAAATATGGCAAATTGAGTTACCAAATAAATATAAAGCAACTTTTAAAAATATACATTCATTTATTTGAACCAATTTCACATCTTCAGAATCTCAATAGGCCTAAATAAATAAAAAATATGTTCTAGCTTATATTTTAATAACTCTTTAAAAAAAAAGTTTTTTACTATGTCCGACAAATCTCTAATAAAAGTACTTAATGTAGCTAATCTAGCAGTATATTTTAGGCCTATGTTATCCTTTTGTTGTACGTTAACTGATAGATGACATTTAGATACATTTACTTTTAATAATTTAGTAGACGTTTTTATCCAAAGCGACTTACAAATGTTGAATGAAACATTTAAAATAATATCAATGGGCAAATTAACACAAACTGTATTCAGTTGAAACATTGTTTGCTGTATTTCAACTATGAATTTAGTGTTGAGAAATATGCTAATATGTTGAGAAAACCTCAGTTCTACAGCAGTAGATTAGACTCAAGAGTAAAAACAAAAGTTGTTCCATGCAGTCATTATAAATCTATTAAAAAACAGCTGGACAGCTCTCTTTCAGCGATTACAAATCCATTACAGAACAGCTGGATGGTTTATTCCTGGCCTTCATAATAGTAGTTTTACAGTGCAGCTGTTTTAAAGTCACTGCTAGACGTTCTGGCTTCAAGAAACAATAAGTTAAACAATGAAATAAATGGAATGTAAATAGGTCAACAACAAAAGCAATCCTGATTTTACATCATAAACAGCTTGCTTGATTATAAGATACCATAGCAAGCATCATATTACTAAATTGCCTAAATAATTTTTTTTATTGTATACCACAATAAAATCACTATTACTGTTTTTTCACACACACACACACACACACACACACACACACACACACACACACACACACACACACACACACACACACACACACACACACACACACACACAGTTTTTCATTTCTATCCTTGTGGGGACATTCCATAGGCGTAATGGTTTTTATACTGTACAAACTGTATATTCTATCCCCTTACACTGCCCCTATCCCTAAACCTACCCATCACAGGAGACATTCTGCATTTTTACATTTTCAAAAATATATAATTTAGTATGTTTATTAACCCATTCCCCTCATGGGGACCGCTGGCTGGTCCCCACAATGGAGGTGAATCTCAGGTTTTACTATCCTTGTGGGGACATTCGGTTCCCACAATGCATAATAAACCAAGCCACACACACACACACACACACACACACATGACTGTTTGCCTCATGGGGACCAAACAATTTCCCCACAAGGATTTTGGATATTGCCATCTTTTAACAGGCATGAGAAACACCCCAAAAAGAAAAAATGTGCGTAATTATAAATTAACATTTGTTTGTGAGTGCTTTGGATAAATTATATGCAAATCAGATAATACGCCTTTAACTTTCCTTTTTATCTCTCTGTTCTTATACTGAACTTGATTAATTAAAGCTAAAGAAAAACAGTGTCTGATGGAAGCGACAAACCTAAAACAAGCAAGCATTCAGGCTGTCAGATGATCAGTGAGAAAACAGATCGCATCAGTTTCACGAAGGAAAAGTCTGTTGCCCTATGTGGAATATATGTCTGGTAATGAAGCCGAATGGATCTTATGCACCTCCCTTTTTCTCTCCTGAGACTTTGGACCGACAGACATACTGAAACAATCATCAGTTATAGTCTCAGGGAGAGCCAATGGGGACAAAGACATGCCATAATCTCTGGAGATTGCAGTAAATGGGTCCAAATGGATTACTATATGAATTTTCAGCATCGTTACTCCAGTCTTCAGTGTCACATGATCCTTCAGAAATCATTCTATGCTGATTTGGTGCTCAAGAAACATTATTATTATCAATGTTGAATCTGGTGCTGCATAATATTTAGTTTGTGAAAATTGTGATATTTTTTTTAAGTTAAAAGAGCAGCATTTATTTGGAAATCTTTTGTAATAGTATACATGTCTTTACTGTCAAATATTAATTTCCTTTTTAATCTTAGTACCTCCAAACTGTTGAATAGTGTATACTGTTCACAGATATAAAAAGAATAAAGCAATGAGTTCAAATGGAGAGTAGATGGGGACTTTTTCTTAAGTTTGCTGCACAGTGCTCACAAATCCATTTAAAGTTTTAAAAAATCCTAATATCAAACAGTGTGCTCAGACTTGACACAACACACTAAATAATGCAATCAAACATCAGCAATATTAATATAAGCTATTTGATCATTATATATTTTATAAATACGAAAGATTATGATAACAATACTCCATAAATGTTGAGAGAGAACTCATGTTCTCATGATCCACTCTGATAATTAACTCCATATTATGGCAAGGCAACCATAATTGAAAAGCATCCTGGATGCTGGTTGTACGCTTGAGTAGCCTACACTTGTCAGTCATGGTCAAGTTCGGATAATGGCTGTGTGGTAGAGTCTACTTCTTTAGCTTTGCCGGAGCAAACCAACCTGTTTCCTCTCTCAGCTGGAGGTGAGGTTCCCGATCCACAGAGCACCCACAAATGAGCCCTTTCATTTCAGAGTGGCTTATCAAGGGCCACCACATGTGTCTGACCACATGAACCCCCCCCAAACCCCACACACCTGTCAGTCATTAGGCACTTTACACTGATAGGGGCATTTGTCTTTATGTCTATGGCATACCAGCTCACTATTGGCTGAAGCTTGGTGAAGGCCAGGTCAAAGTTCTTGCAAGTAGGATGGTTTTGGGCAACGGCTGGATATAGAGTGTTCCCAGGTGAAACGAGAAGGTTTGGTTTGTGTGTATGTGTCTGTGCTTCTCTGTGTGTTGGTTTTAGACCTTTCAATTGGATCTAAACATCTGTTGCAGCCCATTAGACAGGTGACTTTCTCTGATATTTTTAAGAAAGAAAAAAGAAAACTAATTGAACAAAACTAAACTGAACATTAAAACTTGATCAATGTAGAAATTAATCCATTTATATTAGCTTGGAAGAATATAAAAATACTATAAAAAAACAAGTAATACCCCTTTAAACAACACAAGCAAACAGAACAACAACGATTACGAGTGTGATATTGCTTCTGTTCATCAGTTCAATTAACAGAAACTTAATATTGAGTAACTAGACACAATATTTTCACTTATTATTGCTCCTAAATAGTTCCAAACGAAGTGTTGAAGCTCCACTGACCGTTTTCTGGTCATTTTAATTCCTGAATGAACATGTTTTTTGTACAAATCGGTTGAGTGAATGATTCAATGAATTCATATGCTCAAAGTAATTAATAAAGAAAGAAATCTGTTTTGTTCCTGAATTAATCAGTTTTGAATTAATCAGTTAAAGGTTAACTGTCGCCAAAATTGAACCTATAGGCTCTTTTTGTTAATCTACCCGAGTCAAACTTTCGTTTAAAAGTAAAATTAGAATGGAAACGCCACTTTTAAGATTGACCATATTTTCGTTTTAGCTCAAAATGCCTTTTGAATGGGAGTGCTAGGGGCACTACAATGATAGCATCAAAATCGCTATTTTTAAAACACTAAGAAGGCTCGACACAACATAAAACTGAACTTGAAGTATCACCAGGGGCTCTACACATGAACTTGAGCACTGACTACATTGTTTGTGTACACAAAGTTTACTAAAAAGAAAGGTTTTGAGACCCTTTAAATGAATGAATTAAAACCTTTTTTTTATATTTGTCGCCACATATTGGTGTAACGATGTACCCTGCCAAAAATAAGTCACTGAAAAATGAGCACCATATGCTAGAGTGATACAAACAGTTCTGTTTTACTAAATAATTTATTCTCAGTCAAATTTAAGGACTAGGCCAGTTCACACCAACAACGATAACTATAAAAATAACTATATTATAATAATAAGTGTCCTGTTTATTATAAGTGTATTCTGCATTTTGCCTGCCACTTTAAACGCTTAAGCTCGTTCTGAAAGTGATTTCAATGAGATCATCATTCCTCTGTGTCATTATAGTTGTGACTTCAACTTATATCACATGTGCATGTTTATTGAACAACCTGCAAGACAACAGGAAGCTATTTATTTTAGTCAATATTTGAAGAAACTGAGTCCTTTAAATTCTTTACTGCAAAACGTCCATGAATTATGTTAAGTCAATGTGCTGCTGTCAGTTGATATCTTTATCTTTATGTTGTGAGTGAGGTTGCTTCAAACATTAATAGTAACTTGTGATCGTACAGCACTTGAATCGGATTTCGCAACTATAATCTTCTGCAATCTAAACTAGAGTTGCTATCCATCCTGAGCCAAAGCCCTGCTGCCTGGGGCTTTGCTTACAATTATAGCTCATTACATACGTGTGTGTGTGTGTGTGTGTGTGTGTGTGTGTGTGTGTGTGTGTGTGTGTGTGTGTGTGTGTGTGTGTGTGTGTGTGTGTGTGTTTGTGTGTGTGTGTGTGTGTGGGTGTGTGTGTGTGTGTGTGTGTGTGCAGGTGAGCAGTAAATGGGACCTCTGCTATTTATGGGGCCATGGTCAAAGTCTTCTGAGCATTCTGTCAAAGGTCAGATGTCATGATGCCTTCATGTAGTCCAGAGTTTATTTTTAGTCCAAACAAGGCTGCTATTTAGGGAATCATATAGGGGTGTCCTAGTAATTACCAGCAAGCACGTCCACCCACCATCTCCTGCTCAATTGAAGCCATCTGCTGCCAGGCCAGGGGGGTGGCCGAATCTGCCACCTCGATTGTCCCTCCCATTACACACATATGCGTTCAGATAAAGTGTTTACAAGCATGTTACTCTATGTAAGGGATGTTGTCTGTGGACTCATCAAACACGAGGAATTACTCCATTTGGCACAATTTACTTTGCATTTATCAAAAAATTGATTGAGGGAACATTTTCAGTCCGTACAGCTGAAATTGCTTAAAGCAAAATACTTACAAACGGTGAACATGCACTTTACTAAGACATTTCAACTGGATCTGTTCTTTAAAAAATGCCATTGGTTTAGCCTAATATCGTCCGCATTGCTCTGCAATAATAACAATAACATTTCTTAGACCCAGTCAAATTAACTTAATTTGTAGTCAATAGCTAAATCCATACTTTATTTTAAAATCATATGAAGAATTTGATATTACTTAACTTGCAAATAAATTCTCAAAATAATAATATTATTATTAAAATAATGTATTTGTTTTATTTATGTGATGTTGGGGGGAAAACCCCAGGGATATAATGCTCTTGTCTTTTTTATATAGTGAATGATATTCCTGAGCACCTTCCTCTCCCCTCCTCGTCCATTGCTCTACTCAGACCTTCTTTCCACCTCTGTGCTCTTGCCCTACCGCACACTGAATTCAAAATGTTGTTTCTTAAACCTGCAGGTCCCTCATTAAATGCCTCCGTGAACTCCAAGTTACAGGGCTGGAGGCTTCCACACAACACAGCGTGGGTTTGCGATCCTGTAATTAAAGTGACAGAAGTTATACAAGAACGTAATCAAATCTCACAGACTCAATTACTGGACAGCATACAGCTTTCAAAACAGGATTTATACCAATGCAAGCATGCACATGAGTGCCTATGTGCTTTTGCAATGGTTTTAATGCTATTCTTTTTCATCAGACAATTACTAGACAATAAAATGTTTCATTATGGCTCAATTACACCTCCCGCTGGGACTTAACAGGCTCTTTGTCACCTCAGACTGGAGAAAGCAGACTGCCATCTTCATCTCGTGCCAGACATTCCCTGCCATTTTGCCTCACAAACAAAGTTTCTTTCCATATCATGTGTTTCAGCGTGCTTTTGTTTTACGCTCACAATCATCTGCACGACATAGATTATGCTGTATTAAACATTATGTGTGATGACTTTGCGAAGGTCAATTAAGATAGCTGGTGCAAACCTTTGTATTTCATGGCACGTCTAATGTACGTTGCATCAAACCACCCAGATGTGTGTTCCGCGCTCTTTTGCCTGCTGATCCCTATCTGTAAAATGAACAACCGGTGCTTAGTAGCACAGGCTTCCGTTGCAATTTACCCACTCTCGAGGGTATTGAAGACTCGGCTTTGAAACAAGTCTCACATGTTTCTCTGAATAAAATCTAAGCTGTCACACCAAAAATTACTCGAGACTAAACGTGGCATGATATTACTTTATCCAAAAACAACAGAGCTCTCTCTCTCTCTCTCTCTCTCTCTCTCTCTCTCTCTCTCTCTCTCTCTGAAAAATGCTGTTGGATATAATCAAAACCAACCTAGGGTTGAGACTGAGACTACCCTGAATGACTAAAAACGATTGTTTAAGTTAATGTTTCATCCCTACAGAAAAGAACCCCTACATTTCAGCGCAATTTGAGGATTAAGGTGAATTCGCTTTCATCCAAGAAAGGCTGAAAACTGAAATGCAATAGGCCCTCAATAAACTGGAGAGAAAATAAAGAGCAGAGCAGGAAAAGTTAAAAGACAGACTGAGTCAGATTTGTATTTTATTGATTTAGCTGTACCTTGATGACACCATAAATCATCACATGTTGCCAAATGGTTGCACGGGGTTTTTGTTTTTTTAATCTGAGAAAGTTTTAAGCAAAGCACAGCTCAAGGATAAGATAACCTCCACCACGAGACATCTGGTAACACTTCACAATAATTGCTGCAAAACCCTGAAGATCTGAGAAAAAATTCCAATGTTTTTCTTTTTTCTTTTCTATTTGCCTTGTGTCTGATGCTTTTCTTTAGCCTTTATACAAACAGATCTAGAGCAATGCATTTCTAACAAAAGATGTAACTGCACAACTCTTGTAAAATCAATCTACATTCCAAAATAGCATACACAAATCCCCAAAATGGCCTTGTTGTATGATAATAATAATAATAATAATAATAGGCTACTAAAAAAATATATATATATATAATAGATTCACTTCCTGATCATTGATGATTTTTCTATGCTTGACATATATGTGGACAACTGAACCACCAACACGATCTCATGAAAGTGAAGATATTTGTCACAACCTACCAAATGAATGATTATAAGACCATTCACATACCTTATCTTCAATTCAACCTTTTGCAGGTTAATATGGAAAGCATTTACAGGCTATTCTACAGAATTTGTGTATTTTTCCACACATTTTGTATGTATGCAAATGACAATATCAAAATACAATTGTACAATATCCAAGGTACACATTTCTAGTAATTGTTAATTCTCATATTGTATTTTCAGAAAGTTTTGGAATATTTTTCCTCTCCCCAAATTTGTCACTACCAAAACACAATAATAAATCATTAATAACAAAAGGCTTATATTGAACCTATTAAGATTTTGTTTACATCTACCTTGTAAAAATATTTGTTGATATTTTATAATTAAAAAAATACAGGGAAATCCATAACAATTACAATTACAATTTTAACAATATTTCAGGTGTAATTTATACGAGTTGTTGTGTTTTTAAACAATATTTCTTTGCAAAAGTCATAAAATTTATCATACTGATTTCAAAGTTTTAATGAATTAGTTTGAATAGACATTGAACCAAAAATATAATAACATCTTATTTGATAATTTAATATACTTTATTTGAGACATCCCCTGTTTCGGTCATGACTGCACATTTTCGGTAGTGACAGTAGCCTAATGTTTTTGGTAGCGACCACATCACATTACAGAATTTTAACACTAATGATTTACATAATAAAACATACAAAAAACCTAATGATTTGCATAACTGTAAAAAAAAAAAATAATCATATCCACCAAATAAACGATTATGTGTTTTCCTTTTTGTCACTACCAAAACGATGTCACGAAACAGTCATGACCGAAACATGGTGACGTTTTAGTTACTTTAATTTTAGTTACTTTTGGGCCTAGTTCAAAGATGCTAATCAATACATGGTTACACAGTTCTGAACAGGTGTATAAAAACTACACTTTATGGAATAACACCCAAAAAAGTTTGCTTAATTGCAGAAAAAAGGCGTTTTGTAGTGACGTCCCTCAAAGTTACAAACTTTTGAACACATTTACCTCAAAATTATGGGACCTAATTTCCTAATCAAAAATGTAAAAGTGTGGTCAAAAAAACATTCACCCAATGGACTAAAACATATAGGGCCCTATCTTGCACCCAGCGCAATGGACTTTGAACACCGACGCATGTATCATTCCTATTTTGCACCCGCGTACAGCGGACTTTTCCCTCCACAGACGCACGTCGGTAAATTAGGGAATGAACTTGCGCTCGCGGGGGCGGTTCAGCGCAAAGAGGAGGCGTGTTCCGGCGCAAAACTTCCATGGTGCTATTTTCCAGTTTTAGAAAGCAATTGCGCCATTGACCAGGGAAAAAACAGTCTAAAGACAGTGGCGCGTTGCGCGTTAGTGATATGGTATTTTAAGGGCGCGTGCTTGGCCATAATGTAGTGTGTTAACGCGCATCCACTTTGATTCTCTAATAATTATAAACAGACGCAGCAGTTTTCATTTTTGCAATTCATACATTATTCCAAGGAAAAATATTAACACACGAGGGAGGTTGTGTCCGTGAAGATGTGAAAAAGATCTATCTAGATAAAAAAAAAAATCTAGATTAAGCTACACATTTACCCAAATTATACGCCTGTTTAACCGAAGCTAATTTGAGTGAGTTTCTCCCATCATCCCCAGTCTCACTTCTCTGTGTTTTACGGCCCTGACGAGAACGTCGGTCTCCTCGCTGTGAACTGCTCCTGGCGTGCGCCGGCAAACCCGCCGTTATAATAGCAATCCGCCGTGGAACAAGCGCGCCGGCTCTTAAAGGGAATGTGAGAGGACGCTCTGATTGGTTTATTTCACGTTACGCCCAAACCACACCCATGAATAATGAAGCTACTTCAGACCAACCCCTTTTAGATTTGCGTCGGGCGCACGAGTCATTTATCCGCCGGGAAAATAGCAACAGCGCCCGGATCCGCCCACAAAGTTACTTGCGCTTTGCGCTTTGACACTTGCGTTTCAGATCGTTAAAATAGGGCCCATACTGTTTCGGTAGTGACATGAAAATGCGGGATACATTTTTTTATATAAAGTTTCATGATTTACAAAGAAAATATAAAATACTTTTTTTAAACTTCACTTTAAAAAAAATCAAACATATATTTTTAAAAACAACAATGGAAAAAAAATGCAAAAATTATTTCAATAATTTTCATAAGTTTAAATTTAGTGGTTAGGGTTTGGGACAGCCACCTCCCAATTGAAACCAATAAATTATGATTGTATATATATAAAGCTTATGTATATTTAAAATATTATTGAGGGATTCAATATAGATAATAGAATGATCTTTGTTAACATCTATGATTTAAATACGTAAATGCTTTTTAAACCTTTTTTTTTTTTGGTGGGACAGCAGTTTGCACCAACTCTGTAGAATGACCTGTGTGTGTGTGTGTGTGTGTGTGTGTGTGTGTGTGTGTGTGTGTGTGTGTGTGTGTGTGTGTGTGTGTGTGTGTGTGTGTGTGTGTGTGTGTGTGTGTTGCCATTTATTTTTTTCTTAAATTTATTTTTCCTTACTATGAAACCACCAGATCATCAGCCAGACTGGCATCATCTTGTTTGCCTGAGTGTCCTGATGCCCGTTGCGACACAGGTCCCCTGCAGCTCAGACACCCACAGTGCTGTGATTACAGAGAGTAATGAACCACAGCCACAGGAAGGGGCACCACCAGCAGACCACCAGTTCTCATATGTGGCCCAGGCCTGCAGCTCAGCCTCCAGGATGAAACCACTGGGCGGGTAAACACAGGGGAGGGCACAGCCACCGACAGATTGCCATCTCTCACAATCCACAGAGGGCACGGCAGAGAGGAACGGCAGAGGCCGAGTCAGACAGGGAGGAGTTTGGCTAACTTATCTATGAGTTAATCAGCCTCTGACCATACATAACCAAAGTATTCAGTGTCTGAGTATAATGAAAATGTACAGTTCCTTTTTACTATTTTTGTGTTTTTACTGTGTCCCCAAAAGTTAGTCAAACCTGCATAATAGCTGTGCTAAAAATGTTTTTATTAGTTTTCCAATGTACTCTACTGTTCAATAGTTTGGGGTGTAACGATAAACTGGACGGAAGCAAATGCAAGCGCAAAGATATATTTATTAGATAACAAATACTCAAATAAACAAAGGGTAAAGACAGCTCAATACTGAGAACAGGCGCGCTCAACTCCCAAACCGTTTTTTGGGTGCAAGTATAAAAAAGTAGATGAAAAACCTGTGCAAATTTCATATATTTATTTATACCATGTCCACACAAGACAGATCGATGCAATAATAGTTCCAGCGCTGAAAGCGGTAACTTCTCCAGGGGGAGCCGATGATCAGGAACACAGTCAGCAGGAGAGCGTGACGCAGGGACTGAGACTGGCAATCCAAGGTGCAGAGTGAAGGCGATGGTGAATCCGTGGTGAGATCAGAAGTGAAGTAATCAAGAGTCCAGTACACAGGAAACACGAAGGAACAGGAACAGGCACAAGGACGGGATACTCAAACAACGATCTGACAACATGAGACAGGAGAGAAGACACTAAGTAGGCTGCGAGATGACATGCAGCTGCCGCTGATCGGATGATTAGCGACCACGCCCACCCGAAATAATGAACGTAACGAGACACACACAAACACACAAGACTAGAATGAGACAGCGGATCTACCAACCGTGACAGTACCCTCCCCCCTAGGAACGCCTCCTGGCGTTCCCAGACAACACTATCTGCCGATTGTAGTCATCGATGAGGGAGTGATCCAGGATGTCTCGAGCAGGTACCCAACTCCTCTCCTCCAGACCGTAGCCCTCCCAGTCCACCAAATACTGGAATCCATGTCCCCTCCGTTTCGAGTCCAGAATACGATGTACCGAATATGTAGGTTCCCCATCTAGGAGTCGCGGCAGTGGAGGAACCGGGGTAGGCGGGTTAAGATGAGAATGAAACACAAGTTTTATTTTAGAAACATGAAAGGCAGGATGTATTCTCCTGTACGCTGGAGGAAGGTTGAGGCGGACTGTTTCCGGACTAATGATCTTGGTGATAGTAAAAGGGCCAATAAATTTGGGAGCAAGTTTATTAGAAACGGAGCGGAGAGGAATGTTCTTAGTAGAAAGCCACACTTTTTGACCAGCGACCTATACGGGTGGCCTAGACCTGTGGCGATTGGCTTTAGCCTTGGTGCACGCCCCCACCTGGAGTAGAGTCTCGCGGGCTCTAGTCCAAGTGCGGTGACACCTCTGGTCGAAGGCGTGAGCGGAGGAGACCGCGACTTCGGATTCCAGGCTTGGAAAAATAGGTGGCTGGTACCCT
Organism: Phoxinus phoxinus; assembly: GCF_949152265.1. NCBI lineage: Eukaryota > Metazoa > Chordata > Actinopteri > Cypriniformes > Leuciscidae > Phoxinus > Phoxinus phoxinus. The sequence continues at coordinate 30,423,139 of NC_136876.1, forward strand.
AAGCTACACTTAAAACGGAGAGAGGCCCGTGGAGGACACTGGTAACGAGTTATGGGCATATTTCTCCATGGCCTCCCTCTCAGGGACAGAAAGAGTAGAGTTTGCCCTTAGACGGAGACTTACCGGTCACTAGATCTATAGCACAATCATAGGGAATCCAGGAAGAGAAGCAGCCCGAGACTCACTGAACACTTTCTTCAGGTCCAGATACTCCGCGGGCACGTTTGACAAATCCGCTGCCTTCTCCTGTAACACAGAAACAGATACAGACGGACAAGCAAAGACAAGACAGGACCAATGGCAGGGCTTGCTCCACATAGAAACGGAGTTAGAACCCCAGTCCACACAAGGGTTGTGCTTCACCAGCCAAGGGTGCCCCAAAACAATAGGTGCAACCGGGGAGTCCATAAGGAGGAAGGGAATAGTCTCCGTATGGTTGCCGGAGGTGATGAGAGTTATGGGACCAGTAGAGAGTGAGATGTTGGGAAGTTGTTGACCGTTGAGAGCACTGATCGAGATCTGGTGAGGAAGAGACGAGAGTAATTTGTGTGCCAGGTGAATGTCCATGAAGTTCCCCGTCGGCCCCAGAATCCACAAGTGCTTGGCAGGTGTGTGTCTTGTTGTTGGCCCATATCAGTCTTACTGGAAGGAGAGCGGATGGTGAGGAATTCCCGGCGGAGATCCCACCCGATAGTAGCCTCAACCTTACTATCGGGCTTGCTCTTTTACCGGGCACGAGTGTAGAAAGTGTCCGCGGCCACCACAGTAAAGGTAGAGTCCATGGGATCCCCGCCTCTCCTTCTCCTCCCGGGAAAGCCGGGCTCTCCCCACCTGCATGGGCTCGTGATCGTCGATGGGACCGACGTGCTCTCCTCCATGCCCTGACTACTGCATCTTCTGTCTCTGAGTTCATTTTGAAATCGAACTCATCATCCTGTCGACTTGACCCTGCTCCTACTTGACCCTGTTTCTATTCTGAAACTTTTTCATTCTGTCATCTCTGCACCTATTTCTTACTTAATCAATGCATCTCTTTCCTCTGCTTCATTCCCTTTGCCACTTAAAACTGCTGCAGTTACCCCTGTTCTCAAAAAACCCAACCTTAATCCCTCAGTTCTATCTAATTATTTTCAATATTTCAAATGTATCCTTCATTGGTAAATTATTGGAAAGTACTGTTGCCGCCAAGCTTCAGTCTTTTCAAGTAAAAAAAAATTAATTTGATCCATTTTAATCAGATTTTTGCAAACTTCTTAGTACTGAAATTGCACTTTTAAAGGTAGTGAATGATCTACTACTCTCTGGTGACTCTGGTTCTCTATCTATACTTCTACTACTTGATCTTTCAGTACAGGAATTTCGATCACCTACTGTCCCCATAAAGCAAGGTATCCCAACAATCTACCTGATTTCTCCAGTGTTCTCCAAGTCTCCAGTGTTGAAGACAAGTCTCCAGCGTTCTCCAAGTCTCCAGTGTTGGAGACAAGTCTCCAGCATTACAATCCTGGTAATGCAATGGCCCCTTGAAGTCAGTTAAACAGGGATGCTCCAAAAGAGAGACTGCAACCCAATCCACTCCCTATTATATATTATATAGCAAGATGAAACCTAACCATGGTCTACCAGGGAGGCTGACTGAGAGCCAAACAACTTGGCGTAGCCACCCCAACCGGGCTCTAAGAATGGAGGCCTTAGCAAGACGACTCTCTAAAGCGAGAGAAGATCTAACTACACTCTACGCTAAGGACTTCTTACCAACATAATGAAAGGAGCCCTAACCAGTTCTATTAAGGAGGCTCACGAGAGCCAACGACTCAATAGCGCTAACCTGGACAGATTTTGAGAGCAGAGGCCTCAACAATATTACACCCTAAAACGAGAGGAGGCCTGACTACGCTTAACAATTTTTATTTTATTTTTAATCCCCCAACATGCCGAACTAATCAGAGGGCAGGAATGTATACATAATAAAACACTGTCAAACAACATCATAGATCCAGCCTCAGGACCTGATGTAAGCATGTGATGTAAGCCTCTAACACACCCCACCTGACCTCAGACGTCATTTGGCCTCTACATCCTGATGCTGCGTTCACACCAAACGCGGATAGAGCGTCAAATTCGCATTTATCGCGTCTAGTTTGACGCTTGGACATATTGAATGCATTCACTTATCTCCTCGCGTTTCTTGTGGGAAGGGCAAGTGCTAGACAGTTGTCTGTTTGCAAGAAAGGCAGCGAAATTTAAAAATACTACTGTTATTGTGTCACGAAATGTAGTTTTAAGAGTTGTTCAGTTGAGAATGTAGTTGTTTAAAGCTCAAATCTGTGGTTTATTTATCAAGATAGCGCCTTTTTAAAAATTTGATCAGACGTTTTCGGTTTGTGAGATCCAGGCGATCACCGGGCGCTCAGAGCTCATGTAACCCGCCTGGAACAGCCTTACCTCGGCTAGTCCTCGTGACGTTTGCCGCTGGTAAACGAGAAATGTGTAAATTCACAATCCATAGCTTCAATTCTATTATATGAAACATACAAGTTAAAAGACTCGTTATAACGTAGGTTAAACTTCTTAAATTATGCGAGAATCTCGTTCAGAAAAGTATAACATAGTTGAACAATGTCATTCCATCTTTCACGCAGACATTGTCATATTACAAAATCATTTATTGAGGCCAAACATATAAAATAAGTTATTGAGGCCAAACATTTAAAATTACATTACAAACTAAAAAGCAGGCTAAAAAGCAAAAACAAACTAAAAAGCAGTTCAACTTTTTCAACTCGTGCATCAGACGCAAAAGCACCACTCGCGCGTATCACGCCAGAAGCTCAATTCGCCTCATTCGCGCGAATTCGCGTCTACTGCGCCGCGTTAAATGCCCCATTCGCGGAGCAGGACCTCCAGACGTGTGTAAACGCGTCTTTACATTGACTTAACATTGAAATCACTCGTGCCAGACGCTCTATTCGCTATTAGTGTGAACGCAGCATAAGAACGCTGGGCGCATCTACTCTGGATAACTTCCCTCAAATCCTGTTTTCTCTTCCTTGCATTGCGCCTCCTCTGCATTCCACTCGTCAGAGGAGGAGTGCGAGTAGCGACGCTCATCCTCTGGCCCCGTCTTTGGTCCTCAGACCAAGACAGGCCAGGCCCCCAACTGGCAGCAGTCTGCTGGGTGGCACGGGGAGCCAGGTCTGTGGTGCAGCGCAGTTCTGCTACCGCCTCAGGGGAACCCTGACCCTGGTCCAGGTCATTCAGCAGAGCGGCCTAATAAGCCTTCAACACAGCCTGTGTACAGGACAGCCCTGGCCTGACCCGCTAACGTGTACGCTCTGCCATTCAAACATGATGTCACAAGCAGCGGTTAGTCGGCAGAGGTTAGTCGATGCCTCCCCCAGAGAGCGATAGCTAGCCAGCATCTCTTCATCTGGTGGCATCGACTCAAATCCATGCACACACATCCCCTCCACTCTTGCATAATTCACATGCTGAAATGGAAGAATGCAGGCCGAATATGGTCTCTGCCAAGATCTTTCCACCTCAGCATGCAGATCGGGAAGAAACAAAAGGTTCACGAGAGCTGGGCAAATATGGCCGGAAATATATCGCTCGTCTAACTAACTGCGAGCGAGCTTGCATTTCTCGTGCCACCATGGCAGATCCGCAGGGACTGTTTTCACAGCTTTGTTGGTTCGGTGGGCGTGACACTGAGAGTGAGTGCTCACACAGGATTGCACTACTTCCCTGTGTGTAGCTGCGGCTATCACCCTGTGCGTTACAGCACCTCAGAGCACTTCTAAAAGAGTTAACACAATCTCAAGTCTTTTTCAAGATGTCATTCAGATCGTGTTTTTCTGGATGCGGTCAATGTTTGACTCCGGCTGATGAGCATGATCGCTGTATCACGTGCTTGGGCTATAGGCACGCTGAAATGGTGCTCATGGATGACTCATGTTCTCATTGCGGGAACATGACCATCACAGCGTTACGGTCCAGACTCCGTTACCTCGAAAGAGGTGGAGCCCCTTCGCTTATTCCCCGATCTAGCCCTTCTTTTGCCCAGCAGAAGAAGCCTACTTCGGTTAATAGCTTTGGTGACCTGAGGATAACAGTGAGAGGTAACCCGCGCTGAGCCGCCCCCGGCGGTCCCAGTCGTTTCTTTTGGAGCTCCCCTGGATGATCAAATGTCGGTCACTGCATCGGAGGGTGAGCTAATGTCCTCTGGGGATGAAGACTCGACTACGCTGCCTCCCTCAGGTGCGCCAGCGTTGTCCGAGTCAGACCCAGAGCTCACGGCTATGCTTTTCCGGGCCGCCACAAGTGTCGGGCTCGAGTGGAACCCCCCACTGTGTCATGAACCTTCGCGGCTGGACGATTGGTATCTCGGGGTGGCCGTGCTGGTTCTCAGCGCCCCGCCCCAGTGCCTTTCTTTCCGGAAGTGCATGAAGAGGTTACCGGGCTTCTTGCACCCCGGGTACTTCTTTTCCCGACGAGGCCCTCAACGAGGCGCCTCTATGCTCTGAAGTGGAACCTGTTCGTTGAATGGTGTTCTTCCCACCGAGAAGACCCCCAAAGATGTCCGATCAGAGTCGTACATTCTTTCTTGTAAGATGTGTCGGAGCGAAGGCTGTCTCCCTCCACCCTCAAAGTGTATGTTGCCGCTATTGCCGCACATCTCGATGCATTTACATTTACATTTACATTTATTCATTTAGCTGACGCTTTTATCCAAAGCGACTTACAAATGAGAAACAATAGAAGCAATTAAACTAGCAGTAGGACAACAATATGTAAGTGCTATGACCCTTCACAGTACAATCCAACGCAATTTTTTTTTTTTTTTTTTTTTTTTTTTTTTTTTTTTTAGATAAGTAAGTGTTAGTAGTACTGGATTAAGTGCTCAAGTGCTGCCGAAAAAGATACGTCTTCAGCAGTTTCTTAAAGATGGCTACAGACTCAGCAGCTCTGGCTGAGCTAGGCAGATCATTCCACCAGCAGGGAACAGTCATGGTGAAGGTCCGAGAGAGAGATTTCGTGCCTCTTTGGGATGGCACCACCAGACGCCGCTCACTTGCAGAGCGCAAGTTTCTGGATGGCACATAAGTCTGTAGTAATGAGTTCAGGTACAAGGGAGCAGTGCCAGTGGTTGTTCTGTAGGCAAACGTCAGTGACTTGAATTTGATGCGAGCGGCAACCGGCAACCAGTGCAATTTCGTGAGGAGAGGAGTGACGTGTGCTCTCTTCGGCTCGTTGAAGACCACTCTAGCTGCAGCATTCTGAATCAGTTGCAGAGGTTTGACAGTGCAAGCTGGGAGACCAGCCAGGAGAGCATTACAATAGTCCAGTCTGGATAGAACAAGCGCCTGAACAAGGAGTTGTGTAGCATGCTCTGATAGGAAGGGCCTGATCCTTCTGATGTTGTACAAGGAAAATCTGCATGACCGGGCAGTGCTAGCAATGTGGTCTGTGAAATTCAATTGGTCATCAATTACAACTCCAAGGTTCCTGGCTGATCTTGATGGAGTTATGGATGAAGAGCCTAGCTGGATGGTGAAGTTGTGATTAAGTGCTGGGTTAGCCGGGATTACAAGTAGCTCTGTCTTCGCAAGGTTTAGTTGAAGGTGGTGATCCTTCATCCAGCCAGAGATGTCTGTCAGGCAGGCTGAGATGCGAGCGGCTACCGTCGGATCATCAGGCTGGAATGAGAGGTAGAGTTGTGTGTCATCAGCGTAGCAGTGGTAGGAAAAGCCATGTTTCTGAATCACAGATCCTAGTGATGTCATGTAGATGGAGAAGAGAAGTGGTCCAAGCACTGAGCCCTGAGGCACACCAGTAGCTAGATGTAGGGTTTTAGACACCTCACCCCTCCACGACACCCTAAAGGACCTACCTGAGAGGTAAGACTTGAACCACTGGAGTGCAGTTCCCGAGATGCCCTTCCTCTTCAGGATTGACAGGAGGATCTGGTGGTTAACTGTGTCAAAGGCAGCAGACAGATCCAGCAGGATGAGAACTGAGGATTTGGAAGCGGCTCTTGCAAGTCTTAGTGCTTCGATTACTGAGAGCAGAGCAGTCTCAGTTGAGTGTCCGCTTTTGAAGCCAGACTGATTGTTGTCCAAGAGGTTGTTCTGCGTAAGAAAGGAGGAGATCTGGTTGAAAACGACTCGTTCAAGTGTCTTTGCGACAAATGGAAGGAGGGATACCGGTCTGTAGTTTTCTAGATGTGCTGGATTTAGAGTGGGTTTCTTAAGCAGTGGGGTTACCCGAGCCTGCTTGAATGCTGTGGGAAATGTGCCAGTGTGAAGGGAGGCGTTTATGATGTGTGTGAGTGCGGGTACAACAGAGGAAGAAATAGCTTGAAGTAGGTTAGTGGGAATAGGGTCGAGCGGACAGGTAGTAGGGCGACTGGAAAGAAGGAGTTTTGAGACTTCTGTCTCTGAAAGCAAGGAGAATGAGGATAGAGTCTGTGTGTTAGCTGCTAAAATGTGTGTGTTAGTTTGTGGATTGGTAAATTGTCGATGCAGTTGAAGGTAAGTCATTAAGAAAGCATGACCTGATCGTCAGGTTCCTGAGGGGAGCGAGGAGACTGAATCCGCCTCGCCCCCCCTCTATACCCTCTTGGGACCTGTCTCTGGTGCTCAGTGCACTGCAGAGACCTCTCTTTGAACCATTGCAGTCAGCTCCTGACTGCTCTGCTTGACGAATCGTGCCTAGAATTCGGGCCGGCCAACTCTCACGTTGTCCTGAGACCCCGGCTTGGATATGTACCCAAGGTTCCTAGCACTCCCTTCAGGGACCAGGTAGTGAACCTGCAAGCGCTGCCTTCGGAGGAGGCAGACCCAGCCCTAGCTTTTCTCTATCCCGTCCGCTCTTTGCGGGTTTACGTGGACAGAACGCAAAGCTTCAGGACCTCAGATCAGCTCTTCGTCTGTTACGGAGGCCAGCAGAAGGGAGAGGCTGTCTCCAAGCAGAGGATGGCCCACTGGATATTGGATGCAATCGCCTTGGCTTACGAAGCCCAAGACGTGCCTTGCCCATTCGAGTTGCGAGCCCACTCAACTAGAAGTGTTGCTTCCTCCTGGGCGTTGGCTCAAGGCGCCTCGCTGACAGATATATTTAGAGCTGAGGGCTGGGCGACACCTAACACGTTCGTAGGAACGCCGCGATGCACAGCAGCTGGTGCAATTATCGCATGCCAATATGCATTGGCTCGTTTTATTTCACTCGAAGTAGATAAGCACTGGCAAGCGATCCCGATTCGTCAGAATCACTTCTGACTCATGTCTCCATTCCCTCTTCCGGGAACGAGGGTTACCATACGTAACCGAGATGTTCTCTCACCATTCCTGATTTCTAACACACACTCACTGCGTTTAGCGGTAAATTGGTATGTGTCTCATCTACTTGTGATCCGATCGACCAAAACGCATCTTAACACCAGGTGTAAACAGGGCCTTAGATGTAGTGCCTCTGTATAGTAGGTATTGTGTAGGCCTATGTGTGGTTCTCCTTTCACCATCTCTATGTTATGGGTGAGGATTTGATATCAGGCCAAAAAGATCACAAGTATGCTAAAATTGTGATGGCAAAGCACACAATCTGAATAAATCAAAGTCAAGGTGTTGAATTCTGTCAAAATAATTGTCTGCATGATTAATGCCAGTTGTATGCTACACAAAACACTGTATTTAGGCACACACTGTGACACATAGTTTTTCAGTGGTGTGAATTAGATTGACGCCTGATCAATTAAGTGCCAACTCAGTCAGTGGTTTGAGTCTAGGTACATCGTGTATCTTTCGGTGTTGTTTTGGACCTTTTCCAAGGGTGTGAGAAGCAGCATTCTAATACTCCTCAGCAAGACTTCGAGTGTCTTCAAATCATCATATAAATGTGTTTTTAAAATATTATACATAATTTTTTCACCTCTGTAAATGAAATTTAAACCTTTAACTCGTGAGTTTTTAACAAGTGACATATAGTGACAATAGTCCATCAGAGACCCCAGAATTAATTCTTATCAATTCTTAAAGTTGATTCCTTTGTAACCTGAGTAAGTGAAGTGTCTTTTTAAGTAGCAGCTTGTAGAGTAATCCTGTTTAAGGCAAGTGTTGTTGTCCTGGAATTTATCAAAGTATGATCCCTTCTTTTGACAAAGATACCCTGATTGGATAACAGAGTATAAAATACTCTGGGCTAAAGTCACGTGACTCTCAAATGGTTTTGTAAAGATTTTTTTTTTTTACAGTTTGTTGACAGTGTAATGTAAATAAAAATGATTCTTTCTAAAGCAGATGTCTGGCAAGGCAATTGTTTAATCAAATGAAGCCAGACGTGATTGTTGTTCAATGTAGAGATTTTAGTAGTTTCTCAAGAGATTTTTAGGGATGTGCCCAAAGCCAAATATCTTTATACCGTATAACCATAAAACAGTGAAAATTCAGTCAATGGCGGGGAAAGGGTAAAAGTAGATTTGAAGTAAATTCCTATGTACACTACCAGAATTAGGTTTCTTTAGTTTTATTTATAAAGCAATATTTTCAAACAATGTAAGTTTTATGAGACAGAATAAAAAATTAAATTAAATAAAATAATTATTAAATAGGCTAATCAATCAAAAGAGTAAATGCAACTACAAGCCAAGTATACTTAGAACACGTAATTATCCTTTTAAGTATATCTCGGTCAAAAGAATGAGTACATATAGTCCAAATATACTTAGAACTTTCTGTCAGTATAAGTCAAGTATTGTCACGGTTTGGGTTTTGTTTCTTGTTCCTTGTTCCTTGTTCTGGTCTGTCATGTGATCCCCTGTTCTAGTCATGTGATCCTGCCTTGTGTTCCCTTGTCTGTTGTGTCATGTGGACATTGGTTGATTGTTCACAGGTGTCCCTTTTCTTGTCGTTAGTCTTGTGTATTTAAGCCCTCATGTTTGCCCTTTGTCTTTGTCTAGTATTGAATGTTTATTGTCCAGGTTCTTGTTCTCATCCCTTGTCATGCCTTTGTTTTATGCTTGTTCACGTTTTGTTAATTAAAGTTGCGTTTAGGTTCTCAACCAGCTTGCCTCCAGTGGATCATACAGAATATTAGACCAAAACATGGACCCAGTAATCCGTCTTTTCCGCCTCAGCCAAGGTAACCGTCCAGTGGAGGATTACATTGAGGAATTTTGTGAGCTTTGCCATGGGGTGGACTTTAATGATGCTGTATTGAAGGATATGTTTCGCTATGGACTGGACGAGCATATAGACTATTTCATGCCTGCCAATACCCCTCACTACAATCTTATGCAGTATATGGACTTTGCTCTTCTGTTGAGTGACTCGTCATTTACTGTGGGCTTTGAGGATGAGGAGCCCCGCAAACCCATAGTATCCACTCAGCCTGAGCTTCTTCACGTCAGTCCCGCCAAGCCTGAGCTTCTTCACGTCAGTCCCGCCGAGCCTGAGCTTCTTCACGTTAGTCCCGCCGAGCCTGAGCTTCTTCGCGTCCCGTCTGCCGAGCCAGAGACTGTGCTTCTTCACGTCCCGTCTGCCGAGCCAGAGACTGTTCACGTCCCGTCTGCCGAGCCAGAGACTGTCACGTCCCATCTGCCGAGCCAGAGACTGTTCGCCTCCCGTCTGCCGAGCCAGAGACTGTTCGCCTCCCGTCTGCTGAGCCAGAGACTGTTCGCCTCCCGTCTGCCGAGCCAGAGACTGTTCGCGTCCCGTCTGCCGAGCCGGAGACTGTTCGCCATTCCAGAGTTTCGTCCCAAGAAAATTTTGGGGAAGGGCAGTATGTACCTGATTAAGGCCTCAGAGGCCGTTCCGCAATGGACCCCTGAACTGTCTGATCCGCCATGGCCCCCTGAACTGTCTGGTCCACCCTGGCCCCCTGAACTGTCTGGTCCACCCTGGCCCCCTGAACTGTCTGGTCCACCCTGGCCCCCTGAACTGTCTGGTCCACTCTGGCCACCCGAACTGTCTGATCCGCCATGGCCACCCGAACTGTCTGGTCCACCCTGGCCCCCTGAGCTGTTATTAAACCTTTATTTTTACAGGCAAGTCATTAAGAACAAGTTCTTATTTACAATCGGATCCGCCCTGGCCCCGTGGACTATCGCAGACGCTCCACGGCCCAGGCCCGCCATTGCAATGTCCTGGTCCTATTCCCCTGCACGGGCCTGGCCCTCCATCCCTCCCCCAAGATTTAGATATTCTTGAAATGATCACCAAGCCTGGTTACAACAACAAAAACGATTTGGCATTTTCTTTACAAAAAAATGGTTCAAAAAAGACAATAAAATGGTTAAACAGAAAACTGGTTATTGTTCAATTATTTAATGTTACATGATGACCAAACACTTTATAACATAAGCTCCAGTGGTTGAATTTTGTGTTTTTAGATTACAAAGTTGGAGTCATCTTCCTCTCCTCTCTTGTAATCTTACATGACGTTTTTGTTGACACTGATTGATGACCTAAAAAATTAGTACATGAGAGGGTGTGTAATGGGAGATTAAGCTCTTACCACCTGCAAAGTGTCTACTGGGTGTTTTCTCGTGGCAGAGGTGTGAATCTTCCATCTTTGCTTCTCCTACATTTTTGAGTCTCCTCTCTGGAGCCTCAGGACACAAACACACCCACTGCTGAAAGCAGATTTGGCTAATCGGTCAGAATGGCCTGGCTACATTCCTCTGGCAGATTACTTTTAAGTGTTGTAGAGCAGTTGAATGTTACAGAAATGTGGCTCTTGGAAGTCATTCAAAACCTTTACAACAGCATTTGAGATCCCCACTTGGAGTAGCAGCAGTTCACCCAACATGAACAGGGAGTGTATACTGTATATACCTAAAAAATCAGACATTTCCCTAGATTTACTGTAAAAATTGAATGCTTGTGGATTTTTTTTTTTTACAATAATATTGAATTTGAACAAACCTGGCATAACAACAACAGCTGATATAATATAATTAAGCTCATTAATCATATTTATAGTGCCAGTTTTTATTATACTCTAGGTTTTCCTTATTTCTGGTCAGAGGAGCAAACAAGCAATTCCAAAAATATAATGGTATTTAGAATATTTTGCAAGCCTTTAAATAGAGGAACATTCAATGAACAAGCACGTATTGACATCAACCAATTACCTGTAGGACTTTATTTGAAAACGATGAACAATCACACCTGGAAAATAGGCTAATTATAGTTGTAACTTGATCAAGTGTCAAGTGCACATTCACTGTAATACTAGTGCTTTTACTGGCAATTAAGGGTTTGGTATGAGTGCTTCAGTTGTATATTTAACCCCTTGTTTAATGACCACTTGCACAATACTTTGTAAATTGTTTTATTAAGGAAAGAGAAAATATGTGAACCTGTTCAAGGTTGTCACTGTGTACCACAGTGCAAAACATATGCATGCTCTGATCAATGAGGAATTGTAGAAATCTGAAATCTGAAAAGGGAATGTGTATGAAAAGATAAAAGCTTTCTGGTAGTCACAGCTCTGCTTTCCTTTCTATCTTATAGGATCATGCAATGTTTTCTTTGTTTTGTGCAGCATGCAAAATATCATTAATCTCAGTAATGAGAATCAGAAAATAAATTACAAAATGTACTTCAATTGGCAATCAATTCATGTACTTCAACGTTTGGGCAAATGCAAAATGTAATTTTAAATGAGATTTTTTATATTGTGAACAATACAATTATATGATGGCTGGTGTCACGTTTTGGTTTTGTTTCATCTTCTTGTTTCATGTCTGTCATGTGATCCCCTGTTATAGTCATGTGATCTGCCATGTGTTCCCCATGTGAAAGTGTCATGTTGTCATTGGTTGATTGTCTTTATTATGTTCACATGTGTCCATTGTCTAGTCATTAGTCTTGTGTATTTAAGCCCTTATGTTTGCCATGTGTCTTTGTCAAGTATTGTTTTTGTAACCACTGTTCGTGCTCACAGAATACTTGACCAACCATAAACCCAACAGTTGCCCTCCTCCGCCTTTGTCAGGATGACCTCACCATTGAGAAATATGTTGAGGACTTTTGTGAACTTTGTTGTCAGGTACATTTCAATGGTGTTACGCTCAACGACATTTTTAGAGTGGGTCTCAACGAACCGGTTTGGTCTTGTTTGCCAGGGGGAAAATGTCCCTTTTCCCTGGCCCCCAATATAGGCCATGCCCTTCTGTTGAGCGGCTCAACTTTTACTGTAGGTTTTGCGGACGAGGAGCCCCGCAACACCACAGTACCCTCCAAGTCTGAGCCTCTTCACGTCAGGCCTACCAAGCCATAGACATGCCTGCTGCGCCTGTGTCTTCAGACAAGATGGCACCCGCCATTCCAAAGTCAATAGGATGGATGTATGGATGAAATGATGGAATAGCTGAATGGATGGATGGATGAAATGGATGAATGGAACATCAGCATTGATTGATGGATGGACGAATAGATGGAATGATTAAAGATTCGATGGATGGATGGATGGAAAAACAAGATGGATGGAACGAATGTCAGAATGGATGGATGGATGCATATGGTCATCACTATCCCCAAAGTTGTTACGTCAGAACATTTACCCAAATGCTGTGCCCAGCACATGCAGCCTTGCTTTGCCACATCTACCAACACTTCCCTCTTTTCTTTCCGTATGCTGCCTCGGGCTTGGGTAGACCTGCCAGAGCTTGCTCCCAGATGGCAGATCACGGAGAGGTAGAGAGAAGACAGAAATAGCTGAGCACCCAGTGTAAGGTAGAGAAAACTTCGGCAATGTTCAAAGACAAAATAAGTTCACATCAACACCTTTGATGTTGCTGGCAGCCGCCAGACAGAAGGAGACAATCTGTCTCTCTGGTGTGCCGCCCAGCTTGAACAGTGCCTTAAACCACCCAAAACCCTGCAGCAAGTTTAAAACCCATTCACTGACTGAAACGCGGTCATCAAGCACTTCAATTTGACAGGCAAAGGCACCGGAGATACTGGTGAGGTGCAGGATCAGGGGGTCAATCTCAAATGCTGATATCTCTTATATTCACTTTCACCATTCAGCCCAGACAAGACGGAATATCTGGACTATTGTTCAAACTAATTGCCATTAACAGGGAAAGTTAGGCACGCATTCACTCCAGAAAAAGTTTATATTGTGGTCAATCAAGTCTGTTGCGTATTGAGGTCAAAGATTATTGTGTCAGAGGTTGAATTTAACTTGTTGCTATTAGACATCATGTTTAGGGTCAGAAAATCCTTCAGAGTCATTTGGTCATACACAGTGCTACATAAACGGATTTTTAAGGAAGTTTACATGACAATTGCATGATAAACTCAGTCATCAAACAATCTTTGGACATGCATTGGAATGATCTGTTAGCACTGAAAGTTTCCAATCATGCTGGAAAAGGATCAGTAATATCAGACTTCAAAGACAGCACATATTTTTTCACTGCGGACAGGAGAAAAATTTAAGGTTTAGAAAATTGTAACTTAAAAAAAAAAAATCCAAATTGTTAAAACAAAACACAAGCAAGATTAACATTCCAAAATTATGTATTTCATAGCGATAATATTTTTTCTAGATTTACATTATGGTAACACATTTCAAAAGACATTACATTCAATATTTCCTATTTATCTGAGCAATTATTTATATGTAACTCAGAAGCTGTTTTTTTACACTTACAAATCACACAGTAAAGAAGAAGAGGTTAAATCACTCAAACACGTGCTTTGGGTAGATACATTTTCAACTTGTAATGGCCTACCTTAAAACTATATTTTTTTGCTTTCTTAAAGAGCTCATGCTGAAAACATTAAAAACCCATTCCAAAATGAAGCCACTTAACTTCTCCAGATATGCTTGCATACAACTGTTTGTGTCATAAACACTTTACTGTATTCATATGCAGACTGCATTAGAAAATATGTTTTACAAAGCAAATGATCTTATAGGCCTACTTTTTTTTATCACGTTTCAAAAACTCTAATTCTTACATTCCACACTCTTCACAATTTAACTCTTTAAACAGTATATAATACAACATTAAACAAACATTTTCACTTAAACATTCTTGCTAAAAATAATAATAAATAATAAAATTAATAATATTATTTAGCCAATGAATGGTTCAAGTCTGTTTAGGCCTAATAATTATATCTGATAATAATTAGGCTACATCTGAGTTAAAAGGTGCCGGATTGTTTCATATTTATGTGAATATCATAATTCGAATTGAAATAGTTCACAAGAACATCCTGTATTGTCTTGAAAACGAAAAGTTGTGATTGCAGACCTCTACCTCGTAAAAACGAGTACGCCTAAATATTTGACAGAAATATATGACATATGACATATAAACGAGGACGTTCCGTGCATTATAATTATAGAAGAATATAATTTTAGATTTGTGAGTTGCCAAACGTTCATTAAAATCTTTATAAAACTCATACAATTAACTTCCCTTTTTATGGATCTTTATATGGCGAAAAAGTGGCAAGTAGCCTATATTTAGTCAGTTGGTACGCGGAAGCATGCGCATTTTAATCGAGTCTCTTCATTGTCTATGTTCATTGTATCATCCGCGACAAAAAAAAAATTAGAACAAAAGCCAAATAGAATTTTGGTTCAAAGTTTAAAATGGTTTGGACACCCAGTAATGGGTCAAGCGATATATGTGTTAGCGGAAGCGGTTTATGTTTAAATTCCATTTATGGTTCGCGTTCCAGAGTGGAGAATTCTTCGTTTTATAGGCTAGGCTACTGAAGAGGACAAATATATTCTCAAGAAATAATGATATAAATAATTTAGCAAGGTAGGAGGGTTACATGATAACGATTACATTCATTTTTTAACTGACAGTAGGAAAGATTGCAACTGTGAACGGACTTTTAGGGACTTTTGAATTGTATGAAGGCTAGGCTATATCAAGACTTCTTGGTGGTTTAGGATCTGCTTATACAAGAAATCATTAGACTAACTGATGGACAACTTATACACACCTTAGATAATTACAACAAACTTCAAAGAGCTTGAATTGCCTGCCAATTTAACACAATTATCTAATTTATCTAACATATTTGAAAGCAAACTATATGTTCCAAAAAATAGGCTAAACTTCTCCTGAACATTTACTGTGTATATCCATTACTGGTCCATATTTCTTTCCTCATCCATAGAGTTTGCCTAGTTTACATCAAGAGAACATTTGTCAGCACTGGTCTTCAGCTTAAGTCAGTGAAACAGTGCCATAACATTATCACCTGCCCTCAAATCATATGGTGACATACACACAATACACAGTATCTTGGCAACAGAGTGCAGAAATATACATACACACCAGAAGAGAGACACACAGTGACGACGCCAGCTAGTCTGGCCTAGGACAAGAAGTATTGTTATTAACCTCTTTTCCCCCAGTGTGAATGAAAACCAAAGTGAGGGCATATCCGTGTGTTATGACTTCAGGGGCTTGCTTTGTTCCCATCTATCATGTACATAATAACAGACTGATGGAGCTACACTTCTCTTTCTTTCTCTGTGCATCTCGTACTATCCTCTCTTTCTCGTATTGTGGCCTTATCTCTGTCAAACTCTCTCTGCTTATCTCTCTCTCTCCCTTCTCTCATTTTTTGTCACATTTGTTAAAGCAGTGCTTCCTCAATCATAAAGGGTTATGACCTGTAGGCCTATTGCTGAACTCAACACCATTGTAGGCTAAATCTAAATGTTCAGTTATTAAACTCTACTTTTATTACACTGTTAAAAAAAAAAAAAAAAAAAAAAGTTGCTCCCGTAAATTTTTAAGTAGGACAATCAACGTGGATGTTTTAGTCATTTCAACCTAAATTACATTAAACTGACTATTTTTTAGTTTAAAGCATGTAAAAACACATGTTGTCATATTTCCAGTGTAGTGTTGTAATACATCGTGAAAAACAAATCTCATTAACATAAAAAGCATTGTTTTTCCTCAATTAGTTTCCTCGAGTTTGGCCAAGGTCAGGTTTCAGCATTGTAAGGACTGTCTGGATCGGCAGGCATCGAGGCTGGGCGTGTCGTGACGGTTGGATGTACCTGTGTGTTGAGGAATGTTGGCACAAGATAAAAGCATCTATAATTTGTATAATTCTCTCCTCACGTCACTATTTTGGTTTAATAACGCGTGCCCTTCAACCAAAACATGTAAAAACATTGTGCATCAATAGCGGCTCTTTCCAACTTTTCTCAACCACGATAAAAATGAGTTTAAACGGAAATCAAAGGGTGGATATGTGGGATGCTGCAATCACTTTGTCTTGTCTATCAGACTTCCTTATCAAATAATAATTTGTTTGAAAGCTGTTAAGCTCTGTGGCTAAAATAACAGAATCGGATTTAGACACGTCTGTCGAAACTATTAACGCGAGTAGCCTAATTTAACAAAAATTGCATACTAAATTATCATGAGAAAATATTTTAAAAGACAGTAGGCTAGTTGTAATTTTATTGTAAAATATTTGTATAAACTATATAATAAAAATTAATAGGCTAACTGTTTGGATTGGATAGGCTATATATAGGCTAAATGTTGAATCAGGTCCATAATTTACAGAGAACTTAAAATTATTGTTAAAATTATATTCAAGTAAAAAAAAATACTAGGCCATATAGGCCTTGTCAGATAGGCTATATTTTAAAATCGCCTTTTTATTTTTATTCTGTTTATGTAGAAAATAATGTTTATTTTGTATTTTATGTTATTAAGTTTATAATTCTTGCTTTTAGCTAATGTGTTACCCAGCTGGTGGTGTTTTGTCTTAGGCTAATGATCACATAGGCCTAGTTGTATATAGTTTGGATTAAATCTTCTTGGCGGGCAATTGCATGTCACTTGTGTTATTTTCGATGAAAACATACTTTATTTCAGAGGTTATTAGCTAAGATTATATTAAATGACATAGCGTACAGTCCCAAAATGATAGCTTTTTTTCTCTTTCTTTAACAACGATACATTTATGGCAACCACAGTTGTCAGGTATTAGCCTACCACAGGCTTACATTTAAGTTTACATTTTTGACCGTAGGCTATAACAAACGGAAATGTTATTTTTTATTTGTCAACCTTTATTCATCTTTAGCCGACATGGTCTGAGTTCAGAGTTTATTTTTTTGAGAACAGTTTCCAAATACTTTGTTTTATTTATTTCACACTAAACAGAATGGTAGCCTATTAGTCCAACGAAGCAAACGTTTAATTTTTAAATCTTGGGAACTTTTAAAACGTGGGAATTGCGATGTTTCGTCTAGCCTACATGTTACACTGGCGTCACCGCCTCTAAGAAATGACGCGGACGGCGCATGCGACCAATAAGAGAGCGCGTTCTCACTGCTGGAAATTAACTTCAGTATGTGATGGGAATGTTGAGATGAACTTCACAGACTTCATACACTGCCAAAACGAAAGCAAACTCATGCGCCTCGCGATTTCACGGACATGGATGTCTCTAATGGACTTCTTTAAGGGATGGAAATCACATGACTCTTCTAAATAGATGATACTTTTATGATGCACCGGTCTAATGGACATAACTCTAAAAAATGACTATGACTTCACTGTCTGAAAGTTTGGTAGCTTCAGACCCTTCAAAATCGGCATTTCTGGAGTTCAGTCACGGTTACCAGTCTCACCAGCAGCATTCACCCGGTGTGTCTCACGCGCACTATCCGGTGCACGGTTTGCATCAAAGCGCACATTCGCAGTACGATGCGGCCTTTTCTTCTGGCGCTGCATCGTACGGCCGTCCGCTCACTTACCACTATCCCAGCGCCCATCATCACCCCGGAGCTTACCTACCCTATCAGCACAACAGCGCAGTCGCTCATTCAAGAGTGGAGGATGCAGGTAAAGTGTGCTTTCCTTCACCCACAAAATTCGATTAAAAACGTAGGCTATTGCTATTCCGTTCTAATATAGGCTTTGAGAAAATTAATTAGGCTATTCCTAGTTAACTGCATTAGAATAATCCTGTTTTCTGAAGAGAAAAACCGCACGATTTAGACTTGATATTGCTCTTTAAATTTGTGTTTAGCCTAATTTAATTAGGCTACCTAACCCATAACGCAATAGGCCTAGTAATCAATAACGTGTTAAAACGTTTAAATTGTCAAGTAGCTAATCATTTGCAACAATCCATAGAATTAAACAATCCTGGATAAAGAGAACGTATTTAAAGCCCAGTGTAGACAGAAGAGAGAAAATATAGGCTACGATAGGCTACATAGTTAAATCACAAACTTAACTAATGAACGGATTAAACGATTATTTTAAAAGTGAGCATATTTGCTTTTGCTTTTCCCAACTCTAAATGTATAGGCTACATTTTTGTATTATGCTGTTACTTTACTGGCTGCTGTAGCCTACTACGCAATATGGATTATTGTAATGACCTCAATGACCTAACAAATCAAGTAAATGTCGGACACACACACACACACACACACACACACACACACACACATACACGGATTGCAAAAAGAAATAGACTAAGACAAAAATGATGGTTTAGTCTTCATATGGCAACCTTTTATTAATTATAGTTTTTTTTTTTACATTTCCAATAACGTGAAATTTGACCATGTTATTTAAAAGAAACTTTTGAAAAATGATTCAAAATACGCAAGAGTTCTCACTGACATTTCAGAACGAGATTCCAACTAGAGAAAATGACAATTACATAAATGCTAACGAAATTGTCTTGTATGCAGTTGACAAAATTGTCTTGTATTGCGGTTTTCTTCTGACAGAATAGCCTACACTTTAGAGAAATTATTTAACAATTTTGTTGTAATTTTTAACAGTTAGCCTATTTCTACTTCTGATATTATTATTAGTATTAGTATTAGCCTATTCATATTATTATAAGCCTTTTATTAGGCTATATAATGTCATATTTCATTTTCTTAATCAAGATTCCGAGAAGCAAAGTTCAATTGAAAGTGGAGAAATACGGCTGAACGGAAAGGGGAAAAAGATTCGCAAACCGCGCACGATCTACTCGAGCTTACAGCTGCAGGCGCTCAACCAGCGCTTCCAACAGACCCAGTACCTCGCGCTGCCTGAACGCGCTGATCTGGCGGCCAAACTGGGTCTGACACAAACACAGGTAGGCCTACACATGACAACACTAAATTAAAGAAGGAAAAAAAGCTATTTACGCCGTCAAGGCCTATAGTATGCATGCTTCTCAAAAGTTTTCAAAAGACAGTTGCTTTATAATAAAAATGAATGGTCTTTATTATTATTTTTCTAAATACCATAAGGTTGATAGTCTAGAACAATACAAACAATGTGAAGTCTCCAATAGCCTATGTAAACCAGAAAGCAGAACGTTGGAGCGTAAAGTGCATTTAATCTTTGCGCCACGTTTCCACTATTAGCCTACATCGATATGGTAAATTATCGAGAGCATCGAATCACTTATCAGAGTAGGAACGAAATAATATATTGAAGAAGAAAAAAACGACATTAATTGTAGGCCTCTCTTCCATTATTAGGCTATTGAAATGTTAATTTAATTTATAGGCCTAAATGTTGGTAAATATAGCATTGAAACGATAACTGGGAGCTATGCATGCAACGGAATGTAGCCTATATGATAGGCAATAGACTCATAAACAACTTTGAGGTATGATTTCCCTTGCGAAAAAGAATTAGGCCTCAATAAATTAATTTCAAGTTCATTTTATGAAGTAGGCTAGGATACCTTCTTAATGTTTAAGTGTATTTTTAAGTATACTTTTATGTAGTAAGTACTAATATCAATGTAGTAGTAAACTTGTAAGTGTATTATTTCAATACTGCTTGGGACTAAATTGGCCCAACGTTTAGTAGGCCTATATAAAAAAGTATACATTTAAGTGTAGGCTACTTTAAGTGTATAGCCTAACTAGTGAACTTTAAGTGTACAACTAGTTCACAACTAGCCTACGTTTCCAATTGTACTGTAGGCTATCTGTAGCCTACTACACCTGAACTTAATTGTAGTTTACTATTTTACTTGTAGTCTACAAAAGTAGGCTACATCCTGATGCACACTCAGTAAACTATTTTAATAGTTTTATACTGCCTACACTTGTAAGTTTTCTTTAAGTGCACATAACACCATACTCAGTTTAGCTTACTATTTATTTATTATTTTTGCACGTTAAGTAGGCTATGTTCCTATATTTAGGTATTCATTTTTGAACTTGAAAATTAAACTTGAAACGGTAGCTACTCTTTCCATTTAAAAATAAGAACATTTATTATAGCTTTGTGCATTCTTTTCTTTTCTTTTTTATCAACAATTGAGTGTGGGTAAGTTCATAATGTTAGGTAGTTTTGATTTATATGTTGTTTAATGTTTGATGATCGCGTTTTTTTATTTTTATTTGCGTAAGCAAACTTCTATCACTTGTTTATTCTTCACCTGTGTGTGTTTGATGGGGAGATTCTGTGCTTGAAGATGCGTAATAGCGCCGCCTACCGTATGACAGTGAAAACATGGAGGGGAAAGAGTATGCTATGTTTGAAGTACATTTCTATGTACACTACACTATTAGGGACTAATCTGTTTTCTTTATAAATCAATAATTTCAAACAATGAAAGTTTATTAGACAGTATGTAAAACTTAAATAGGTAAAAAATAATCAAATAGGCTACTCAATCAAAAGAGTAAACTCAACTACAAGCCAAGAATAGGCTACAAAAATACTTAATTATACTTATTATAATTATACTTAAGAAAAGTTTATATTGATAATTTTTTTTAGTACATTTATAGTCCAAATATTTAGACATTTCTGTTAGTATAAGTCAAGTATACTTAAGTGCAATTTTATTTCTGAGAAGTACATAAGAAGAAGACGGAAAGTACACTTTCTTGATTTAAAAGAAGTATGCTGATAGCACACTTTAATAAACTTCTTTTTCGTTAGGGGTTGGCTATTCTTAATAATATTTCTTGTGCAAGTAATTGGCCCTGCAAATTTTCACTCCTAATTTCACAAACAAGACAAAAAAGTGAGAACGAGTCCCTTCCTCCTTCAATGACAGGTTCTACTCTGCTCCAATAGTCAAAAGCTTGGCAGCCACGTATGTTATTACATATGCCTAGACTACAAATGGTAATCTATGAATGCACAGTGCAGATATATGGGATAGTAGTTCACTGCAGTGCGGATATGTTGTAGTGTAGCTCTGTTCTTTTTCTGATAGCACAACTATCAGCGTTAACTGCAGTGTTCCATAATTCTTCACATGAAGCAGTCTTTTTATATTAACAGGGAGTTTGCATGAATATGTCTTTAATATAAAAAAATGTTGTCCAGATTTATATTAAATAATTTATTTGATTAATAGCAGGCCTATACTTACAGTTCCCTTCCAACAACATGGGGTTAGGCTTAGGGCACACACATTGAGTCTAAATTATCATTCATATTTTTTGACAGTAGCTTCATAAATAATTTTTTATTTTTCTATATATGCTCTTCTCTTTGAGCATCAATATTTCTGAAATCCTGTCTTACTAAAGTTATTTAGTAATTATTTCTTGTATTATATTTATTTACAGTAGCAGCATTTAATAACTTTCAGTGCCTGGTTACAAGTATTGTCCATGCAACCGAACTAACCTAAATATATTAAAACTCAATCATAATTGTTATTGTGTGAACGTGTGAAAACTGATTTATTGAAGGGAACCATCAAAACATCTCCAGGGATTAAGTTCAAATGGGCAGCGAAATATAATAATTGACTAAATTGTTATTTAGGAAAAATTCATATTTTTCAAAAAATGAATCATAATATGAAATATCTAACTTATAGATGTCTCATACAAATATATCTAATAGAAAAGTCTAGCAAACAGGATGTCAGGACACTCATCTATAACTGTTCCACCCCACTCTATTCCAACCGTACAGTATGTGACCCATGCTACTCGATGGACAAGTTCACCCGACTTCACCCTATTCAGTAACTTAATCAAAGCTTCGAAAAATGACAAACCATCCACCCACACATGAAGCCTAACTGACAACATACAAAGCACATTTTAGTAAAATTTTGCTTCTTCAACTACGGGCCCTTTATTATGATTTATTAAAAATACAAGTCACCTCTTAAAAACCAGATGTCAGCTTTTTTTCTTTTTGGAATATAAATGTCATATTAAAACAGTCTTAAAAGCTTTTTTAAAACCATGCCTCCAGTTATTTAGATACTTTTCAAATTTTATGAAGAATTGAATATAGTTTGTAATATATACAATTGAATACAGATTGAAAGTCTGGGTTTGTATTTGTATTTTGTAAAATATGTAGTATAATACTAATATGATCATGTAAACAAAGAGCGAAAGTGAAGCAAAAACTGTTACAACATTTATGCTCTGAAAATAATTGATACATTTTTATAAAAAAAATTCCCCACTAGAAACTATTTTGATTCAAATAAATATTTATCAAATTAAAATCTACTTGGTTAGCATGGATATGTAAAAAAGTGTCGGTGAAAACATGCTTGAGATTAAATAAATGTGAATAGGGCTGGGCAAAAAAAAAATCGATTTTTCGATTAATCGATTTTTAAAATGTGGTCGATTCAAAATCGATTCTCAAAGGCCAAAAATCGATTTTTTTTCCATGCGACTGTTCTGGCTTGTCTAATTTTCAGCATCAATTTTTCATCTTGCATCAAAATCCTGTCTATTCATTGTATGCATTTGAAGTTGGGTTTTAATGTAGCCATGAGTATCTAAAATAAAAAAAGTTTAATATACAGGTTTGTGGCTCTATTTCTTTTTATTAATTAACCACTCGTAAACTTATGTTCACCGTTTAAAAATAAATAAATAAAGGATTTGTATTATATTCATTATATTCATTGATTCGAATCGGGAATCGAAATCGAATTTAGAATCAAAATTGAATCGAGAATCGAAATCGAATCGAATTCAGAGGTTGCGAATCGAAATCGAATCGAATTGGAACATCTGTATCGATACCCAGCCCTAAATGTGAATAATTTTTCCAATCAAGCTTTTATTTAGTAAAACTATGCTTAAAATGTCACTTCAGCCATAATGCTAAACACAATACATGATTTGAGATGTGAGGAAAACGAAACTGTGGTGGGATTGTTCATTTCCTTTCAGAAAACAAATATAAAAAAGCCTCCTGTTTTATATATGTCCATCGTTCCACATTGTTAGTTGATAAATTAAATAAGCCAGTTTATTTAGTGGGTTTAAAAGAAGTATAAAAGAAGCATTTATGCTCTGAATTGGTAAACATTTCCAAAAAAATGATCAGCTTTTCTGCCTGAATAATTTGAATACACGATTGATTCATTACAATCACAACCTGAAGATAACCAGGAGCATACATTTGAAGTCACTAAATGCTTTGTATTTTGTAATTCTAGCAGGTAATGCATAAAGCGAACTCTCTGAACTTTCATGAACAGAGATATGTTCTCAAATTACTTAATCATTTGTGCTGGTTAAATGCATTTGATCTTCCTTTAATATATTGTGAGATATGACAACATATGATTTTACATTGCTTTAGCTCATCAAAATAAGTTAAGCAATTTTAAACTTTTTTTATAAGTTGTTTTAAAGTCAGTTTAATGTAGTTTAAGTTGAAATGACTTAAGCAGCCAAGTTGATTAATATTTTAAAGCAGCAACTTTTTTAGTGTAATAGTTATTTTTTTTAGATTGAATTTTATTTATTCATTTTACTCTGAGTCTGTATTAACATCATAACAGCCATAAAAAATGTCTCAACGATTATTCTCAGTCCATAACCAAGGTATGCCCCTTTATCCCTCATAACAATATAAAACTATGAACACATGTAATAAATTCTGATACACTGAAGTGAACTAAATAGTATCCTAAATCTTAAACTTATATGAGCATTATTAATTAAAAATCAAATTATTTTGTGTTAAGCATCCTCCAATACAATCCTTTTGTTTCGGTTAGTAAATGAATCATATTTTCATTGATTAGTGTTATCGCTTTCTCCTAGACATTGACAGATGATTATCTGTTCAGCAGACAGACCCACATATCAAAACTTGAAGATGTGTGCTTATGTGGAGGTGTGCGTGGCCAGTTTGCAGTGTCAGACTTTTAATTAGCAATTGAATCGCAGTAGTTTAAGAGTGTTGAATGTTGCCGCTGGCACTTGTTCCAGCCTTTTAGTCCAGGCGGCTCATTTCATCTATTTTCTGATGATGATGATAATAATAATACATGCGGATATGATTTTAGGGATAAAAATAAAGGCATCACCACATGATAGCGGTGTTCAAAATGTGGCAAGAGGAACATCACATAAAAGTCTAAATTAAAATAATTATTTTGGGTGTCAAGTGTGCATGAGAAAACTGTTAAAAGGGTAATTGGGGTTTAATCCATCTTAAAAGTCTCTTGGAAAACATCACTTTAATTATGTCTTATTATAGAACGGGTTTAAAGCTCTGTGGGTGTCACTGTAAAAATTCATTGTAAATTAGCATGAATTTTCCACATTATGGTCACATAATTAAGAAAGTAAAAACCCTGAGTGTAATATCAAGACTTGTTTTTATCATATATTCTTGAAAAGGCATGCACGAGTTTGTGCTGGAGAGTTCTGGGTAAAAAATGTTGGACTGATCACAAATAACAGTAATAATGTTTGGAGTTTTGCTGCATCCAAAGAGCTTTCCCCCCCTCTCACTTGCAGCAAGCTGAAGGCGTGCTGGTGTTGGCAGAAGCCCTGTTGTACCACAAAAATTCATGCAGAATCAAAGCTTTTCTGAAAGCAAATCTGACATCAGTGTCATAACTCAGTAAAACAATTCAAGCGCTGCCACCCTGTGGTTGATATTGTAAAAGTTAATCATACAAAGTAGGCTACAACTCAAAATCTTAGTATTTGTAGCTGAAAACATAAAAATAGTCAATTAAAATCTGTTCATTTAAAGGGATAGTTCACTTTAAAATGAAAATTCCATCATTTACTCACCCTCCAGTTGTTCCAAACCTGTATGAATTTCTTTGGAACAACTGGAGGGTGAGTAAATGATGACGGAATTTTCATTTTAAAGTGAACTATCCCTTTAAGTTAATTTACCTTTAATACTAAAATTTTTAGTACATTTAACAGGACAACATGTAATTTTACTGTAAAGCAAACTTACTGTTGTTTAAAAAGTATGAATTACAACAATTTACTGTGAAAATCTGTATTTAACAAGAAAACATATTAGGTCAAGGTCAAGGTCAACTTTATTTATAAAGCACATTTCCAAGCAGTCATTACTGCCACAAAGTGCTGTACAGATATACCAAACATAAAAACATGCTAATTTAATCAAAGAGAGAAATTACAAAGGTAAAAATGTCCCAATAATAGTAGTAATAGTTAAAACACATATAAACATTGTTACAATCAAACATCACAACGTCACAGCTCATATTGTATTAAAAGATTTTTCAAAAAGATGAGTCTTTAAAAGCGATTTAAATGACTCAATAGAGCTAGCTTCCTTAATATTGAGGGGGAGAGCATTCCATAGCTTAGGTCCTGCAACAGAAAATGCTCTGTCTCCTCTGGTTTTCAATCTAGATCTAGGACAGTCTAGAAGTCGATCGTCATTTGACCTAAGTGCTCTGACTGAGGTGTGCATAGTCAGCAAATCCGCTAAATAAGACGGTGCTAATCCATTTAAAGATTTAAAAACAAATAATAAAATCTTAAAATGGATTCTAAAAGCAACAGGCAACCAGTGGAGGGATGACAGTACCGGAGTAATATGATCAAACCGTTTTTTCCCTGTCAACAGGCGGGCGGCTGCGTTTTGTACTAATTGTAAACGGTGAATAGACGACTGATCTAAGCCATAGTATAAAGAGTTACAGTAGTCCAAGCGATTTGTAATGAGGGCATGTATAACTTTTTCTAGTTGACTTTGCGGCAGGTATAGTTTTACTTTCCCCAACAGTCTAAGCTGAAAAAAGCTTGTTTTAACTACTGAACTAATTTGTTTCTCTAATTTAAAAGAACTATCAATAATGACTCCAAGATTTTTTTGGAGAAAAAACCATATTACCATATTACACTAAATGTGGTTTAAAAATGAAAATTTCACAGTACTTTCACATAAGATGAATACATAGGCCTACATACAGTGAAAAAAGTTTGCGGTTAAAAAAATAAACTGTTATGAACATACAATCCCGTAATGTCTGAAACGTCACCATACACATATCCTCCACGAAAAGTGCTTATTGTTCTACATATATTTTGATAATTCCTTCCATTCCTCTCGGCCTATGTGTTATGAATAATAAAAATGAGTTTTAAACTATGCATTTAAATAGATGATAGCACAAATTCTAATCCAAATGCAAATGTTGCAGGTAAAGATATGGTTCCAGAACAAGCGTTCCAAGTTCAAAAAGATCATGAAACATGGCTCAAGCGGACCGGAAGGAGAACACCTTCAAGCGGCTTCTGCCTCCGGACCAACGTGTTCACCAGGAATGCCGCCCTTGTGGGATGTTTCCATGTCAACCAAAGGTGCCCCCATCCACTCTGGAGGATATATGAACTCTTTTGGACACTGGTACCCTGGTCATCATCAAGACCCAATGGCCAGAACTCAGATGATGTGATGGGGGTTTAGGACAGTCTTCAGAGCATCCAGATCCCCTCTACTGATTCTACCAGTTCACGACAGCACTCTTTAGCACGGTTTACTCACAGCCAAACATTCTTCAAGTTCCTCCCCAGTGTTTTCATCATGAAGATTTACATTGCTGGCTTTTTTCTTTTTTTTTTCTTGCAGGTTTTTGTGGTGGATTTTTTTTAAAGACTGAATAGACAGCCTAACCTAAACTTGGATTTTGTAAACTCTTGTAAATTTAATAAAATGTCATTGTCTGACTGCCTTGAATGTCTATTTCAAAGCTTCCAACCTCTAAAGCCTATTTATCAGTTTATTGCATATTATTATCCCTTGGTTAAAACAGCAGTCCTGAAATGACAGTCTTGAAATATACACCGATTTGTTTTAGGAAAATATATTTATGAGAAGCTTTTTTCCCCCTACAGTGTGACAAATGAATGCAATAAAAATACAAAATGTTTAAAGAGAAAAAAAAAAGAAAAAAAAAGTTGTGAGCATAATAACTATAAAATATTTAACAAAATTAGGCTTAAAACAATTAGATGGAGTACAGCATGTCATGCCATACACACAAAATGTAATCTTATATATTCTCTGTTCAAGACACAAGACTGTCTGATGCCACCTAGTGGTTTGAAAACACACCATGCTAGCTTTGGGTGTTTGACGGAAGCTAACTCTCTCTCGGCCTAACAAACATTAATGTGAAAAGCTTTAGTATTATGTTTAGCTGGATACTGACCTCTGTATTGAAAACATTACCGTTATTACTCTAGATTAGAAGATGACACAGTGAAGATGGAACTGGATTACAGAAAATCACTTCAGCATTGAGACCTAAGCAACAACATTTTCTACTTGAAAGAAAGGCAAATTATTTTCAGCTAAACATGACCGACTATGAAGTGTCCGTTCAACAGCTCAATGATCTGTTGACAGATGAAAACGGAGACTTCTGTATGCCCTCCAATCATTTTAATGAAGTCTACCCCGGGATACTCCTAGGAAATGAGTAAGTCCTCACATAGCCTGCAGATATGTAGTGGGTGGATTATTTTCTTACCATACAGAAACATTGCTCAACAAACATTTACACTTTGCAGTTAAACTGTATGTTTAAGCCTTTCCTATCTGATAAGCTAATATTAAAAAACATGATCATGTTGCAAATTCCCAATGGCAAGGCTTTAAATAAACATGGCCCATTTTCCATGTGTGAAGGTTGTTCTGCTTGCACTCTCACACACTCACTGAGAGACTGAAAGAGATCAGTTAAATAGAGGTGACTGTTTTATTACACCTGAATCTCAACAGGTCTGTAGCCACAAATGTAACACATTTGCATCAGCTGGGAGTGACACACATCCTCAATGCTGCAGAAGGCCAGTCGGACATGCATGTGAACACGGATGCAGAGTTCTACGCAGACACAGGAATCATCTATCATGGGATACCAGCCTTTGACACGGACCATTTTGACCTCAGTGTGTATTTCGAAGAGGCTTCTAATTTCATTGAAAAAGCTTTGGCAATGAAAGGTGGGAGAGGTCTTAGAAAAAAGAAGTAGCTACTTTTAAATGTGTATCTTTTTTTTCTCTCATCCCTCATTTAATGGCATTCGTTCTGCATTAAAGCTGCATATCTAATAGTGCATTATCTGTTATTATTACATGGCTTGGTTAAATTCTAATGTAGAATGTGGTCTGTTATTTCTTGATAACTATTTTTTAAATCAATATTTTGTGTCAAATTATTGATTTATTTGGTAGGTAGCCATGTAATAAGCGGGATAATGTATAGCGAGGCGGTTGTTATAGCGAATACAACCCCTTCAAGCTGATTCAAGACCCCTCCGCGATCAGCCTGTCGGGGTTGTATTCGCTATAACAACCGCCTCGCTATACATTATCCCTTACATATCCTAAGTCTTCTTGTTTCAATGACCCAGTAACAATAAACTGCTTGCATGCTCCCTGCTCTCACTGCTAATTGGTGCATTATCAACATCAACCTTAAAGGGACAGTTTTTCTTTTTTTTTCAACCCAAAAAATTGAAATTCTGTCATAATTTACCTCAAATAAATGATGGCACAATTTGTATTGAGCAATATAGCCTAATGTAAGCTAACAATAACAATTTAATCAATATCATGCAAGCAAGAGTGCTGTTATCAAGAACATGAGCACGATTGTGAGCAAAAACATTGCTTTTATATAACAGTTTAATAAACAATAAGTTAATTGCATTTCAGACAAAGTTTTGTCCATTTCTGTCCACCAGTAAAGTTCCAGAGTAAGCCAAAGCATAATCGCTGCACATTTTTGAGCCACACACAGTAGAGGTTTTTACTCCCTAAAAGCAGTGTTTTTGAACGAGTCTTTTGAACATTCAATAAATGCCACTCACTTATAAAAAACAGTCAAATGTCGCCACCTACTGGTAATGTAGCCTTCAGAAAAACGCGGACAGGCGGAGTGATACAAAACAGTGGAACAAGTCCCAGTGCTTTTGGACTGTT
Source organism: Phoxinus phoxinus (assembly GCF_949152265.1). Lineage (NCBI taxonomy): Eukaryota > Metazoa > Chordata > Actinopteri > Cypriniformes > Leuciscidae > Phoxinus > Phoxinus phoxinus. Next base: position 30,452,350 of record NC_136876.1, read on the forward strand.
ATGTCAGCATTCTTGAAGCGCCACTCAATCGAATGGACTTTATGCACAGCGGCGGCACTACTTCCTGAACTTTAGCCAGCTCCTTTGTTTCCTGTCTGCCATTATTGGACAAACTGATTAATCCAGGTGTGCCTGACCAACAACAATAATCAGACACACCTGGATTAATCAGTTTTCCAATAATGGCAGAAAGGAAACAAAGGAGCTGGCTAAAGTTCAGGAAGTAGTGCAGCTGTGCATAAAGCCCATTCGACGACCTGTATGACGATTTGTAGCCTATTGTGTGTGTGTGTTTTTGTTTTGTTTTGTTTTTTTACGTTTTTGGCAACTTCGATCTGATTAGTATAGCCTAAACTACATATAAAACAGTCACAGACTTTAATTTCTTCTGTAGGTAAAGTGTACGTACACTGTCAGAAAGGCTACAGTCGTTCGGCTGCACTAGTCATCGCACACCTGATGCTGCATCACAGGATGGGTGTTCGAGCTGCTGTGGCCACAGTACGAGAGAAACGGGAGATCGGACCCAATGATGGATTCCTGCGCCAGCTCTGCCAGCTAAACGATTGTCTGGAAGGCGAAGGAAGACCGGGGCATTACAATGAATCTGTGTTTTTATCAGCTAACTGATTTTAGTTGGCAAGTCAATTCTGGTAAGCATTTAGTTTACCATTTGGAATGATTGTTTTCTTCATTTCTGAAGTGTCTCCTGCCCTCTAGTGGCACTGTCAATCAGAGGAGTTTAGGCAGAAATATACTTTTATAGCCCATGATAACAATTACCGTTTTGTTCCAAATAACTACATAATCAAACACAAGAGGTCTTCACAACAGACAACAATCATTTATTAAACATTTTTTTAAAGTGAAAAGTAGCACACGTACCTGAGTTACACTGAAACCCCTCCCACATTTTCTGCTTTCATCTGATTGGTATTGTACATTTTAATATGCTGTGATTTGAATAGCTGCAAATAGGATGATTTAACAGCAATTCTGCACGTTTGACTAGATGGTGCACCACTGACTCATAGAGAAGAGGGCATCTCAACAACTTCCTGGATTAGCATGGTTAGTGTAAAGCACATCGATAATGCTCCACAAGCAAGAACAAGACAAACATTTGTGCAAGCATCATTGTCTTTGTCATTATATTGAGCTATTTGAGAGTGCAGATAAAAGCATTGTTAAAATACAACAATGCACATAATGTACACATATATCACTTATTGAACATAAAAAAGGCCCATTTCACCGAAACAAAGGCCAGTGAGGTGCCTGTGGTGAGGATGAGGATGGTTTCTTACAGTAAGTGAGGTCCTTTTGTGTATTAGACCCCGTTGACTATTGTAGTTTCAGGTACTGGTGATGGTGGTTTAGATAAAAAAAAAAAAAAAAAAAAAAAAAAACAGATTTGCTGCAGATGTGTCCTTTATAAGCTGGATAAAATCGTTTTAACTAACATTAACATTCAACATTTATCCAGCCTGATCACATCATGCCAGCTTGTGTGTTGGCTAAGATACTGGAGGAGTGAGAATTACTGTTTAATATTGACACAAATGTGACAATGATTTATACGCTGAACTCACCCTCCTATAGCATTTGCATGAGGTATGAAAGTTTGAAATAACAGAAGTCATTGTTTTTTATCGAGTCACTACAAGAGAAGGGAGACAGTGTGTCAAATCAAAAAGCATCTACAAAAAAGCAGTGTCTAAAATTAACTTTAGTTTTGCTCTGAACAATTTGCTCGTAACAATCCACTCACTGAAAATTCACAGTCCAGTTCATACTTCCATAAACAGCCTGCAAATGTGTCATTTCCACTCAGCATAACATACAGCAAGTATTCTGAGTAAAGAATGAGTGTTTTCTCTCTTTATTTATTTTTTTAATTCCTCATCAGAAGATGGACAGGGTGTTTTTTTAATGGAATGGCAGGTCTTGACACAACTCAAAAATGACTTGCTACATTGCAGACTTTGGACATGCAGTTGACAAGGGATTTAATAGTTCGAGTGAAACTTCCAGAGGGCTGTTGAAATACCCTGTTTTACGACCTAATAAAGGAGTCATAGCATTACATTTTCCTCCCTAAGGTCCACTTATTTATTCATTAATTTTACCCCCAACGATTGTAAAATATATTTTTTTAATGGTTTTTGTGCCTTTAAGTCATCTACATCATTTTTTTTTCGTATTGAAACATGTCGTATTTAGCATGTTCTCATCTGTAAACTGGATTCAATCTTCCCTGAAACCCTAAACTTGTTGTAAACTGGTTTCCGCGATTTGACCTTACGTCATTCCTGCACCACTCTTAGACTGAACACATAATACACATGCAAATGACATCAACGTTTTCACAAATTCATGTTTTTTTAGTTTACGCGGAGACAATATTGGTATAATTTTTAAAAACTTGCACTTTGAAATCAGTTTTCAGAAGTTTGCGTTTTCTGGCCCCCAAAACGCCTTTGTCGTGTAAATGAACGGCCAAAACGCATACAAAGTTTTCCGTTTTTAGTCGAATACGGTATTCAGATCTAAATCTGAACGAGGGAAGAAGTTCTGAAAGTATGATTTCATCGCACAATAAACTTTTATTTCAAAATATCATGATATGACCCCTTTAAGAGTCAAAGTCTCAATCAACATATCCATGATCTGGCTAGGTGTAAAGGACTGAATTCTGTTCTAATAAAAGTGCTGTAAACCAGGTTTGTACATCCAGAAAAAAAAAAGAAAAAAAAAGGCTTCCTGATTCCCCGTTATCAAGCGCAGGGTCTGTGGGCAGGGCTCAGCTGAGCTGACCCTTGCTGGTGCAGTAGATTGTGACGGTGGACAGTGCTGGTGGGTAGGATTGAGCCTGAGTCAGGTGCATGGCCTCCATGCCTGAGTTTAGCTAGTCACAGTGAGGATGTCCTTTCTGCCCTTTTGTTCCTCTGTGTCACTTTCAATGGAGCCCATGCCTCACTTCCTAGAGCCATACTGACACAGTATCGGTCAAAAAGGACACTGAAACCCTGCTATTAATTTGAACCAGAAAAAAATAAGCTGGTTAAACTATTTGAAGAGATGCATTGGGGGTTTGGCTGTGTCCTTTGCTGGGCAAAAGTTTATGTCAAGTCCTTTGTGTGAGATGGTCGGTTGCATGTGAACAGGTCGGGTTCGGAGGCACGGGGACAGGAATGAGGTTCACCTTGTGCAGGAGCCAGCTTCTTGTGCTGCCTCTCCAGCGCTTCCTTAAAGCAAAGTAATCTGCTGAGCAGTCGGTTAGCTTTGTTACAGCACTGCGAAATTCATTCAGCCTGGCACATTCTTACTGTCCTCAGAAACAGAGAACAAGACTTGGTCCCACATCGCAAGTGAAAGGGAAAGCAGAATACACATATGGGTGAGGTTGCTATCACATTTATGTGACTTTAGTGTAAATGTGCACGTTTATGTACAGGTTTAAGCAGGAACATATATGCAGGGATGAGGGGTGAGGTAGAGTCTTTTTGAAGACATGGAGAGATAAGTGCAATTATTTAATTTCCTCTTGCAAGGAGGTTTGGGAGATCGTAAGTTACCTCCTTTCAAAATCAGTAAAGATAGGGTACAATATGGCTAAAAGTCCTTGTTGTTTTTCTTTTCCCTCCCAAAACACGGAATAGCAAAAAACACAACTACAACACTTTCCCAAGCAACGATTTATCGCTATGCCCTGCAAAATAAAATTATTTATTTATTTAAAAAAATGTATAGAACCAGTTTTAAATGTTGTTTATGATTTTCAGATTTGTTGAAAGTGATTAAACCAACAGTTTATCAGCAAACGGGCAATTAGTGAATTTGTTTTGGGGATTAAAAAGCCTCATAGTGGCTGTTTAGGCAGGTAAAAATCCCATATTTTCTCCATAGAGAAATAGATAGTCGCGATTAAACGAAGTAGCAACAGATCTTTTTTTTCGTATTGTAATGCGCATCCAAGTGAAATTGGTTATCAGAAGAAAGAAAAAAAAAGCAGGGTGGGGACATTTTAATTGGTTGATGATTGGATGCAGGCAGATCTGAATGTGAGCCTACTGTCAACTGTAAGAAAGGGGCGGAGTTTAAACTGACTTAATGATTGGAGAAGTCCAACATACATCATCATAGAGAAGTCACTGGAAGATTGATTTGATTCATTATGATTACACACATACCGAGGTCCAAAAAAAAGAAAAAAGAAACGTATGGATTAAAGATCAATAACACGCATTTAGAAAATAGATGCCAATTATAATTCTGTTGGTTTCAAGACAAACCTACAATAAGATCTGAGATTATTAACTGATGTTGTTGTGATTCAACTTGGAGCTGGTTGGTTTGGTTCAAAATAATTTTTATCAATTCTTATGGAGAAAATGAATGGAAAAAATACTTCCGAAGCCAAAATGGCTAATAGGTGGGCCCATATTGACTGCTCCAATAACAATGGAGATTAATTTGTGAAACATTATAGCTAAAACAAAATAATCCAAAAGTTCTTAAATACTAAAACTATTTCAGTATTTATTCTACCGGTAATCATATTTCCATTTAAAACAATTAAATAAACATATAACTGTTCAACACCCTTTGTGGAAGTGGTTATTTTGATGTTTAGACTAGTTGTACCCTACAACTCTTATGATCTAACCCTTAGCTTCTACTTTTATTAATCATTTGACAAATTATAATTTTCACCCGATTATCTTAGGATCATTTCCCACCCTGTACTCCTAATGTTGTCCAGATAAAAAGGAAGGATGGATGGATTTCAGGGGTAATATTAAGATTTTACTAAAAAGAAGTACCATAGCATTACCATGTTTTTTGGACAATACCATAGTATTCTTTGAAGTAACTATGCAACAGTAGATTTCAAAGCATTACTACCATCTGATGAGACAGATGAGCACAACGAGCGATCTGAAGGCCATGATGAGGAGATGCATGTCTCAAATACAGCATATAGCGTATAGCATGTGTAAATTAATCTGTCAGTCCAATTGCCCGTTCGCAAAGACCCGCCCCCCTTAGTTTCTGTCGCTATGTCCGCTATCTACTAACTCTCCTGACTGCTTTGTCGGACAAAATGGCGGATGGTGAAGTATGATTGGTCAGATCACCTGTTAATCAAGCTCCCTGCGAAGGGTCAATTGGATAACACTAGGACAGACCGATACCTCACGACAGCTATATGGGTCACACAGCAGAAAGCAACAAGAGATGTCACAAAATGTTCAGCTTAAGTAACATACTCAATACAAGTGGATATGATAGATAGGAAGGTATATGAGAACTGTATATACTGCATCTTAAGAAGAAAGATGGGTTGATGCAGGTAGAATTGTGAGCATACATGTATGGACATGTTGCTACATGTATGTTTGTATGCTGGCGTATATATGAGGTATGAGAAGTTCACACAACATGTTAATGTCTGTACAGTGTGTACGAGTGCACACAGGTAGTTATGTTTATAAAGGAGATATTCTATGCGTGCAAAGAGGAAGATGAATGCTAAAATACTACTGTAATTTGAAGAAAATTGGCATTATTTTGTAGATTAATAGTGTAGAGCCCAAATGTAAGTGTTTGATGTTGCTCAAAGACGTTCCCTCTGTCCTTACAACAGCTAGCGTTTCTGAAACAGGTTATGAAATGGATATTGAAAGAGTGGCTTTCTTTGTCACGCTTTTATAATAAGCTCCTTCTGAGGATGGGAGGTATGTTGGTACGAGAGGTAGGTTGATGCATGCTAGTTTTTTGTCCGTCTGTGGAAGGAATCTGAATGGCAAGTGACTGTGGGGTCGAAAGTTGTGGAGGCCGACAACCCAAAACATTTCCCAGACAAAGCTGATGAGGGACCGACGGTGCAAAATAAAGTACATGTTGCTTCAACATGTACAATTCGGCATTGCATGAGGATGGAAAAAAATCAAATGCTTCTGCTATGTTTTGAGAAAATAAATTCATGATCAGTTTTGCCCCCTTTTTTCCCCTCCTAAAATTTCCCTGTGGCTCTGAGTCACACCTCCTGATCCTCGAAGACCTCTAGGAAGAGCGGGGGGAAGAGTTCTGTGGGACACTCCACTTTCATGTGCAGGAAGCGGCTGGCGTGACAGGCGCCGATCATGCGCAGGTTCGTCACCTTCATCAGCAGCTTGGGCCAGAAGTGAGAGATGTTGTGCTTGCGATGGTTGATGTAGTGCTCGAATGCCAACAGGTACATCTCCTGACACTTCTCGATCTTTTCCACACATGTGAGTCCAGAACGATCTGTGAAATGGAATATTAAACATAAATTAAAGTGAACTCGTCTTTAAAGATGCTGTCAGGAGGTCATAACAAAGGGTAATGGAAAGTTAACGGGATAGTTCACCCCCAAATTCAAAATATTTCAACATTTACTCACTCTCCTCTGGTTTAAAACCCATATGTTGCTTTTCCCATTTAACACATAAGGAGAATTACTGATAACTGATATGCAAACTGTTATATTAATGCGTTTTTTGCATAAAGGTAAATCATTTGACTATGGGTTATGTCGAACAGACTACTGATTTATTTAAAATGTTATACATCAAGAATTTCTGTTCTCACAATTCACTTGAACATGAATGGATGTTAAATAAAAGCAGTCCATATGTGTGCTATGTGCTATATGAAGATACACAAAAGATTGTGTGAGGAACCAAATTAAATGAAAGTCGTTTTTCACTGAAAAACATCCTTCCAATTGCTGATGAAACATCATTGGATTGTTTGTCTTGTCACAAACATTATGTAACCGTTACAATTGGTGCTGTTGTCCTGGATGGGAGTGAGGTTTAGGGGGTTGAGTGTAACTGTCGTAGGCCAGTATAAGCTGTGCGAATCCATCTTAGAGCGGGTCGATTAGGACCGGTTACACTTACATAAGCATCATTCACACTGTCAGTCCAAATCCGATTATTTGTGTATCCGGTTGGAATCTGATTTAAATTAGTTAACTGTCCAAATTGTGGAATGTCCCGTCTGCTTTGATGTCGTTGATCCACTAGCCTCTGGTATCTGAGAGTCACCAACGAGTTTTTACGACAGTGTTGTCAAATATTCCGAAGCTGTAGGGGGAGCGCTATAGAGAAACCTGCGAGCAAAAAGCGAGAATACAGCGAAGAAATTCCCGAAAATGCATAGATCTGCTTTAAATCTAGCCTAAAAACTTATTTTTATAGTCTGGCATTTGACGCTATGTGAGTTCCTTTTTTATTGTGTCTTATTGTTGTCTTCTGTGCTGTTGATTGTTTGTATCATTGATATGTGAATCCATTTTACTCAATTTTATTGTCTTCTGCTCATCCGGCATTTTACAACAGCACAAACTTGTTTCTGCAGCAACTTTCAGCATGTTTACTTTGACAACGTCTGACGTTTACATTTTACGTGGTGTGAGAAAGACTTATAAACTACTCAAAATCCAATCAGAGCGTTCAGACTTGACGCATTTGCAGAAATGCGATTTTAATAAGATTTCAAACCACATATGAATGTTGCTCGAAACGCATTTCATGTTATTTTTTTGCCGTTTACACGTGTTAAATCTTGCCTAAATCTGATCGCATTTCAATCAGATATGCACAAAAATCTGATTTGGACTGAACGTAGCTGTAACAAGGTTCGTTGTTATGGGAAGGAGGAGGCAGGAACCGGCGAACATTCAAATATTTTAATACCAAATTAAAACAAATACAAAAACGAAAGTATAAGCCAGCAGCCCCTCGCGGGCGACTGCTGGCCACATAAAACAGAAACAACACATCAAATAAAATCAGGCCTGTGCCTCTCTCGATCTCCACTGTCGTCGCTCCCCCTTTTATGCTTCTGCTCCTCCGTGAGAGATACGAGACCGGTGCGTCACGCAGGTATCGCTTATCAGTAATCACGCCACCGGTCTCGCGCCGTTCTCTCACGTCCCTCGACCTCGTCCTGCTCTAACTAGCCTTAGTAAACCATATTTGATTTCAAAGCTGCAGTGGAGGGCAAGGGAACAATAACTTTAGAAATTTAAAATAAAAAAATTCTCCTTTTGTGTGTTTCATGGGACAAGAAAAAATGTCATGCATATTTAAAACCACATAAGGGTGAGTAAATCATGATAAACCTTTTTTTTTTTACTAATTTTTGGGTGAACCATATCCCTTCAAGAGCATACGATTAATTGTGATGATTCTTAGAAACCCATGTATGGCTATAGCAGCTCTCAGTCCATCTCACCTGAGCTCATGAGAAGTACAGCCTGCAGCAGCGCCACCTCCGAGTCATCCAGGTTGAACTGTGACAGGCTCTTGCCCAAATCAAAGATGGCATCAGACACCACTCCTAACCCTCCATTCTTCAGCTGCTCTCGACTGACAGCCATCTCTCCGCTTAAGGTCAGCGTCTCGCTCTCGGGGTCATACCGCACCGCTGCACGCAAGGACATGATCTCCATACAGCAGCCTTTCAGCAGGATAATCTGGTCTTCACAGGGCAGCTGGACACAAGTGGAGGAACTGATTCTTGTGCTTTTACAGAACACATGATATCTTTCAAGGCTCAAAAACAAGGATGGTTCACTATTTGATTGTGAATTGTGCTGGTCAACAACTTAAGGAAGAAAAATAAATAAAATCAACCTGACTAACATAGATGGGGCTTTGCTGAAATTGAAAGACATATTTGGCTGTATAGAAGTTCCTTTTTAATTATAAAAAAAAATATTTTTCATTTGATGTGTGTCTTTTTCATTTATAAGTGTGAAAATTTTAAATAATAAAGTATTTTACAAATATATTATAAATATTAAAATTATACATTTATAAAGTTAAATTCCATGAATATATAAAAAATTAGGACAAAATAAAAAAAATCATACATGTAAATGTATAATTGCATAAGTAATTCATTTAAAATTATTATGAAAATTGTAATTGAAAAAAAAAAAAAAAAAACGTTAAATGTTGTCTGGTAAGCAGAAATCAGAATTTTATGGCTCAAATTTTTCTAACAAAAAAACTATCCTTATTTTCCTGCCACCTTTGACCTGACAAATCTGGCTTTAAAAAAGGAGGTCTTTTGGGATTCCTAGTGCAATTAAACTAAAGGCTTCAATGTCCTCCAATGTAGCAAGATAACAAGTGGTCATTTGAGATCATTATGCGTTCACATGAGCAATTAGAGTGGCAAAATAAGTAATTGAAAGCACAGCAACAGCCCATAATCACAGCCAGCAGTCGTGGTTCAAAAAGTACAGGGACAGCTGGAGCCGAGCATATAATTGCTCTGTCACAGCGGTCTCTGCATTTATGGAATAACTATTAGCTGTGAAGAGGCTTTTTCAGGCCCGATGGAGAATTGTGCCCTACAACAACAGACACTGACCTCAGAGAACATGGGCAGTTTTTTGGCAAAGTCCACAACTCGTGTGATGGCAGGGGTGATGATCTTGGTGAACTCACTGAAGGCCTCCAGGTCGACTTTGTCGTTGTCTGATGTGGGTGCTGGAGACTGCCCAATGTCTTCTGGCTGAAAGACAAACAATGAAGAGGTTTGGAGTGAAAGAGATTTAACTAATTAAATAAGGTTCAACAACAGACATCATTCACATTTTCTAAATATTTACTTGCCCCACCATAAGAAACAATACATTTCATTTGTACTAAATTTGTGAGAATGATGTATGTGTAACGTGTAGTTCTGTGTCTGTGTAGTTTCAATGGCCCTCATTTATCAATCTTGCGTCGAAACGGGCGTATATGTTGGCGTAAGATTATGCTTACACTCCTCTCACCGCCTGATTTATGAAGCTGTGCGTACCTTTGAAATTCAGGTGTACGCAATACCTGCCTCTTGATAAATGCCGCGGCTGAAAACGATCGTCATTAGATTAACACGCCCCTATGTATTCACGTCTCCGCCTCCCCCACGCCCTCATTTTACACCATGGACACACGGAAGACGGCAAAGAGGAGAAACTTCTCCGGTGGAAATCCAGTTTAAATCGCTGGTTGGTTGAGCAAATTACCTATCACAATGCATTATTTTACAGCACAAGTGTTTTGAAACTATTAACATTGAATTTCGCATGACGTCACATGTGATGGTGTGTACAATGATGATGTGAATAATTGCATGACAATTTTTTGAAATATTCTTCTTATTAGTATTATGATTTTGATTATTAATTACGCTTATTGTTATTTAGAAGAAGAATGTCTTTGTTATTATTATCATTTGTATTATTATTATTATTTAAAAGAAGAATGTCATTTTAATTATTTTGTCAGTCTGAATTATTTTTTGGTCATTGAAAGCCTTTCATTACTGAACCCAGTCCGTGCGCACCTGCCGCCGGGCTTAACACAAAAATAAACACTGAAGTTTATCATTTCTATGTTGTTGTTTTTTTACAGCGGGTCATAATATATCTTATCTTTAGTTTGTCAGTGCGTTTTGTGGTGTTAGGAATTGTTTTTCTGCGCATTTCAGCACGAACTCAAAACGTGCGTACATGTACACCACCTCCTGAGCCGGCGTAGGATTTGAGCGTGCCGTACGCCAACGTCCATATTAATAAATCGTAAAGTCACCGTGGTTTTGGGTGTACGCTGGAAATTTGGTGTACGCACTTTTCATAAATGAGGGCCATTGTGTTTTGGTTCTGTTTTCCCTGTTCCCATTTTGCCTGTCTTCCTGGTCATCATTATTACCGGTAGTCTCCATGGTAGTTTAGATCCTACACCGATTCTGCTTTACCTTAATTACTCCCCTTTGTATCTAAGCCCTCAGTTTCCTTTGTTTAATTCCCCGGAATCGTCTGTGTTTTATGTGGCTGTGTGTCCTGCATGTTCCTTTGAGGATCAATAAAGAAGTGTTTGATTGGATTCTCCTGCATCATGCGATTACTACAGCCACTACTTGTGACAGCATGTGTTTTGTATGTTTTTTAAGTATCTAAATCAATAGGATTCTTCGAAATTTGCAACAATTGGAAATAAAGCTATAGGGCCCTATCTGGCACCCAGCGCAATTGACTTTGTACACCGCCGCATGTCTCATTCCTATTTTGCTCCCGCGCACAGCGGACTTTTCCCTCCACAGACGCACGTCGGTAAATTAGGGAATGAACTTTCGCTCCTATGAATAATGAAACTACTTCAGACCAACCTATTTTAGATTTGCGTTGGGCGGAAGAGTCATTTGCGGGATCCACCCACAAAGTTATTTGCGTTTCAGATCGTTAAAATAGGGCCCACTGTGTTACTCTGACAGCTATAAATGCACTTTTACTATGATGGCATACAGTGGAAAACATACTAACCTTCAAAAGTTTGGGGTCAGTAGATATATATTTTTATTATTGTTTTAAAAGTTAATCAATACTTTTATTCAGCATAGATTCATATAATGTAACACAAAAAAAATTCCACACATTTTCCAATAATTGCAATCAGCACAACTGTTTCCATGTTGATCATAATCAGTCAAGTTTCTTGAGCAGCAAATCATCATATTAGAATGATTTCTGAAGGATCATGTGACAATGAAGACTGGAGAAGTGATGCTGAAAATACAGATTTGCCATCACAGCAATAAATATATTTTAAAATATATTCAAGTAGAAAACAGCTATTTTACATTGTAATACTATTTCACAATATACATTTTTTACTGTATTTTTGATCAAATCATTCTAATCTTCAATTCGCTCGTGTGCACACTAACCAAACAAATTGAACTCTGAGGATGGATGAATAGATTAATTTGTCATCAAACTAATTTATCTGATTGTTTGAGGGTCATTTAAGTGCTCTTTGGTCAATGGCTGCATCCGAAAATGTATAAATGCTGCCTTCAGGGGACACATTTCAAGATAAGAGGGCATCAAAGTACGCACGAATACAATGTTAGATTCACTTCCTGTCTCCTGAGACACCTTCATCTGATCTAATTTTAAAGGCAGCGTAGATGTATCCTTCACTGCCTTTGATATCCCTTAATCCTGTGCCTTCCATTCTGTGGCAGTTAAGCTAAAAAAAAATAAAGATGGTCTCTGAAAGTTGCGGTTGGTGGTAGGTTTGAGTGTAAATGTTTGTTTTTAACCAACGTTACCTACTTTTTATGTCATTTCTAGAGAGAAATTACTATTAAAGTAATTGAATATTTGCTTATTTATCATCAAAGCTCTCTCTAGCTAGTACTTAGTTAAACCGTTATGGTGCAGTCTGTCCGAAATCAGTTTTTCGTGAGGTACATTTGTGCGCAAAAGCTGCCAGCAAAGATGAGAGCTAGAGGTTATTCGAGATCTAGCTGAGAACCCAGCCACCTGTGCAATATAGTAAATGCTAATGCAATGCTATTCATGTACTTTGACAAGTTCTCATGAGTGATCACAGACATACAGACACAGCCAGGCCTCTTACTAGGAACTTGCGTTTCTGTTTCCAGTGAGGGCCCTGGGCGTTGGTGTGGCGATGAGCCTCCGTCACCATACGAATGAGCTCCCACTCCGTGACGGTGGGCTCAGGTCGGTTGTGCAGCGTTTTCACAACCTCCTCTTTCTTCCTCCGTTCCCGGTTTTCCTCGATCAGACGCCTCTTGGCCACACGCTTTGAATCATCCAGCACCACTGCCAGGGACATGAATCACTCGCACAATCACTCATTTAATACTCTCAGTACTAAACAGGAAATGACAGACAATGTTATGTAATGTTATTATGTGTAAGGAGATTATAGCAGATTTTTCCAAAGGCCACATTTATAAATGTATTTTTTGACAATGTCTTTCAAAGACTAATATGTCATTTTTTACTGAGACAGAAATCTCAACATCCGATTATGCTGAATTAATATTTTGTGTTATTATATATACAGTATATATATATATATACACACACAGACACATCCTTTCATTAAGTTATACACATTTCAGTTCACATAATCATTGTTTGAAACACAAGATTATTGTGAGAACATAATGAGAATATTTGGTTTAATCACTGAAAAAACACAGTATGATCTTCTTTCAATTTAGTACTTTTAACAATCAGTTCATTCAATGGTTAACAATGCAAGATGCATGTTTCAAATCAGCCCTGTTGCTGAAATAATTACAGTAACGCAGGCTACAGGTGCCACATTAGAAAATACACTATCATTACCTAAAATTACAATAATAAAATAATAAAAATAATGTTTGTAATAGTATCTATTTAGTGTGTATCTTAGTATCTAAGTACCGGTATGTGTGCTAGAACAGAGTTGGCTGGCAATCACTTATGAAAAAGAATTCATTACATTTGGTAATACATACCAAACAAGTTCTATAAAATGTCGACACTGGACTCCACCGAATCGATATCTAAAGAACTCTATAGACGTACCAAATGATCCACTGATTAACCATTAAGATCAGTGGGATTAAATAATAGACAAATGAAACTGAACGAGAAGAGATGCAAATCAAAAGTTTGATAGTAAGGGCTTTATAAAAGGCAGTTACTGTGAATTGAACATTTATATAGATTAAACACTCTTTTTCTGTAGTGAAAAGGGTTCTTTGTGATTTTGTGTATTGTACTAACACAATTGAAAATTTGTTTGAAAAAAGTGATGATTTGTTGTATTATTAGTACTGACAGAGTTGAAAATCTGCTTGTGAAAATTGGGCCAAAGCAATAAACTAAAAACTGTAACCAAATGTCCCCACAAGGATAGTAAAACCTGACATTTTTGATGTTGTGGTGAAAAAAACTTCGGCCCCCATGAAACTAAATCATACTAAATTATGTCGGGGTTTTTTGAAAATGTAAAAACACAGTACCGGTATGTTTTATGTAAGATTTAGGTTTAAGGGATATAATTTCCAGTATAAAAATGATTATGTCTAGGAGAATCCTCATAAAACACAAAAACTCAACATGTGTGGGTGAACACTCACAGTCAATGGCCATGCCCACCGAGACGCACTTCTTGAAGCGGCACAGCTGGCACTGGTTGCGGGTGATTTTATCAATGATGCAGCAGCTGTCATATTTACAAGAATAGGAAGGATGAAGATTCTTCTGTATAGTCCTCCTGAAGAAACCCTAAGAGCAGAAGGAAGCAAATGAATGAGTAAGTACGATTGAGTACGTGTGATTGAGAGTCAAGCGGTTCATGGGTTAGAAATCTCACCTTGCAGCCCTCACATGTGATGCAACGGTAATGGTAGCCGGTGGCCTTGTCCCCGCACACCACACATGGCTCATCTTTCTCCAGGTAGCTGGGAACATACCCTAGAACAGAGATGCTATTCACTAGAAGAGGAGGAGGAAAATGGGCTGTTACAGCAGAATACACACACACACACACACACGCACTTTTGTTCACCATCATGATGGTGAGATGATAACAGTGTGTACGTTGAAATGCAATGTAAGTTGCTTTGGATAAAAGCGTCTGCCAAATGCATAAATGTAAATGTAACAGATTTTTATTTATTTATTCCAAAATGATCTGCAGATGGTGCAACTCAACTGAACTGACTAAACATAGACATTTTGGTGTGCTTTTTGCCATGGCGTTACAGACAAATACATTCAACGGTACCTAGAATAATCATGCTTTAACATAATTCTCAAAAATATACATATTTAATTTTGGAAGTTGCATTCAAAATACGCTTTGCTCAAAAAAAAGGAGGGGATACGTTTGGGCATCATAAGCCAAATATTTAGGTTTAGACTGAAGTGACAGCGTATCCAAAATCCTTACCAGATGTGTTCTGCATAGAGCATTGACTATTCTTTCTTTTTCTTTTCACTCCATTCGGCCACCTGATGAGAGAAAAGAGAGAAGGGAGAGATAAGTAAACAGTAAAATAAGCAGATTTTCATTTACTATTTCACAAGACTGACATTTTACACAAGCTATTTAAAATCTAAAATGTAAAAAAAGCCTCCTATACACACAACAGCTGAAAAGTTTGAAGTCTGTATGATTTTTAATATTTTTGAAAGTCTTTTATGCTCACATTTAAGGTTAGATGCATGTGATCAAAAACTATTAATATTGTGAAATATCTAAAAATGTTTTCTAATTGAATATATATATTGAATATTTTATAACGTAATTTATTTCTGTGATGCAAAGCTGAATTTTCAGCATACTCCAGTCTTCACTTGAACGAGTGTAATTTGTATTCCCTTATTATTTCCATTGTTTTACAGTATGTAAGGTCTAATGGTAAAACTGATACTATTATAGCTTCATCAAACAGAATAATTACCAAACACTCCACTCATTTAGACAAACAGGCAGTCCCGCAAAAAACTCACACCATGCTAACTCAGACAGGACAAAGTGTTTTAAGTAAGCAATAAGGTACTCGATGCAAGTGCTGTATCCTGAATAAGTCACGGCTGAAGGGCGTTGTTAGGCACGACGCGAAGCGGAGTATAGTTGTATTACCACACAATACAACTAATTAAAGCCGAAAAATATGCATCTATGCAACTTTCATGAAGTAAAATCACTAAAAGCCTTCCTTCCGCTGGAAAAAATTGTCCCTGACCGTAAACAGCAACAGAAGTAACGTACATAACGTTACATTAGGCAATATCGATGAGATCAAACATGTGTTTAAGTTGCTAAGAGTGGTTGCTAGGGGTGTTGTGTAGTGATACATAGAACAGTTGGGTGAAGCGGTCATAGCCGTGTTTTATCGTGAATAAAACACAGCTATTGACCAATCAGAATCAAGGATTGAAACTAACCGTTTTATAACAAAAAAAAAAAAATGTAACACTTCACCTTTAAAGGGATAGTTCACCCAAACATTTTAATTAGGTCATAATTTACTCACCCTCATGTCAATCCAAACCTGTATGACTTTCTTTCTTCTGTGGAACGTAAAGTAATTCACTTTGAGAAATGTGTCTTTTTTTTTTTTTGTCAATACAGTGGAAGTCAATGGGGACCAAAACAGTTTGGTTACAAACATTCTTCAAAATATCTTTATATTCAATGAATGAAAATAATTCAGGGTTGGAACAACAAGAGGGTGAGTAATTGATGACAGAATGTTTTTCATTTTTGGCTAAGTGGGGAAAATAAATACATGTGGTGACCATGCGGTGGCACTGTTTTAAAATAATTTCACACTGCATTAATCACCTCAGCTAACTGCCTTAATTCGTCTGTCAACATTGTTGCATCACCTTGTAAAACTGAAAGAAAAGCATTAGATCAAACCACAAACCGGTTTCAAGTGTTAAATTCACGTGACTACCTTCATAACATTAAAATCCCCCCCAAAAAACATAAGCAGCACTTTCACGCAAGTACCTCAGTTGGTAGTGAATAACAACAAATGTACCCGTCTACATGTGGAGGTTATGAACTCCCAGCAAATGACCCTGACACACCTCCATGAACCAGCACAGTCCAGTTCACACGAGGTGATGCTTGTGTGTATGGAGCTGAACACATCAACATCGATACTAGTATCCATATCAACATCACTCAACATAATAATTATGAAGGTACAATAGTGTTACATTATTCAAATACTGCATGAAGATAAGATTGTTACATAACCAATGACCAAAACATGACAATCTACTGAACTCAAAACCAACAACATGACTGCAAACGTAGCAAATAACTGAAAAGAACGGGAAAACTTACTATCAAATGCAATATACTCAAACATCATCAGATATGTGGGATTTGAGTTTCATTAAACGAACAAACACACACACACACAAACAAACACACACACACACACACACAAAACAAAACAAAACAAAATGTAAGCGACCTTTTCTCTCTACCCTCTCGGACAGAACAGTATTAAGTCCAACTGGCAATCTGTCCATACATCAACAGACACAACTGAACAAACAGAAGGAATGGGATGGATGGAGAAAAAACATTTATATTCTAACCTGTTGACATAATAGGGCTGTAAAATGTGCATGATTGCAGTCTCCCTCCTCTTGCCAAGCTGTCAGCAATCTATCTGCAGTAACAGGGACTCTGAGCTGGTAGGATGACACTTCTCTCACCAACCCCAACCCATCCCTCTCTCCCTCCCCACACACACACACACACACACACACTCCTCCTCCTGCCACAGCTCCTGTGCATCAGCCCTGTGAGCCCCACCCCTCCTCCATCACTAACCCTCAGCTCTCATCTTCCTCTTGACTCTCTCACTGTTTCTGTCTGACAAAATCATACACACTGAAGCAAAGGACCCTCTGTCTTTAGCTAAATAATGTCTGAAGCAGTCAGTGCTGTTATTTGCACATTCTACAAATAGCAAATACTAATAGTCAGCTTTAGAGTTTCTAGCATATTTATACATTCATGCATAAATCATCAACAGAACTATGTTAGAGCCGGACACACAGTGTTGTACACATCTTCAGTGCATCAATTCAATGCAAAAACAATTATGTCAGGTATACAGACGAGTTCAAAATACTGAGACTACTAGTAAAAATACTAATATTTTGCATTATTCTGAATAAATATTTGTCCTTAATAATTTGTATTATAATAATACAAATGATTAGTTACTAAATAAAATTATTATTATTATGCTTTTTAATTATTATTATTATACATTTTTATTTATTTTTATAATAATATTTTGTTGTTGTTTATAATTTTTCATTTATTGCATTTATTACAATATTAGTTATTATTATTGTTGTTGTATCAGAATAACAATTTCAGCAACATTTTTATTATTATGAATTATATGACAATAATGTTTGTTGTATCTATGTAAATAGACAGTGGAAATCTGGGATATAAAATTTTTGTAAAAATGTAAACAAAATGAAAAAAAATATATATTTATTTTGAACATTTTAAATCACTGCAATTATACACAAAGAAGTGTAGCATGTCTGTTAACAGTATATATATACCAGTATACACTTTTTGGTTGCGAACAAGTTAAAAATGAGAGTTTCTATCTCGTGGCTAAAGCTACACGTGAGCCGATGACACATCAAAACAAAGTCCACGGGTGGACATCAAAGTTCCACTTCCTCATTTATAATTCCTGCACATGCTTTAAAGGAGAGAGGAGCGGAGACGCTGAGAGACAAACGTACACGCTCAGAGTGAATAAGCCTTTAAATGCTCACTCACGCATGCTTTCTGCTAATCAAATTATAGAGGCGTAATTAAATGGTGGGGCGCAGGACAAATCTGCCTTTCAGGGAACCATCTGAAAGTTCTCTAGCTGCATAATAATCCCACAACTGACCCACAGGGCAATAAAACTGTGTGTGAGGGTGTGCGGTTTTGTGCATGCAGTAACTGAAAGTCTGGGGGGAGGGCGAGACCATGAGGCAGCACATGTGAGAGACACGTGCTTGAACGCTTCAAACACACACACACACACACTGGTCACAGACAATCCACCGACTGTCGTAATGATTCAGTGTCCTGAATTGTCCCTTGCAGGACAGTGGCCCCATCTGCCTTTGGTTCCTCTCTCTCTTCTGCACTCTAATCTCTCTCTCTATTTGTCTTATTCCTCATCTAATCGTATCATCTAATCTTAAAACACTTGGACGAATCATCAGGCACTCGGTTAGGTTAATACTTAATGCTTCCTGTGTAATGACTCCTTATATGTGTTTAAACATTATATTAATGCTGCTGTTTGAATTTATTATATACTTGAGTCTGATTGTTCAGTCAAAGCATTGAGCAGTCAAATATATAAATATAATGATGCTACACTCTATTATTGACCATTGTACCTGGCAGCCAATCTAGTTTTATGTCTCTCTTATCACTCTGCGGCCTCTTTCATCTCACATAATAAAATTATTTCAACTCAAATCAATATTTCAATTGATGTGGTTGAAGGTGTAAGTGTAACAATTAGAGAAACTCTTTCTGTTTTGAATTATTCTAATTGAGTATTTGATGATAACTGACAATTTGATCATAATAATCTTTATCATTAAAAACTCTCAAAATGTATTATAGAATATATTACAATTATTATTCATTTAGAATTGTATCATATATTATTATTATTTAATATTATTGTTGTTATTATTCATGTATCAGCATTACAATTTGAGTGAACGTAAAAAGTACACATAAATTCAGATTTGTAATATGCTGGATTTTGTCTAACCAACAGTCAATATTCATTCATCATAATATACTCAGGGTTTATCAAAATAAAAATGTAAAACATTAGTATTATAAATTATATTCATATTTTTTTATATTTTTTTGTAATGAAGCACAGTTACTGGTAATCTCAAACTGGACAAATATCAGCCGATAAGTAAATCAGGGGTAGTTCAGCCAAAAATGAAAAATCTGTCATCATTTACTCACCATCATGGTGTTCCAAACCTGTATGAATTTCTTTCTTCTGTGGACCACAAAAGAAGATATTCTCAAGAATATTCTTGACCAAGCAGTTTTGTGACATTGAGATATTTCTCAAAAAAACTCAAACTCAAAAAAATGTTTATGTTCCAGAGAAGAAAGAAAGTTATTCCGTTTTGGAAGAACAGAATGAATAATTGATGACAGAATTTTCATTTTTGGTGGAACTATCCCTGTAAGAGCTAACATATTTTATAAATGGTACACACACACACACACACACAGGATAACTCACACAGGATAACTCACCGTGTCTCATCTCCCTCTGGCAGGTTAAGCTCCTGCTCTTTTTGTTCCATTCACCTTGATTCCATCCAGCATCCAATCACACGAGACTGAGGCGGACCCGACCCCGCCGCTTTGCTCAGCATACGCAGGGTCAGTATCAGTCAACTGCTATAAGATGGGTCATGATGACATAGACATGCGTCTATACCTGTTTAAGAGAAAAATATAATTAATCTTAAATAAAGTAATAAACAGTTCAAGCACAAACGGAGTCAAACAGGGAATTTCTCGAATCGAATCATCTTCACATGACACTGCTCTTCACTGCTCCTGTCCTAGAGGATGCACCAAACTTCATTTGTAAAGCAGCTGTGGCTCAGTTTCAACACACGGTGGTGCACATGCGCATGAGATCATCATGTCTGACCTCTCACCCCCAGAGCTCAGGCCAAGCTGCTGCTCTCATTAGAGGGAAAAGGCCAAATGATAAATGCATATCCCTCACGCCTGTGTGTTATTTTTCCATTCCTGCTCTGAAGCTGATTTGGCTTCATTGTGCAAGGTCAATAACTCTGTCATTTCCAAGGCAACCACTCGGTCTAATTATAGCAAAGCTGAATTGGGTTATTTCATAATGGCTGACCTCAGTATTTTATATTTAGCAGTTTATTCCATCTCGGGATTAATATTTTTTTCTTAAAAAAAAAAAAAAAAGATTTTAGAGATTTAGTTTGTGAAGGATGTCACACTTTTTTCTGTCTCTCTCTTTCATTGCACTAACATATGCATTATTTCCTGCATCATGTCACACCTTTAAAGGGGTGGTTCAGGATTTTGGACATCGGACCTCATTTTAAAGTTAGCCTGGTTGTTATTCATCAGTGGAGACAGTTTAAAAAAAATTTCATCCAGTCCTTCCAGTTGCATAGTTCGCCGGTGCTAGGCTATCGTGAGTCAACGGTAACTGCTAGCCTGTCATTAAAAACAGTTTTACCCACTCCACAGAACACCAAAATAAAATAAATTATAACGCCAGACTATCGATGTAAATGTCTATTGAAAGAATAATGTTAGAAATCAAAGTACTCTTGCATCTCAATGATCGCATTACATTTACAGGAACTAGTTTCTCAGCAGCAGCGGAATTTTACTTTGCTCCGGTTAACGTTAGTAGTACTGCGCCGAAAAGTAAACACAGAACAGAAGCGCGCACTACAGTCGGGACATCTAGCTAGCTAGTTGTAGCCTTGAACAACGATATTGAAAAACATTTGATTGTTAACTAAGGAATTGGCAACATGGTGATTCGTTGTGCATTTCGAAATTGTAAAAATAAACCGAATAGATGGTCATCACCAAAAAGTTTCCACAAATTTCCATTGAGAGATCCAGAAAGGAACAAACTGTGGCTTCTTGCTGCTGGCTTGGACAACAAGACACCAGCAGACTCTACTAACGTTAAGTTGCGAATTTGTAGTGATCATTTTAGACCAGACGACTTATGAAAAATTATGAAAAAAAACCCATAATGGAAACGCTCGTAAGTCACTGACAAGGAATGCAGTTCCAGCCGTCTTTACAGATGCACCAACACCTACACATGATTAGTTAATAACTTTTGTTAGGCTACTATAGCTATCTATGAAGCTAGTCCCTTTCAGAACTGATAGAATGACAATGACAACGTTAGTGGAGATAACGTTACAGTTCAATTTCTGCCCTTTTAGCATCCGTCTCGATTAGTTCTTCGTCTGTGTAAGTTAATGTTTTAAACCGGATCACAACAATATCAAACTCAGTTATGACAGAATTTTTACGATCCTGTCCTTCAGTCAATGTGGAAGTCTAACGCGATTTCTGATATATATATATATATATAAACCCCCCCACCTTCCCCCAGCTCCACCTGTATAGATCTGCTATGTGAAAGTAATGCATAGTATTGTACAGCAGCACGTCTTGCTCACAGCAGCGTGTTGTGTATGTGCAGTATTGGTAGTAGCAAGTCCTGTGTTGCTCTGCAGCAGCAAAAACCCACAACAACAGCAGCACAGCAGCAGCGTAGCAGATCTGTTCAGCGAAAAAACAAAAATATTAACATTGACATATCCATTATGTCAAACACTCTTGAGAGTAGACATGACAGAAATATATATATATATATATATATATATATATATATATATATATATATATATATATATAAAAACAATTGCCAAAATCTACCATATGAAGTTCTGAACAAGTGAAAAATCAAATGTCAATTGTTCTAGTTGATATTTGTTTATTTGTATTGCTATACCAGCATCTATGGCTATTTTCATGGCAAGATTAATGTATTTCACTAAAAACATCTAAAACATTCAATATTTGATACAATATTTAGGATTATTCCTGGTAAAACATGTAGGGTGTGTTCATACTTGTAGTTCAATTATCTTGGTTCTTTTGGTCCAGACCAAAATAAACGTATATGTTTAGTACAGGTTTGAGATATGATGGAGGATTTGACCATCTGTAATTATCATAGAGAACGCTTTATTTGCTGCAGTATCTGCCTATCATTCTGTTTGATATTAAACAAATAATTTAACTGATTTTATTCAACAATCTACTGTAGTTCCATTTTTCTAATTCAATAGTTCTGGTCAATAGCTTCTATTGTCACTCTAATGGAACAATCTGATTGTGTGTGTGTGTGTGTGTGTTTACACAGGCATTGCAGCAGCCTTGGCCAAAGACACATAACCTTCCCTCAGGAAATCTGTTGTTTAAATCTGATTGTTGCAACCATAGAGCCTTGAACATCTGCAGAACATTCAGAAATAACTAAAATAAAACTATCAGTGATTCAGATGACCACGGTTTACTAATTTATCAGCTAAATGGCTATTTAAAATCAGAAACAATTTAAGTAGAAAGCAGCTTCATTCATTGCTTTCTGAACTGATTCAAGTACAGACAGAGGACATACATTTGTATACAGCTCATGCACACAGCCATATGGCTAAAACACATTTTGTCAGAAGAGGACTCATGGGATGCCAAGAAAATGACTAGATTTGCAAAATAAAATTGACCTCTCTCATTCCCTTCCAGGTGAAGTGGACCGCTAGCTCTGCTTTCCATCTCTCATTTATTTTCAATGGGGAAATAAACCAAGCAGAAACAGGAACACAGCAACGTATGTTTAGAATTAAATAACAGAAACCCAAACAAGTGCCTTGAGTGCTATAATATTGTGGGTAATGTATTAGTCAGGAAATGCGTGACTGGGCAGATTGTCTAGCTACAGCAGTTGAAAAGCTAAAACCATGTCTGCGAAGTGGCAGATTTGTCAAATCGAATTTAAGAGGATGTTTGGAATTCGACTTAATTGACCCTTCGCAGGGAACTTGATTGACAGGTGATCTGACCTATTTTACTTCGCCATCCGCCATTTTGTCTGACAAAGCAGTCAGGAGAGTTAGTTGATTAACATGGGAGGATTTGAAATTGAAAAACGGAGTGTAATGACGTCTTTCCGCGGTTAAAACAACACTCCTTCTTATGTTCCTTCATGTTCATTTGATGCTATGAACTAGAAGGAAAAGATGATCGGTTCACAAGCAGCTTAAACTGATGCTCTACAGCAATCTGTCAGACACATTAAAAAGCCACAAAACGGTATTTATTGTTTAAATTTCTTTTAAAAAATTACCAAATTTGAAACTTGAGACTTTGTTTAATATGTTTAATATCAAAAGTAACCGAAAATGAAACGTTTGTTTTTTTCAATGTGAATGCCTCTAAAAAGCCTTACAGCCTTTTTAAACCATCAAATAATCTACTGCTTGTTACTGTGGTAACTGTCCTCCTATTCGGCCCTCAACAACAAGTGAATAACTGATTATTGATGTTGCATAATAATTATGGCAGGTACTGACAGCTGAGGTCAAGAGGGTTTAAAGCAAATGAATCAAATGTGTGCTCCATCCCCTCCATGTGCTCCTGTTTATTGTGCTGTCGATAGCAATTGCGTCTCTCCACAGTGACTGAGCACTGGAACACTTGCATGAGTCAGAGCAGCATGTAACATTCACAAGAAGGCAATATGATAAGCAGGATGAAGAATTAGATGTATCCCTGACATTGTGATTAATTAACTTGCTAGCGCAAAGCCGAGCTGACAAGCGGTGACTGAATGAGAAACTGACAACTGCATGCATTCACTGTGAAATGCCTCATGGCCTTCAGTCACACCATATAAGAAAGCCCGGTGGGACCTTTTGCAAGCTTTAAGCAAATGGTGAAAATGGAAACAACTTACAATCCAGGAGTGTCCAATCCTGCTCCTGGTGGGTCACTGTCCTGCAGAGTTCAGCTCCAACTCCGATTAAACACACCTGAAGCAGCTAAACAAGCTCTTACAGGCATACTAGAAACTTCCGGGCAGGTGTGTTGAGGCAAGTTGGGGCTAAACTCTGCAGGACAGTGACCCTATAGGAGCAGGTTTGGTATAATCATTAGAGCAGATGACATCTTATACCTGCTCCAGACTGCGATTTCAGCAATCCTACAAGATCATTACAAATCACACTGTACCACATGGATCTAATAAACTTGGGTAAGCATGTATGTAGTAGTATGTATGTAGTGATGACACCAATTGAATGGTAGGCTATGACAAGTTATGGAAGAATAAAACGTCATCAAGACGCACTACTAAACAAATATAGCAAGATGACTCGCATTTTGGGAATTGTGGTTTTTATGTGCGCAGAAAAACACAGGACAGGAGAAAGCGAAAGAGGAGAATATGGATGCAGTCATGGGAAAAGAGGCCAACTTGGCATGCCATTTATTTTACAAATGGAGCTTGAGGTAAGTAGGTTTAAGTTTATGCGCCATGTCGCGTTGATCAATATGCCATTTCATATTGCATTTTTAAGAAGAGAGCCTGTCAGTGGACTGTTCTCTGCATTTCCAAGAGACTGCACCTCTATATTATTATATATGATATTATTATATTGTATATTATATTGTATCGATCTATTCTAGTATGATTGTACTATTCAATTTACTATTTTTCTTTTAATGACTATATTATTTTACAATTCATGCTATATATACACTATTTGCTGTTTTATTTATTATATTATACTCATCCTCAATTGTATTTTTAGGCTATTATTAATAAATAATAATATGCTATAAAACTGCCATTTACTTTATATTTAACTATTACATCTGACCTTATATTACACTTATATTTCATACAATTTAAATTGTACTGTAGTTGTACTATAAATGTTATTTAGACCCTAATAAAACCTTTTTAAGTTTCCAGACACAATTAAATACAGGTGAAGCTCAAAAAATTAGAATATCGTGCAAAAGTTAATTTCAGTAATTAAACTTAAAAGGTGAAACTAATATATTATATAGACTCATTACATGCAAATTGAGATATTTCAAGGCCTTATTTGTTATAATTTTGATGATTATGGCTTACAGCTTATGAAAACCCCAAATTCAAAATAAGAATATTGTGAAAAGGTTTTCATAATCTGTAAGCCATAATCATCAAAATTATAACAATAAAGGCTTGAAATATCTCACGTTGCATGTAATGAGTCTATACAATATATTAGTTTCACCTTTTGAGTTGAACTTTTGCATGATATTCAAATCTTTCACGTTTCACCTGTATAATTCTCTCCATTTAAAATGATTTTACTATAATATACAAATTCTATAAATACATGAATTGTTGTGGTATTAATGTTTTAACAAACATTTGTGTTAAACTGCAAGCATAATATTAGGAGGCAACCCATACAGAAATATATTATAAACAATATATTAAGGTAAATATATTAAGGTAAAGGCTTTAGATAAATAAGGTTTCAAATTATCTCCACATTCATTTGAAATTGTCCAGTGACATATTATGATGTAATTCAAAAGCAAAAGGCACAAGAGAAAATGCTAAAATGATGGTGTAGAAGACAGAAAATGCCATTTTCATGTACATTATATATTACATTAGGGAGTTTTCAAAATTTCTACTTACAATTAATTATTTTCAAGTTCTAACTAGCGAGATATTGAGTAATTGGATAAATCAACTTTTTCGTACTCTACGCATACCATAAACCGCTGAATTCGGTTGAGAAATGTAAACTTTATTGCACTTTTTGCAAAGTTAGCAAATTTTACTGTATATTTTATCAAATAAATACAGCCTTGGTGAGCAAGAAACTTCTTCCAAAAACATTTTTAAAAATCTCACCGGCTCCAAACTTTTAAACAGTAGTGTAGGTGATCTGAATTGTTTTTTCATGCCAAAGACCTGACAAATATGATGAGCCCCTTATTGTGAGAGACACCTTATTAAATATAAAGACAGCTATAGGTATATTTCATATATACTGTGAAAAATAAAACATCATAAATGTTTGTAAAATAAATGTGATTTTTATATACGTATATACATTTTTTTCTACCCCACCATTAGAGTTTGATGCATAAAGGGAAGAACATAAAACTATGGCTGTCAATATAAAATAATTAAAATAAATGAATGAATAATCTTATGTGTCTTTTGAAATCAGAATAAAAACAGTTTGGTTTTGCAATTTGGTGACACTTTACAATAAGGTTTAATAATAGATGACCGTGAGAAAGACTTAAAAACAAATTTGGAAAGGGGTTAACCTCTCACATACAGTATTGCATAGTCTTATTTTCCATCGGGTTATGGGGTTACGTAGGAAAATGCATAGAGCTGCATTAAGTGTCCGAGTCAGATCATGTTAAGTTCAAATAAATATTGTAAAAGCCTCTCACATGTTTTCACAATATGAAGGAACGTGTCCTTACCTTACCTTGATCTTAGTGCCTACTAACCCTAAAGTAAATCTGCCATTGAGTTTCTGTTTGCTAAGGATGCAAAGGACAAATCAGATTGTTGGCAGTAATGCAACACAAATCCAATGTTTGAATTTGTGCTTACAACAGCCCCTGATCCCCTCTGAGTCCATATAACACAGCCATTAGGTCCATGAGGTCCATGGCACCAGCCGGCTAAGCATTAGATTTAGGGGTTAGATTAGGTTTAGCAGGACTGTTAGTCCTGGGCAAGAAATGGATAGCATGGGGAGGAAAAAACAAAGGGAAACATATAAACGTAATCCACTGTACGAATTCATGCTCAAAACATTAGAGATCAATATATAGATGGGCAGGAGTTAGATTTAGGTCCTCTGGCAATGTCCCAACAGTTCCTTAGAGGTACTGTGAACATGTGGTCAGGCCAAAATAAACAACAAACCTTGGGTTACACAGTAAACATCAGATTCACAGCCAACATGTTCCTTCACCTATTATATACTGTAGCGCTCCTACAAACCCCACAGAAACACAAGCAGATTATTCTTCATGGAAAGTAACTTAGTATGCTGAGGCCATTTAATAGTGCAATATAATTTCCCAGAAACTTTTTTTGAAATAATGATTCTTGACTTTGGTGGCAGCATTGAGCTTGAGCAGATCAAATTACACTAAATACTACTATAAAAACATAGGTGACAAAGAGAGTATTTAAGGGAGAAATCTTTTCTCATTTTACACCAAGAAATTAAAAGGTTTTGATAAATGCATGAGATGAAGACTCGTTGTTGTGTTTTGTTTTTATGTGGAGCCAGTCACCTCAAGGACCTAGTAATAAAGATCATTCCTTCTTAAATTCAAAAGTGCCATAATGTGTTTCATCTTTCATTTGAAAGTGGAGATAATCTTAGTTGTGAAAGTTCACATTAACTGGTTCACCTTGGTTTACAGAATTAAAGAGAAAGATACTGTACTCTAATAAAAATAAAATATCATAGCAGTTCTCTGCAGAGAACTTGATGCTACACAAACCAACACACTTGTTCACTTCACTTTAAAGAGGTGATGAACTGAGAAATCAAATTTTCCTTGAGCTTTTGACATATAAGAGGTCATCATATTATAAGAATATCCTGTAAGTGTCAGAACTAAAAACTTCCTTATTAGTCCAATAAAAGCTTTTATTGACACCAGGCTCAGCGAACGACAGGTTTTTCAAAGTGGGGATCTATGACGTCAAAGACCGTCTCCGCAGAAGAAGATCAACGCCGACTTCAACTTCCCTGTTTAGCCCCGCCCAACGATTCACGCATTACATGAAACTCATAATATGCAAAACTGTTATCCAATCATAGCAGTGGGCGTTTACTTCCAAGTCTTCCATGCGGCACGGCCATAAAAACCGAGCGTTTTAGGAGCTAGGCTCAAAGGCAGGGTAGAAAATAGCCTAGGCCTATTACTTATTCATTTTTAATGTTTTTAAATGTAAAAACCAAGTGAACATCATAAGTTGACCTCAGACAACAATATAAAAAAAAAATGACCCCTTTAAGCGGTGTGGTAAACATCCAGGTGGGTTTTCAGTCTTTTTGTGGCCCCTGATATTTCTGTCTTAAAAACATTGTAGCTTTTCTTATAACAAGCACATTTTTCAGACAAGAATAGTGCTACAAAGATGTTTGTATATCATATACTGTATATTGTGTACACTGTTCTACAGTCGAGCGAACTGAAGTAGCAATCAAACGTGTGCGCCTATTAAAATGTCCTCTCTCTCATTTGAAAGATCTGGAAAGTTTTATTAATTTTAGTGATTAGGTTAATTTGTAAAGTTCAAATAAATTAACCATTCGAAAGAAATGATTCCCCAATTCAAGCCTTTTTATAGAACACTCTGCCTGTCACCCAAAAAAGTACTGTAGGTGTAAACAATAGTGTCCAAGTAAAAGTAAAGCCATCTGTTTGCATTATCTGAACTTCATAGTCTCCATATGCTTTCAAACGACTTAAATATTTGTATATATAGAGGTATATTTTGCAACAAACATAAAATATATGGCCAGTTTCACAGAAATCTAGTCCAAGACTAAAATGCATGTTTGAGCTGTTTTAACTGAAAACAACTTATAACATATCTTAAAATATGTCAGCAAATATGCACCAGCACCAGTAATGTTTTTTCTGGCATGTTAATAAAAGCTACTTAAATGTCTTAATTTAACCAAGGCCTAATCCTGGCCTAATCTAAGCCCTTTCTGTGAAACCGGGCCAACGTGTTTCTATATTATATTGTATATCGTCTATAATATATTTTAGTCTTTTAAATTTCTGGAAAAAAATACTTCCGGAAGCAAAGCCACTGAAAATGTGGATGGGCATATTGCACTCAATAGGTGTGTTGAACTTCATGAGGCGCTGTGCAGACTGATCGGTGAGATTTGCCGCTTGCAGTTGGGGCAGAATAAAAAAAACACGGAGCCGTCAAGTTCTGCTTCCCGAAGAGGAATTCTTGCGCTGTGAATTGAGCGGTTTAGTCCGAATTTTCGACTCGACTCGATCGCTTTATATGATGAACAGATTTAATTTAGGCTTTTATTTACATATAAAAATTGA
Organism: Phoxinus phoxinus; assembly: GCF_949152265.1. Lineage (NCBI taxonomy): Eukaryota > Metazoa > Chordata > Actinopteri > Cypriniformes > Leuciscidae > Phoxinus > Phoxinus phoxinus. Next base: position 30,481,518 of record NC_136876.1, read on the forward strand.
TCAGCGAACATAAACAGAAGCTCAACTGAACCTGCTTGACCCACGAGAACAGAAGCTCAGACGTGCTGCACAACACATGAGAATGAACCTCATTGGTTCTTGGAGAAGCTCAGAGTGCTGCACACCTTAACACACCTTATAGTATGCTAAATTGCAGTCACATGACCTCACTCTGTCACGTGACCTAATATTGAATTTAATTCCATTTAAAATCAAATCTATTCAGAATCCATTTTTTATCCTTTTTTCCTCTGTTTATAAAAATATATAAATGTTTGACAGTCTGAAAAAATAATGAATCAAATAGATTGCTTCCAGTTTATCCATCACACTAGCAATGTATGGCCAAGTAAACCACACTGCACTGTGGGATACAGACAGTATATCACAGTGTAAGCTGAGCTCTGTTGTATACTACTCTGCTCTGCTCAACTACTACCATAAGTACTAAAAGTGGCACTCTGTTGTTCCACGATACAGATTAGTGTACATATAGTAGCAGAGGTGGAATGGCTGTTAAGCAAACAACAGGAGATGAGTTACTCATAATGAACAAGTATGCATGCGTTTCTACGTGTTTGTGTTTGCATTAATCACTATAAGGCTATACTTTATCTCCAAGGAGCTCAAGGTGTGGCACTATCATAAGTATCACAGCACATAGTTATGTTGCCAACTAAACAGACACATGTCACACTATAGCAGAAAGACAAACACATAGTTGTGAGGGAAAACAGGGAGGTGAGGGCATGACAAACCTGACTAACACATAAATCACCCTGCCGGAATATATATACGCGATCTTCCTATTTCACATTTACATGCAGACTCGCACACAGTCGCGCAGGATCAACAATCTGAATGAGGTGACTGAGGGGGCAGAGGGAGGCCAGTGGAACACGATCTGCTTCGATCTTCCGGTTACAGTGCTATCGCTGTAATGCGTAATGGCTTTTTGGGGAGACGCAGGGTCACGGTCCGACCTTGGGGACATTTCCACTGCACCTGTGCCGCTTTTTAAACAAGCTGCCATTCTATACAGTCATTGACACTTCATAAACTCATGGCTCACAGCACGGCACGTGCATTCAACATAGCAAAGCATTCTGGGAAAGCCTTTCCGGGAAAAGAGGGGTTTGTGTTTTTGTGTCGACCGAATGTACACCGCACAAAGAAGCAGATATGAAGTATACAAGGAAAATTATGTCATCTGTTGGCGGTCTCACAGAACTGTCTGATACTGATATTTCAATGCCATCTGTGTGCAGTGAAATCAAGAAATATGATAGTTTTCTCTACATCAGGCATATGCTCTGATCTTGCCATCTGAGAGGGTTTTGTAGCCACAGAGGATAAAAGAAAGAACAGAGTAGTCAAGAACAGAGATTTGAGCCCTCAGATGTGACTCACAGCAAATGACCGATTCATCATGGTTGCCCATCAGTCAATTGCGAATGTTTTTCGAGGGGGTAAAGACTGTTGGCCAGCCTGCTAGTTTTGGCCCTGATGGCCTTACTGACCCCAAACTTTTGAATGGTAGTGTAATTCTCACTAAAAAGAGGTACCGGTAATCAAGATCTATTTTGCAGTTTCAACAACCTCAAACCCTGCAAAGGGTCTCCAAATGTCCCAGTTCAGTGCATGGGGCCAGTTTTGTTGCTATCATCCATCACAAAGCCTGTTCACACTTCTTCCATCTGGAAAATGTTTAGAGAGCATTCATGCCAAAATACTTCACATCACTAAACAAGCTGCCAAACTACTACATCCTGTTTGGACTCTACATTCCCTTTTTCCTCCAACAGTTTAATATGAAATACAATAGAACTATAGACTTGACACTCACTCACTCTCACTCTCACTCTCACTCTCACTCTCACTCTCACTCTCACTCACTCACTCACTCTCACTCTCTCACTCTCTCACTCTCTCACTCTCTCACTCTCTCTCTCTCTCTCTCTCTCTCTCTCTCTCTCTCTCTCTCTCTCTCTCTCTCTCTCTCTCTCTCTCTCTCTCTCTCTCTCTCTCTCTCTCTCTCTCTCTCTTAATTGGTTGCTTAGTTATACAGTCTGCTCTGCAGGGGAAAGTGAGTAAGTCCAAACATATTCAAATAATCCAACTGCATGACAAAACACACATTAGCGTAATTGCAAATGCATTGGCACATGGCATATATAACATGATTATTGAACAAGCATGAGTGAAAGCAACTAATGATCAATGTAAAATATCTGATGCGCAAGAAACACAACTTATGTTGTTTTGAGTCATTTTGATTATTTTGCAGAACACAAAATTCCCTTTGCAACCACTTCCTTCCTCCAGTGATAGTCAAACTGGTTTCTGCTTTACCAACACAGATACCAACTGACGACAAGTGTGTCGTGTATATGTGTTGTGATCAAGTAAATCAAGAATTCCCACAAACAGTTAAATCAAACTACCGGGACAAGAGATGAAGGGTTTGAAATTAAACCTGAAATCTGTTTACAAAGTGAACTGAGTGACTAGCATCACTCTTAGATCTATACACAATGAGAAGTCAATGACCCAGGATGTTTTTCTGTTTTTCAAAAATGACCTAAATAAGACAGCCATTCTTCATTATTAAGTGTCTAATGAGGAATGAGAAATCATTCTAAAACATATTTATTTAGATTTATAAATCAGCTTAGATTTTTACTGCTCTAAAAAGTAATTCAAGGGACGACCTCCTGTTACCACAACTTAAATAAAGTGCATGATCACAAGTTAAAATGTATTATTAATTGATTTAATTATCCTTTTAGGTTGAAAACATTATTTTGTTGATATCAGTTGACATACTAATGTTGATCATTACATTAACTTAATATTGTGCATAATTTAAACTGTGTTAATGGATTGTAGATTGTAACAATGAAATTGTCTTGGTAACTTGGGTAATGGATTTCTAGTTCAGCACACGTTGCATAGTATCTGGATAAGGAGAGTAAATGTTAAAATTAAGTGTTATTTGATATGTTATTTGATATACAGGGAAAGACCTGTTATTTTTGAATGCGTTATGTTTTATTTTTTAAAAGAGTTTCCATAAATTTCCTATAGGAATGTCATCATATCTTATTTACATGATATATTTTGACCTATGAGGCTGTTAAAGGTGTTGGGCTGCTGGTGCTCTTGTTCTCAATGTGGTACACTGTACAAAATACACTGTACAGTCATTCCTGCATGAAAGCTGTTAAATGTTAAATATAGACTTTATGTTGACTTTTTGGCACAAAGACTTTAGGATGGGCTTTTTGGGATAATGTTTTGAGCTGCAATACTAAACACTAAAATAAATGAATACTTTTATTCAGGAAGAAAGCATAAAATTGATCAAAAGTAACAGAAAATACATTTATAATGTTTCAAATAAATGCTGTTCTTTTGAACGTTCTATTCATAAAAGAATCCTGAAAAGAAATCACATGTGTCCGCAAAAATATTTAGCAGCACAACTGTTTTCAACATTGATAATAATGTTTCTTGAGCAGCAAATCATCAGAGAATGATTTCTGAAGGATCATGTGACTGATCATGTGACTGAAGACTGGAGTAATGGTGCTGAAAAGTCAGCTTTGGCACAACATGAATAAATTACACTTAAAAAAATATATAACAATAGAAAACTTTTCTCAATACTTTTTTCAAAAGCATAAAAAAATATTTTAAATGGTAGTGTATGTTTTCATATAACCATAAACTCTTATCTCAAATGATCAATGATGTAAATAATTTAATCATATAATTTTATGTTCCAATTATATCTCAACTAAAGCAGATCCTTATTTGTAGTGACCACAACTGTGTTAATATAATAATTATGATTTGCTGAGATAAAAAGGGGATAGTTGTTAACTCTTGTCTCAAGGTCAGACCTGTGGTTTAGGAGACACTCACTGACCATTAGTGTACATAGGCCCATATCTGTCACTGACTTCCATTACTAAGTCTAGTGGTGACCGATGGTTTCTGGGTCTTATCACCACATTTCTTCAGAACAAAAATATGCATACTACATAATACAGTGATAGATCTGGGAGAAAGGAACTGATTGCGAAGACTTCACTCACAGCACAGTGGTTGTGATCAAAATTCAGTGAGCAGAAATCAAAATGTTCCAAACAATAAATTTGCACCTTCTCACAATATGTGATTCAATAATGCAGAGAAAATTAAGTGCATGTGTATTTGTTTTTTGATTGGAGACCTTTGGTGGAAAAATAGGCTGGGAACCACTGATCTATTGAACCAATACTGAACTTGAGAGATATATGTGTCTGAGCATTCATTACAATCAAATGAATTGTGCAACTAATGTACACTCTATTGATTACACTAAGAAAACAAAGTAACATTGATTGAAGTTAAATTTGCCAAGACAAAAAGTATCCATTAACAGAAGACTACACATTCTAACAAAATATTTGTAATTATAAGTCAAATGAATTTATATAGCGCTTTTCATTTGATGCATATTCTTTCAAAGCAGCTTTACGTAAAATCATGATGTTGAAGATAGAGTATAAACCCTTTTTGTTGGTTGAAACGCTCTTCACACCCTGATACAGTAATCAATAACAGAAGTGGTCTAAATATTAAAACATGTACATATATCTTCTGTGGAGATCTTAGGACCAAAAAAATAAATGTCCAACCATCACATTCTGTCCGAATGCAATGATACGATGCCCTACCTGCCTGTCAACATGTAAGGATGCTTGCGCAGACATCACACGTCATCAGCGTGTTCTGCCAGTTGTATACAAACAGCTGAGTGCCAAAAACAAACCAAAACAAGCTCATGTTGCGTCCATGCCATGTCGTAACCATAATTACAAGATCGCAATTACAAACGTAGGCTATCGTTTTGCCTTTATTAACCACCCGGAGTCATGTGGATTATTTTTATAATGGATGGATGCATGGATGGATTTTTTGGGCTTCAAATAAAATTTTTGCCTCCCATCCACTGCCTGCCATTATAAAGCTTGGAAGAGCCATGATATTTTTAAATATAACTCAGATTGTAGGCTATTCATCTGAAAGTAGAATGTCATGCACCTGTGGCTTGAGGGTGAGAAGGCTAGGCCGTATGGGGTAATTTTCATTTTTGGGTGAACTATCCCTTTAACGTCTCATCCTTCATCCGAAGGTGTAATCCATGTCCTGCATGCTTCAGGCACGTAAAGAAATGACTGCTAATCTATAAACGATCACGGAGCTAAATCAGTTTAGGCCTACTCAGAAACCTGCTGCACTAAAAATAAAGTACTGTAAATAGAACACAAACAGGGCACCATTTTGTATGGTAAGCTTCAACGACTGCTTAAAACACGGAGAATAATTCATCCGTACATTATGTTCAGACTTCAGACAGTAAGAGAGTGAAGCAGGCAGTTCCCTCATATGACCTGCTGCGCGCAGCGCGCTCCCGAGACGGCCGCTCTGACGTCAACATATAATGAATGCAGATCGGGACGTCAGCTACGCTCTTATGCAACTGAACTATTTAACTACCTCGCTCGTTCTTACAAGCGCACTGTGTGCTGAACACCCAAATGCAAGACACGGCGCTCACGGGTCACATCGGCCCAAGAGTCGCGCTGAAGTGTGCCTGCCTATTCGTAAACCGTGTTCTCGGTGTCTGAAGCAGAAACCCGAGGAAGACTGGAGCTGACGGGCTGTTTATCGCATATGTTCCACAGTCTAGGTTCTTTAAGGACGCACGTTCCCATCGTGCACTGAATTATTTAGCTCCTCTTGACCAAGCTTGTATGCTCTTATTCAATGCCGTTGCATCCGCTAAGGCTGGTACGATTATGACATTTTAGGACATTTATGACTGTTTTTTTCACGAATAATTTCGATTGACGATTTAATTATGCACACATTCATTATACTTGGAGTCTAAAATTTCCTACAATGATTTTGTAAACATAAGGGGGTAGAATGCCTAGTAATAATTATTAAATATGAAAATATTCACAAACGTTTTATAAATATGTCTCTGGACAACTGGTTAATTCTGCAGTAGCCCATTTATTATAAACGATTTACCCATGCACCTCAGTATTTTCTTTAATTAATTAGCCCTCATAATATTTCATCAAAATAACTTCCCCTCTCTCTTGCAGTAACATCTCTCTTCTCTGATGACGTGTTTACTGGCGTGAGGGCGGGACAACCTGTCACTCACATGACATCACATCAATAGCAAACCACAACCATAGACAGTAAAAGAAATGGACACAACGACCCCATAGATTTCAACGGAGAAAATTGAAGTAAATTAGAAGCAACGTAGACGTGACGTGAGCAACCTGTCTGACAATTGTAAGTCTTCTAGTAGCTGTGCCGAGAGAAATCTGAATAATTCCCTTTCGAATCTTGCAGAGACGGAGAGTGTGAGTACGAGCTGTCCATGAGCTAGCAGCAGGATCAACTTTATGACTCTCTATGGGCTTCTCCCTTTACTTTATGCCTCCACGTCCCCCCGATTGCCTGCGAGCTTCTCCTCCTGTCTATACGGTAATTTATCTACTGTGCGACAGAGAGTCGAGTGGTTATGACGCAATCGTTAGCCTATTTTTACAAAAACTGCTTCTACGGGGCCATAAGAAATAATTGACTCCAGGCCGTTGAATTATTCTAAATATAATGCACACCTGAGGTGGTAATGCGGTCACGACGCGAAGCGGAGTGGCCGTTACACCCCAGGTGTGCATTATTTTTCTAATAATTCAACGGCCTGGAGTCAATTATTCCGCTTATACTACAGTTACCACGCCTCGAAATATTGTTCAGATGATGTATTTCAAGACGTTTGTAAAGTTTTTGTCATTAAAACGCTCTTGTATGTAGGACTAATTCCTTGCGCATCTAAACCCGTGCTCCGTTGCTAATTCCAAAACTTAATTTTAGAGTTAGTAACGGAGGTTTGAGCCGCTGATAGCAGACTAATGCTGGGGACACACACTTAACGACTGACACATTCTCTGACTGTTTCCATCGACTGCAGCAGATTTTAAACACCGCTGTGATTTTATTTATTTATTTATATATATTTTTTATGTCTTCTACACCTAAATAAATGGGACTTTTTCTTTTCTTTTTTTTTTTTTTTTTTCATTTCTTTATCTTTTTATGTGATTATGGGTGTAGGTGTGCGAATGCATGTAGATACATGTTTATGCGGGGCGGGTAAGGTGGGATGAGGGAGAGCTTTTGCGAGTGTGAATGTATATGTGTTGTATTATCTTTTGTTTCTGTCTCGAGGACCCCCTTGAAAACGAGATGTTTCATCTCAAGGGGTTATCCTCAACAATAAATTTCAATTATAACACAGACTGAATGCGCTGAAAACGCGTGCATGATCAGTCATAAGTATCAAATGACATCATAACCAAGCCTTACTGTAAGTGTGTCCCCGGCTTTATGCAGTTATTCATGCAGTTATGAGAGAGAGAGAAGCATGTGTGTCAATATTATGATTTATTTATTAATTCAATTTGTTTGAATGAATTTGTTCATTCTTTTTTCTATTAGTGACAGTAGACTAGCCTAATAAATGAAACACAAAGCCCTTTTAACAAGTATAGGCCTATCAATAATTTATTATTTGTTATATTATCTGCAATAATTACGAAAACCCGTGCAGCAGGACTATCAATTTATTTAAATATTCAGTTTAATTTTCTATTGATTATATATAGGACTATATACTTTATTTATTAAAATTAAACTGCATGTTTCCATTTATTGTGAAGTTAGACATTGAAAACTGCAGATCAAGCGCATGGGGCTGCATTGTTTTTCTTGTTATGAATTGTATCCTATTTTCCGTTATTACAGTTAAGTAGGCGCAGTGATATGGAACTGTAATGCGGTTACAGACCTGCTGGAACTACTTTAGCCATGCGGTTCCCTGAAAATAATTGCACACCTCAGAACGTTCGTCAACCAATCAGATTCAAGCATTCAACAGCCCTGTAGTATAAAGTAATATAATATTTTATTATTGTTGTTGTCATAACTGAAGCTTAGTATTATTATTGCAATAACTGCGATTAGATGAAACAATAGATCAGTTGGCCGGTCGAGGCTTATAAATAGCAACAATAGTAATTCGTAATTTACATTCCAATTCTGAGTTTAAGTTTGAGGCAACATCATCCGCTGTGGATTATACCATTGCATGTTGAACTGACAGATTTCTCCAAAGGAGTCTTTAAAATCAAGCCTTGTAAAACTGCACTGCTGAATGATGAACCTCTATCAAGGTGAAAGGATGTATTTATTCCTCACCACCCATGAATAAACTGCCAAAACTAATCAGATGGTAACAAGTCCACCAACAAATAATCTTAGTAAAATCAAAGACAAGTCATTAAACATGCACCTTCAGTACACTGCTCTGTAAAATACTTCATTCTGATTGGTCAATCGCTGCAGCTCAAATATTTCAGAATAACCAGGCTGCTCAGGGCAACACTGTGCAATTGACCCCTCATCCGGTAAACCTGTTTCCAACACAGCTGTGCTCATGTTCTCAACAAGTTAATACAGGGGTAAACATTGTATTACAATAATTTGATTACATAAATAATTTGATAACAATAAATAAGTAAATAAATAATACATCTAACAGTAGGCTACTATAAGGAGTAGGAAAAAAAGAAACAATAATGTAACTTAATGGAAACTAAATATTTGCCAAATAATTTTTTACATATTTAGTAATAGCCTATACATTTTTCACATTATAAATTAGATTTATATACAATAAACTATATGATGCCTTTAAAAAAAAACATTCAGGAGGAGGTCCCTCTCACGAGGATGATCATATTTAAGAGTCGTTTGGATGTAAAAGATCTTAAGTTAAAAGGATAGTTCACCAAAAAATGAAAATTCTGTCATTGTTTACTCACCCTCAAGTTGTTTCAAACATTTATGCATTTCTTTCTTCTGTTGAATACAAAATAATATATTTTGAAGAATATGGTAACCAAAGAGTTGACCTTTGACTTCCATATTATGGAGAGAAAAAAATATTCTTGTCATTCAAAATATCTTCTTTTGTGTTTAGCAGAAGAAAGAAACTCATACAGGTTTGAAACAACATGAGGGTGAGTAAATGATGACAGAATTTTCTTTTCTTTGGGGGGGTTGGGGGGGGGGGGGGTGCACTATCCCTTTAATAAAACCATTTTAACTTCATTCTATATTTTACGTCCATATCCTATTGTAGGCCTATTTGGAAGGTTGTACATTCTTCTAGACGTCGCAAAATAAACTAGCTACTTTAAAGTGATACAAAACTACTTTAGAGTGATCTCACGAATGAAATGTTTCTAACGTTACATGACACCTGGGTGGTGAAGAAATCGCGCGCCGGCGCCAATCTCTCGAGTGCAATCAACTCTGTACATTTCGTTCTGTTCATCTCAATGGTTCTGTTCACGTCTGTGTTCAAGCCACAAGAACCGGAACTAGTTAACTAATCGTTTTCTGTGTGTGCTAAACCGAACTTTGTAAGTAGCACTCACTTGGTGTCCTCTAACGCCGCGTGCAAAGTGCAGAGCCTTAAAACATAAGCGGCAGAGTGACGACGGCGCAGATGTTTGACAGCTCTGCGCTTTCGCGCGCACCATAAGCGGACACCTCTGAAGTGAGAAGCTCAACACGACAGCTGACCAGAAGACAGCAGGACAATTACTCACCCACTTCCTTGTGAATAAAGACAGCCTGCTTCCAAAAAAACGAATTGGTACACTGAAGTCCCACCAGGCTTCTAACGAGCGGTCTTCGTCGCGAATCAGCGTTCAGCGTGAACATACGCTTGCAAACCGCTAGTAACTAGTTAAAATGATAGCCTATATTCGGAATATATCCGCTTAGACGCTGTTGGTAGATAATTTGTTTGGTGTAAAAACGATTATGTTTCGGCTGCCACGACAGGAAAATGCTCGAGCTTTACTATAATCGCTCCGCCCCCTTTACTGTAAGGAAGAGCTGATAGTATAGAAGTATGTGATTATATCAAATGCTGCTCTCTACAGGTTCACAACAGCTTAAACCTTTTAACCCTATGTGAGATGGATGACCCTGTGTTTGAAAGTACTTCCTGAGACAGCTGTGTGGTTGCCAGTGCCCACAGATCTATACATCTCGAGGACATTGCATTGTTGTGAACTTGCAGCATGCTAATTCAAACATATTTTGCTGTATATTGCCAAAAAGTTGGCAATAAGTATTCAAAAACACATTGTAAATAATATTTGTACAACAAATGAATAGTCTAAGAACATATTTGACAATTTCTGAATTAAAAATAATTTTATTAATGAAAAACGTTTTTCACATATTAAATTATTTTAAATTATTTAATATTATGATTATAAATATATATATATATATCATTTAAATTAAATTTGAGTTTCTTATTTTATCATCGCAAACATACATTTTTTAACCATACATAAACTACAGTATTAAATGCAATATTGACATGATGATTCTCCTCAATATAAAAATTTTAATGGCTCGAGTCACAGCAGTGATCAGTGAAGTATAGACACTAACAAAAACAACAAGGGTGTTGTTAATTGTTTTCGATCTCAGTGGGGTTTTCACAGCTCGTTGAAAAGGGTGTCATCTCCATTTTTAATCAGGGCAAAGAAAGAGAGGGTTGAGATGGAGGGCAACTGCTCATACACTGCAGAGTGATTCTGTGTATAATACTAATGTGCTTACTCATGGATTTGGATTGATGGTTTTCAACCATTTGAAGGAGGTGTAAATGTTTTCATTCCTTTAGTTTTTAATTCACATATATATATACATGGTTCGAATTACGTGGGAGCTAGTGCTAGAGAGAGGATGAGCTCCCATGAAAGCAGTGAAATCATACACCTGTGGGGGTCTCTAAAAATCATCAGCACCATTATTTTAAATTACAAATAAAGCACTTTTTCCTTCAATATATGTTAAGCAATTTATTTATCACATACACTGCGCCTGCTCACAGTTGCGCACTGCTACTGTTTTTTCTTTTTTTAAAGAGACCCCCACAAAGATGAAATCATAATTTGAACCCTGTAACAATAAAACCTGTATACTTGAAATAACAATCATAATAATAAATAATAATATATAGCCTCTATATATACTTGATTGTTATTATTTCTTAAAACATTTTAATATATATTATACAAATGACATGTTGTCCAACAAATAAATGTCTGTGTGGTGTAAACAACACGTAGAAAGTAATTTTGTTGTCATGTGAAAACCATAAACCAGAGAGAATTGACCCTGCTGGCTGTTACGCAGTGCAGACACAGTTGGAAAGTTCATTCATATTAATGACAACAGGCACCATAAATCAATAGCAGAATAAATACATCTGTCCCACTGTTTTACTCTGAATTGTCACATAAAGTTCATGCTTTTGGAGAACCAGTAGCAGTGGATTTGCTACTGACTTTATTTGAAACCCATATAGTAGCTTTAATGAATCTTTGGGGACATCGTATTGCACGGCTGATTTACCCTCCCCACAGTGAGCCGGCCGACCATTCCCTTCTCTGTCAGTCTCTCCTTTCAGAATCCTTGCTCACTTTGTGCCAATGTAGAGGAACGGCACAGAGTTCTTAGTGAATTGGGCTGTGGGATATTGGTTTGTACATTAATTAACAGCGAGAATGAGACCATTGCTCAGCAGTGCTTTATTTCTCTCCAGGATACAGACTATTCACATTCAGATGAATTGTCTCTTTGCAGTCATATTACAATGAAAACCTAATAGGGTCAGTGTGTGATACATCACTTAATTTAAAAAGAGACTTAACAAGGTTTCTCTGTTAATTCTCTCTTGAACTGGTTGCTTTTTTCTGTCTGAAGAATGATTGCTCTTCCTCTGGAGGTGAATCTGATTCATTCAGTGAATCTAAACTGTATCATGTACATTTGAACAGCTGCTGCAAATGTGCTTTGTGCTGTATATGATGATTCATGAGAGTTTATAAGTGATTCAAATATCTGGGTTTGTAGTAGGCACGTGTTTAATTATAAAGTATAAATGAAGGCTGAATGATGCACAATATGTCTTTATTCATTTCTTTATTAGCCTAATTGTAATACCACACAATGTAAAGATACACTATTTGTATTTACCTTTATGCATTTTAGCAAACACATTTATCCAAAGTGACTTGCATTGTTCGTAATGTACAATGTCAGGTTTATTTGACAACTAGATCAGGAAGAAAACATTTGTGTGTGTGTGTGTTTGTTTGTAGTGCATTGGTTTAAATTTGAGGGGTGGTTAAAATCACCATGAAATTAAAATTCACTATTCTTATTTTTTATGGAATATTACAATATTTCTTCAAATAAATGTGTCTGTGCATATCTTTTTTTAAATTCATGTGCCCTCATCTTCTTTAATAAAAATAACCTCCCCTCCCTCTTAGAGCGACTTTTCTCTGACGACGTGTTTACTGGCGTGAGGGCGGGCAACCTGTCACTCAAATGACATCACTGCAATAGCAAAACCACAACAATCCAACGATCCAATCAATTCCCGATGGACAAAATCAAGTCCCACCCTTCATTTTTCCTTGTTCGAGAAGTCGTTTCACTAGGATATACGTCACAATAGGGATGAAAGGCCATCGTGTGTCAGCTGCTTCCTGAAAGATGTGATGGTCTCAGCAGATCAGGTGGAGGATGTCAGCTCATTCCACCAGAAAGAACCCGAGAGGCTGAAAGTTTTGAAGAGTGGCTTTTCCTAGTGCCCGATTGTGAAGGAACAATAAGGCGATATTCATTCAGTTTTTAGTGCATAATGTGCTGTTCAGCAGTGCAGGAGCTGTATGTCTGAAATCCTCTCCATATAGATGAGAGATATACACAATATACACATTTTGGAGATGAGGCAGGCACTCAACTGTCTGAAGTTTATAATACACGGTTCACTGCACACTGTTTTCTACTTTGTCACCTGTTATGCAAAGCATGATGCAGAAATAAAATAACATGACGTAGGAATGATATTGGCGTAAAGTCTCATTAGACAACAATTATAACCCCAAAATGCCAAATAAATATTAGTATTAGCCCAAACTGGGATTTACTGGGTTGCATCCAGTGATCAGTGTTTGCTTCTCAAAGCTCAGTCAAGTCATTTCCAAATCATATGGAGAGATTATAGATTTATTTCATTTATGACTGTATGGACAAACATAAGGTGAACAACCGATTAGTTACAATGAGGTGCTCATATCTGATCTGATCTGATCTGTTAGTGAACTGGGCGCTGAAGACAACATTCTCAATGTTTCTCTGGGCCTCCCACCAGCAGGGAAATGAAGGCTGAAGTAGAACATGTGGGGATTATGCCGAAGAAGAGGACTGGAGTGCGGATCAGAGAAATAGGGAGGTCTCTGTCATAATAACCATGCAAAATCCTATTCCCACTGATCCCATAAAAGCACATATCAAAGTCATCACTGCAGGGCAAGGGCACAGGCACATGAAAGTGTTAGACACACTTCTGAAGAGGGCGGTGTGTGTGTCTGTGTGTGTGTGTGTGTGTGTGTGTGTGTGTGTGTGTGTGTGTGTGTGTGTGTGTGTGTGTGTGTGTGTGTGTGTGTGTGTGTGTGTGTGTGTGTGTGTGTGTGTTGTATGGTTATCTGCATTTCAGCTTCAGAACTATTATAACAAGGCTATTTCCATTTCTTCCTGTCAAAAATATGATTTCCATTAATATAAATATCTGCAAATAAGTGATGATGGTTTTCTCTCCTTAACAGTGAGAAGCCAAAATCCAAATTATGGAATTCTTTCAATAATATAAATTTTTTAGTTCTAATGATGTTATGTATATCATACAGTCATACAGTCAGCATTATCTTAAAACAAACTGAATTCAATAAACATTTAAGTATTTTTTTTTTTTATAATCCATTAAAACTCACGAAACAGTTTACTTACGTCCTTTGAGGTCACATTATAATAAATAAACTGATACTAAAGATGGCAGTTTCGTTTGTATTAAACAAAAGAGCACGAGTGCATGATATGATAAAAGAAACATGAAAGTATGCCGGTTGCAGTTACCCGGATGAGCAGACTGATCAGCAGACCATGAAAAACTGAAAATATTAGGAAATAGGCTATCTGACCACTGAATGTTGCGATTGACCAATTAGAATCAAGCATTCCAGAGAGTGTGAAAAATAACCTTTTTCTGTTTAAACATATCAGAGTTGAAAAACCCACTTCAATACACATATGTACTTGAAGTGAAATTGAATTGTTGAAGTAACATTAAATCAAGTACAGCCTTTCAGGACACGTTCTCCCACTTATTGAACAAATGAATCTCTCGTACATGGACAGCTCCAAATATTTCAGTAACTTTGGAAATGCTTGCTTGTTTTTAAAATACTTGTTCTGTTCTTTCATTAGTCATGCTATTCTTTTGCTCATGCTTATAAAGCTGAATGTATTTACTCATTGAATCAGCTAGATAATAATGCGCACACTTCATTATGAAACTCTGATGGAGGTTCAAAGACCTTCAAACACAAACAAGAGATTTGTATGTCAGGAGTACAGCGATTCAACTGTGTGCGTATGTGCATCTGTCTTTGGTCTTGTTCTCACGTGTTCAATCCTTAACTCCTAATCTCAACCTAGTCTTTAATTACCCGCGGTTTACATGTGGTTAGCACTAAAGAACATTCAAGATTGACACTACAGAGGTGCAGCTGAAATCTGAAACAATGACCTGTATTTTGCTATCGCTGATAGCTTTAAACCTGCTTGTAGAGCTCAAAGACACGATTGTATTAAGACACAGATCTGGGGAAGACTACAAAAAAAAATCAGCTGTATTGAAGGCACACAGAAGCATGTAGCTTCCATAATCTTTAATGGAAGAAGTTTGGAACAACCAGGACTCAGAGCTGGTCAAATGGAGCAATCGATGGATAATGGCCTTACAGTGGACACTAAGAAGCTGATGGTTGAGCTCCATGATCATATATGGAGACAGGACAAACTTACAGAAGGACAGACATCACCCCAACACTGCACTGACCTGGGCTTAATGGCAGAGTGGCCAGACTCAACTCTCTCCTCAGTGAAGACACATGAATGAAAACAACCACAAAAGGACTCTCTCGCACAATATCCTCCAGTCTGATGAACCTCAGGTCCAAACATGGATGTTTATATTCCTCCAAATATGGAGGAAACCAGGCGCTGCTCATCACCTGCACAATACCATCCCAGCGGTGAAGTGTGGTGTAGTAGCAGCATCATGCTGTGCGGGTGTTTATCAGCGGCAGAGACTGGGGGACTCCTCAGAGTAGAAGGAAAGATCAACGCAGCAAAATATATAGGTAGTAGCCTTAAAGGGATTGTTCACCCAAAAATGAAATGTGCCATCATTTACTTACCCACATGTTGATCTAAACTCATATGAGTTTCTTTCTTTTGTTGAATACAAAAGAAGATATTTTGAAGAATACTGGTAACCAGACAGTTGGCGGTAGCCATTGACTTCAATGGTATTTTTTTTCCTACTATGGAAATCAATGGCTACCGTCAACTGTTTGGTTACCGACATTCTTCAAAATACATTTTTCTGTGTTCAACAGAAGAAAGAAATCTTGAAGATTGAAAGAAATCGGGAGATTGAATGATTCAATCCCTCATGCATGAAAAGTGATTTGTTGTCACCTACTGGTGTATCGATGAAACAGAGTCATTGCAGCATAATACAAACTGTGAAAAGTCAAATTGCTGCTGGAATCAAATTGGAAGACTGGAACTGACCGTTGTATAATAGATCAAATATTTCCAGTATTTCTTTCATAATTATTACGAAACTGCTTGTTTTAAACCTTTGATTCCAGATGTTATGTTCTCCATTCCAAAACGATACATGTTCTCAATAAAAACTATATTTATTAAAAGAAAAAAAAGATGAAATGATGGGATAATTTTCATTTTTGGTGAACTAACCCTTTAATATTTATTTAAATGTATTATTAAAATAGTACTAATAACATTACATATCAGTGTTGTCGTGGCTACTATCACAGCAATGGAAGGAATATTCAACAGCACAAAAAGGAGTAACCTTTTACTGGCAGCCTGTTATTTTTTTATTGCAGTAACACATTTTGCGTCTGGCCGCACATCTCCAATAGTCATAACAGATCAAAGAGCTCTGGACATTGAACACTGGTCACATACACTATATGACTGGGCAGGCAAAATAAATACATAAAACAATATGAATAGTAATTCCAAAAACAATATCTACACACACTATACTTACACAGATCAATACAGCCAAACAAACTAATTCACTCTGTAGCTTTTTTCATTAATACACTCTCACTCACTCACTCACTCACTCACTCACTCACTCACTCACTCACTCACTCACTCACTCACTCACTCACTCACTCACTCACTCACTCACTCACACTCACTCACTCACTCACTCACTCACTCACTCACTCACTCACTCACTCATTCACTCACTCACTCACTCACTCACACACACACACACACACACACACACACACACACACACACACACACACACACACACACACACACACACACACACACACACACACACACACACACACACAGTGACCACAACAGATTATCAATCCACTGTAGAACTGAACTCAAGGTTGATCTAAAAAAATGTGCTGACTTCTCGAACACTAGTACGCACATACAGTACATACAGTCGAGAAGTTTTCATATACTTACTAAATATTACCAGCTCTGACACAGTAACTTCAAAACGAAACAAATGAAACAAGTAAAATTGTTATATTTTGAACCTATGTACAATATCAAATAACACTGTGATCTATATGTTTTCTTCTTGTGTTACCACAACAACACAATCACAAAGGAAGGGTTCTGCATATGCACACTACGAACAGCACGGCTCATCTTCACTATATACACACACAAACAGCTTTCTTATGTCCTACTTAAAGATTCACACGTTGCATGATATAGATTCACTAGATATGTCCTGCAACCAGCAGCATATATACATTTTTTTACCAGATTTTTTACATCTTCATGGCTTTGGGTAGATTGAAACGGATATTTAATAAACAAACAGCGTACAGAAATATTACACAAAGCACAAGACTATATTTGATATTGGTTTGGTATGAGGGGACAGCTGTGTGATCGCCGTCCAGTTATCAGTATTGGGAGGATGTCGTTTGGGTGGAGTTTGCTTGTAGTTGCCAAGGGAACATGCAGAGGGCATCAAGTGCCTCCATTTAAAGAAACAGCAAGCGTCCTGCTCTCCTGTCTTCTGTTACTCGTAGAAACCACGATCTCTGCAGAGAGAAGGATGGAGCGTGAGGAGGCGCTGAGTGTTTACTCTGTGGGAGCGTGTTAGGTATGCTGGTTGGTTTTGGGTTTCACCTCAGACCCGTTTGGGCACAGTCCAAATTTACAGACAAGCTCTGGCACACAGACTCTGTGACTTTGATGGCTGCCATCTGAAAGTCAATCATTACCAACATTGACTGGTTTTCTAAGAAATAAAGTCAACATGAATTCAGAATGAACCCTGCTTTTGTTCTTAATGCACACTCTTATTATTCAATAGCTTTTAATCAGTAATAACTTTATCATTTGTGTTGCCTGTGAAGCTTTTTTCTCTTCTTTAATCTGTGACATTGTAAAGCACATTGGTCAACTTGTGCTGTTTTAATTGCGCTATATAAATAAAGTTGCTATCGCTATTGCTATTATTGTGCATGATTGGTGCACACTGTTCTAAAGGAAAAACTTTTACGTTATCCATAACATGCCTACGCCTTCATACTGTTTCCATTTCTATTCTTAAAAGTCGGCATGTAATGAAAATTCACACTATTTTTTCTTTTTTTTTATTCATGTTAGGCCTATTGATCTTGATCTTTGGGTGAAACAACACTTCTCTCTGGTGATGTATGCCAGACTTCTCCAATCATTTCTTCCGCTCAAACACCGCCCATTTCTTACGATCAACTGCAAGCTTGCATTCATTTTCGAGTGGAATCATGCCCACATCTCAAAATGCAATCAACAGGATAGAACCATGTCCTGTCTCATGCCATACAATCCGTTTCACACCATAATACAGAAGAAAAGATTTGTCACTACTTCTGTTTCTTCTCCACTTTAACTATATCGCTATAAGTAGCTTAAATGTTTTAGGCCTTTGATTAAAATATGCTAGTCAAAATCAATATCCTGTCATATTCATACATTCCTGTCATCTTACTCTGACCGTTACTTTTAGTTAAAACTCTGCAATTTTTAGTTAATGAAACTAACATTTTAATTGATGCAAATATTTAATTTAAACATGCATCAACATATGAAAACTGGCCTTAATAAAAACTCAAACCACAGAAATAACTATATAATGTTTACATTATTTGAACACGTGTGGTAAATTATTTCTTTCTTCTTCCCTTTTCTTTTCTTGAATACCCTGTTTCAACTAAAAATGTGTCCGATTCTAGAAGTAAAATGAGTTTTCAGCATTTCATCTTGACTTTCAGAATGAATCACTGCGATGATTCACATGGGAAAGGTCTGACCTCTACAGGCGCTGGACGGGAAGCAACACTAGCTTACACATAAAACAAAATGCATGTATGGTAATCATATAACCGCCGCCTACTTAATTGTGAGGTATAATATATAAGCACAGAATTAATCTATTATACACTACCATTCAAAAGTTTGGGGTCGGTAAGATTTTTCAATGTTTTTAAAAGTCTCTTATGCTCACCAAAGCTGCCATTATTTGATCAAAACAATAACATTATGAAATGAAATAACATTATGTAAAATAACATTCTCATTTTAAAATGTAATTTATTCCTGTGATGCAAAACTGAATTTCCAGCATCATTACAGCATCATAGCAGTTGTGCTGCTTAATATTTTTGTGATTTGTTGTGATTTTTCAGGATTCTTTTGTTAAATAAAAAATTCAAAAGAATCTTTTGTAACATTATACAGTACATGTCTTTACTGTCCCTTCTGATCAATATAATTGGTCCTTTCTGAAAAAAAGTGTAAATTTCTTTTAAAAATAAAATCTTACTGACCCCAAACTTTTAAACTGTAACGTTTTAATATTTAAAGCAGATTTTTTAAAAAGCATCAGGTTCTAGCTTGTATGGAGTTGCTACAGGAAACTGGTTTTCAGGTTCTGAATCTTAAGGGGAAAAGAAAGGATAAAGATATTTCAAAGCAACCACTCTGATGGCTCTAAGTACAACACACTTAGATACCATAACACCCTTACCATCAGTTTTCATGGGGAGAGTTAAATTCGGATGTGATTGTTTTCATCCAGCCTGTCAATTAACAAAATCAAATTTGTGAAGAGGAAAAAAAAAAACAGTGTAACTCTACATCAGGTTTGTGATCCAGTGAGTCTGTGGCAATACTTCTTTTAGAAGACATCATTGGGACAAATATGAAACGTATTAGTGTAGGTGTAAGTACTCACGCTCCCTCATCTTTCAGCAGAGAGAGGAACTTGCTGACTCTGTACGCCTGATCCATCTGAGAAGAGAGTAAACACAACATGCTATAAATAAACTTTCAATTTCGCTTTGGTTCTCTGCATGTGTCAGTCACGAGATGAAGTGAGCTCATGAGATTGCTAGACAGTAGTTTAGATGTAGTGTGTGATCCCTCTGTGCATGAAACAGCTATAAAAAGCATAGAAAATGAATTAAATTATTTAGATGGTAGGAAACTGCTTGAGCTCATTAAATTTCTAGTCCACACCTCCGACAACATGAAGAGATACATTTAACAAAGCAAAGTTGCAAGGTTGATAGCTTCTAGTAGAAATAAATTCTAAAGATTTAAAGGGTTTGGGTGACTCTTAATGCTTCACAATAGTATTTACAGACTTTGTCTCGCGTCGGCCTGAGGTAAACAACAGCACAGTTCACTGATGCTTACCTGCAGAGACATCTCAATAAGCATGAGAAGCTTTTTAATGCCGATCCAAACTCTTTTTCCTTTCACATGCTGGGCAATGGTGGTTCTCTCAGCATCTGTGAAGCTGCCCAGGAGCTTGTAAACAACAGAAAAAAAGGTAAGTATGATGATAACATTTTATGCAAGTAGATGCAGTAGGAAATCTGTGCCATCATTTTTGCAGCGTGGTTAAATAGCACCCTCTGCTGGCTAATGCTGAAACAGTAATAAACAAATAACCTAGAATACTGAAATAACAGCCTTGTCTCTTGTTTTTATTTAATTAATTATTTCTTCTATTATATATATACTATTATTTTTGCTGTAATTTTATTTATTTATATATTTAGCGCTTTTCCTCTGCATCCGCTCTGTCTCACCTCTAAGGCTTCAACCAGATGGTCCCCGCTGGAGATATTTTGCACATGGATGGTGGTGCTGAACGCATCCAGCATCTCCATCTCCTGCAGCACATCTTTACGGCTGGTGGTACCGATGATCAGCAGCTTACGGCCCTTCAGATGAAAACAAGAACACCAGACGTGTCATGCCCATAATCTAACAAGCGCACAGTACATGGATAAATGCATTCAAAGACAGAAAAAAGAGTGATACACATTTACAAATGCACATAAATCACGCCTATATGAAAACATCATAATTTACATGAGGTGGAGTCTTCTTCAGCAAAACCAGCAGGGCCTGAAGAACCAGGTTGGAGAATCGAGGACCAATCGGCACGTAATCTGTTTCACCACACATGAATGATAGTATACCGTTAATAGTGTACAAAGTAATAACATTAAAAGTTATTCCAACAAGCAACGACACCTTTTTAAAACCAGGGGTCTTCAGCACTTCACCACATAAATTCACAAGTTCATAATTATACTTGTGTATTATGTTGGAAGAAAAAAAAAAACATTTGCTTGTTAAATTTTTTTTTTTTAACACATACCGGTATGCTCTTTTTATTTCTTCACAAAAATTGTATCAAAATGAAACAATAACTGGCAGTTTTCCTTACTGAAGAGCCCTAGTTTAAGCAAACAGAATCAACAAATTTAAATAACAAAGTCTAACCTAACAGACGCTCAATGTCATCAACCACAACACAGCTGAGCTGAGACTTGTAAGCATCGTCAAAGACCTGAGAAGACATTTTTTACAATAATTAACAATTTGAGCATTTTTGTGGACAATGCAACATTTGTGAATGTGAATACATTACATATTGATAATATATTATATTGACATTTATAAGCACATGTTACCACTAACCTTCTTGATTGCCTGGCATTTGGCGATCTCTGAGAAGCCAATCATCTTGTCTGGAGAGCAGATCTTAATGAATGGGAACTCCGAGTCCTCTGAGACTTTGGCGGCCAGGGCTGTCTTTCCACTATGAGGAGGTCCTGAGGCCAAAAACAGGAGGTGTCAGGACTCAATAGAGTGCAGCAGTTCCAGAACAATTTTTTTTTTTTCATTAACTTTTCCCATAGGGATTTTAGAATAGTGTAGTAGGTCATTTGAAGCTAAAAAGTTTTTAAAATTGGACAAAAAGACAAAGGTAAAAGACTGTACTTAACGATTTTATTGAGGTAAAGAACTACAATCCCATGAAGCATTGCAAACAGCATAATCCAATTAAAACGATGGAGAAATATCAAACTACTAATTTACATATTATATGTATAAATACAATATATTTTAAGAAAATATGCATATATATACACAAATGTCAGTATTCTGAGAGTGTAGGGAGATCGACTCGCAGTGCTTCATGGGAGTGGGCGGAGCTAAAGAGCAATTTTGGAGCATGTTGCTATTTTCGACTCCGATTGGTGTCATTTTCTGTACAGCATCATGGGTAATGTAGTTTTTCACCAGAAATTCCATCGTTTAACATGATTACTTTAAAAAAAAGCTGAAATAATGCAGGCTGACGGCTTCAGCAGAAGCACACAAAAAAACACCCGGAGGCCCTGTATGTTGTTGCAGGGGACTTTAACCATGTTCACCTGCAAGACATACTCCCCATGTTCCACCAGCACGTCACCATCGCCACTAGAGGGGAAAATACACTCGACAAAGTGTACACAAAGAGTACGTGGAACATACAGAGCCTCCCCCCCGCCCCCACCTCGGCGCTTCAGACCACATTTCCATCATGATGGTCCCTGCATATTGCCCCATACTAAACAACGGGAAATCTTTACAGAAAACCATCAATGTGTGGCCCACTGAAGCCGCCCCAATGGTGCAGGGCTGTTTTGACACCACGGACTGGCAGATGTTCAGAGAAGCAGTAACAGAGGGGGACATAGTGAACTTGGAGGAATATACTACATCAGTACTGGGATATATCAAAAAGTGCGTTGACGATGTTACAATCACCAAAACCGTCATGGTCTCTCACAACCAGAAACCATGGCTGAATGCAGAAGTGCGCCGCCTCCTGAGAGAGCGGGATGTTGCATTTAGGGGGGGAGATGCAGACACACCGAGGGCAGCCCGACGAGGCATAAGGAGGGCAAAATCAAACTATGCTTGGAAAATCCAGTGACATTTTTCCTCAAATGACCCTCGGAGCACGTGGAGGGGCATCAAATGCGTTACGGACTACAGCAAGAAAAATTTTCATTCTTCCCGAGATCCCCGACTACCTGATGCCCTCAACTCCTTTTATGCCCGGTTTGAGGCATTGAACAACACCACCACCTCCACCGGAGGACCCCCCTCTCAGTCTGACAGCAGCTGAGGTGAGGAGGACACTGCAGAAAATAAACCCCCGCAAAGCTGCAGGCCCCGATGGAGTCCCGGGCCGGGTCCTGAAGGACTGCGCGTACCAGCTGTCAGATGTCATGTCAGATATTTTCATCTCACTCTCCCAGGCCACAGTACCAACGTGCTTTAAGACGTCTACCATCGTCCCAGTGCCAAAGGCCGCCAAAGTGTCCTGTCTAAATGACTATCTGGTTATGAAGTCTGGTTATGTCACACATAAAAAATTCCATCGATATAGCTGACCAACACCAGTATGCCTACAGGAGGAACCGCTCGACGGCTGACGCCATCGCTGCTGTGGTCCACAAGTCCCTCACACACCTGGAGAACAAGGATTCCTATGTGAGGCTGCTCTTCTTGGATTTTAGTTCTGCATTTAACACAATCATCCCACAGACATTGGTGAATAAACTGGCAGCAATAGGTCTAGCTCCATCACAACTGGATTTTGGACTTCTTGACCAACAGTCTGTAAGAGTGAATAACATTACATCATCAGACATCATCCTCAACACTAGCTCCCCCCAGGGCTGCGTCCTCAGCCCGCTGCTCTACACACTGCTCACGCATGACTGCAGAGCTCACTATGACAGCAACCTCATAGTGAAGTTCGCAGACGATACTGCAGTGGTTGGGCTCATCACCAAAGGGAACGAGTTAGCAAACAGGCAGGAGGTGGGTGGATTAGAGCTGTGGTGCAAGGAGAACAACCTCATCCTGAACACGAACAAGACCAAGGAGATGATTGTGGATTTTCGCAAGAAGGGCACTGCCCCCCCCTCCACCCCCCCTCCTCTCCGCATCGACGGTGCAGTTGTGGAGAGGGTCCAGCATCAGATACCTTGGAGTACACATCTCCAACACCCTCACCTGGCGCCAAAACACCTTGACCACCCTAAAAAAAGCCCATCAACGCCTATATTTCCTAAGGAAGCTGAAGAAGGCAAAGCTGGACACAAACATCCTCAGCTCCTTCTACATGTGCGTGGTGGAGAGCACCCTGTCCTCCTGCATCACTGTGTGGTATGGTTGCTGCACAGAGGCAGAAAAAGAGATGCTGCAGAGGGTGGTAAGGTCTGCACAACGGACCATCGGATGCAACCTACCAGGCCTCTCAGACATTTACACACCCTGCACACGGACTGTTTTCCCACCTCCGCTCAGGCAGAAGGCTGCGTAGCATCCAGGCAAGGACCACCAGGCTCAAGAACAGCTTCTACCCGGATGCGGTCAGACTAATGAACTCCTCCACACTGACATGCCTTTTTCTTCTAAAGAAATAGCACTGCGCTTTATTTATTTATTAACTTGCCGCTATTTGGATACTGTCTTTGTAAATTATTTTGTATTTTAATTGGATCTTAAATTTAAGTATGTAAGTATTTATTAACTACTGAAGTAGTTGGTCAACACCGTGACCTGAGTTCTTATTTCGTTCCCCTCATCCGTGTTGTGCGAATGACAATAAAGTAAAGTCAACAGTCAAGTCAAATATCATTAATTAACAACCTCATAGCTCACAGTAGGTCTGTCTTTGAAAGTTTATGTTATCGTTCAAAATAAATTTACTTCCGGAATCCAGCTGTTGCACTCTATAGTCTGAATAGACTGAAATAGTCTACAGCTGGCTAAAATACAGAGATTATCCCACCTAATAGGAAGCGTTCCCTCTACTTTCACTAACATTTTGAAAAGGTTATGTAAATGTTAGAACAAAACTTGCTTTCTTTTTTATATATATATATATGTTTGGCCTTCTTTGGACAGTATACACGACAGAGGGGAACAGGATTGGCAAAGCCGAGCCGGGAATTAAACTAATTTTTGTAATGTTAGCATAAAAGTTGTGAGAACAACCTCACCCTCAAGAAGCATCGACACCAGTGGGGTGCGGTCACTGTTTTTAGTCTGCTGCACCAGCAGCTCTCCGTCCTCCAGCACTCGGGTCACCGGATCACCCCACTTAATGATGCCGTTCATGATGTAACAGGAATAGTCTTCCTGGTTAGTGCCAAAAGCCTAACAAGGGACAAAATGACATGGTTTCGCTTGACAAATTCAGCTACAACATATGATTCTCTGAACTCTGAAATCATTCTGCTCTTGAAAACATTCAATTGTTCAACACGGCATATACTTACAGGTTTGATGTCGTTATTCAAGGAGGCCATGAAATCTGTTCGAGTGACCTGTAGCTTTTCTGCTCGCTCCATGTCCACCTCTACAGTAGATGTGGCCTGGAATAGAGTTCAGCATGAGTTTAGATCTTTCAAATGAGGAATTATGAAAACATATCCCTGATAAGGCATGCACAGATCATTCTACGCACCTTAATGTGGCGGTTCATGGCAGTGGACTGGGCAGCTCTGACCAGGCCCTCCAGCTCAGCTCCACTGTAGTTCTTGGTCTCAGCTGCTAGTTCTTTAGTATCCACATCACCAGCCAGGAGATTAAACTCTCGCATCTTAGATGTGTGAATGTTCAGGATCTGAACACGGCCCTTCTCATCTGGCAAACCTGGGTGATGAGACAGACAAATCGGTGAGAATAAACAGAGATGGAGAGAGTGTTATGTATTTCTTTTTGAACAAAGGGCAAGTTTTTGAGGCCCTACCAATTTCCATCTTTACTTCAAATCGGCCAGGTCTCATCAAAGCTTCATCTATGAGGTCAGGCCTGTTAGTCATGCCTTCCAGATAAAGATAAAAGCACAAGTTAGAAGAAAACAAACAAACAAATAATTAGGATATAAGAGATTAAAAGTGACTTTTATTATGCTTAACATAAAAACGTGACAGTAATCTAATAATAATAATAATATTACTATTATTATTAGTAGTAGTAGTGGTAGTAGTAGTAGTAGTATAATATAATTAATTATTATCAGTTTTGTCATAAATTTGAAATTTTAATTATAATTATAATAACAACAATAATTATTATTATTACTATATAATTAAAAGTCACATTAGATTTGCCATTAAACGTATTATAATTCTTATTATAAAATATGAAAAACTTTTTAAGTAATTATAAAATATATATATATTATATATTATAAATAATTTAATAATTCATAATAATTATTAAATTATTTATAATATATATATATATTTTTTTATAATTACTTAAAAAGTTTTTCATATTTTATAATTATAATAATACGTATAAAAAACTAAAGAAATAATTTTTGGACTGTAATGAATATTTTATTTAGGTTTATGGCCAAATTCACATTAGTTTCGCCATAAAACGTTGACTTTAATAATAGTAATTTTATTATTATTATTATATTAAAATTAAATGCATTGTTTTTGGCCAGTAATCAATCATTTCTTTCAAAACTCAAAACTAAATTTTTAAATTATTGTGTGGACTTTTGTTATGTCCTGTTCTGCACCATGTTTTGAAGTTTTTCTTGTTGATTAGTTCTTGTTCCCAGGTGTGTCATACTGCATTTCTGAGCGCTCCTGTGGTTTTGCGTCCTTTGGTTTTGACACTGTTTGCCTGTTTTCGGAGTTACACTATTTGCCTGTCTCTCGTGTATTTTACCTGCTTGCCTGTGTTCCTGTGCCGTTATGGTTTGGACTGCTGTGTTTATGACTTTCAGCCTGTTTTTGACTACGATTGTGGATTACCCTTTTAAATAAACTATTGTATTTGGATCCTTAAATGTCGTGTCTTAGAGAGAGCATAGAGCTCCAATTAAATATTGCAAACATAAAAGCTGCTGATCTTTACCGATGACAAGGATGTTGTTGAGCTGCTCCACTCCATCGATCTTTGACAGGAGCTGGTTGACCACAGTGTCGTGCACACCTGTGCTGCCGGCACTTGTACCACGCTGCTTACAGATAGCATCCAGTTCATCAAAGATGAGGATGTGCAGACCACTGTTAGCACCCAACTGCACACAAAAATAGACATATAATAAAGACAGAGAAGATAGGGTTACATCCTTGATTTTGGGGTGTCCTTGTTACAGTGTAATTATACAGTAAGTACTGAGTAGTATTGATTAAAAATATGTACTTACTATAGAGATAGGTTTATAATTAGGGTTTAGCCAAGCTCCAAATGCGAGTTGGCGTTGATGAGTATATGAAACGGTGTCACTCGCCAGTTGGTCGGTAGCATTTTTTAAAATTCGAACAATGCATGAACGTAAAAAAAATGTGAACGAAGCTCAGGACAATTGACGGGCCAGCGCTTCATCGTCACGAAAGTTTAAACCAGGACAAGAAGACGCGAAAGGGAAATCATTTTGTTTTTCTAAATTTCACAAAATTTTCTGTGCGTAAACATTTGAAGCGCACCCAGAAAGCTGCATCTCAGACAAATTGCAAATGCCAAACTGAGCTCTCTTTCACTTCTTCTTGCACTTGAACGGACAAATTCACACAAAATGATGTAAAAAAAAAAAAAGCGAGCATCCTAGTAAACATAGTCAGTTATGTCTTAAGTGAACGTAAACAGTTGAGAAAGTATACACGTGTACAGTATCAGGATATTAGATCCGTGCATTTGCTCTTAAAGTTACAGCAGCCTAATATTCCTGCTGCTGTCTGTTACGTCCCATTTTGGTCTGTTTGTGTTTTATGCTTTGTGGGAGATGTTTGTTATTTTCCAGGAAGAAGACTGGATTGGTTCCTGCAGTCTGATTGATGCCACGCCCTGACTGATCCGCTGACACCTGGACGTGTATAAAAGCCTCCTACATTTCTGTCTTGAGGAGCCTTGTGCTCACTCGCTACTTTGTCTTGCCTGCTTCTTGGTACATTGATATGTCTGTTGAGAGCTTTTTGTTTAAGTGGAAGAGAGTTTGTTTGATCCTAAGAACTGCTATATTTGTGATAATGACCACCGCCTGTTTAATGACTTAGATTCTGGATAACCCTTGCACTAATACCTGTTTATACTTGTGTTTGTTTTATTTTATTTTGTGAGGTAGGGAGACCGACGCCACCTTTTGTTTTGATCTTTATTGCCTGTTTTTGATTAGGGAGTTAGGGGAAGTAATTGTATTTTGTTTTTGTTTTTTTGTGGAGTAGGGCAGCAAGAGGTACATATAAAATTAGTCATTCTGTTTGTTATTTTGGGCTCTCTCGGCTCCTGAGGTAAAATACCCAACTGTATTATTTTTCACCTGATAAGGTTCAATAAATATTGTTCATTAATTTCTACTTAAAAAGAAACCGTTTCACAGCCTTTTTTTTAATCTTTCATGTTATGTCCTTTGCCCTAGACGGGGCGTAACATGTCTGTGTTTTTAATGCTAATCAAACAACAAAGGACAAAGAAAAAAAATCACTGTTCTTGACTGAATAAGGATAGTTAATGTATACACTGAAGACTATGTAGTGTTATATTACATTTGCTTACTTTATTTACATTTCTATACCTGAAAACTCCTGCTAGACCAACTTAAAAATCCAGTTTCATGGCCGGTAAAAAAAAAATTCACCGGCTATTGTCAAAAATAAGTCACCGGCTATTGTCAGGTGTGGAAAAAAGTTAGGCCCTGGTTACATGTAATTATGCATAATTTACTGTTATTACTACAGTAAGTACATGTAACATGTGTAATAAAGACACTATAGTACAATAATGTATTGTGTGTGGTGAGGACAGGAAAATTAAGGCTAAGTCTAAGCGTTTGAGAGCAGTTTGTCATCTCACCCTTTTCTGTTCCTCCTCAGCATCTGCGAACAGTTTCCTAATGTTGGCCTCAGATTCACCCACGTACTTGTTGAGGATTTCTGGACCGTTGACTATCTTTGGCTCTCTGGCATTCAGCATCTTACCGATCTGCCTGGCCATCAGTGTTTTACCACAGCCAGGAGGACCAAAGAGCAGGATGCCTTTCACATGCTTACAACCTGAAGAGGAAACAACTCATTTACAACAGACACTCCCCGAAACACATTAGCCACAATCCATGCATCTGAGTAAGGCGTTTATTATAACTGATTACAAATATCAAAATCAATGGACTGTTCTGGTGAATGGATACTTTTTAAGATAACACCAAAATGGAAAGTAAAGACAGCACATACCCATCTGCTCCACGATGTCTGGAGGAAAGACTCGAGAGGCGAAGGCCCTGCGGAAGATATCTGAGAACTCCCTGTCTAGACCACCGATGCCCATTTTCTCAAAGTTCCATTCAGGGTTTATGATCGTCTGACGGGATTCTTTGGTCTTGGCCTTGCCTGGTGAGCAGGAAGACAAAGAGTAAGATTTAGCGCTGAGTTACAAGGCTGTTTATATGATAAGAAACTCATTTTCAAGTGTGATAAAACTCACCGACTAGAGTAAGAGATGAACTCTCTGATTTTTCAAAGATCACTTGACTGTTTCCAACCAACAGACCAATCTCAATCTGTATAGGTAGATGTCGAAACAAATGATAATTAACTGTGTATCCAAATTACTGGAATGTTATTTTTATATGACATTAAGGTGACAATACCTTTTGCTTTTTGCCTGATGCTGGTTCCCCTTTCAGTATGCTGGAGTCCATCGCCTCAATATCCTTGATAACTAGGCCAAATAGTTTATCACAGAAACTGAAGACCAGCTATGACAGGAAAATCACAAGACAAAAAATTAGCAAGTATAATTAAAGATCATTCTCTTTTTTTCAGTTTTTGTGATGCGATTCTGACCTGCTGCCCCACAGAGAAACCCTGACTGTTGAAATGCTGGATAAACTCGGCAGCCATTTTGTCTGAGTCATAAGGATTGGTGTCGGTGCTCTTCTTCTGCAGGAAGTCAATCTCAATGGTCATGGCACCAATGCACTGTTTGGATTTGTCAAAGTTGTAGTTGGCCACTGAAATGAGGAAAACAAGTTTATGATCACTTGATTATCTAAACATTGTTTATTTGTTGCAAATGTTCCCCTGAAGCAACGTACATACCTTCGATTTCTTGTCCAATGGACAGGCCTGCCCATTTCCTCTTTAAGAAAAAGTAAGAAGAGAATGAATAAAATAAAATTGCAAAAGGTGCATAAAAATACAAGCAAATTATCTGATTCTCTGTACTTAAAGGAATAGTTCACCGAAAAAATAGTAATTCTGTCATCATTTACACACCCTTATGTTGTTCCAAACCTGTATGACTTTCTTTCTATTGTGGAACATAATAGAAGATATTCTGGAAAAAAATGTGTTCATACAAATCAATGGACACCAAAGGGTTGGTTGCCACAGTGTTCTTCAAAACATCTTCGTGAGAAAATGTGACAGAATTTTCATTTTTGGCTGAACTTTCCCTTTAAATTGGTTTGGTAGTTGCTCTTTGGGGTAAAATGTTGTATTTGGAGTGTTTGTTGCTGTGTTTGTATCACAAGTAAAAGATCTTGGCGGTAATCCTGCACCTGTGGCAAACTGAAAGCGACAGTTCCAGGAAGCACAGAGTGGTGACTCTTCACTGTGAACACAAACTTGTGTGCGGGTGTTGTCCTCACAGTCACATGCCTGGAAAGAGATGCAGAAAAGATTCAACATCTACAGCAACGTAAAAACAAAACAAAAAAACATGATGTTTAACATAAACTACGGTGACTTTATATCCGGGAACATTATTTTAACTTATAAAAAGGCAGTTTTCCAGTCAAGTACACAGCACGATTACAACTGCACCAATCCTTAGACACCATAATCCGAGATTAGTTTGGGATTATATGTGTGACTGACATTGCCTCTTTTTTTAGTAGGGTTATGTCACATGTCAATTTATTCAATTCTATATATTGTAACCGTAACGTCTGAAGAATGACAGACAAGGGAGGCTCCGTTTCTGAACTTTTAATCGGGACGCTAGAAAAACTGCATACAAATGCACCAGCCTAACTCACTCACTCGTTTCTCTCTATACCGGCCTTTTTTTCGAACTCACCGCATTAACCCTATAACTGCCGGTGCAAAATAAAACAGCAATTTCACAACAATTATAAAGAGTCTGTTCGCTACAATAACACAGTATATGCAACAAAAAATACAGTATACGTCATTTTACATTACACATTAACATCAATATGCCAACTCAAACCCACACAAATCCCCCATCATCATGCTGTGATATATTCTTGGACATGAGGCATCAGCCGGAGGCACTGCAGCAGACTCTGTCAGCCTCAGTTAATGTCTGGACTGATTCAACATTCCAAGGACACACAGTTGAAGCCTAGAGAAAACCATCAGCTCTACTTCTGGAGCATTAACTATATGTTTGAAACTTTCTCTACAGTGTTACTATGATAAATCCTCAAAAGGATATTGAGTAGCCTACTTCATGTTGCATAAGATTGAAAGGTTTCCACATTAAATACTTGGAAGTCTGTGGCAGAAATGTTTTTATTAATGGGCATTATTTTTTTATTTTTAGGAGCATTTTCACCCTTTTAAGGCATGTTTAGTATGTCTCTACTAAACCCATAAGAATATAATTTTCTAGCAAATCCATGAGAATATAATACTATTATTATCATAATGTATGTTATCACATATACAGTATCACACATTTTAATGTCACTTTTCTTATCTATTGCAAACCTATCCTATATTAAATATAACATCTATAATAATAATAATTCATTTGATTAGCTTCTGTGTGCAACCGTGACAAATCTGTGAAGGTCTGTGGTGTGGGTGAATACTCACTGTCCAGACTGCAGGTCTTTCTCACTAACTACAGCACAGTTCGTCAGTGACAGCTCATCTGTCGGGCATCGAGCGGCTTGCATCGTCTGCACAGAGACAAATAATAATAAAGAGAGAGAGAGTAAGACAACGAGAGGCAGAAGTTTGCCTTGCATGAGAAAGACGCCTGGCCATTGATGTTGAAGCTTAAGGGTGATGTGTGTAATTTCTGATTAAAATACATTCTTCTATTCACTTAATATGCAGAGATCTTTAAATAAGTCATTCATCAGTTGATTCCCTCAAGTGACTCTGCGATGCTTTTGAAATATTGCTATATTTATTTAAGTAACTTCACAGAACAACATTGGCTCAACCGGGACTATCTGTTTGCCTGACCAATAGCGGTTAGGGGGGAAACCTGTTTGAGAACGGTCATTTTTACAATTCCACTTGGTGGCGCTAGTGGCACAGAAATTACACACTTCAGCTTTAATTTATGCATCTTGCTGTATTAGCTCACTGGGTGTCCTTTCTAATGTGAAAAGATCTTTCTCATTTAAGATTTAAGCCACACCATATGATGGAGTTCCCATGATTCTCTGCTGAAAAAAAAAAAAAAAGTAAATCCCATTGTGTAAAATAGCAAGATGGAAAGCTGTTTCTACTGGGCAAACTGATTGTTCTTTTAATGCTCTTACAAGACCTCATCTAATCATTCCTTCCAGCATCACATGCATCATGTTTTATTGCAACAGAGATCCTACAAACCCCAAACCAATAACATTGTATAAGGTTTAGGCATACACAGTGTTAGAGATAACAGCAGATGAGGCGATAAACAAAAAGGCCAGGGAACAGTAGCAAAAAAATATAATCATAAATTAATCTGCATTAGAGCACCAATGTGTTAAGCATAGGTAAATGAGAAACATTAAGACAAATCATTTATTTTAAGCAAAGACTGACAGTGAAGGTTCATGGGTGTTCTAGCTTTATTTGTTCCTTCTTTGGTTGTAGCAACCAACCAAAGAACCGTAAATAAAACAGACTACAACAGAAAACAAAAGGAGAGGAGAGCTAATTGAAAATAAGGGCTGCATGCTGTTCCCATATGCGTACATGAAAAGAACAGAGTGCTACAGAAAGAAAGATAATGACTGACTGAACAAGAATAGAACACTTCAGTGAAAACAGTTAAAGATTTATAGAACAAAAACTAGATTTATAAAAACTAGTGTTAACGTTAGTTAAAGGCACAGTATGCAAGTTTCGCTGGTAGAGGTCGTTTATACAAAACAATAACAAAGGCGTAGCTTGATGATGCAGTAAATGAGCGTGGAATCATGGGAGTTGTCGTATTCATCTCCACAGCCGATGGAAAGCAATCCGACAAGAGGGACTCAGGTGGAAATTATGTTCATGGATGAGCTTGTGTATTAAAGTTTTATCAGCGTTACTGTGGTACGAAACATGGCACATGCAACATTTTATGTTGCTGTTTTTATTAATTTTATTTTATCACACGTACAATGACTTTTATTTCATTATGCGTATATACCGCATTCAGATGCTGCCACTCTTTTGTTTCATTTTATTGCGTGTTTTTACGATTTTACTTTAATTTTACGATTAAAGTTATGTTTAATGTCCGCCCCCTTGTTCCCTGAACTTAAACTTTGTTAAACTTATGTTAGATCACTTAAATACGCATTATTTTATTTCAGTCTAATAAAACAGCCGTAAGTGCTGAATTACTCATACACAGGGCTGCCAAATCACACGCATTCAGAGTAAAACTCACGCAATCGGTCTCACGCCACACATCCATTTTCTCACGCAGTGGAAAAACATTGCGGAGCAAAGAGGATACTGACAACGTGCCGACAGACAAGACAGAACAGGTTACTTTTGATATGAAACCAAGTTAAAAAAATGAAAAAAAAATTACAAATGTGCAAGCGCATCAGTTCATGCGGCACGTGAACCAATCTGTTTCTTTTTATTACTAGTTTAGGCACCAAATAATGAATGAACATCAGAAGGTATATTGAAAGATACAGTACAGCTTACTGAAATATATAATTTCTCATGTAATCGTTCAAAGAGAGTTTCAACCTTGGAAAGACGTGAATAAAACAGCTTATTGAGAACAACATGTCACATAAAGCCATTCAAAGACCATTATGTTAGCTAGAAAAATTAACTCTAGAGAGGAGCATTTTGCTAAATAAATGCACTATATTACATATTTATGATATTTTTACTCTTAAATTAAAAAATATTATAACATTATTATAAAAACTACACTATATCAGTTGTATAAGAACCTTTAACAATAATACCAGCTGACAGGTTTCCCTGTGTACAGCATTAGTTGAGAAATTTGTTTCCTTGAGAATAATTAACATGTAGACCATTCTGTACCTGATATTTAGCCAAATGAATCAATATTGAACCAAGATCAGAATTGAAACGCAGGCTTATGAACCAAATCACCTCCACCACCCCATCCATAATTCTCACACCAAGCTAAACTGAAAAGTTGGCAGCCACAGGTTACTTACGCAGCGCTGTTTTACTTGGTCAAAACAATCCTACTAAAATACGTTTGAGTGTGTTGAATGTTGTTATAACGTTACTCTGGGAGGTCGCTTGGTGGCTGGTATGAGACACGACTTGTTGCACATTGCAGTAAGCTAGATTGCAATTTAAATATCATATTAATAAAAGCTGGATGACTTATGTTGCTAAATGGAATGCAATACGTTTAAAAATATATTGTATGGTGGAGAAAATGCTGTATTACTGTTACAAATAAAGCTCTTTTTGATTAAGCTATGTTAGGCAGTTGACAGAATAGTGTTGTCTCTGAGGCATGGTACAAATATGTTACTCGTGGTAAATCAAGAAATCACAAGATTTAAACAATAAGACTAACCATCTTGAGCTACATAACAATGATTAGTTTTCTGTCGATAAAGGTAAAAATGCATTATATATTAAAGCATCTTTGGTGTTTCCATGGTATCTATGGAAGTCAAAAATCAAGGGTAGTGCGGATATGGCGTCTGACACGTGACACATCGACACGCGCCGTTACACTGGTTAAAATAGCTGATTTCTCTGGATTTAGACATTGTTGGAAAAATGTGGGATAAGCACACGTCGACAAAATATATAACATTGTTTTAGTGGTTTTTGGATATTTTAATCCACAAATCTTACATATTGTGCCTTTATTATTGCATTGTGAAATAACTATGAACAATCTTTAGCCACAATTAACATAATTAACAAAATGGAACAAAACACTGTTAGAAAATGCAGACAAAGAAAATGACTCATGAATGTTTCACAGTAATTGGCACATTTTCAGAGAAATTTCAGAGATTTAGTATTGAAATCCTAAAGATTTTGTATCGAATATCCTGAAGGTTCTGGCGATAGTTGTTGAATTATTCTTTTGCAATGGTTAGAATTGAACAATTGAACAACATGGTGGTAACACTTGCCTACAGAATAGCACAAGATGGAGAAAAAAAATATGTCTAATGTGCATTCTCAGAAATAAAAAAAATAAAAAAATCTTACCTTTAAGGGCCTTGTCACTGTATAGTAAGGTACAGTAACGTACATGACATTTACTCTAAGGTACTATGACATTTTTAGGGGAAGATAGTTGTGTACTGCCCCAGTGAGAAGCTGTTGTACCCCTAAAGGTACGATTTTTCCACAGATGCTTCTGACGTACATGGATGACTTTTATTGACATAATGGAAAAGAAGGCATCACAATTTTAGAGTGCTGAAGTTCATGTTGACAATGTTGCGCGACATGAACATAATGCAGTATACTGATGGTCCAAAACATCGAAATGAAGACACAAATCCAATACATCCATAGAAATGTTTGGCATTTGATGTAAGTAAATTAAAACAGTGGCCAGTAACACACATGCTGCATGCGAGTTCATAATTAATATGCTGTATACATTGGGCTATGTGTGAATAATATGTCAGTTATATGTAGATAATGGCGGTAAGAATAACCACAATTCTTAGTACATAATCAGAATATTGAAAAATCCATGTAAACAGTAAACCCTAACCTAAAGTAAAGAGGTTTGCGTGTGCCATGTAAATATCTTACAGTGAAATAATCACATTATTGGACAGGTTGATGGCTAATTTCGCTGGTACTTGTGACTAAGTGACAATAAAGGCTACTACTACATTATTTGTGCCCATGTAAATGTAGTCAGTGATACTAAAGTCAGCATGAAACAGTTACCTGATGTGACATATAGCAAAGCGTAAAAAATGTAGGACAGGACTCTATTTTTTTTTGGATCGGAAATTGTTTGTATAGTTGCTGTTTGCTAATTTCTGCAATATCATATGATTGACAGGTTGCTCACTCCGGTGAATACATCATCAGAGTCGAGAACAGATGACGTAGTAAGAAGGAGGGGAAGTTAATGTTTTTGATTAAAGATGAAAAAAAAATGCACAGATAAATCATTGTAAATCATAAATAAGAATTGTCTTTTTTTCTGATGTATCATGGCTGTATAGTAGTATTCCAGTCGTGAGGCCAGAAGGCAGAACTAAAGGACACTAAATGGCTTTTTGTGGATTTGTATCTGATTCAAAGTCTGGGTGTTGTTAACTCAACAGGCTGGCATAATTTGGTTAATGAAGAGCAGTTCGGCAATTAGACCTACTTTAGTTGCAAGTCAGAAAAGCAATAATCCATGGCTCCCTGCCAGCATGCACAATAAACCCACCACAGGTCCTTACGACATTCAGTCATTATAGTTGGCCCTTTAGTGTTCAACCTCAAATGAACCTTTGTTTGTCCTGAGAGTGAGAACACAGGCAGATGATCTTGAGTTGTTATCGGTTTATGCCGATGGCATTGTGACGCAGTTTAGGCATTGTACCGCTGTAGCGATCCCTCCAGCCGTTACCAAGAAGGGACATAGCAACAGGGGTTACAGCCTGTCAGCTCTCAGGACACTAAGGCTGAGCAGAAAGCTAGTATAAGTAAAGCGAACAGCTCAATATGGCAAGCGAGACAAGCGGAGGCAGAGAGCATTCGGAAAGCATACATACCTTGAAAAATATTACAACCTTGGGGGCCAATGAATGCACGCAAGCAAGAGGGAGAGCAAAAGGACATAAGACAAACAGTTGAGACAGCCAGCACCACATTGAGCCGAAGACTGCATGTGGTCGAGAAACAATAGTGTTTGCAGCATGAGGCAGCATGCAGAGCAGAATTAGGATCAACTGCGTGTGTGGTTGAAGAAGTAGCAAAGGCAAATCACAGGAAAACCAAAACCTGATATGGTAGGGAAATGTATATATACATTTTCCAGTCATTTTAAAGGCGAAGAGTTTGATTAAGTAAGGAATACCTAACTGACGACGAGCCATTGAATCCTTAGAAAAATAATGCAAAATTTTTCAATAATTCAACGGCCCTGAGTCAATTATTGCACGTATACCACGGTTACCACACCTCAAAACATGGTTCAGATCATGTATTTCAGCTCTTGTGTTTAGGACTAATTTCTTTCTATCCCAAGTGAGCCTCCATTGTTAATTCTAACACCATGTCCTAACTAGACGCAATGCGATAGGATCCAGCGACAAATAATTTGTCTGTCCACACTAGACGCGACACGACTGCGAGATGCGTAAAAATCAATCAAAACCCACAGCCAATCAGAACAGTGTGTTGGCTCTCGCGTCAAGTGCACAGCATCAGATAATCTTGACGGCAATCACAAGAAAATGGATAAGTAGGCTACATAATCAAATTCACAAATATTACACCATTTAAACATTATTCAAATACATAGGCTACTGAGTTACTAAAACCATCTTTGTCAAATAATTCTTTACAGTCTGAACGTTCTTGTTTCCATTTGTTTAATTTCAAGATCTGAGGTGAATTATCCATTGTTGCTTTTACAGCTACAAAGCCGGAGCACTAAAGGATATTCAGAGTCACATTACACGCTTTTAACATTAAATAAAGCACATAAACAGTACCTGAGATTATCATTGCCACACTGAGTGTTTGTTGTCCCAGCGCGATGTCACAGAAAATGAGAAACCATTTCTAAAATAGAATCGTCGCGTGTCGCTGTCGCCAAAAACTTTAGGACAAAAACTTGGAAAATATATATTTTTTCACGTGTCGCGGCGTTCGCATGGCGTGTAGTTAGGACACGGTGTAATACAGTTATTAATGCAGTTATTAGAGAGAGAGAGAGAGAGAGAGAGAGAGAGAGAGAGAGAGAGAGAGAGAGAGAGAGAGAGAGAGAGAGAGAGAGAGAGAGAGAGAGAGATTAGCATGTGCGAATTACCTGAGTCTGTGCGTTATAGGGTTTTCGGCAGCAGCGGCTCTAATAATAGCGAAACTACGTTTATTTTCTCCAAGAACAATGCCGTTATTACCTCGCTAGTGAGAAATGCATGTAGCTTTTAAGTTGTTCAACTATTTTACTGACAAAATCGTCAGAGCAGCACAGAACGTTCATCAAGCAATCCGATTCAAGCATTCGATAGCCCCGTAGTATAGGGTTTAATGCACATGCTGAAGAATATCATATGTAAACACACTTAAATAAGCCATCATGATAGTTGAGAGACTAAAGAAAAACTTTAGTGAGAATAGAAATCTTGTAAATGCAGTATATAGGAATGTATGAATGCATGATGATGAATGCAAAATATTGAAGCACAAATGTTTTCAACATAAGTAAGATAATAAGTTTCTTGAGCAGCAAATCATCATACTGTATTAGAATGATTTCTGAAGCATTATGTGACACTGAAGACTAGAGTAATGATGCTGAAAATTCTGTTGTGTTGAACAATATTTTAAACAAAGAATACAGAGTTTCTGAAAATATTAAGAAGCACAACAGTTTTAAACATTGATATAATATTTCAATAATAGTATTTAAGAAATATTTCTTAAGCAGCAAAATAAGCATATTAGAATGATTTCTGAAGGATCATGTGACACTAAAGACTAATGATAATGATAAAGAATAACATCACGGGAATACATTACATTTTCAAAAATATTCAAATAAAAACAGTTACTTTAAATTGTTAAAATGTTTCACAATATTACTGATTTCACTGTATTTTTTATCAAATAAATGCAGCCATGTTAAGCATTCTTTCAAAAACATATACATTTAAATATATTAATATTTAGTTATTTGGTTTTGGTCATGTTTTCTTGTCTTTCAGTTGAATTTCTCTTATGCTGCGTCCCAATTCGCATACTATCCATCCTAAATAGTATTCGAAAGTAGAATCAGTACGTCCCAAATCGTAGTATGTTGAAATGAAATGAGTATTCCAAAGATACCCGGATGGTCTACTATTTCCGGTCAGAATCCGAAGTGCAGATCGATGCGCACTCTAACGGCTGATATTGCCCACAACCCATCGCGCGTTGGGCGAGGATTCGGTTAGAACTACAAACACGAGTGAAAAGTGTTAAAAAACTACAGACATGGAGAGGTTTAGATAAAGGGGTTTGAGTGATTAATTATCAGTATCTAACCTGACGAAAATGTATGTATTCAATGTTGTCTACATTATATTGCATCTGCAGCAGCATTGTGAACTTTTGTAAAGATACGTTTAGTCATTAACTTTTAAATGCATCATTACATTCAAATTGCAAATGCGGAGACCGCGACTGGCAGATCAACGTGCTACTACATTTCTCTCCGAAATGGTAGGAAATTAAATTAGATTGAATGGAGGATTTTAACTGTGACAAGATGATTGACAGGGCAGTGACAGGATGCATGCGACAGATCTGTCCGTTAAAGATGAGGAAGTAGTAGGCTATGTCCCAAAGCTTGCCTACTCTTTTGCTACACACTCAAAAGTATGTACTTTTTCTTCACAAAAAGAGTACATACTTTTAGGGCGTAGTATAAGTAGGTGAATTAGGATGCAGCCTTAGTCATGTTTTTTCTTGCTCCTCATGTGATTGTGTCATGTGCTTCATGTGTTGTTTTCATTGGTTGTTCTAGTCATGTGGTTTACTGTTCTGTTTTGTCATTGGTTCCTTGTTCATTGCTATCAGGTGTGTCTTGTTAAGTCATTAGTCTTGTGTAGAAAATATAGCCTAGCCAGAGAATGTCTAATAAGGGGAGAAGGTTCACTCTCGCTACACTTCCGGCTTCTGACTGGTTGCAGTTCCACTCTGATTCCACATGAGGGCGCTCACAGGACGAGTGCAGAATGAATGGAGGTCTATGGAGCTATACCCCTCAAAATCCACTTTTCTCAAGATATAATTTTTTGTCTAGTAATTTGAATGTTGTATTCGAAAGGAGATGCAAAGAAATTGCTTATTGCTGGGTGTTAGATTTTTTAGAGTCACTTATTTGCTTTAAAAAGTCTTTCAAAATGTCAATGACGTCATACACATCGTACGACCAGAGATACTGCTTTACGGCAATCCTTCAGTCACTGTGGTGCTTTCGCGCTCTGCACTTTATTTTCTCTCGAGGCATCGACAGCACAGCTGACACAGGTAAACACACGTGCTAGAAGAGTTTCTGCTAGAATACATTCTGTTCCCACTTCGGATACCATGATGCCATCAAGCGGTATCTCTGGTCGTAACCAGTCATTCACTGACCAATCAGTGTTCGTTAGCAGAATGCTAGCGTGTTATGAGCAACAACAACTCAACCTGTAAGAAATCGAAAGGACATAAGTACTCGTTCATTCAATTTTCGACCTATAACCCATGTTGAACTTGCCAAAACTACAATCAAATCTGAGAATTCTCAACGGCAATCGGGTGAAAGAGACAAATTTAGCCGTCTAGCCCCATAGACTCCCATTCATTTTGCACTCGGGCGATCGCCCCCAGTGGAACTCTGGTGGAACTACAACCAAAAATTCGGTACAATAGGACTTAATAGGGAGTGGTGGGCAGGCCTATTAAGAAAATAAGAATATATACAAAAGAAAATATTTTCTATCCCTAAAATCTCAACCAGATTTGAAACAAACTATATGCAGTGTAATTATTTGCGAAATAAACAAAATAAAATGCTGCATGCCATTTGTCAGTGAGTGTACTGAGTAAGAATTTATTTCAAGCAGCCTTACTCTCTCCATGTTTAATGAGGTTGGGCCTCTTGAGAGATATTCAATGAGAAATGAGGAGAAGCCTGATCAATACAGTTGAGAAAAAACTCCTGACTGCACAGAGGACGTCCTGCCACAGGGCTGAATCCAACAGCCCCATAACCAGCTAATGACTTTATCCACCCTGAGGGTATGATTAAGCATTATTAGTTCACGTGCCCAATTCAGAAGTGGCACAGATCACAGAGTTAAGATCGACAGACAAACAAAGGTTCAACCAATACAGAGATTTCTGGCTGTCACAGATGACTAGACTGGGACGCAAGGGTGAATTGTATTACTTTCAGTTTATGGATTATGTCCCTGATGCATCACACTTAACGGAGGATGATCCTTGTATCATATATCGTGCAAAACATGAAAATGAATAGGACACATATAACAAAGAAAACCTTTCCTCAAACCACTCCCTGTCATGATGATAATGATGCAGATGATCAAGCTTCCTGATTGGTCGACAGCAGAAGGCTAACTTAAAGTCATTCTGAAAAGACTCTAAAAAATATATAATAAAATGCATAAAAAATTATTAAGAAAGGTGAATAAAAACAAGTATTAAATGAGCATTTGTAATTTTTATATGACTGCTACATCATGACTTGCAATTCCTAAAACATTTCAAGAATATATTTTTTTCCCTTCTTTCATTTGCTTTTAATCACCCCAAGAGGGACATCTTGGTTAATATTAGGGTATTTCCTGGGCAGAGAAAGAACATAAAATCTCTTCTGATGAGTGTTGTGGCTCAAGTGGCATGCATTTCACTGCTTGATGAGAAATAATTGCATGATGAAGATTTCAAAATGTGAGTTATTGAAGTAAAAAGCAATCATGGTCTGCAAAATCTTGCTTTGATGGGTAAAATGTAGACTGAAAAAGAAATCAATGCCACAATGCGGTTTTAAATGTATAGATGATAAGATGCCTCATAGGAAGTTGTTTAATCAGCTGTGTGTCATGCACAACATTAAAAATGATTGCCATGCATGGCCTTTAACTGATGCGGATTTCTCGATAATGTAAATTATTCATTCGATTTGAATAAACTTTAGAGCTTGGCAGTTATTTCAGAGCTTGTGCCACTTTTTGTTGCAAACAAGCCTATACACTAATATAAAAATATTTATCTTATAGTCGTTTTTGATTCAATAGAGATGATGTATGTGGTACAAGCAGAAGCAAGAAGCTTCAACAGATATTGAGCAGAAACCACTGTATCTCACATATATCTAAACAGCATTATGATAGACACAACCAGACTGTATATCATTCACATGCTCTCCAAGAAGGCAGTGAAAGTATTAAGTAATTTAACACTGAGCTGAACTCTGTGGGTTACGGATGCCCACACAGCGTTTGTCTGGTTTAGTCATTGCAGTTTTCAAGAAATATCTCATCATAATCAAAAGTCATGTGAATGAACATGTCATTCTGCTGACAATGATTATGATAACTCAGCTAAAACAATCTGAATAACAGATTATGTCCCAGTATTCGTTCTTCCCATTCTCATCTTGATTTACACTACCTTGAGTAGAATCACAACAGGGAACATGATGGGCTTCTTAATAAACAATTGACTCTGTCTGACTCATCTTTGTTCAGCTTTTCTTACAGCTGACAGTGGGTGTGTCTAACATCAGATTTACCTGCTTTATCACAGGCAGGTTTTTTCACTCTCACCTCTCTCAATATATAGTGTGATATGAGATTGCATGAATATCATAATCTTAAAATGCTTGCAATATAGTGGAGGATTTTAATTATGGCTACAATCAATCAAGCCAAATACTAAAGGGATATTAATAATCCCTTAATAGGTATATGGGGTGTAGAAGCATTCGATGCTAAATAGAAAATCAAACACGTGCCCAAACGAGACATTCAATTATCAGTGTATCCCCCCTTTTGGGTCAAAATGACAAGCAAAGCACCCGTTGCCATCTAGCCTATAGCGTTTCATCCTGCAGCAAGGAGAGAGAGAGAGAGAGAGAGAGAGAGAGAGAGAGAGAGAGAGAGAGAGAGAGAGAGAGAGAGAGAGAGAGAGAGAGGCTTTGCGCACAAAACATATTCGTATTGAGGGAGCAATGCGTTTCTGTGGACATTTTGAAGCGAATACATCATTTTGGACGGGATATGCTTTATCAAGGTTATACATCTCGAGCTCTTAAAGCAGAAACACTGTGGTGTGATGAGCTTATGTGAGCATTACGCGAGCCATGTCAAGGTTAAATCCGCTGAACGAGCACATTCGTGTCATTTCCCTCTTCATGACATCGTTCTGCCGCAGAAAATACGCTACATTCTACTGTAAACGTACATCTGTATCAACGATATTAAATAATTAATAATGAAACATACGCCTGCTGGTTCATCTTGTACCTTATCGATGGGCTACAGCATTGGACAACCGCTTCGGTTCTATTTTAAGCCTGTTTACCGATGGGCTCAGGCTAGAAACAACCAATCACCTCTATTTCACGCATGCAAATACTAGAAAATGAATAGTATCGTGCCACCGCCGAGATTCGAGTAACGTTACTCATGCAAGTTTATTATTATTGTGCGTAGCTTCCCGTATATCCTTGTGCGTAGCCACTGTTAGCATGCTATGAATAACAAAGTAACGTTAGCCTAAACCAAACACCAGCAATATCGCTGCAATCGTGGTCAGAACTGACCGTTTCGTCACCTGCTACAGTATTGCAAGTTACATTGAGGAAGGATGTCAGTAGCTGGCATCAAACTGGATATGATTTCATCTTCTTTTTTAAGAGACGCTCACGCTGTTCTCGAGAGCAAATAAGGTGAAATACTGTGTTAAATTTCAAATCAGTGCTGATTCCTATTAAAATTGCGCTTATTCGTTGAATATTTAAATGGAAGCATATCTTACCCGGGCCGTCATGTTTGCGTTGGTGATGCTGCTCGGGAGAGCTTCACACAGCAGTACTAGAGCAGCACTTCAGTAGCGGACAGCGACACAGGCGGGAGCTGCGCATGCGCATGGCTTTCTAGCCCATTTCTGTGAATCGAATCTTTTGAACAGTTCATTTAAAAAACGGTTGGCTCAATGGTTCTTTACGCCATCGCGACGTCGTGTAGGCTAGTAGTCGATGACATCAAATTGCGTTCTTTAAAATGTTCCAGTAAAGCAATAAACATTTACATTGCAATAAATATTTAGCGCATATTGCAGTTTACTACTGCAATTGCATGCTAGTTTAGTTTGTTGCAGCCATGATTCAGATCATAAAAACTAATATATACCGGTAATCCAGATTATATTTTATTATTAACTCCGAATCTGAATTACTTACATAAAAATACTTAATTTAAGATGAACACGACTTTTAACGCTATTAAAACCAAACTGGCTTTGTATTAATATTTGCTAATAAAACGTACATAAAAGCAAGTAATTAATTGCCCTATTAATCAAAACTATGCTCATAATAAATCAATTTCTATGTTCATTATGAATGGGATATGTCTGAAAACAAACTGATTCAATTCAAATCATTTAGGTTATATGAACTGGTGATTTATAAAATATTCACCCCAGACTCAAAACTATTGGTTTAGTGTCGAGCTGGTTGTGAAATGGTATTACAGACCTCCATAATCAAGAAGCAACAAATATCTTAATCATCTGCATATTAAATT
Organism: Phoxinus phoxinus; assembly: GCF_949152265.1. Taxonomy (NCBI): domain Eukaryota; kingdom Metazoa; phylum Chordata; class Actinopteri; order Cypriniformes; family Leuciscidae; genus Phoxinus; species Phoxinus phoxinus. The sequence goes on from NC_136876.1 coordinate 30,525,919, forward strand.
TCACCCAAAAATGAAAATTAAGCAATCATTTACTTACCCTCAAATTGTTCCAAACATATATGAATTTCTTTGTGGAACATAAAAGATATCTGAAAAAAATGTGTAAGTTGTGGGGTATTTATTTTTTCATACTACGAAGTCAATGGTGCCCCACAGCTGTTTGGTTACCAACATCCTTCAAAATATCATATTTTGTGTTCAACAGAAGAAATTCGTACAGGTTTGGAACATCATGGGGGTAAGTAAATGGCAGAAATTTCATTTTTGGGTGAACTACCCCTTTAAGCTATGAAAGGAAAAAGTAAAACATCACTTTAATAGAGCACCAGAAACAAAGTAAAAATAATAAAAAATCCTGATTCATTCAAATGAAAACTATCAAGTGCAAGTAAATCCTCAAACCATGCAAATCCTATATTCTCTGTATCCTAGGATCTGGGACAGAAGCACTCAGAGTCATGTTCTCTTGGTGACTTTATTATGTTTTTTTAGCGTTATAAAAAAGGGGAAAAGCATGACAGGCCAGACAGAGGCGCTTGGCAACGATATGTACAAAGGAGGAGGACGAGGAGGAGGAAGGGCAGGAATGCACAGGCCAGGGAAAGACAACAGCTCATGACCCCGTCCTGTTGACAGCATCTTATCAGAAATTTTCCACTCAACATAAAAAGTCCAAGTATGCTGTCTGTACGAGAGGTAGGCCTGGAGCGAAGCCAGCAGCTTCTTTAGGAGACCGGGGTTTGGGCTAAAACCGTTCGATTAGTAATGCAGGGAATCTTGTCAACAGCACAACACAATGGCCCCAGATTGGCAAAGGAACTGAATCATTCTCATATCAGCTTTGCTAGATCTATGTATATACATTTCAAATAAAGTTAGAATGCAGGTGAGTTTTTATTATTATTTTTTAAGATTCCCTGATGGCCCATTAGGCACAGCCAAGATACAAAGAAATGCATTACCAGCAAAAAATTAAGTGAAAATAAAAAAATGTGATCCCATAGTAATAGAAGTAGTTTGTCCTTGTCTGGAAGGTGGTAAAAAATGTCCAAGTGAAAGCCAGAGAGGACAACAGCAGGAGTCAGTCTGTTTTTTGGGGGTGTTGGACCTTTTTTTTAAACTTGGTATCAGTATCACATCTCCCTCCCCTTCCCCCAGAGTCCCCCACACTGGCCATGCTCTCGGCTGCAGGGTCCAATGCTCAACCTGCACAAAAGACAAAGCTGAGATCAGCAGAGACAAGACATTTTTCAATTCAACACTATGAGATGCAATATTGTTATGAACAACATAGAAAATGGACTTGCCTATGTCAATTTCTTGGCTTTGTTGTAGAGCGAGTCCACTACTTTGCTCATGTTCTGAATTGTTTCAAGGGCAGCTTCATATGTTTTGTCTACGGGAGGTTCGTCAAATACAATCAAGACACCTTCCCCTTGGTCAAGGATTCCTATATGCCGTGAGAAGAGAGTTTTTGATAAGCATCATCATAAGTCATAAAGTGAAAATATTTGGAGGGAGCACAAATACTGATTTATAGTATATACACAACATAATATATGCCTGTTTGTCTAGTGCGAAGTAAAACTAGTGCGACCGACCAGTGAAGCCCAATTCCTGAAGTTAATGACTCTTGAGCCAGTTCTTTTAATGAATAGTTTGAGGAATTACTGATTTACTGGTCAGTCTAAAGCACTGCTGTGGACTCAGTAAAAAGAGTAAAACTTACTAAATTAATCATTGAGACTGAAGTGTTACTGCAAGAGATTTGAGTTAATTTAATATTTATGATTTTAATTCAGTAAACTTTCAGCTATACAAGGTATCTAAGCAGTTTAATTTTATATTTAGAAATATTCTTTTGAGCAAACTCAAATGAAAGCACTCCAATAAAACAATATTTATAATTTAAATGATGTAAGGCATCGGTTTCCTCAAATGAAACTAACTCATCAGGTTTTACAGTGTATAATTTACAGAAGTGGTATCAGTTATAAACAAAATGGACATTACTAAATGAAAAACACATACGAATCAGAATCAATCAGAATAAAATCTGTAAATGCATTGATAACCAGTCCTAAGTTTGACAGAAGACTTATCAAGTAAAAGACAAGCATGATGGCATCATACCGTGAAATTTCTGGTCTAAAATCATCTGTGACAGTTTCCTTTCAACATCCCCCTGATGAGATAATGGAGGAGCGGTGTTACAATTTGAGAACGGATGGCATGCATGGCAGCAAAAGCAACAGTGATTAAAATAAAAATTGGTTTGTCATTTTAAATATATACATTTTAGAAGTGTTATTTGGAAATTAGAGAGTAAGAAGACTTTACCTTGGAGAGTTTTATTAGCTCAGAAATATGTTCCATCTGTTGGCATAAGAGAAAAAAATGTAAGTGAACAACTTAACTGGTTTAAGCATATATCAGTGGTCACTGTGGTATAGCGGGGCATTACCTGCACTCTGGAGAAGGGCTCGATGACCCTTATGAGGTTTTGTTCCAGCAGATTGTCATAGAGTTTGGCCAGGTGGGTGCTGATGATGGGGTCATCCCGCAGCTCAGCTTTGTATTCTGTTAAAGCCTGAATGCAGATCAAAGAGAAGGACATTAAATGTAAAAACTGCAGGTGGACTGAGAATCTAGTGTAACCTTGGGTGAAAAAAGTATAATTATAATTCAGACTAAGATGCTGCCTTGTAAACTTTGTTTGTTTTTATACTTCTTTCCAGTTCTGTAAAAGGGAACATGTAAATTGTTATTGCTATCTAACGTCCAAGTTGTATTCAATTTATTCAGACATGTATATCCTCACCTGCGTTATTGTGGCCAATCTAGAGTTAGAACCTGGGACTAATATTGTCCTATAGGTTAGGGGGACTAACCCCTTGCGAACCATCAGGATCAAGCGTTACAGTGTTGAATATAACTCAGTGAGCGATGAGGCTAGCTGCCGAATGCTGGCGAGGCGTGTCATTTCGAGAGGATCCGAATAGCTGTTTGAGTTCCAGGAACACTCAAACTTCCGTTATTGGAGAGGCTGGAACGGGACTGAGATCGTGGGGATTGTGCTACTGCATAAAACGCATGCAGTGAGCCTATGTGTTTAATGTTTTGCACTTAGGAGTGAAGCAGCTAATTGTTTTAGGCTGAAACCATCACAAGCTTCGTTTCAGGCCTTCAACATTGACTGGTATTTACATTATTTGTTTGTTATCTGCCGGATACTTATTTTGATTTGTTCATAACATTGAACATTGCCCTTGAACTGTTAGCTTTACTGTGACTTGCTGTCAATCAGTATGTGTGTTTATTTTATTGATAATTAGTAGACTTTAATTCTTGTCATTTCTGTTTTTTCATTTACATTTCATTCACTGTAGAGTTTAATTTGAACCAGCGAGTATCCAGATTAGTTTGAAAGGTATAGTGGAAGATTTTCTTTTTCCGGGTGGATCATCAAGACTATTGGTCCTCCTAGTTGTCAATCATTCTGGTGATATGTTTACGTAAGGCCGTCGTACGTGCTCGTCCCTAGGTAGTTTTCGCTTTCTGCGCATGCGCACTTTCAGGTGTATATGTGTGGTGAGCTACGGTTTCAGCCATTCATTGAAGCTCGCTGTTCTCACCTTTTTTTTTTTTTTTTATGTCTGTGTTAAGCGTCTACGAATTGTATGACAAGAAGAGAAAGGCCTCTGAAGAAAGAAACAAGACCAGAGTGTTTTTGGGAGAATATTTCACACGCTGGCGTGCGCTAAAAGCACAGGTTGGGCTTCACGCTGATGCCCCAGTCGCAAAGTTTCTACTCGACAGGTACAGTTTGGCATGCTATTTGGAGAAATCCATTTAAAATTACTGCTAGTAAAAGTTAATGTAAGCTATGATTAGCGATGCTAGACCTGGCACAAGTCACGCACCGCACAGACACAGTAAACATCTCAATATGTGTAAAGTAGCCTTATGACCAAATTGTAAAAGATATCACGCTGAAATGTTATAAAACCTTGTGTTTTTTTGTGTATTTTTGATAATTACAAGATCATGCATCAAATCTTCTTTTTGAAAGTAGGCTTGTATGAGACATGCCGACAGCAACTTGTAAACAGAGTGTGCACGAGGAGAACTAGGCTCGTGCATGCTCTCTCGTGCACACGTTTAACAGGCGTATCCCTCTCGGGAGTAGGTAGAGTGTTGCGCATGTGCATTTTCTAAAAAAGTGGAGAGGGCGGTTCTTTTCTAAAATTCAGGAAAATCTTCCACTATACCTTTAATACAAATTGGATAATATTAATTAAAAAAAGAACTCCGGCTAGCCTCCCCTATAAGAGTTCTTCTGGGGGCGCAACAGTTAAAGCCAAAGAATCTGACCCACCTTCTCTAAGTCTGCAAGTGACCTGTTCTTGCTGGCTTGGGCCACACATTTAAGTGCATCTGTCTAAAGAAAGAGAGAGACAGGACGAGTTAATCCACATAATCCTCCAATGACACAACAGAAAAACGTCACTTTGTCAGGCAGCACACAGGGTCAGGTGTCAGTGCATTTTAGAGGGGACTATACACTCATTAAAAAAATGGAAGTGGTTGAATACTATGAAATATGTGCTGCAATCTGGGATGGTATTTTAATGCCGGGTTAAGTACTAGGTGAGTCATCAGGGCTCTCTCAGTAACATTTTCCACCACAGGCTGAGATTTAATCCATAATTTCAAATTTACAGTTTCATAGGTTTGGGGTAAGAAAGACTTTTAAAAATGTTTTTAACAAAAGTCTCTTATGCTCACTTACTTGATCAAACTAAAATATTGTGAGATTATTACAATAACAATTTCAAATAACTTTTCTATTTGACATTTTAAATTTATTCCCATGATGTTAAAGTGGAATTTTCAGCATCATTACTATGCTGCTCAACAAACATTTAATCAAAATAAGCATTTAAATGAAGGGTACCGGCACGAAGTGCCTGATCTGTTAGTGTGGTAAAGTACAAGATTTTGTCCTCAAACTAGTATGAAACTCATTATGGCACACGTTTAGTAAACAATACTTTAACACTTTATATCATAGCAATAACGCATAATAGTAAAAATGCATTTCCATGTAACACGATATGATAATGTATAACTATGATGTGATCTAAGCTGCAGACAATATTCTTGCAGAAGTCTTGGAAAAACTAAGAAAACTTTAATAACTTAATAAGACCCTTCAGCTCAGACATCTACCTGTCTGCCAGCATATCTGAGGGCAAGTTTTCCACTGGTCAGGCCCTGCACATCCTCTGGCCTGCAAAGATAAAGATATACAGGTTTAACATGTTCAATATCCAAGGAGAGAGAAACAAAGGAAAAGTGAGAGACACTAGAAAAAGCCAGGACTCACAAGTTCAGCATGATCTTGCAGAGGAGCATGTACTTGAGTGCAGTGATGGCACGGGGACTGTCAATAGAATCGTAGCCTTCAAAAGCCTCATAAAAGTATGAATACGCCGTTTTCCAGTCCTTCTCCTCAGCAGCATGAATAATGCCTGCAAGGGGAAAAAAAGGATGTGATGCATTCAGTGCAATAACTTAAGCGAGATATCTCCAATACTAGCTCCAAAATTTATTCAATAACAAATCATCTGGTAAACATGATGTTTTTCCTCCATTTGTTTAGGATAAGTAATGCACATCAGCATTCAATAAGCATGTGCTTATTACAAAATGGTAAATGGACTGCATTTATATAGATTAAGATTAAGATATACTTTATTGTCCCCAAAGGGAAATTTGTTTTGGACTCTGTCTGTTCCGCAGCTTTACAGAGACAACACAAAATACAAAATTACAAAGAATAGACATCTCAACACATCCTCTCATATACATTAAATAGGTATGTAGTTACAGCTCACATATTGCAAATTCTTAAAAGTATACATATTGCACAAATGAGAATGCACACACACCCCTACCCTGCAAAATACAGCATTGATATATTGCACACTCCATCATATGGCCTACAAATAGCACAACTAACACATATAGCGCTTTCACAGAACCATGGCCACCAAAGCGCTTTACATATTGCCTCACATTCATCCATACATTCATAGGGGTGTCACGATTCTCCAAATCCTCAATTCGATTAAATTTTCGATTCTAAGATCACAGTTCGATTCGATTCTCGTTTTTTTATTTTTAAGCACAGGTTGCTATGCCATTTTTAGACCAGACTTTTATGCATATTATCTGACCTTTGTTCGCAATGTACCACACTACATTGTCAAATTTAAAAAATGTATTAAGAGAAAAATTTTTTTACAATAACATATCTTCAGTCAATTGGAAACTTAAGCAAAATAACCTGCTATCTAATTTCTCTTTTGTAACTGCAGTCTTCTTCACAGAGCGCCATTTACATAGTTTTATATAAAATTTATTTTAAATTAATACATTTTATATACATTTATTTGTCTCAAGATACCTCGAGTTGTCAAAGACTTCTCTTTGGCTTCTCGTCCGGTGTGTGCGATACCTCGAGTTGTCAAAGACGCGGCGCTTCTCGACCGGTGTGTGCGATACCTCGAGTTGTCAAAGACGCGGCGCTTCTCGTCCGGTGTGTGCGATACCACGAGTTGTCAAAGACACTGCGCTTCTCGACCGGTGTGTGCGATACCTCGAGTTGTCAAAGACACTGCGCTTCTCGACCGGTGTGTGCGATACCTCGAGTTGTCAAAGACACTGCGCTTCTCGTCCGGTGTGTGCGATACCTCGAGTTGTCAAAGACGCGGCGCTTCTCGTCCGGTGTGTGCGATACCACGAGTTGTCAAAGACGCGGCGCTTCTCGTCCGGTGTGTGCGATACCTCGAGTTGTCAAAGACACTGCGCTTCTCGACCGGTGTGTGCGATACCTCGAGTTGTCAAAGACGCGGCGCTTCTCGTCTGCTGTGTGCGATACCTCGAGTTGTCAAAGACGCGGCGCTTCTCGTCCGGTGTGTGCGATACCTCGAGTTGTCAAAGACGCGGCGCTTCTCGTCCGGTGTGTGCGATACCTCGAGTTGTCAAAGACACTGCGCTTCTCGACCGGTGTGTGCGATACCTCGAGTTGTCAAAGACGCGGCGCTTCTCGTCTGCTGTGTGCGATACCTCGAGTTGTCAAAGACGCGGCGCTTCTCGTCCGGTGTGTGCGATACCTCGAGTTGTCAAAGACGCGGCGCTTCTCGTCCGGTGTGTGCGATACCACGAGTTGTCAAAGACGCGGCGCTTCTCGTCCGGTGTGTGCGATACCTCGAGTTGTCAAAGACACTGCGCTTCTCGACCGGTGTGTGCGATACCTCGAGTTGTCAAAGACGCGGCGCTTCTCGTCTGCTGTGTGCGATACCTCGAGTTGTCAAAGACGCGGCGCTTCTCGTCCGGTGTGTGCGATACCTCGAGTTGTCAAAGACGCGGCGCTTCTCGTCCGGTGTGTGCGATACCTCGAGTTGTCAAAGACGCGGCGCTTCTCGTCCGGTGTGTGCGATACCACGAGTTGTCAAAGACGCGACGCTTCTCGTCCGGTGTGTGCGATACCTCGAGTTGTCAAAGACGCGGCGCTTCTCGTCTGCTGTGTGCGATACCTCGAGTTGTCAAAGACGCGGCGCTTCTCGTCTGCTGTGTGCGATACCTCGAGTTGTCAAAGACGCGGCGCTTCTCGTCCGGTGTGTGCGATACCTCGAGTTGTCAAAGACGCGGCGCTTCTCGTCCGGTGTGTGCGATACCTCGAGTTGTCAAAGACGCGGCGCTTCTCGACCGGTGTGTGCGATACCTCGAGTTGTCAAAGACGCGGCGCTTCTCGTCCGGTGTGTGCGATACCTCGAGTTGTCAAAGACGCGGCGCTTCTCGTCCGGTGTGTGCGATACCACGAGTTGTCAAAGACGCGGCGCTTCTCGTCTGGTGTGTGCGATACCTCGAGTTGTCAAAGACGCGGCGCTTCTCGTCCGGTGTGTGCGATACCTCGAGTTGTCAAAGACGCGGCGCTTCTCGACCGGTGTGTGCGATACCTCGAGTTGTCAAAGACGCGGCGCTTCTCGACCGGTGTGTGCGATACCTCGAGTTGTCAAAGACGCGGCGCTTCTCGTCCGGTGTGTGCGATACCTCGAGTTGTCAAAGACGCGGCGCTTCTCGTCGGGTGTGCGGCCCCCAGAGGAGGTTGACTCGCAGCATTTCAACACGCGTGTTTTTTCCCGCTTGACAAGCCGACCGAACGTGACATGGGGGCGTGGCAGCATCGACGATTCCATTTTTTAATTCGATGTTCGAGATTATGACTTAATTTCAATCGATTTAAAATCGAAATCGTGACACCCTTATTCATTCACCCATTCATACACTGACGGCGGTGTCAGCCATGCAAGGTGCCATCCAGCTCATCGGGAGCAGCTGGGGTTAGGTGTCTTGCTCGTGGACACCTCGACACTTGGTCACGTGGAACCGGGGATTGAACCACCAACCTTCCAGTTTGTAGACAACCTACATGAACCACTGAGCCACTGCACTCCCAAAAAGGCTCAGTACCGCTAATGTAGAATGAAGTCTGGCTGTTAATATTTTGCTTTCAGTGTGGACAGAGAAATTAGCCGTCATGTCTGGTTAGGATCTGGCGTGATGCTGAAGGTCTTTGTAGAAGGGTTGTGTAAACGTACCTGACTGCATATCTAGAGCAGCCTGCAGCTTTGGGGGGCAGTATATGGCGTTTGCTGTGGTCCTGGCAGAGGTGAGAGCTGCTCTGGCCTTGGGCAAGTTGCTTAATGCATGATACGTCTTGCTCTCCAGCAGCTGGAGCTCCACCAGTAGAGCTTTATCATCCATCTTCTTCAGCTCTTGCAGGAGCTGAGAGCCTAATTAACAAGAAAGAAAAGGACAGTGGCTATAGACCGCAAATACATCTCCCAAGCTAAAAGTTCACCGAAAAATTACAATTCTGTCATTAATTACTCACTTCCATGCCGTTACAAAACCGGAAGACCTTCGTTCATCTTCAGAACACAAATTATATTTTTGATGAAATCCGAGAGCTTTCTGACTGCAACGTTACTACAACTTTCAAGGCTCAGAAAGGTAGTAAAGAAGACATTGTTAAAAAAAAGTCCATGTAACTACAGTGGTTCAACCTTAATTTTATTGGAAAGTTTGTAAGTACATCAGGAGTTTATTTAAATAACACTTGGCTGATGGTATGCTACCGCTAACCTGGACATCGAGGTCACTTCAGTGATTTGGTAAAAGCCCTTAAAAGTCCTGTCTGAAAGCGATGCATAAGGATGTAGTGTAACAACATCCAGTTCCAGGAATGCACTTTATTTTGTTAGTAGTACCATTTTGCAACAATTATTAGTTAACACTAAGTTGTCAAATTATAATAATTTGGATATACCAAAAAACTTTTTCAGCAACTCCGCATGATCGCACAAGTCTTTTACGGGCTTTTTCCAAATCACTTAAGTGACCTCAACGTCCATGTTAGCGGTAGCATAAGCCATCAGGCAAGTGTTATTTAAATAAACTCCTGATGTACTTACAAACTTTCCAATGCCTCGTTTTATGATTACAGAACCTATTTGTACTACTGTAGAAGTTTCGTACCATTCCGAATGTTTTTTTTTTTTTTTGTGGTGTTTGGCTCGATGTCATGGTGCAAAGGACTCTAGGTTGAAATTGCTCCGAACCATCCCTTTAATTTGTGTTACAAAGATACACGAAGGTTCTATGGGTTTGAAATTATGTGAGGGTGAGTAAATAATGATAGAAATTACATTTTTGGGTGAACTATCCCTTTAAATAAGAAAATGAATGGCACAATGTCAAATACAAGGGATGATCATGTAAAGGACTCACCAAGCTGCAGAGCCTCTTGGTAGCGTTTGGTGTCAAAATATAAAGAAACCAGACGGGCCTAAAAGATTGAAGCAACACTGATAAGAAATCAAAGAACCATCATATGATCAATACTAATCATAACCACAAAGATAGCTTATAAGGCAGGAAGCAAAAAACAAAAGAAAAAAATTGGTGAATAGACTCAATTCCACTGGAATTAAATGAAATAATTTGTTCATTCAGCAAGGCAGCATTATATTGATTAAAAGTGAAAGTAAAGATATTCTTAATGTTACAAAATATTAATATTTTAAATAAACAATGTTCTTTCTTTTAAACAAATAATACTGAGTGAATACAGGGTTTCCAAAAATATTAACCAGCACAACCGTTTTAAACATTGATAATAATAAGTAGTATTTCTTAAGCAGCAAATAAGCATATTAGAATGATTTCTAAAGGATCATGTGACACTGAAGACTAATGATAATGATAAAGAGTAATGATACTGAAAATTCAGCTTTGACATCACAGGAATAAATTGGATGCACTAAATAAATGCAGCCTTGGTGAGCATACAATAGATGCTTTTCAAAAACTCCAAACTTTTGAAAGTTTATGTACACCACATTAAAAATAAGTGCACATTATTGTCTGAATTTACTTTACTTTACTTTACTTTATACTTTATTGTCAGACAGAGTCTGAAATTTGTTTTACATGACAGTATGCATGCTTACCACAACATTTAACAAACATTCAATATTGACATTCACTCAAACCACAGAGTTATACAATCATTACAACATTTATCCATCGGCCCCATCATCCCAATACTCCTGATCTCTGATTAGGTTAGGTTTTGTTCAGCGCTATGATTGCCTGATGCACAAAAAAATTCATGTTTGAATACTCACATTCACTTAATCCTTCCTCATATTGTAAACTAGGGACAGTCATGTCAAATCCATGACCAGTTGACCAGATGAATATACTATTCTGTTTACCTTGGTAAAAATATAAATAACATACTATCCAAATCCTAACCCTACATATTGCAACAGTAATGGTGATGTTTACCATTGCAGGTCTCTAACTTACTAAATTAGGTGCTCACCTCCAGGGCCTGTCGTAGAAAGGTCCTCTTCTCTGATTTGGCCCATTCAATGCACTCCAAACATAATTCCACCTCCTGACCTGTAGCTGCCTCCATGTCCAAGAACATATCGAGCAGAGAGCGCACCAACCGTGCGGCCTTTGCTTTGCTGATGGAGTTCAGGAACGGTCTGACATACTTCAGCAGACCTCCCAATTCTGCAAAGGAACAATATATGGACAACAGTTATTAACTTTGAGGAAAAAGACAGCTGACAGAGTAGAGTAGTGGCACTTCAGGGCCATCAGACAATGATTATGATGATTGAGAGAAAAACATAATGTGTATGACAACCCATTAGTTAAAGACATTTACCAGCAGCTTGTCCAGTCTTGGCCAGCAGTCCTCCCAGCTCCAGAATACTCTGTTCTTTGACACGCACAGCCTCTTCGTCATCGTCTTGGATGTCTCGTTTGACTGTGAATGTGGACAGAAGTAGTTCATATTGCTGTTAAATGTTATTATGTACAGCCCAAAAGAACTATGCAAACTTGGTTAGCTTAGACTTTCTGGTGACAATATATAGACAATTTCATCTTGGTCATCATGATCCTCAACTAGATTAATAACTAGATTGGTGGGCTTCAACAGCTGTTGATAATACCAAAGGAACATGTAAACCTTTTTAAACCATAACAAAGAGACTGAATTTGAGCATAATACTATTTTGATTATAGGCAAGTTTTATTTTCACAAATTGCCAAATTTTGTGGCTTTTAAATATGATTTGAAAAATCAAACCCTTAAATCAGCTGAAAGGGGAATTCTTTAAAATGCTCTAAATTACTTCATTAACTCCCCTTAGTTTCATTTATGTTACAACCAGCTTTTATTAACCTTTTATTCTTAAAATATGAATTTATGTATTGTCTCTTTCTAGTGTATGCTGCTTGGGTTTGACTAATTGTTAAAAAACAAATTTTAAGAGATTAAATAAAGGTAAAAAACAAACAAAAACAAAAAACACGACATTCTGCAGCAGACACCGATCATCAAAAAATGGCTTGGCGTGCTATCAAATTAACCGTGACAAACGCACACGTATCAAACTTCATGCCAAACTAAATTTACTGACGCTGTCATATTATAGCATAACTGAACGATAAGAGGAGAAAAGGTCTGTGACCACTGACTATAATTGTAAAGAACATGTCAGTCATGCTTTAATGACTCAAATCTGCCTTTAAGTTGAAATTATATTTTTCAGACTTTTTGACATTACACTATGATAATTAATACCTAAATGTCATCATAAGCAGCCAAGATAATGTCACTAACTAGCGAAGCTAATGAAGTTGTCATGAAAGTTCTGGGAAGTTAATAGTTCATTTAAACGTAATTTAGGAAACGTCAGTCATTTCTCTAATTGTACATGATTCACCACAATTAGGACGCCGAAAACACTTACTAAACATAATATATATTTATCCGTGTTTTGCAAACGTACAGACTTCTACAGAGAGATTCGCGTTCATTGAGAACAGAAGCTAGCTGATTGGCTAACTGTTTCCACGGGTGACTGATCACTGAACATTGTTTTTTCTAACACTACAACAGCTAGCTACAAGTAATATAAATAAATTGAATGGCAAAGTTCAAAAGAACGCAGTGGCTCGTCTGTAAAGTTAACTGTTAGTAAGAACACAGTGTATTTATTCATTAAATAAAGGCTTCTCATGCCTGTCACAGTGAGTCAGCAGCATGAAACCGGCTAACACATTTAGCTGCTGTTCTACAAATCGCAATGAGGGACATGATTCGTGTGTTAAAAGCACAGCTCCTTTAGCTAAAATCACACAAGCGGTTCGAAAGGTAGCGGGAGAGGAGACACTTACCAATAGCATGTAAAATGTCAATGGACGCGTCCCGATCCGTACTGAGCAGCGACTGTGCTCTCTGAAACTCTACCGCCGCAGCCGCCATCTTCCCAATTCACCAATTGCCTGATTCACACAACAATCATCATTGAACACGCTACCGGAAGCGCCACTGAGGCACGCTGGGAGATTGAGTTCTCACTCGAGGAGTTAAAGGGATAGTTCACCCTAAAATTAAACATTTGCCATCATATTCTCACCCTCATGTTGTTCCAAACCTGTATGAGTTTCACAAAAGAAGACATTTTAAAGAACGTTGGTAACCAGATAGTTACGTCATAGAAACAATAGGCTACTATGGAAGTCATTAGGTGCAGTCTGGTTAACATTCTTTAAAATATCTTCTTTTCGCTTCAACAGAAGAATTAAACTCATACATGTTTGGAACAACATGAGGGTGAGTAAATGTTGACAACATTTTCATTTTGGGGTGAACTATCCCTTTACAGTTTTTCTCAGCCGCTTTGGTACATTTCTCGAATCATCCTCGACATTTGCAAAACAGTAGGCCTAAGTGCATTTCTCAAAACAATAAATAGCAAAACACCATGGATTACCTGCAAAAGCTCTTGCTCAAAATCGTTAGTTCATCTCTCAAAAGTAAATGTGTCAATGAACATGTCACTGCCATCAGAATGACAAGTCCTTGTGTGTGTACGGATAAGACAGTCAAATTGCAGTCATGTTGTCTGACACGGATGTTGTCAATATAACAGTGTACTCTGGAGGGATGTTCTGATGTAAACTATGGCTAAAGTTTTGATGAAAAGACAGTAGTATTGTAAATTGTAGGTTACACCTTGGGAGTTTGATTGCAAGAGACTGGACAGATTCACATTTACGCTTTTACTGTTCGTACTGTAATTTGTTGACAGACCATGTCATTGCGATACAGAAAGGAAAAGACAGCACTGCATAGCACAAAGAAAGAAAAGAAAAAAAAAGAAATATGAACATAGGAAAATCTCCTTAGGGAAACCTGTGCATGCATTGCTGTAGGAATTACAGTCTGTTTCTGTCTGTTGGGCCACAAATTCTCATCCACATCGCAATGAATATCTTCTATATTATGACATATATTATGACATATTATGACAACTTGTTCAACCATTTTGCATGTAAAGACTTATGCTATAACTAATGCCTAAATGTTGTGGGGGGTGAGACTATTCAATAGACCCATTATAATATTTGGATCAACATGACATAAGCAATTGATATTGTGGGAAACAGCAGATAATTGTACATAATCACTTGCATGGATGTACCAAAGCAACTTGTTCAAAGAAATGAGAAATTGCTTTTTTGATGTGCACAAGTGACACAATGATGTGAAGATTGAACAGGTATTGAGAATTTCAATTCTGATCTGAGAAATGTACCAAAGCGACTGAGAAAAACCAATTCCTCACCATTGACATTTCATGTTAGCTGTCTTGAATGCTGTAACTGATTTAGGAGAATTCGCTTACATTATGCCATCATCTATCACCATGATTGATTGATTGATTGATTGATTGATTGATTGATTGGTTGATTGGTTGATTGATTGATTGATGGATGGATGGATGGATGGATGGATGGATGGATGGATGGATGGATGGATGGATGGATGGATGGATGGGTGGGTGGATGGATGGATGGATGGATGGATGGATGGATGGATGGATGGATGGATGGATGGATGGATGGATGGATGGATGGATGGATGGATAACTCAGAAAAGAAAACGTAGAAAAACAGGAGATGCCCTTGCAATGTAACAGATTTGGAAAGTTTTTTAAAATCAAGATGTGCCAAGCTAATAGAGTCCTATCGAGTGCTGATAATAAAATCAAAGGGTGCTTTAATTAAGTGTTAGGTTAGGGCTGTGCAAATTTATGCAATAAGTCATTCCAAGTTTTTTTCTTCTTCTCTGAAATATAGGCCTATGAAAACCCAAGTGGGTTTTCAGTGGCAGGTGCAAAAGTTCTGATATGATTAATCTTTGTTTCATTTTCTTTTTCACACAAAAAACAGCTGTTTTAACAAGGTTGTGTAGACTTTGTATATCTGTCTGCGTGTATTTTTACCTTAGCCCACATCTTTTGATCCGACGTGCTGTTTCATCAATTACTTGATTAGCTTATATTAACACAAAAGAGTGAAACTGCAAAACGTTCACATTGGTATAAAATCTATTGCTTTTTAAACTGAAGCAGGATGATTGGATAAGTATGAGAGATTGATAGAGTGTGTGGGTGGGTATGAGAGAGAGAGAGATCATGAGGGTGGGGTTGTCCATTCATGTCTGCGCCACTACAAAGCCTCGGCAACATTACTGCACATCAGGATTGAAGTTAATCTGTCTCGAGCGTTCAGTGTGTGAGACTTTCCACACTCTTTGGATCTTGATTAAAGATTGTAATCTGACAACAGCTGGCATTTCATGTAAAGACAGGACGTGTGAAGTTAAATTATAGCGATTCCTATAGCTTGGCATGAAAGGTCGGCTTATGGTCAAGCTGAGGGATCGCTATAAAAGATGCTGGTGTTGTGGTGAGCGAGTTCAGAGCACACATGACGGACGGCATGAACAGATAATAGAGGGAGCTCAGCCACTGCCAAGTTCCCACCCATCTGAGATTCAGCATCACCGAGATAGGCAAATGCCTTTCTCTCTAAAAAAAATTTGATAAATAGCGCAATTCAATGAACGCATTTCATGACACGGACTTTTATTTATAAGCGTTTCCAGTTATATTCAAACCTAGTCTGTTCACCCGCCTGCGCAGTTCAACAAGAAGATCACAGGCTGGCAGATGTGAAACAGACCCGAGATTTATTGTGATGAAAGGGACACGACAGAATTACCATCGAAGGTTTATGTGGGAAGACGTGGTGTGCATCCCGGGAAGTAACCTTAGCAACCGGAGAATCCTGAACACCCTGCATATTTGCTTTACGTAGAAGCATTATTTCATCGCTGACGTCCCCTTTCAGCACCTTGGACAACGACGAGCACGTTTCACAGTGCGACACTCTGAGAAAAACGGGATAATCGACGGATATTTCTATATTTACCGAATCTTCTTCTTCTATATCTACGTTTATCACCGCGAGGAAGACGCATTGATTAACAGGTAACCAACATTTATGTTTATAACCCATATTGAATCAAATAAACTTAATTTTAAAAATGCTTTTAAAGGGTTTTCTCTTAGTTCACAAAATGTGAAAAACTCAATTGTACTGTCTACACGAGCTAGTCATTATAAAGATGCTATCTTGATTTAGGACAGGTCATTTAGTCTGAAGCGTTATCATTTCCTCGTGTTGACCCACAAAATATTTTGAATAGCTTGATAAATTATGTCGACTCATAAACGACAGCTTAAATGAAGAAATATTGAATATTCACATTTCCAACACGCACTGAGAGGGATTTTCCTTGCAATTGGATATGAATTGGGAATGAATGTGTTTACATTCTAGCCTTCCATTTTGAAGCTAAGATGGATGCTTTCGCATATTCTGCTGAATCTTCTGGTAAATCGGATACCAGCGGTTCAGATCATTAAAACAGGGAAATCGATAATTAAAAAAAAACAATTTTAGGATTTTTAAATGTATTTTTTTATACATAGCCTATATTGTAGAATATAGCATAGAGAGAAATGCTTGTGTTTTGCATGTGTGTGTATGTTGTGTTTAAATGGAGATGGTGGTTTCATCAAAATCATTCCTTATTTAGATGAAATACTATTGTATCACTAAACATTCATATTTATTTATTTATTTATTTTATGGACAGATTCCATATCTAAAGACCCTGTAATAATCAAGGCAACATGGGAACTGTTCTCTCAGTCTCCCCGAGCTACCGAAAGGCAGGCCTGTTTGATGAAATACCACCCCATTATACAGCTGTGCAAAACAGTAAAAATGCCAAGGACAAGAGCCTGAAACGGCAGTCGCTCATCAATATCCTGCCGTGGAAGCGCATAGTGGCGGCTTCAGCCAAGAGGAAAGGCTCTAAGAAGCTGACGTCGGGCGACAGTCAAGATGAAGAGAGCGTGGGCAACCTCAACAGCCAAAACCTGAAGAAATCCCAGTCCTGTGCCAATCTCTCCGGCTTAACGCAGGAGCCGACCGTGAGCTCCATACCCACATCGAAAACTACGGCCAATGTGGCCTCCACCGCGAAGAGGACCTCGATCACTGGATCGGTGGGTCAAGCGACCAACGCTGGCACACCCAGGAGAGTGATCGTGCAGGCTTCCACCAGTGAGCTTCTGAGAAGTCTGGGCGAGTTCCTGTGCCGACGCTGCTACCGACTGAAGCGCCTCTCTCCCGCTGACCCTGTTCTGTGGCTGCGCAGCGTGGACCGGTCCCTTCTGCTGCAAGGTTGGCAGGACCAGGGCTTCATCACCCCAGCTAACGTGGTCTTCCTCTATATGCTCTGCCGCGAGGTCATTTCGGGTGAGGTGTCCAGCGAACGCGAGCTGCAGGCCGAGCTGCTCACTTGCCTCTACTTGTCCTACTCCTACATGGGAAACGAGATTTCCTACCCACTCAAGCCCTTCCTGGTGGAGACGGATAAGGATGCCTTTTGGAATCGCAGTCTGGCGATCATCAACCGCATGAGTAGCAAAATGCTCCAGCTTAACTCTGACCCGCATTACTTCACGCAGGTTTTCGCTGACCTGAAAAACGAAATTCAAAAGGATGAGGACAGCCGGCTACTTATCGGCCTGGATCGATAAGTGAGCCGTTTGTGCATAAACAGGAAAAACTGTGCATAAAAAAGGTTTTATGCGCAGATTTTTTTTTTTTTTTAAACAAAAACTTAAGTGTTAATATTAGTATTAAAAAGCATAGATTCTGAAGCTTATTTGTAGCAATGAATGCGATTGGATCAGCCATTCTAAACCCTTAAGGTCTGACCAAGATGCAGGACAACACCTTGCCAACCAACAATGTGTTCTTTGACTGGTCGTGTGGCGTTTCTGAGGTCAGTGAATCAACTGCAGGATATTCCCGACTGGGCAGCATGTTGACCTTTCCAAGTGATTCCATCCAAACACAAACATGAGCAGCAGTTTTTATGAGTCCCAATAAATTGCTTCTTGACTTACTATAAAGACGGCGGTATTAATTGAAAAGCTCAGCTTGTGCTGTATTCCTACAGTTTAGAGCCAAGTTTGCGACACTTTCAAAATTATACAAACCAAAGACTATAGTTTGATTCTAAATTCACATAAATCCTACACAGATATACGAGGACCATGAACTGCTGCTCTTGCATGGCATCACTTTTTCAACATGTTATGTTTGTTTAGCATGTCTTAGTGGCCTTCAAGAAGGTCTGGGTCTTAAACTGCTGCAGGTTCAAGGCATTTCATGAGGTGGTCTGTACAGTTGTACACCAGTTGTTTTTGTTAATGACATTCTATATTAAGGAAATATATGATGATATATGAGCTAAAATGATTTGTGACGAAGAACCGACTGTATTGCTTCGAACAGATCAGAATTCTTCTCCCTCCAACTTCACCTCGTGGAGGAGACCGTTTTCCATGTTGCGCTACCTGTTGACATCGTGAAAAGAAGCGAGATCTCTAACGGGAAACAAACAAATAGATAGATATTTTATGTATTTTCAACAGCAAGTACTGTATGTTCTTATACGGGTGTTAATGCATGCTTTTTGACCAACCACGCACCTTTTAAAATATCTTTGTTTTATGATTTGATGGTCACAATTTTTGTAGTATGATGTTCTTTTGGACAGTGTTCCAAAAATGATGTGCCATAAAAGTTCTAAAAGTCAGCCAGAAGTACACTAAGCTTTTGTAGCTTTCTCATTAGGAAAGGGATATTTTATAAGGAGCAAAGGAGAAGAGACATTATGGAAAGACTTGAGCAGGGGACATTCAATGTTACAAATATTTTGTTAAAAAAAGAAAATATTGCCTATATTATTAGAACCTTACCATTGCTTTCAGTCCATTATAGGTCTGGAATACTATTTTCATAATAATTATGCATAAAAACAAAACCAGTTATTTTAAAAAACACAAAATGTCCTTAAATACATACGAGACAAAAACTCTAAAAGATGGTGCGAAACAGAATAGTGCTAGGGTCATGTGCAAAATAAACTATAAATAATGTTGTCACAGTTTTAAGTTTCAAAGAACTTACAAAAATGATAATTTTGCTCAACAAGCTTCTTTGTTATTTTCTTTTCTGTATTTGTATGCTGTCTCGTGAAATTTAAGAAGGCTGCTTTGATTTATGCACAATTTCAGTCTGTTATGACACATTGCAAACCAGTGTTAACTGTAGATATGTTGCTGATGAGACGATTTGAAGTGATGTAATTAGTAATCATCTTGAGAACGAGGTGCTGTCCTTCCTGTGAACGAGAGATACATATTCATCAGCATTTCTCCATACATTGTTTGCTCACTATTCCAGCTTAATATGTGACTTGAGGACAAGCACAGCTTTTGTTAAAGATGATTAACAGTGATTAAAGAGGGAGATTTTAAAGCGGTTCAAATGTGTAATACAAAGAGGCGCTTAAATATATTTTTGAGAGTCTTAAGAGGCCTCTATAAAACAAAAGTACAGCAGTTTTTCAACAAATGATGACATGTAAGATACTAAGATTAGTTACCTGGATACACACAAACTGATCAAGTCAATTTAGATGGCATGTCATCTGTGACCTGATTGCACTACGTTTGGCAATATGCACAATTGAAGTTTAAAGATCAATGACAGACAAAAGCTAACAGACAACAGTCTTTAAATCCGTTTACCTTTTTTCTGTTAAATTGTTTTTTTTTTTCTGTTTCTATATGGGATCATTTACACACAATACTATTTACATATTTCTGATCATTTTCTGATGACAACGCATTCACGTTTATCCCCCATATTTTGTGTCTGGCCTCATTCTGATAAAACACTGGTGCTAATAATGCAAAGATCACGTTTTACCCATGACCAGAGCCTTCTCATTGGTTAGATGAATGTAGTGAAGTTCTGTACATAGGCCAAATAAGACTGTACATGCATTGATGCTACTACAACAAACGGCTCCATTGGTAGAATGGGTTACTGGATGTGATGATAACTGACTGTAACAGTAAAGGTTTGAAGGAGGGCTATACAGCAACTTTGTTATTTTCATAGATAGCCTATAAAAGAGGCAAAATTGTGTTATTATGTTTCATACATTTTTTGTGGTTGATGTAACAATCTTCAACAAGAAAAAAACTGTATAGCAACAAGAGACTGAAATATGAATTTCTCGTTTCCTTATGTTTCACGTTGTGTGAATTTTGTTGATCAAAATGAAACAAAAATGTGTATCTATGATATATTTAAAGAAGCAATCTGTTATATGGGTGTGTATGAATGTGAGTTTGTGCAATGACTTTGGTCAACTCTTCTATCTACTTTATATAAAAATGTGCATTTGCAAGCAAAAACTCGGATTATGTGTCTTTATTTTCTGTTTTATATGCTTGATATACATGCACAACATACTTCACTTCTCGCACGCACACACACACACGCAACTTATATTTCAAGGAACAAAAGACAAGGAAATCACTCTCTGCTCTTGATTAAAAATATTTTATAACTTTAGTAATGATTATTCTTTATTTAATTTATACAGTGAAGATTATGCAAAGTTATTCTACATGTGATTACTTTATTCAGTTTCTGTACCTGAAAACTATTGTTAGATACCTGAAAAACCCGAAAAGCACTGCTATATATACAGTGCCGCCTCTGCTCTGCTACCTGTCGAACTAGGGAATTGCGGTTATTTCATACCATGTAAAACGCCCTTAAGTGTATTCCTGTCACCTAAACAGTCACAATTGTAAAATATACACTGTGGCTTACCTGTAAGCATGAAATTATGTTGACACAATGGACAAGTTAAAGGTGAAGTGAGTTGTTTCTGTGCTACTACTACAAAATGATCATGCCTACTGTTTACAAGTCTCAGCCTCAGACTACTGGATAAATGTGGCACACACAATTGGAAACACTTCAGGAGTTTCAAAGTCGTCATCTGATTGGTTGAATTCTACAGGATTTCCAGGAGATATGTGCGTCGCGCTCTTTAATGGTTCACAAAGATGACATGACATGCAATGAGAGTCCAGACCTTCTGTCGTCAGTCTGAAAGGTCTGGCTACCCAAGACTAAGGCTGTGTCTGAATTCACCCATATGCCCTTAAATAGGGCGCTATTTGTGGGGACAGCCATTTGTAGTGGTGTCTGAAACCATAGTGGACGTTATCGAGTGCACTCATTCAATCCCGCAATGCACGGCAACAATAAATACAACCGATGTATGCTCAACCATAGACAGTATATAAGATGGACACAGCGACCCCATAGATTTCAACGGAGAAAAGTGAAGCCCATGTGAAGCACTCACTACCTGATCGCCAGGTGTACTGCGCAAACTCAAGCTGAGCTTGACGACGTAGATGTGGCGTGAGCAACGTGTCTGACAGCTGTCAGTCTTCTAGTAGCTGTGCCGAGAGAAATCTGAATCATTCCCTTACGAATCTCGCAGAGACGGAGAGTGTGAGCATTAGCTGTCCATGAGCAGCAGCGGGAGCAACTTTATCACTCTCTATGGGATTCTCCCTTGACTTTATCGGACTTTATGCCTCCACGTCCCCCCGATTGCTTGCGAGCTTCTCCGGCTGTCTATACGGTAATTTCTCGACTGTGCGACAGAGAGGCGCGTGTTTATGACGCAATCGTTAGCCTATTTTTACAAAAACGGCTTCTACAGGGCCATAACGTAAGATACAAAGTAGGCTAATGGAGCCTTTTATTGTCGTGTTTCCTTAGAAATAAATAATGGACAAATGGAGTCTTTGGAAGCCTCAGATGTAAAGTTATTTACTGTCAAAGTGACGCCAAAATGAATGTGAGTCAATGGGATGCTACAATGGCGGCCCCCGGGGAGGCTTCAGTTTCAGATGGATTCAGATGGATTCAGATGGATTACCCCCTTGTGCTCAACGGCTAGAGAATACCCATAATGCACTGTGAGAGTAGCGCGTCAAATGAATTCCCGCATCTGACCAGAATATGGTGCCCGCCGCAGCGGATTCATCCATCCATTTTCCAAACCGCTGGTCCAATGTTACAACAGTGTAATATCATTCAGGTATTCATTTTTATTTGATTATTAAATTGTTTTATTAAGGTATATACGTGTAAGTTTCCATTACAGAGTTCAAGATACATATTTTCGTTATAGGCCTACTGGAGCTGCCAGTTTACTAAGGGACCGTTCGGTATTTATGGAATGGGCCACCGGAGGAAAATAGGGGAGGGTCATGCCTTTTTATTCTTTGTTGAGGGGAGGGTCATCCAACTTTTTTTAGTCTAGGGGGAGGGTCACCCAACTTTTGTATTCATGAAAACAACAAACTTTCAAAGTGGCTTGTTTTGTGCATATTTTTCCATGTAGCTCTCTCAGTCTCGGTCCCCCCATAGCTAGCAGATGGGTCTGACCCAACAAAAATCAGACGCGAAAGATCAAGTCCAGTTTGGCGCTGTTTGACAGTGCGCACGCGCTCAGAAAAAGTGCATCATGTCAGAACAGAACGCCAATGAAATGTTTACCACGAGCAAATAATAAACTTTTGTGATTGCGAATCACAAGCAGTATCCTGTGAGTGTGTCCTACGTCGATGTAGCCTACGTCGAGTTTGGGACTGAGGCGCCAGAACTGCAGCTGATAGAATGTGCGCTGTAGTGTGTGTGATAGCGATACTACCACATTTCTTCAAAAGCAGATCGTGGAGATATTAAATCATCCACCATCAAAAATTGTGATATGGCATAAGGACAAGTATAAAACGACTGTTAGGCTATCATGTCTGAAAACAAACACAAATGACGCGTGCTACATTGGGGCTGTTTACACCTGGCCACTTCATGCGTTTTCTCAGATCGGATAGCTATCTGATTTATCAAAACGATTCCATTTACACCTGGTGTGGTCGCATAAATGCGTTTTTGCAAAACGGATTTTAAATCCTATCTTCAATTCTTCAAATAGTTTGCATGTTGGCTCATCTGCAGTGATGCGTGTTGCAGCGTCGTCATGTCTGGCTATAACATGACATAAAGCCTATAACACGCTCTCACGTTTATTTTTATTTTATTGCATTTTTTTGGGAGGAGTACAATTTACATATGTGGTTTCCACAACCAGATGCATTTACACATGTCCAGTTTTGTCGGGAATGTGGCCCAGACCTCCCCTGAAGTGGTTCGGATTCAAATCCGTCTCGAATGCGTTTCGGAGGGCATTTATACCTGGTCTTTTCTAGGGCTGGGTACCGAGTCTCGATAGTTTTTAGGTATCGACCGAATTGCCTCGATACTATCGAGTATCGAAAAATGGCATGTTGTTCGGTTCCAGATTTCGATACCGCGCACATACTCATATGAGACGCGCGCGCACGCACAAACTCGACGCGCATACTTGTATGAGACGCGAGGACACACACACAAACTCTCCGCGCACATATTCACATGAGACGCGAGCACACACACATAATAGGCTACCTTTAAGATGTGGAAAAGTCGATCAAAAGTGTGGGTACATTTCTCCAGACTCGATGCCAACAGCGTGCGATGCAGTATTTGCGGTAAAATAATTGCTGCAAAGACCGAGAAATACGATGAAGACCTTGACAGTGCACGGAGTAAACTTAAGAGCAGAAAGTTTCTCCGTCTTCGACTGGTAAATGAAGAGATACCTTGTTGATCTGACAGTGTTTATATTGCAATAAATATTAACCTACTGAATGTACACTGCCGTTCAAAAATGTGTTGGTTTACTTGGCTAGTCAGAATTTTTTTTCAGTAAGGATGCATTAAAGTTATCAAAGGTGACATTAAAACATGTGTAATGTTACAAAATATTTCGTTTTTAAATAAATGCTTTTCTTTTTAATTTTTTATTCATCAAAAAATCATGAAAAAATGTAGGCCTATAGTTTCCAAAATACTTTTGGATACTTACTAATTAAATAATGTCAAATATAGTAAATGTATTGTTGCCATATACTAAATATTTGACTAGTCGCACGTTAATTTCTGCTGAAATACTGCATGGGATATAGCCCATTCTGCGCTCAAGCGCATGTATAATCTTGACGCAAAAACAGGCTAATGAAAAAAAATATGTATTTAAAAATAACGATGCATTTTAATTGTTTATTAATAAACTCTTTTTTTCTAAATCAGTGTCCGCTGCAAACATGTCTCCATACATCTCCGCTGTAAAGTGCGCCTTTAAGAGAAATGCATCTTTCATACGGATTACATCAGATGATATTTGCTTTCGATTTGATTTTTTTCGTTTTTAAAAGTGGACATATCAAGCTTTATATAGATATTTTTTTCATATATTTGAGGCTAGTATGCTATATAGCCTACGATATGTTTCTGCTTTTTTTTTTTTTTTTTGACGCGCTACAGTTCACGGAGACCATGAAAGCGCGCCCTGGTTGTTTTATTTTATTTTACGAAAGCAAAACGTATTCTTGTTATTGTGAGTTTACACAAATAAAAGTATTGCGACTGATGCATTATTCTTTTCTGTATGGCCATAAATAGAGTATTTTAAATTGTTTCCACTGTTGATCGCATCGGCGCCTCCATGTCATGCAGTGCGCGACACACTCCGCACACACACTTGGTTATGCGCCTAAGAACAGCGAACAATTATCTAGGTTAATGTTAGAGTGAGCGGCGATGCCAGACGGATAATCCTCATGTTTAACAAATCAAATCATGCAGTTTCTACCTATCGCGAGTCAGCGCTGCGCCAGTTTGAAAAAGGCGGGTGTGCAGGAGTCTTTTAATGAACGTTTGGTGTAGGTCTAGGCATAGAGATATCTGAACATCTTTGCCAAGCGCAAACCAGTACAGAAGTAATAATCAATAAATGATCGGGGAGGGTCATGCCTTTTTTCACAATCATTTTGGAGGGTCATAGAAAAATTTATTGCTGGCGAAGGGAGGGTCAAGTCTTTTTTGACTATTGATCTCA
Source organism: Phoxinus phoxinus (assembly GCF_949152265.1). Classification (NCBI taxonomy): domain Eukaryota; kingdom Metazoa; phylum Chordata; class Actinopteri; order Cypriniformes; family Leuciscidae; genus Phoxinus; species Phoxinus phoxinus. The sequence goes on from NC_136876.1 coordinate 30,550,898, forward strand.
AAACTCCTCCGGTGGCCCCATAAATAAATAACGAACAGTCCCTAAGTGTCCGAATTCACTCACTCGCGAGTCGCATTCATTTACTCCTTCAAGTGGACTGTATTAGTGAGCAATATCATGTAATAGTGAATCAGGGTATAGAGGGGCGATAGCTTAGACACTGCAAGCCAGCTGTTAAAACATCCAGCTGTCCCTAAATATTCCTACCATGTGCAGACTGCAGAACACAGATGGAACTGCAGACACATCAAAGAGACCCACAACAGAATCATGGAGCAATAACTGTCACAGCAGATACAGCACAGCCATAGGCTACACACAGACATATGGCAAACTCATCATCTTGAAAGTAGAACAATTACATTTTACATGTATTAACAATGTATTTTATCAAGCATAAAAATTATGTTTATATAATATTAATGTATGTAACATATTTATTGTTAAATGTTGTTGAGTGTTGACCATTTGTGTATTATGCAATGAGTGGCCAGCAGGGGGCACTCAAACTGCATGTGTTGCAGCCTCTATCGAAAACTGCACAAAATTCCGCAGTGTTTTCTCTACACTGGTGGGCGTGGTAATGCCAAAAATAATCAGAAATGTCTTATAACAGATCTATTTACCAGACTGTAATACATTCATATAATACCACAATGCAGCTTCATTGTTAAATCTGACTTAATCTATCAATCAACGACGTTTCAATTCCATTCAAACTCTGTATCTGTCCGTGTTTAGAGTCAGTGAGACAGATACTGAAAAGATCTGAATCTGTTCAGTTTCTTTTGGAGAGATTTATGGAAAAATAGAGTCCTCATAATGAAAGATTGTTTTTCTCATTACTCAATGCTGTAGTCAATTCTGAATTATTGAACCGATAAATTACTTGTGTGTCCCTGCAGAAGACTTTAGGGCTTGGTAATATTGTATGTTAATTAACATTTTCTAATTATTCTGTCCTTGTTATTCTTTTTAAATCTTCAAAACAACTTCGTTTATTGAAATTAACATGCTAAACGCATATAGTATAATTGTCCTTATACAGCCATGACTTTTGAACACACAAAATAATATTATGGATTCACTAGCCTTTCAACACAATCCTAAAGCACATGATTATCAAGAGAAAATAGATGAGGTGTAAAAGGAATTAATTTTCACTGCACACTCTATCACAGGCTGGGGTCTGTTTCTCTGAGGCTTGAGTTCCCACAGTTGTTTATACAAATTTGTCTGACTGTAATTGAGAGACAGACTGTGATCAATAACAGAAAACCTTGGATGTGACGAGCTCTCCTGCATTTTACCACAGATTGTCAGCATAGTTTTCTTCCTTTATCATTACACTCAAGTTGCACCATTGGATTTTTTGCCTCATTCCAGAATTTTGGAATGTTAACACACCACTAAGAGTAGAATAAGCCATGGCAAAGTTTAATTTGACTGTCATTTAATAAATGTTCAGACACATTTATCAAACATGTATGAGAATGTCATATTTTAGCTTTATTTTAAGGCCATTGCTAATGCAATTTAATGTCTACCATATTTAAGCAAATTAGAAGAACTTGTTGTGCTCTAAATTGACAACAATATATATATATATATATATATATATATATATATATATATATATATATATATATATATATATATATATATATATATATTCAAGTGCTCAGGTGCGTGGAGACAAGGAAATATGGAAAGTACAGAGAAGTCTATCAAAACATTTGGTGCAAAGTGAATTAAAAACAAATGAACAGGAGCAAACGATTTAGCTCATTGTTATCTTCAGTTCTCACTCTGCAACAAACATTCACCCTTTTCTTGATAAATTAGCAATTAGGGGTCAATTAGGGGTCAAGAGAGTCTGATGAGCATGCATGACAGAATATTACAGGTATTCAATTATAGCAACAACAACACCAACAACAAAAAGAGAGTATAAAACCATGCATATACAAAAATCACAAAAAAGGGCAAAAAAACCTTTACAAAAAAACAGGAAAGTTCTAGTTCTTCATTCATTCCATCAGGGAATAAAGACTTCGGTTCAAAGATCCAGAAGGCCTCCCTTTGCAACAATTTCTGATCTCTGTCTCCGCCTCTTCTATGAGGTATCAGTTTAAAGGAAACTCTGCTAATTACATGTCCTGATATTACAGGAGAGGAGGGGCAGGGATAACTGTTGTTGCTATAATTGAATACCTGTAATATTCTGTAATGCATGCTAATTATCAGACTCTCTTGGAGCTCAACCTGTGATAGAGCTAAAACGTTTGCTCCTGTTCATTTGTTTTTAATTCACTTTGCACTTTTTGCAAGATGCAATCCAGAAAAAAAGAAATATATATATTTTGAAAGACTTCTCTGTACTGAATCCAGTATGAGTCCAGCCTTCTTGCTTGTTTACCATATTTAAGCACTAAATATGTAAATCTGGTTTAACCCTTCTTTATTAAGGCATGGTGTGATTTCAATATGGTTCACATTTGGTCCTGTCACTGCTTTACAGTTTAACCCCCTTAAATTAACATCCATAACACAAGCTCATGAAATAACAATGATACACTGCAATAAACTTGACATTTGGGCAGTTACAGCTTTTTTTTTAAACCGTTAATATCACAACAGATCATCAAAAGTGCACATTTCAGCATATTTTCAATTGTTTTAGGACAACACTCAAAATCACAAAGAACCCTTTTCACTAAAAAAAATAAGTGTTTATATAAATGTTTCATTTACAGTGATTCCCTCTTACTATCAAACTTTTGATTTGCATCTTTTCTTGTTCAGTTTATTTGTCTATCATTTAATCCAACTGATCTTATCAATTAATAATTTGGTACATCCAGACATAGAATCTAATTCTATAGATGGTTCTCATATTACAATAATTTTGCTGCAGTGAAAGCATGAGGTCTGTTTTAAAAAAAAGAATGATTAATTGTGTGATCAGTTTGGATTTTTGTAGGCTACTAAGAGTACTTGTGGAAATATACCAGTCAATAAAAAAAGAATGCGCTTTCTCTTATAAGAGTTGTTCTCTTATAATTAATATTATGCAATAGTATCTCATTTTGTAGTCTATAATATTGAAACTAAGTGAAGGATTCCTTGACCTAAATGGATTTCTTTTGTTGCCTATAGCTCTGCTTTTATCTTTAAAATGACAACAGAAAGCGGGTACATTATCTGTGACTTATATCAGAATTCCTCAGAATTCCCAAATACCCAGACCAGACTCTCAAAACTATCAGAGCACATCTGGCATGCAGTTTTGAAAGAAAAGAGATAAAAAAGAGAACAAAAAATAAGTTTGCAGCTGCGTGATCTTGCATGTTGAGACTAGTGAGTAAATCAAGCAGCCTTTACACGGCAAATTCTGATTCTAATCACTGACTGTGTATCCTGAGGACACCTAACAAGAAAGAACACTACCACTAAGTCTAATTACTGTTTGTTGACATGGTGATATGTTAGGACATTTTAGTGAGGTTAATAGATGAATGGTCTACAACATGAACACTTAATGTTATTTCACACATTATAAAACATTACAAATAATTACAGCAAAAAACAAAAAATGCGATTCGAAAGCATGTGGAGCATGCTCGCTCTCGTGGTATTTTGATGTCATACACAGATCAGTCTGCGCAGCCTCGCTTCAAGTCGAACACACTTAAAAAGACATCTGCTGCATCCAAAATCGCATACTTCCCTATATAGCTAGTAGAAAACAGTTAGGCCTAGGTGCATCCCAATTCGCGGGGCACAACCTAACGCTTTTTGACTTTCTCAGTTTGTTTAAATCTACTTAGGGTTCAGAGTATTTATTTTTTCCCGCATTAACTTTGCATGTCTAGTACATTTATGTGTTTTTGTTTTATTACAGTGTATACTTTTTTCTTGATATATACCCCGGAAGAATGGAAGTGAAATGATTGTGACAATATGCCCCATGGGTACATTGTTACATGTGAGGGGCACATAACATGACAGCTTAAAATGCTATTCTGGTAAAAAAAACCAGACAGACTAAAACATTTTCATACAATTTTCATATTACATAGTTTTTCATATAAAATAATGGCATTTTTTAATAATGAAAAATAAAGTAATTTTTGAGTTTGACAACGAACACACCGGAAAACACAGATATACAACAAAGTTCAAAACATAATAATAATTAATAATTTCTGAACATTGACTCTCAGTCTTTATTCACCTTTTTCTCATGTTTTCTCAATAGAATTCATAAAAAGTATAGAATAGAATAGCATAGATCTAATAGGGGCACATTGTAATGCAGTGTTATAACATGCCCTTGCACATCTGATTTAAACCCTGCTAGTGTCTTCTGCTAGTTAGCGAAGCATTAAATAACCATATCAACTGGTAAATAACACATTGGAGATTAAAATAATATCATATTTGTCTAATTTTAAATAAACACAAAAAATAGAGATGAAAAATTAACTTAAGTAAGAAATTAAACTTTTGTACTTTTGCTATGGTTAAATACATGTTCAGTGATATCTTACAAAGATTTCTGAATTTTGGCGCAATTTTTTCTCTAGTGTTGATATGGCAACTAGTAAATACACCAAGTTGCGTCATGCTGGCATGTGTGGAAGTATTTAAAACAAGTGTGTTACAACTAGCCCCGCGTTACGTTGTGCCCCGCGCTCCCCTACAGTAATTACATTCACTACACGCATTTAAAGTAGAACATACTTTTTTAGCAGTTGTGAAGTAATTTCTTATTCAAAATAAGTACCTACTTAAGAGAGTATGAGAGATTTCAGTAAAAGCCATCCACTCTTATTGCATTTTCGTGTATTTTGGGGGCGGAGCAATGAAGGAGAGGGGTGTGTTTGTTTGCGTTGATTTCAAATATCAACAGTGTTTCTCAGAAATCACTTACTGTACCTTTAATATTAAACATAATTTAAATAATGATGATGTGAATGTGGTGACTATGCCCAATTTTACTTTTGAGAGATAGCGTAAGTTCTAAATTAGTAAATTAGTATTTCAGAATCAGTGGACAATTTTAAAGGATAAAAAGGGTAAAATATTTTGAACAGTGACTGTAAATTTAAACTTCAACTTTTTATTGTTTCATTCTGCTTTCTAAAAATGGAAATAATTGTATTATGTTATTCTATTTTCAGCCCTAGTTTTTAGCATTAAAATTAACAATATTTGCAGTCTTGTAAAAATGTGTTCTCTTCTTCATCCTTGCAATGCAGATGGTTTCAATATATATATATTTTTTTGTAAAAAGATACATAGAAAATGAATAGGCTAAGCTTCCTTTCTGATTTATAGGATAGGTAGCCTATATAAAAAGACACTATCAACTTAAGGCATTTTTTCCAGTTTGGTTTTAGTGTTAGTTTAATAGGTTATTTATTTATCAATTACAAAACAAAAGCTATGTTTCAAAAACAGCATGTTGTTTGTTTTTACTGTAGTAGGCTAGGCTATTATTAAGTAAAACATACAACGTCTGTTGAAAATAACATATTTTAGAAAAGTCCCACAGGGGACCATATAAAAAAGTTTGAAAAGCCTTTTCTAGACATTACAACAGATTGCGACTGTGTGTGTACTGTAGTAGTCTAGCATGTGTGCAAGTTCGTCCTCTATCAAGGTGTCCTCGGCCGCGCGGTCTATATTATTGCAATGCCCTCCAGACACGTTTTCAACATCCCGGAAGAATGACGAATATTGAGCAAGAAGTTCACAGCGTCTGACAAATCCGCTCCTGTTCAGTTCAGACCCTGATAGACTCATCTTTCTCCGCTCTCTGTTTCTGTCTCGCCCAACAAAAACTTCGTAGAGACTATTAGAAAAAATGAATGTATTTTACTGGCACGGGCTCAGTAAAAACACGGTTGTCTTGGTTTTCGTGTTGAGCGCCGCTCGTTGCTGTCAAACGTTTAACTTGGATGTGAGGTTTGCAGTCGTCAAAGAGGGAAACGCAGGCAGTTTGTTTGGACTTTCTGTTGCACTTCACGAGCAGTTCGTAGGAGAGAAGAGACACCTGTAAGTATATTATTTTCAATGTAAATTACATGACCTCATGTCAAAATGTCATAAGAAGGACAAGATCTTCTCACGGTTGTGCACCTGTTGAGCGTTTGATCTCTGGATTAACGTTGTTTTATAAATAAGTTATTTTTATTTAGGTCAATCACACCTATTTTTTTCACATATTTATTTAGTTATGCACGAATACATTCAAATGCGATTTATACGAAACATCACCTGAATGTATGATAAAAATAAAATCAAAAAAATATTAGGCTATCATGTTTTCCATTTTTGAATTAAAGGAATAGTTCACCTAATATTGAAAATTCTGTCATCATTTACTCACCCTCAAGTTGTTCCAAACCTGTATGCATTTCTTTCTTCTGCTGAACACAAAATAATATATTTTGAAGAATGTTGGAGACTAAACAGTTGATGGACCCCATTGACTTCCACAGTATATTTTCCCCCATACTATGGAAGACAATGGGGTCCATCAACTGTTGGGTTAACCAAATTCTTTAAAATATATTTTGTGTTAAGCAGAAGAAAGAAATGCACACAGGTTTGGAACAACTTGAGAGTGAGTAAACGATGACAAAATTGTCAGATCCTTAATGTAGCCTAACAATTGCATCGTATTACTACTACAGTGTGCAAACTATCTTTTCTGTTCTGACTTGATATGAAGATGAAATCCTGAAAACGTTATGTGTGACATTGTGCATGTCTGAATGCTTTGTTCATCTTCTTGTGATTAACTCGATTAACTCAGGTAAATGATTAACACGGAAGCTCCATTTCACAAGAGCTATGAGACATACTGTGACTTGCAGGGGCTGGGCAGGTCATGCACCTGCTTGTCTAATGTTTTATAGCTGTAATGGTTGCTACAACAAACTTCGCCTTTGTTCTAAAAAACTGTGCTTAAATATTTAGTTTTGACAACACTTAGTTTTAGATTTGATACTGAAATGTAATGATGAATTAGCCTGGTTCTAACAGACTCTCGTACATTTAATTTGTACAGAGAGTCTGGCCTCTCTCCATTGACAAGCGTTAACTTCCTAGAAGGCGGGTACTCTGTTGAAGTTTAAAACTATTGGATCTGCCCAGAGCCACTCTGGATCTGCCATAACCAATCGCTAACGTTTGGTCGTGACGTATGACGACTCAAACTAGCGCACAACCTCAATGTCTTCGTGCCACTCCCTCTGTTCGCTGATTGGACCGGTAAAAAATTGACTGGAGAAAACCATAGACTGTAAAAAAAATATGGACGAAGTGTCCGTGACGTCACCCGTAGGTTTTTGAAGAGCATTTTTGAAGTTGTTATGAAGGGCAAAATTAGCTGTATAGACCAAAGCCACATAGAGAACCAGGCTGTAAACATGTTTTTTTCTGCTGTAAAGTTGGGCATTTTAACATGGGGGAGATACAGATTTGACTCACTTCTGCAGCCAGCCTCAAGCGGCCAGTCAATGAATTGCCGTTTAATTCACTTCCGTATTGGTTTCAAGAGAGAGACAGGGAGGTTGCCACTTGGAGAAAACCCAAGAATATTCCACAATCCCAGACGTAGTCCTGAAGGAAAATGAAAATTGAGCGGAAGTACATAGGAGGGCGAAGCCAAGCTAGTGATGAATGAAAGTCCTGATGGATATGCTGGCCAAAAGGTCAAGAATAACATCTGTGAAATGTGCATAATAAGCGAATAAATGAAAATAAGCAAAATAACTAGATGTTAGTTAAGGCCTTCTGAGTTGTACACATTGACCAATGACCCCCTGCTGTAGTAAAATATCTAAGCAGCTGATAATTTACAGTTGTCAGTAAGTTCCTCTGAGATCCATTTGCTGATGACTGAAGCATAGATTTTGCTTTGAAGTTCACTTATTTATGTGTAGCAAGGTACGCTGTTATGGGAAGGAGGATGCGGGAACCGGCGAACATTTAAATATTTTAATAAACAAATAAAACAATTACAAAAATAAAGGTATACGCCAGCAGCCCCTCGCGGACGACTGCTGGCCACACAAAACAGAAACAACACACAACATAAAATCAGGCCTGTTCCTCTCTCGATCTCCACTGTCGCCGCTTCTCCTTTTATGCTTCCGCTCCTCCGTGAGAGATACGAGGTCTCGCGCCGCTCTCTCACATCCCTCGACCTCGTCCTGCTCGCCACATTATGATTCTCTCTAAATGAATGGGAGCTTATGAGTGCTGTGAGACCTGTATTGCCAGCCTCATAAGGCAATATCTAGTATGGAGCCTTCCAGTGAGTTAGCATGCAAGAAGACTGAACTCAACAACAATATCATATTATCTGCACGTCCAACAGCTATAAATTCATTTTATAGTGTGACAAAACATTTTGCTCGGTGGGAGGAGTAGAAAAACACCACCTTTGCAGAAAATGTGAGTAAGTGCAGGTTTGCACACAATGCTTCTTTTTCATATTCCCAGGAAATAATTATTCCACAGTGAAAGCCAGTTGTGTTACTGAATTGACTCACACAGGCTGTTTTTACGAACGGATATAATGCCCTTTGTAACATACAGCCAATGTTATAACAGAGCAAATAACAGAGCAAAATAACAATTTGTGGCTCAGGCAAAATACTTTGGCGCTTTGTGGCTTTTATTTGAAGCGGAGGTATTTCTGAAGCATGTTAACTGCTGACAGATATATACAGTATGGTGCTACAACAGAATGACTTTTCAATTCAGTCATCAGCATAAGAAGGAGCCACAAGGATAAACCTGTTGAAAACCACAACGCATTAAAGACTCTTATATATAAAGACCTAAAGCAATATACAAAATAAAACCACAAATCTATCCAATCTTAAAACATGTCTCATGTTATATGGGTGTGATTTCTGCAAGATAATCAAATTGTCTGATTTAATTTTGTAATGTTTTGATTCGACTGCAAGTAGGACACAAGACGTACATGGAATGAAGTTAAGCAGACTAAATCAATCATAAGACATGTCTCTTCATTGTTAACAGATGTAAGAAACTATACCACAAGAGAGTAGTGATGTCTGAACTGGCTCATTCCCCTCCGCGGTCTATGAATGTTTTACTCTCAAAAGCAGTGTGGTGTAAATGTTTGCTGTTTGTCATAGTAGTGTTGTCAAAAATATCGATATTTCGATAAATATCGATACTGAAATATCTGAACGGTACCAATACTAATTTCCCGAAGTATCGATACTAGCCGAGCTTTCACTTTCACTTCTCTCCAAAGGCGCGTTGACAAACACCACACGTGACGCACTCGTCTCATTCGCTCTGGTTAAATAGCAAAAGTGAAGTGAATGGAAAGATGGCGAGGGCGGCGCCCCCGCGACCGGCTTTGGTTGATTGATAAAGAACACCGCGAGCGGGCATCTCGGAGAATAGCGCGGACACGCGTAAAAACACACCGCGAGCGGGCATGTCGGAGTCGGAGAATAGCGTGGACACGCGCTACACACCGCGAGCGGGCATGTCGGAGAATAGCGCGCGGACATGTGCTTCACACTGCGAGCGGGTATGTCAGAGAATAGCGCGGACACGCGCTTCACACTGCGAGCGGGCTGCGGGCACCCAAAAGATTGTTTGACAATCAATAATCCCTCACATCACTCATTTTTTAAAATGATTTTATAGGTGAAAACAGACTTAAGGAACAGGCTCCAGGGGCACCACTGTAACTCTTCTCATTTTAACTTTTCTGAAACATTAACCAAGATGGCCTAGTATTGTTGTTGATATGAGTCTGTGTTGTCTCGTTTTTTCACCGTAATTCTTAAAGTTAACATAATCTGACTGAGGAATCCGAGAAGTAAATATTTTAACTGTGGTCAAATGTAAATTAACTTGTGCCTATTTAACTTTATTCAGAAAATTATTATTTAATTCTGCAATTTGTCTTCTTTAGCGATTATCATCAATTTGATTACACAGATATGAATTAAACTAGACAGCTAGACAATGGCATCTCTGAATTCAATAATGAAATGCCTTTAACTGAAAATTGAATGTTTAATCTTATTATTATACATTACTGACACTCTATCCTCCAATTTGATACTGTTGAGTGCTTTTTTACAGTAAAAAGCAAAAAAACAGTTTTGGCCTACTACAGTAGGCTATATTTTAATCTTTGATTACAGTAGGTTATACAAATACAACGGGTCATGTTAGCCCTGGTCCAATTAAAAAATATTAACAGATAGAACTCAGGACATTTTTGTTCATGTAAAATATATCTCATTGTCATGTTCTAGACTTGTTATATTTAGCTTTAAATATAAAAAAAATACCTCCTTAATATTGTGGCAGTTTTTTTCTCTGTGGTATCGAAAATAGTATCGAATATCGATATTTTTCAAGGTATCGTATCGAAGTTAGAAATTCTAGTATCGTGACAACACTATGTCATAGTGCGACTAATGTTCAAATGAAGGAAAAACAGATTCAGTGTTTGTTTCTGCCCTTGTCATTGTCCTAGAGGAGTCATCCCAAGCTAATTTGAAGCTGTCTGTGTTGCTGAATAAATTGCCTGGTGACTTCCTGATTGCCTGTCATTGAACCTCAAAGGAAGAGCACTGCATTTGTCTGCTACCCTGCATCTTCAGGGTTGGAGCTAATTTAAAATTGAGAAGAAAGCTCTTAAATTGTTGTGGAAACATCTGTGTTTTTGTTCTAAGTGTTAGGATTTTAATTCAGAATTTGGAGGAGTCTGCTTTCACATATTGAGAAAATACTTCCCTGTCCCGGTTTATGATTTATGTACGCATAAACTGTTCAGAGGTCCTCCTGATCTTATCTGCACTGACAAAGGACAATTTGAGAACCGAGATAGTCGCGATGATATTAATTGGCTAGACATTCATCATCTTGTCGAACACATAAAGGACTGGCTCAGTGACACACAAGGACGTCCTGTGTGTTCTGTCTTCCTGTGGCCTGATCTTTGGTCATTTGTCTCATGCACTCTCATAACCTGTTCCCTTCATGTAGCGGGCAGCGCCTTTAGCTAGAGCAGTTTAGCAGAGCAGAGCTGAAAGTGCGGTGTAGTTCTCAGATCTTCATGACCACAGACCACAACTCATCATGTTTGAGTGAGAAGTGCGCTAGTTTCTCTGGGAAACCACACAAATTTTCACAACTGAGGTCCAGCTATAGGATATATATATATATATATTATACATACCACAACGCATTACTTGCAAGGACTGGGCAGGTCATGCACCTGCTTGTCTAATGTTTTATAGCTGTAATGGTTGCTACAACAAACTTCGCCTTTGTTCTAAAAAACAGTAGCTTAAATATTTAGTTTTGACAACACTTAAGTTTGAGATTTGATACTGAAATGTAGTGATGAATGAAAGTCCTGATGGATATGCTGGCCAAAAGGTCAGGAATAACATCTGTGAAATGCGCATAGTAACCGAATAAATGAAAATAAGCGAAATAGCTAGATGTTATTGTCAGCAATTAACATGCTTCAGAAATACCTCCGTTTCAAATAAAAGCCACAAAACGCCAACGTATTTTGCCTGTTAACTGTGTAAGGTTGGAAATAATCCAAGATTATTTCCAACCAACAAAGACATTTGCTTTTCTCTCAGACATTTCCAGCACAGCAGTGCTAAGAGGGATATAGGCCTGTAGGCCAGATGTTTGGGACAATAGGGAGGTTGTGATCATCTGATTGGTCAGTTTGAATGTCTCACACCTGGGTGTTAGTGACATGGTTGGGGGAGAAATTACAAAACAGGACTGCAAATGTTCTTCGCTCTCTTTTCTCTGGATGCTGGGCTGGTGTTGAGAGAAAGGCTCTCTCTCTCTCTCTCTCTCTCTCTCTCTCTCTCTCTCTCTCTCTCTCTCTCTCTCTCTCTCTCTCTCTCTCTCTCTCTCTCTCTTTCTCTCTCTTCCTCAGGTAACATTTTACATTTATGCTGGGTACAAATGGTTTAAATTATCATTACATTACATACATGTTGTAACTATTTTAAGTGTAAACATAACCTTATTGCACATTGAACTTTTTTAATTCATGGAGTCAGATTAAAATGAGATAATTGCATATGAGAACATGTGTCTTATTTAACCAAATTCCTTTGAGACGCTGGAAAGAATTGAACGTGCGTCCTTTACCGGCTATTTGGAGACCGGAAGTTGGGCCGAATAGCCGGCTTTTACAACTGTTATGTTCACATTTATTGTTTATATGCTCAAATGCTGCCTTTCTTTGTCAATTTTTTTCAATTGGGCTGCGCTGTATGTTACAAAAGGGCATTATATCCGTTCATAAAAACAGCCTGTGTGAGTGTATGTTGTGTTTAAATGGTGATGGTGGTTTCATCAAAATCATTCCTTATTTAGATGAAATACTATTGTATCACTAAACATTCATATTTATTTATTTATTTATTTATTTACTTATTTATTTATTTATTTATTTATTTTCTGGACAGATTCCATATCTAAAGACCCTGTAATAATAATTAAGATATGCACAATGTCACACATAACGTTTTCAGGATTTCATCTTCATATCATCAAGTCAGAACAGAAAAGATTGTAGTTTGCACACTGTAGTATACGATGCAATTGTTAGGCTACATTATTAAGGACCTGACAATTCTGTCATCGTTTACTCACTCTCAAGTTGTTCCAAACCTGTGTGCATTTCTTTCTTCTGCTGAACACAAAATATATTTTGAAGAATTTGGTTAACCCAACAGTTTATGGACCCCATTGTCTTCCATAGTATGGGGATAAAATACTGTGGACGTCAATGGGGTTCATCAACTGTTTAGTCTCCAACATTCTTCAAAATATACGCACCTCATCATCTGTAAGAGTTGGAGGAGTACCATACTGTAGCTGCTGTCTAATGGCATCACGCTCCAGGAGAAAGTCTGATGTTTCGAACCGTGCATAACCGTATCTATGTGCCTTTTCTTCTCTTCCTTCCCTATCTTTGTATACATCCCTTGCCATGCATGTTTCCGGTTATTCCCCCTCATTTTTGCCTCAATCTGCCGTTTATATTTCTGTTTACAGTCATTTGTTATCGGTCTAATCTCCTTCTGAATTGCTTTCATTTCAAGCCTGTCTCCCTGTTCAAAATCTCTCCTTTTCCTGTGCAGTGCAACTTTTAATTCTTTATTTACCCAAGGTTTGTCATTTGGAAATACCCTAAAAGTTTTTCTGGGATTATACAGTCCACACAGAACCGAATATAGTCAGTAACCACTGAAGTCGACTCTTCCATGTTCTTACTAGTATTCACGAAAATGTCCCACACAGTACAGTCAAAACATGCCGGTAAAACAAAATCATGCCGGTATGGAGCCGAAGCTGGCCATAGGGTCTGTGCAGAGGAGCTGTCTGGTTCTTGTGGTCTATCCTGAGGATATGTTCATGGTTATTGTGTCGACGAGGCCTTTACAGGGGATTGTCTAGTGGACACGGTCTCTGCTGACTTTATGGGCTGCATTTTGCTTGTTTCTAAGTGCAGGTCCACCATCTGATTTGTATACGGCCTGTATCCGGCTGATTACAGTAAACTCGCTAATATTAGAGTAGATGCCATTCTTCTTACGATGTAACAAGTACATTTGGTGTTACGGGAAGTGTTCCCAGTTCCGGTTGACCTAATTTATGCAGCCTAACAATCCTTTAATAGATGTGAATTATAGAAATGTGATATCTGTAAATCAATCAATCAATCAATCAATCAATCAATCAATCAATCAATCAATCAATCATGCAAGTAAAGTTATAGACCCTTTTACAGCCCACGTGATCAAATAGTTGCGTGCGCATTTTGGCAACGGAAGTGGTGTTGTTTCCCACTGGCTCTAACGTGTTAGCAACTCCAAAAGTTTATCAAAACGGTTTCCCTGCATCAAAATGTCTGGTTGTTGCGTTTACGGTTGCACTAATCAATATTCCACTAAGGGGCTTAAGTTTTATAGGATTCCGACAGGATCACGGCCGTTTCAGAAGAACCGGCAGCGCTTGTGCCTGCTGGCGATTAAACGTGTTGATTGGAGCGAGGACATAATAAAAAATGCTCGCGTCTGCAGCGCCCACTTGACACGTTGCTGATTCTCGCTATACTTCCGTTGCCAATATGCGCGCGCATACGTTGCTACGTCATCATTGTGTACAAACAGTAAAAGGGTCTATTCATGTCATTAAAGCTGTGCTGTTTGGAAATGTCTGAAGTTGAATCATTAATTTAGCCACTGTATCAAATAAATACCTACAGTAGGGTTGTGTTTTTTCTCTTCTAAGAGAGTTGAAAAGTAAGCAGATCTAGCAGCTTTTAAGACCTTTCTGTATGCAATAGCACTTTCCTTCCACAAAATGCGAAATACTTATTGTTTTATTTCCTTCCAGCTGCTGCTTCGAGCTGCTTGAGTGTGCTAGTTATACCACGGCGTCTGACTATTTTACCTAATCTTATTTAAGGTCAAAGGAGCAACCATGTCTAAAGTGCTGGAAAAGAGAGAGTCAATAGTTTCTGTTGCACTTGCAACATGGAGTTCTTCTAAGTTATCTGGTATAATGAGAAGTAGAAGTGATCGTTCTACCATATTTGAAAACAGGATTTTTTGCAGCCTTGGCTAAATGGAATATAGATGAGACTAGATAGATAATGATCTAAGATGTCACATTTGCTCACCTTTGGTGCACACTGATGCACTGCTTGGCCATTCAGATTAGACGACCGCAAAACACAACTGTTTTATAGCCTAATTATTCAATTCATGTATCTGTAATCACAGTGTTATGTACCATTGAAAACTGCTGCACACTGCAACTTTTCCTGAAGATTCTAAATTCAAGCCAAACAAATGCTTCTGTAATGAGATTTGAATTTCCTGTGTGACTTCCTGTCTGTTTTAAGTTGTCTGGCATTTCTTTCATTAGCAGCTGTGGTTATCCGGTTTACATCTGTACGTGTCAGAAAGTCTGTTATCTGTCTAGCTCTAAACACATATGGATACTGTGAAATAGATAAAACTCGCTTTGCCTAAATTGGTATTTAGTGCCTACACAGTGTGTTAAATTATTCCTAATGTTGTTTGCGAGCATGTATGCCCATTCATCAAGACTTACACAATGTCTACAAGTAAAGACAAGTTCACACTACAGGATTTTAAAACGTCGGGCTGAACTGTGCAGTTCACACTACATGACTTGCTCTCTGTGAAATCAGGAGTGTTCAAGTTGTTGAGCTGTTCACACCACAAGACACAACGTGATTGATCCGCAACAGGAGGTAACGCACTACACGAGTTGACAACAACTCTGTCACCCAACGATTATATCTGGTCTACAAACCACGTTTTGTCACAAAAAATCACGCGATAAAGCGAACCGGAAATTACGCAATACAGCACGCGCGCCACTACCCAGCGAAGAAGAACACAAGTACACAACACGCAAGTCTTTGTTTGAATATGGACGTCAGACAGAAATTAGTGCTGCAAACTGTTTGCGCGATGATTTGCTCTGAAGAAGAAAAAACGCGTATTTTCCTGGTGACCTCAACCCATTCCTTGCTCTGATTGGCTGTAGCTCATGACATCACATGAGATTGAGTCGTGCGACAGCTCTGGATATCTAGCATGCTAGATATTTTTCTGGCCTCGGCGACGCATCTGCGAGGCGTCTGCGAGCGTCTTTGATGCGTTGTTGGCTCTTTCATACTAACAGTTTGGCGAGCGTTCATCGGCCGCTAATCCCCCGCGATTTGCGCGCGATAACACCCCGACCTGTCGGCGAGCTCAGCGATAAGCAAATCGGGCTTAAATCGGGCTTAAAATCCTGTAGTGTGAACTAGGCATTAGTCATGTGACAAGACTAATACTAATCAACAAAACTGTGAAGTCACATAAAATATTAAAGTTATAAAATGTTATAGTGATTGAGTTAACAGTTGAATAGGATATGAATTCTGAAAACTTTGTCAATTACTACTTTAAAATCATTGAGTAGTCTAGAGTAGACTACATCTTATAACCCAAGTTTCAGCTGAAGAAGAGTGTGTTTGTCTCGCCTCTGGGCTGGAAGGCCTGGGAGGGAGAATGACTGGCTGTGCATGTGGAGCATCATGGGTTTTAGGATTAGATATTAGCCTATTCATTAATCTGAAACAGCTGGAAGGTCAAGTGTGAGACTTGTTACCTTGTGAATGTTCTAGGTGCAAAGTGTTTGTCAGTTTAGTGACTATAGCAGCTCTGATCCATGCTGTACCTGTAAAGTAATGCTTAAATGTCTGTGATAAAGGATATGAATGGTTTTATGAAATATGACACTACTGTTAAAAAATGGGGTCATTATTTTTGAATAATAAAACAAGTGTCTTATGCTGAGTCTGACCAAGGCTCCCTTTATTTGATTAAAAATATAGTAAAAAAAAAATAGTAATATTGTGAAATATTATAAAAAAAACTTTTCTATTTTAAAATGTAATATATTCATGTGATGTCAAAGATTAATTTTCCAGCATCATTACAGTCATCAGTGTCACATGATCCTTCAGAAATCATTCTAATATGCTGATTTGCTGCTCAAGAAGCATTTCTTATTTATTATCAATGTTATTATCAGTTGTACCGATTACTATTTTTGTGGAAACCATGATACCTTTTTTTCAGGATTCTTTGATGAATAGAAAGTTTAAAAGAACAGAAATTATTTGAAATAGAAATCTTTTGTAAAATTGGCCTTTGCTTTTTATCTGTTTTTGGACTGAGCTCTCTCTAGAACTGTACATGTCATTTACTGTACTACTTAGTGCAGACCATTTTTGTTTGCTTTCCCATTCATTCATCGCTTTGTAGGCAATTAGGGACATGCATTTCACCCGCCTGACCTTGAATGTGTGCAACACAGCCAGCAAGTTTTTCTGTCCTAATCAAGTTCTTTGTTCATGGCCAGACACTCAAACACGGAGCATGGCCACTGAGCAAGGAACCTTTTTCTGTAAGGACTATTTACTGAGAGGTCAGGCTTTTAGAACAGGTCCTTTTGTGTGTGTGTGTATTTAAAGACACACACATTAAACAAAGGTACAACATGTGAACTATGGCCCTGATATTCATTCAGTGAAACTGCTGAAGCAGACACACCTTCTTCTTCTGCACGCGGGAAGTTGTGTTCCCTGTGATCTGAATCATAGCTGTTTTTTCTCAAGCCCAAAAAAATATGTATCTCATTTAAATCAAAAAGGCACATATATATATATATATAAAAAAATGTTTTATGTAAAAGTCATTCTATTAAAATTTTGTTCTAACTCTAAACTTCTAAAGGAAAATTCCAGATGTCATATATCTTCAAAAGATTCACTAGACCAAAAATAAAAGTCTAATCTCAGTGTTATTTGCTGTTCAAAAGCACCGAATGATGTTTCCATCTTGACAGAAAAGCAAAATGAAGACTAATGCTGTGGAAAAGATTAAATTAATCTATTCAGGTTGAGTCATATGCTCTCAAACTGAGCAGCTTCGATAAAATGAAGCACCAGTGAATGCAATCTCCTCAACAATCTTATGGTTTGTAAACTTGCCTCTGAGGTATGTGCTGCTTACTACCAGACCTGTAGATGATTGTAGTGGTAAAACCCATGTCATGTGACTGGTATCTGTTTAAGAATAAACGGGCTGTACTGCACTGGTGGTATGATTCACTGAACAAACTGCAGGAAACCTCTCTGCAGTAGTTTTGTGTTAAATCAGACATTTATCGCACATTGGAGTAAAATAATCTGTCACCTTTGAACTGTTTATGACCAGTATATGTTTAGGTTAAATGGTAATGCTTATGGGTGACTGATTTCTAGCCAGTATGTTAAAGGGTTAAAGTAATATTTCTCCCAAAAATGAAATGAAATGAAATGTTTACTCTCAGGTCATTCCAACTTTCTGCTGCGAAACACAAAAGAAGATATTTAGTAGACTGTTAGTAACCAAACAGTTTTGGTTACCTTTGTCTTCCATTGTATGGACAAAAAAAGATCACTGAGACATTTCTCATAATATCTTCTTTTATATTCCACAGAAGAAAGAAAGCCATTAAGGTTTGGAGTGACATGAGGGTGAGCAAATGATGACAGAATTTTTGTTTTTGGGTGAACTATCACTTACACCAAAACCTCTTATAATTTAGTTTTTAATGACTATTTTCCACACTCTCTCTGACGCAAACAGACCATTTTGTTGCATCTGCTCCTTTAAGACTTTAAGTAAAAACCCTTTTTGTATATGAGATGAGCAACAGCGCTCATAAAAGGTTCTGTTGGGGTGAACATGCAGCGACGAGGAAGAATCTGACATTCTTTCTTGCTCATTCACCTTCTCTTGACTTTCTCATTTCCTGTCTTGTCCTTGCTGAAAGCAGATTTGGAGTCACATGACAGGAATGAGGCGGAGAAGCAAGCTGATTGTGGTTGGTGGTGGTGGTGGTTTTGAGGGGGACACTAGTGGGGGTCCAAATGAAATTAGGCCCAAAGGGAGAGGGAGGGATGTCTTTCACTTCACCTTTCTCTTTCGCTATTCCTCAATGTCTTCCTCCTCTCTTTCCCTACCTTTGACTTTGACCTCAGTCGGTGTCCTCATCACAGTCTACCTCACCACAATGTGTGATGCATATGAACAAGTACAGAAACTGTGTAGCAGCGGAAAGGAGTGTTGGGAAAATGAGCACTAAAGAAACCTCAAACTGTGCATTTGTTGTTCTCTTGGGGCAGCGTATTTCAGTAATAATATGTTCACTTATGGCATTTGCATATATGACAGGACTAGAACCAAAGGGATAGTTCACCCAAATGTAAATTAGTACCCACCCTCATGTTATTCCAAACATTTATGACTTTCATTTTTTCTGCAGAACAAACATTTTTTCATACCTTATAGTTGTCCATATGTCCATATAATAAAAGTCAATGGGGTCCAGTGTTGTTTTGGACCCCATAGACTTTCATTAAATGAACAAAAACAGTTCTTCAAAATATCTTCTTTTGTATTCAGCAGAAGATAGAAAGTCATACAGGTTTGGAACGACATGAGGGGGAGTCAATTATGACCGAATTTTCATTTTTGAGTGAACTGGCTTTAAGCTAAGTCTACATAATATTGATAATTACAATGGAAATGGAAATTGTATTTACATTGGAAATTGTAAAGAAATTACAATGGGATACTTATAGTTGTCTCTGCACAATAAGCTGGTATACTAGAATCAGAAAATACTACTCAGTGTCCATATTCCCAAGTTCTGAAATCTATGGTAATTATACTGTCAGACATAATACATTTCTGTTCAAATTTGCCAAACTGAATTTAAAGAAGTTGAAATGACCGCATCTCCCACTAAAGCCAATTCATAATCCCGTTAGACACGAGTCATGATCTGATGAGATCTCATCCCTCACAGAGTGGAATATTTATGAGGCCTCAGGCTGCAAGGTGGATAAAATAGCAACTAGGGTGCATGACTCCAAAAATCATGAAACATTAATGAATCGAGCTCGCAGGCAGCACAGCTTTAGTCATTATTATGTCTGTCGTGCTCTCACAAATATTGAAATAAAATTCATTGATTTTGTGATTATAGTTTTATGAAATGCCTCTTTAATTCTGCTCACTTTCCTCAAGGGCTCTAGAGGTTACATATATCCCTTGATGGCAGATGTGGGTATCTTAAACCCGACTCTTTTCTATCTAGATTTAATTATCAAAAACAAAATGGTTACTCATCAATAGGGGGAGCTTGAGTAAGCGATTTTCTCTGCAAGGAATGAAGAGCGAATGTATCATAATAGCTCGCCTTTGGAAATGCAAGGACTAGAAGGAGAGACACCTATTTGTTCGGGTATTACGCAGCGGCAAACCCATTCTCCATATTGTCTGAAAATGAACATTTGAGTAAAATGTGATCCCTATCTCCTGCGGTTTTTAGATGCCATGTGTTTATCAGACACTTTAAACAGCAGGTTTCTCAAAGTAGTTGAAAGACTAGCTTTTACAGTGGGGTTTTCTGTCCATAGTTGCACTGTGTCTTGGAAGCAATGGGTTCTGACAAGTCCTTCCAAACAAAATAAGTTCACGCAGCCTGACAAGCCCAGACAGATATGAAAACTAAATTTTGTGGAGATACAAGCAATACGTGGCACATGGCTGGATGGGAATTTTTGCCTTATGCTTATGTTTTTTTTTTGTCTCCAACAACCATGACTGTTTTACTGCAGCAACTGGCGTAATACACTGCCTCGGGACATACTTGAGCTCAATCAGGTTTATACATGTTTTAGACTTCTTGTAGGAGCACCGAAGGAGAAAGCAGAGTTTGGACTGTCAGCCAATGAGACCGGAGACGTATATGCCTGTCAAATCACTGCAGAGAGCAAAGACTGCAAAAGACTGAATCTGCTCAACTCAAGTAAACTACAAAGACCCTTAAATTTGCTCGTTTTTCACTTTATCCACATTTGCAGTATTTATAAATATTATTACTATTGTTATTTAAATTTTTTATAATTTTTTCTTGTATTCATATAAGTAAATTTCTTTCTTTCTTTCTTTCTTTCTTTCTTTCTTTCTTTCTTTCTTTCTTTCTTTCTTTCTTTCTTTCTTTCTTTCTTTCTTTCTTTCTTTCTTTCTTTCTTTCTTTCTTTCTTTGTAAAAATACTAAAATAATAATCATATAATAATAAAATGGTAATAAAGTGTTAATTAAACAGATATTAATAATGATACTATTATGTACTATCACATTTATTGTCATTATTATTATTGTTATTATTAATTATTACTTGTTCCTGCCATTCATACCGGACTTAAATATGCATTATTAATTTTTCCCTCTTTTATTTAATTTATTATTTTTATTATGTGAAAGGAAATGTACAATTGAGTACTGTTGTTGTGGGATGAGACCGTTTCAAAGTGTGACAGCAATCATGTCTCCGTGTTAGAGAGAACCGATCTGAATACCGGTAATTGCTTTGTGTTATGCAGATCCTGAAGACAAACCAGACCCTAACAAATATGTAATAGATGGGATGTGGCTTGGTGTGTCGATAGCCAGTCAGAGTCAACCAGGGGGCCGTGTACTGGTGAGTTTCATAATAAAGACCTGACCCCTCTTACTTGTAATGTTGGCCTCTGGTCTATGAAAAGTCAACCCATTGCTCTTTCCAACTTAACATTAATATTCATCACTCTATTTAATAGGCGTGTGGCCATCGTTATATACGGAACTTCGCAACCAACTTTCGCATGATTGGGAAGTGCTTTGTTCGTGGAAATAATTTAGAGTATAACAAAACAGACTCTCAGTGGCAGTCGTACGACGAGGTGTGTGACCCCAGAGAAGATCAGACTAATGAAGGCATGTGTCTTGCTGGAATGTCTGCTGCCGTCACTCAGAGGAAGATCTTCCTCGGTGCACCTGGATGCTTCAACTGGCAAGGTGAGGGAAATCTGTTTCCTGTAAACAACATTTTTCTTTCTTAATGCAAAATTTCCTTTCTTAAATTCCCTTCTAATAATTTTCTATCTTTCGCAGGAAATACATATTCACAGTGGCATAACCCGGATGACGAGTTTGATAAAGTGAAAAGCAAGCTTCAAGACATGAAAAAAGGGAATATTTACATTGGTAAGGCAGTGCCACAACTACTGTATGCATTCAGTTTTTAAAATATTTAAATTTAAAGATATATATAAATAAATATATATATAAATAAATATAAATGTCAGTGAACAATCAGTGGATGCAACACACACACACACTATATAGATATATATGTGTGTGTATGTATGTACAATTTTTTACAACTATATAAATATGTAGATATAGAACAGTACACTTGGTTATTGTTGACTGATTGCTCTGCAGGTTACTCTATAGCTGTGGATCGAGATGTACTAAGCAAAGACAAAGACACAGTGGTAACAGGAGCTCCAAGGGACGAAGCCAGAGGATCGGTGATGATGGCTGAATTTTTTGATAATGTTGACAATGGAAAAGTCAAAATAAGTATCATGGGGGAACAAGTAGGATCCTATTTTGGCAACAGTGTTGCTGTTGTGGACCTTAACAATGATGGGTAAAGACAATTGTTGGGTTTTTGCTCCCTTTTAATTGAGGTCATTAATGAAACAGATGATCTTGACATGGCGGTGTTTTCATATTATCCATATAGCTGGAAGGATCTGATTGTTGGAGCCCCTTTTTATTTTGACCGGAAAAAAGATGAAGGTGGTGCAGTCTATGTCTACATGAACCAGAACGGGTCTTTTCGTAACAAATATGACGTGGTCCTCACTGGGCATAAGGACTCCGCTTTTGGCATGGCTGTTGTTGCTATTGGTGATGTGAACCAGGACGGCTTCCAAGGTAGAATTTGTGTTTTTTTTTTCTTCTTCTGTATTTGCTCAGTACAAGTAACATGTATGTACGCTTTTATTAGTTTCTTGTTAATGTGCTGGTTATTTGCAATAATTCACTTTTGTGTGAAGTGCTCAGTCAGAGTAACAGTCAAGGACATGTTACTTTGCTGCCTTCTTGTGGCATTACTGAGAAGTATTTTGACACTCCTCCTTTCCTTCACAGATTTTGCTGTTGGTGCTCCATATCACAGTACAGGCAGAGTATATATATGGATGGGTAGCAAAATGGGTATTTCCAAAATGCCAAGTCAGGTGAGATGAGAGTATTTTTATTTAGTCAATTTTTAAATATTGGGTTATTTTTGACAAATGAGTTAGCATGTTAGAGCCATTAGCATTTTGAGGGTTTTTTTGAATAGCGGTTTTGGAGTAAAAGGAGGTCTGAGAATGGCAGAAGCATTTCTTTAGAAGACTTTTACATTTAGTTCTCTAACATAAATCACAAACGGTTATACCTCAAACTTTACGTACTGGAAGGACTACAATAGAGATTCATCACATTCTTGTGTAGTCAGAATTTACAGATTTATACAAGTACAATTTTAGGTTAAATTAACATTTAGAATGTTCAAAATTTGGGGGTTGGTAAGATTTAAAAAATATATATTTTGGAAAGAAATCTCGTATGGTTGCCAAGGTTACATTTATTAATGTAAAAACGGTAGATAATATTGTGAAATATTATTTCATTTTTAAAATACATTTTATTTTAATACATTTTAAAATGTAATTGTATTCCTGTGATGTCAAAGCTGAATCTTCAGAATAATTGTCCAGTCTTCAGCGTCACATGATCCTTCAGAAATCATTCTAATATGTTGGTTTGGTGCTAAAGAAACGTTATTAATGTTTAAAACAGTTGTGCGGCTTAATATTATTTGTGGAAACTGAGATACAATGTTTATTTTTAGGATTCTTTGTTGAATAGAAAGTTCTCAAAAACATCATGTATGTGTCCGTGACCCTTTTTTTTTTTACACAAATAAGGGTAAATCCTGACTACCGGTATTTGTCTGTATAATATTTGTTGTTTATTATATTCACACTGCTTTCAAACTAGACATACTTTAGATAGGATATGACAGTATATTGCAAATGTCTAACTTTTGCTCCAACATTAATTCCTCAGGTCATTGATGGAAAAGACATCTCAGGTGGTGGATTTCAGACATTTGGCTATTCCATCAGTCGTGGCATGGATGTGGACAGAAACAGTTACCCAGACATAGCTGTCGGATCATTAGATGATCGCGTGGTCTTGCTTAGGTGACTTGATAGTGTAACTGTATTTTACATATTTTAGTTGTTTAGCATCAAGTTAGTACCGGTAGATAAAGACAGTTAACTATTATATCACAATTGTAAGTTATGGTACTTTGATTAGCATAGTGATTTTCTTCAGGCCTTCCCTCACTGTGTTTTCTTTATCTTCCACCTACAAAGGGCACGCCCTGTGATTCACCTAAAGAATACTTTCACTGTGACACCAGCAGTTATCAACCCTCAAACCTGTGATGCCTGGTAATAAATCCCTAAACGTCTTGCTACAACTTTCACATTTTTTGTTTACATGGAAAATTGTTTGTACCCGCCAATCGTGAATCGTGATGACTGAACGACACAACAGCGGTGTGCAAAATATTGCATCATAGTTATGCATAGATTCCTCATTAGCGGCTTACGTACGTATAGCGGCACATTGAAACCGATTGAAACGGCTGCTAATGAGGAATTTATGTATTGTATCTATGGTTTAAATATTTATAGTATCATAAAATCCCCTCAAAATGCTAAATAATAATACAAAATATATTATTGAACAAAAATATATTACATTGATTTTCCTGAACAAAGTCACCTCTGACCATTGCATTAAACGCTAAAAAAAAGGTTGTAAATCGAAATCTTTGACATAATGAGAGTAGATCTAAATGTTATGCTCTAATATATATTTTCCTAATTTAATCGCAACATCAATCTTAATATTGATTATTTTTTCTATTAATTCTCAGCCCTAGTCACAACTGTTTTAATGTCTATGTCTATCAGTTAATTCTGTGTGTCTTTTCCTTATGCAGTATTGAAGCAAAGATCTGTTTCTCCTACACATTCAGCACTGGCATTACAAATTCCCAGAAGAGTATTAGTAAGTCCCACATCTCAATTTGTTACCGTAAATATAAATGCAAAACCTCAAAATGTTGTAGGCCTAGTCATGTTAAATGTATGATTCAATGCGCTGTTTCACATTCTGACTGTCAGAATTCAAATCTGACATTAAGTGTAAGAAAGATCTGTTGTTTTCCTCAGCTTTTCAATATACGGTGGAAGCCGATCAGCTCTCGTCTCGGAGCACTCGTGTTCGTTTCCTTGACAACAAAGAGGGCAGATACACTGGCAAAATGTCCGTTAATCCGTCTGGAGATTGTCGTTCTCTGAAACTCAAGCTGGTATGATTCAGGGCCATCCTTTGAATTGCCATTTTAATCTGATGGAAAGGCTCTAACATATGCATCAAGTGGGCCGGCATGTTAATGTTTGGGTTTATTCATTAACCCTGAGGTCAAATTGGGCTAATTGTTAGAGATTTGATATATTGTCTCTGCTTTTAACTCTCACAGTTCGAGACGATCCCAGACAACAAGGTGGTTCCGATAGTTTTCTCGCTGAACGCGTCTTTGGTGGAGCCTCTTCCCTCAGGCGGACCGACGTTGGAGGACCTCAATGATTTTCCTGTGATCAGCCAAAGAGATGCTCTGACTGCCAGAGCTGAGGTACCTTTGACCGCATACTTTGCTTCGCTCAAACACAAATTATGTTTTTTTGGAAATGCAATGTATGCCCTTCACCACCTGCTCACATTCTTGCTGATTTTCCTCCAATGTCATCTTTTTCTTTAGATCCACATACAAAAAGAATGTGGAGTAGATAACAAATGTGATAGCAACCTTCAGATGACGGCTACATTCACAGATGAGCAGAACACACCGTTCCCCATGTAAGCTCAGTATCATGCTTACTCTGAAAGGAGAAATAGATGACTGAATAGACATTCAACTGAATATCTCCCATCATGCTACCCAATCTGAACCTTGCTTCCTTAAAATGATGACCCATTTTTTCTCATGAACACTTTTGATCCAATTACCTGAGCCGTAAATGGATTGGAATTGCCATGACATCATAGAGGTGATGTGAAATGCGTCTACATCTCTAAATGTGTTTTTACAGGCGGAACGACCTCCAGATTTTTCACTACACTACCGACATAAAAAAGCTGAAGTTAATGGTGAATGTGTTCAACATTGAATCACAGGACAGGAAAGCAGAAGACGCTTACATGGCTATCCTAAATATCACCATTCCCTCTTCACTCAGCTTCTCCAGCCTGAATCCCAAGGTAACATCATTAGATATCCTCAGAAATTTTTCATGTAACAATCTATGTCAGAGATCACCAATTAGCAGACCACAGTCCAGATCCAGACCTGGCACTGATTGATCTAGAACTGTTTATGGCACATTTATGTGATGAACACTATCCTTTCCAACCAGGCCAGGCAAGTGTACCTATGGTGAAAGCACCACACCTGAACATCTGAAGATAGTTAATCAAAGCCTCCCCCTACTCAATTCCATTCCTCCACTACAACACCCATTGCTATCACGACCACTTGTGCCATACACTTGAGACCGCATGTCTCATTTATTAATAAAATTGTAAACAAACATATACAACAGTCAGATAGCATTGATTGTCATGACGACAGAAAGCCGCCTCTATCAGTATGTCTACTCTGTAAGCGAGTATTACATTGTGACACAACTAGAATGCTTAATCTTTTGTTTCTGCCTGTAGGCAATAGTTTCAGCAATAATATAGCTCCTTAAAAAACAACTATGCATTTTTCACAGTGTATAGACAAAGCTGCAGTTTTTGTAGAGACTACGTAGTATTTTAGGATTTTAGAATTATTTTTTACAATATACTGCTATCAGTTTGGACATTTACAAAAAGTATTCTGTGGGTTCACTTTGATTATTTCGTTTCATAGCTGTACAAGCCATATTAGCAACATTTTGTAAAAATTAGTTACAAATGCCTGGTTGCATAAAGCACCTTAAGTGTAATTTTCCCTTAATCGCGCTTAGGTTTCCCTTACACTTAAAGGGTGTTGCAGGAAATAACCATTAAGGCCTGGTTTCACAGACAGGGTTTAGATTAGGACATTTAAAGGTGAACTAAGTAACTTTTTTACCTTAACTGATCAACTTCGGAGTCACTGGAATGGTTATATTACTTATTTTGGGTTGAATGGTGGTGGTTTCGCACCCCCCCTGGTGCCCGTGAGCGGAAAAACAGCGTTTGCAACTTTGGGCCGGCGGCCCGCCGGCCTCTTCGTCTGGAAGTATCGTGTGATCCCAAGTCTCGCGAGGTAAAGAATTGGTTTACTGCAAAAAGAAATCTGCTATAATGCTGTCATTATTGCGCTCCCTCACGCTGTTGGAACCCGAATGAAGACGACGTTGCAAAGAGTTTCCCATCTGCTTTGATGTCGTTGATCTACTAAGCCTCTAGTGTCTGAGAATAGCCAGCGAGTTTTAACAGTTGTTGTCAAATATCTATTCCGAAGCTGCGGGGGGAGCTCTAGAGAGAAACCTCCGAGCAAAACGCGAGGATACAACAAAGAAATCCCGATCTTACTGAGGGCTGCTTTAAGTAGCTTTTATAAACATGCCTTAGAAAAAAAAATATTATCATCTTAAGACAAAACAATGGCACTGAGATATTTTAAGATATGCCAGTTAAAACAACTAAAACATGCATTTTAGTCTGGGACTATCTTATGCCTTGTCTGTGAAACCAGGACTGTGTTACATAAGGGTTTATTTAGGTGAATCATCACAAACCCTTAGATTTTCCCTTAAATTTATATTTTTCTCTTAATATCTTTAAAAACTATAAGGGTTGCATAAAACCACTTAAAGGCCCACTGAAGTGCCTTGAAACACGCAGCATTATTCAATGTGTTGTCTTCATTTTTACTGAAACAGGAAGACGGGATACATCGAACAGCTCTTTCCCTTTTTTAGATTAGCCAATAGCGTTTTGTTTATCACAGCTCGGCCAGTTTCCTCCTAATCTCTAACCGTTTCTCCTCCATATCGCTTTAAATACAGCATTCTGTGCGGAATTCAAATGGGTCCGATACATTTTCTAGTTTGCGCGGCTGCGCCGACTCACACATATTATCTGCTCTGTGCTATCGTGTTTTTGGACTGGAGCAGACTGTGTGTGCGCTGCAGCGGATTGTGTGACACTAGCTTCAAACCAGACTCACGAGACAGAGATGAAGTAAACAGGAAGTTTATTTGGACAACAACTGAGCGGATGAACTGGAAGAAGGTGAGTAGGAAGTGCAATGATGAATTGGAGAGTGGGATGCTGGCAGTGAATGGAATGTATCTTCTTACAGGAATGCTGATGGATCGATGAAGGAGCGGAAGGATGGTATGCAGAATCGCTAAGGAGAATGGAGATTGGAGAGAGAACGCTGGAGAAGTCAGGTAGGTCGTTGCAAGGCAAGTAAGTAGTCCATTTCGCAAGGTAAGCAAGGAGTCCAAATCTAGCGCTTTGTGTTTTAGAAAAGTGCATTATAAATAAAATGTATTATTATTTCATACAAACAAGACCGGACAGTGAGCTGTGGTGAAGTGTGTGCTTAAGTAGTGGCAGTGATGAGGGTGATGATGAGGTGCAGGTGTGTGAGATCAGAACTCTGGTGAGGGAGTGCGCTGTGATTGGCTGCTGTGAGAGACTGGCAGATCTGTAACAGTGCGTCCCAGTCCCTCTTGGAACCAGTAGTCGACCGCTTGGACATTGCACGGTTTCCCTGACCACGGGAACAATGGTAGCTGGAAACAGAGTACCCACTGGAAGGAAGTGAGTCCAGTAGTCGGTTGACGGAGGGAGTTCTGGGCGTACTCTGCCCAGTCTAGGAACTGGTTCCAAGAGTTCTGGTGGCCCTGGCAGGAGGTTAGTAGAAAACGGCCAATTTCCTGGATCTTCCTCTCGATCTGCCCGTTCGACTGTAGATGGTACCCGGACGATAGGCTTGCGGTCACACCTAGGAGGGAGAAGACCGCTTTGGATGGAGTCTGAAGACCACTGGATGCGACTCACGATCAACTCGGGTGGCAGCATGAGCTCAGGTTCTTCACGGACCTCTTCTGGGGCATACAAACGTGAAAGAGCGTCAGCCTTCACATTCTTTGTGAACGATAGTAAAAGGGAGAAATTAAATCGGGTAAAGAACAAGGCCCAACAGGCCTGGTGGGGATTGAGTCTCTTCTTTTAGGTACCGGAGGTTCTTATGATCAGTGATGACTGTGAAGGGGTGTTGTTCACCCTCCAACCAATGCCTCCACTCCTCTAGGGCTAGTTTGATGGCGAGGAGTTCTTGGTTGCTAACATCGTAGTTCCTCTCCACCGGGCTGAGCTTTTTAAAGTAGAAGGTGCATGGATGGAGTTTGGCTGGGGTCCCCTGCTGCTGAGGCAGCACCGCTTCTACTCTGGTAGTTGATGCATCCACTTCCATGACAAAAAGTTTCTCAGGGTCTGGATGGATGAGGAGCAGTGCACTGGTGAATGTCTTCAGTCGTTGGAATGCTTCGTTGGCAGCTCCAGATGTGGGCTTGTTCTGCAGGAGATTGATGCTGGAACTGTAGCCGAAGATGAACTGTCTGTAAAAGTTTGCGAAGCCAAGGTAACGTTGGAGTTCTTTAATGGTGGATGGTGTGGGCCAGTTCTGGATAGCTTCCACCTTGCACTGCCAGCCGCTGGTGGCCGCGAGGGTTCTGAACTTGAGCATAATCATTAATTGACATATTCCCTTGACGGAGATGAAAAAGTTGGTCACCTATTGATGAATCTCCAACAGGTTTGCCGAAAGCTTCACGAAAGTGAGTGACAAAATCATTAAGAGACTGGGTTACAAGGTTGGATTGCGTCCAGATAGTTTCAGCCCATTGGAGCGCTTGCCTCTTCAGCAGGGAAATGATGAACACGATCTTAGCCCGGTCGTTGGTAAAGAGATGTGGCTGCATCTCTAAGGTCAATAAACATTGCAGGAGAAATCCATTGTAATCTTTCACTAGACCAGAGTAAGGCACTGGTTTGGCCATGGGACTGCCGATCGTGGAAGAAGTGGTGGTGGTGATGCCTGGTGTGATGGGATCAGAGTTGTCCTGGAGCAGTTCCGGTGAGCTCATGATCTTGTCTGTCGGTAATCGGTCCACTCTTTTGTTTTACGGAATCAGACTCACGAGACAGAGATGAAGTAAACAGGAAGTTTATTTGGACAACAACTGAGCGGATGAACTGGAAGCAGGTGAGTAGGAAGTGCAATGATGAATTGGAGAGTGGGATGCTGGCAGTGAATGGAATGTATCTTCTTACAGGAATGCTGATGGATCGATGAAGACGTTGAAGGATGGTATGCTGAATCGCTGGAGGACATTTGGAGACATGGAGGAAGGACGAGACATTGGGAGAATCACACAGAGAAGAGTGGAGACATGACGCTGGAGTGGAAATTGGAGAGAGATCACTGGAGAAGTCAGGTAGGTCGTTGCAAGGTAAGTAGTCCCCTTCATACAAACGAGACCGGACAGTGAGCTGTGGTGAAGTGTGTGCTTAAGTAGTGGCAGTGATGAGGGTGATGATGAGGTGCAGGTGTGTGTGATCAGAACTCAGGTGAGGGAGTGCGCTGTGATTGGCTGGTGTGAGAGCCTGACATATCTGTAACAGCAACACCCTCAAATAATTCCCTTAGGTAAGGGGAATTCACGGTTTAAGGCTATGATTACACGGAAACGATCTGAAGAGAAAACGCAAAAGTGCCGTTGCGTTATCACTTTTTATTCTGCGTCTAGACGAGCGTTATGGGGGGGGGGGGGGGGGGGATCTGTGTGCATATGTTGATGCAAAAGTGTGTTAAATTCGATGTAGTATGCCCTCCTGTGTACAACCTTCCTTCTACTTCTCTCCCTGGTAGACTTTTGCGTTTTTACCCTTTAGACGGGAACGCGGTGGTGGAGCGTTTTTAAGATTTCCACTCTGGAGGGTGGTTTCACTTTTTTGAGTTTTTAAGCCCCAAAAACGCTGTCGTTGTGTAAACGAAAGGCTGATAAAAATATTGATAAAAAGCTGATAAAATATTTTTACGTTTTCACCCGCAAGCGTTCTAGTGTAAACAGGGCCTAAGTGTCACACTTAAGGGAAAAACTTAAGAGGATTTATGTAACTGGGCACAGGGCTTTGCTGAAAAGTAAATGTAGAGACTGGACCTCTTAAGCTATAAATTGAACACCCCTGGCCTACATTATCTTTGCATATACTCTACAGTTCAGTTGGGGTCAGAAAAAAACTTTTTATTACTACTTTTATTTGCATTAAATTGATCAAAAGTGACAGTAAAGACTTTTACATTGTTACCAAAAAAATAGTTAAACAAATATTTATAAATAAATTCTATTCTTTTGAACTTTCTAATCATAAATACATCACAGTTTTCAGAAAAAATATTAAGCAGCACAACTGTTTTCATCATTGATTAATAAATGTTTCTTGAGCAGCAAATCAGCATATTGGAATGATTTCTGATGGATCATGTGACTGACGACTTTTAGAGTAATGATGCTGAAAATTCAGCTTTGCATCACAGGAATAAATTACAAATTTAAAATATATTATAAAAATAAAATGGTTGTTTTAAATTGTAATAATATTTCACAGTATTACTGTTTTTACTGTAGTTTTGATCAAATAATTGCCTTGGTGAGCATTAGGCACTTCTTTCAAAAACATTACAAAAATGTATCTTTTGAACAGTAGTGTAGATATTTTTTTTTTACAAAGCTCCTGTTTTTGTGTCTTGCAGAACTTGAATGTTAAGTTTTCACCTGGGGTTCCTTATCTTCTTTGTACTCTGGGAGACCCCTTTCAAAGAAATCAGAGAGTAAGTACTCATTGGTATCAGTGACTTGACATGCATAGGTTTGAAATGCACTGTTACTCTGGGATTTACAAATAGACATACTGTAGCAACCATAATAGATGGGCATCATATAAGACATTAGGATTATTTTTTGGATACAAGATGTAATTATAGGATGTGAATTTATTCAACAGTGTGAAAAGCATTTCTGGGAACAGATGTAATGAATCTGAAAAAATATGTCTTCATTTTCTTGCGTGCAATTCTGTCTTTCACAGGTGGAGATTGAGATCACCTTTGAAACTACAGGAATCACAATAGACATGCAGGAGATTCAGACTGAACTGCAGCTCTCAACGTATGAGAAACCGGCATGATTTTCTTCAGATTCTCCAATAAGCTGAACATTTGGGAAGAGATGTTCTGCAGGAAATGAGCTTGCAAAAAATCAATATCTCTACTAAAGACACACAATCCTGAAGAGAAACCCTTTATGCTCATTCAAACCCTGTGCAAAATCTCTAGTCTAAGATGTTTAGCTTTTTGTTCAAATTTGAAATGTACTTATTTATTTTAAGTACATTTCAAATTATGCTGTTCAGAAGTTTACTTTTTATTTAATATTGTATGTTGCATTTTGTGATGGTATTTACTTGTATGAGTTTGTGTAATTTCAATCATTATATCACATCAAGGTACAGTAGTTCTAAATAGTAAAAAAAAGATTTTTATGATCTATCCGTAAGGAGTTATGTAAAGTTGAGCAGAATTCTATATAGAAAGAATATCATTAACATCCCTTCCCACCCACAGGAAGGTGGGTAAACAGGGCCAAGTACAGTGATTCACTGCTCAGTTCTGCAGCTTTAACCACTAACATACGGCTTATATACATATGAAAGAACAATTGTCTGTGAAAGAGGTTTGTTCAAAGGGTATGATTCAGATTTGGACACTAGCTGATGATTTCATCTACACTTCTCAGGCAGAGCGATCAGAATGATCTACAGCCCCTGCCGAGAGTGCTAATGGTGGAGTACGTCCTACAGCCCATCTTTAATATGTGAGTTATGCATCATTTCTATCCTTAGAGCATTTCACTGGATCTTCACATCTGCCTTACCGCTTTTCAAAGTGATGTCAGAATGACTCATGTTGCACTTCAGCATTGCATACAGAAATTTCTTACTTTTTTCCCTGATATCAAACTTCAGCAAGAGCTATATAAAAATCTAACGAGTGTGCCAAAATAATAATCTTAAAAAATGTCTATTTTTCTTTTAGCCCTATCTCCAACCCTAAGACAGAATTCAGTGGCAATGTAATAGGAGAATCAGCCATGAAAAGTACCAGTGATATTGGAAGCCCAGTGGAATTCAACTTCACGGCAAGATGCTTTTTACAGTCTAACATTGAGTCCTAACTAGACGTTATGCGGCAAGTTTGCAGTGTTGGATAATTTGTCTGTCCACACTGTAAGGAAGAAAAAAAAACAGTTTGACCGTTTAATATACTGCTTTTTGGAGTGGGATTTTTGAGAATTTCACTCTAGGCGAAGCAATCTAGTACAATGGAAATAGAAACCAAATAATTGACAAAATGTCTTGTTGCTTGCTGCAAATGCACCTAGTTGGGACATAAGCTCAGATTTAGTACTTTATTACTTTCAAGTACAGATTATCTATGGAAACATTTTACTAACATATCACAACCCTAAAGTGGCCAAATAATTTTTGCCTTCATTTTGAGCACAAGAAGGAGATAAGGAGTCTAGCCTCAAAAAACCTGGACTAGGAAGGAGTCGGACAAAACCTTGCTAGGATGTAGCCTACTGATTGAGAAGCACCCTTCGTGTTTTCATTTAAATGTGTGCATTATCATGGTATTTGAAGTGCACTTATTCCTGTTGGAATTTTCCATATGAGCACAATACTAACAATATTTATACTACAAAATGACATAGAATAGTGCATAAGAATGCCAATTGGAACACACCTACTGTTCGTATCACTCAGTTTTTCTGCACATTCAGACAAACTGCTTGTCATATCTGTGGAATGATGCCCTTTTGGCCATACTGCTTTTTGTAGTGGGATTTTTGGAGCTATGAGATTTCACACTAGGCGGAGCTACTTAGCACCATTCCACAGCAAATAGAAACCAAATTATTAATAAAATGTCTTGTTGCTTGCTGCAGACACAACCAGTTGTCAGTGTCACATGATCCTTTAGAAATCATTCTAGTATGCTGATTTGGTTCTCAAGTATTATTAGTGCTAAATTATTCATGTAAAAATCAAAAACGTTTTTTGAGCACCTAATCATCATATTAGAAAGATTTCTGAAGGATCATGTGACACTGAAGACTGAAGTAATGACTTCTAAAAAGCTTTGCCATCAAAGGAATAAATTACATTTTAAAAATATATAAATTAGGAATGCAGATTCTAACATTATTATTTTCATTATTTCACAATTTTACATTTTTTACTGTATTTGTGATCAAATAAGGGGAGCCTTGGTGAGTGTTAGAGACTTATTTGAAAAGGATTAAATAACGTAATCATTCCAAACTTTTAAACAAGTTGTTTCCTAGGACAGTTTACCACTACTATAAATAGTTACTATGTGTTTATTCCTTTGTCTGCAGGTGGACCTTTCAGGAAAACCTCTGGGAAATCTGGGCTTTCTGGAAGTGATCTTTCAGTGGCCTTATGCCTTGGCTAATCAGAAGTGGCTGCTTTACCTGTCAGAGATTCAGATGATAGGAACATCCAAGCCCTTCTGTGTCCCTGAAAATAACATCGTAAACCCCCTTAATCTCACAGTAAGTGATTAGATGTATGTGTGTCACCATCACTGATTATTTTTCTGCAATACGGCATTGATGACAGAGAAGTTTAGCAGAATACCAGCCAGTTGAATCCCACAGAGAAGCAGCTGAGGAAATCATGCTGGGACTGGGACCTCCTCCTTTCCCAGAACTATATTACCCACAGTTCGCACTGCAATCTCACTTAATGTACAAAGCCGTGTGGGATTTATTTTCAAAAAGTCCATCTCCTAATACGAAACACGGGGACGGTTTGTGGACTATCTATTTCTCC